>NC_090436.1:951810695-952467617 GCF_031143425.1 Pleurodeles waltl | reverse complement strand
TACATGCAGTCCACAAATCAGTCAGAACCACAATATCAAGCAACATATTCAAATCTTCCCACAGGCATTTTGAGAATTTCACAAATCTCTCTGTTTGTACAATTCCACAGGCTTTTCTCTCAAACTCGGGCAGTCATTTGTGAATGACAGTATATCACTCCTACTCAAGGGTACATGTACATGTGCTTCACCTGGTATTTCTGTAATGGACATAACTTTCACATTATCCTGGGCTTGATTTAATCCTGCCGGAGGGACATTTGGTTGTGCTTTCTTCTGATCTTGTTTCTTCACCCATCTTTCTTCCCACTTACCTAAATCTCTCCATGTCTGTATGTACCTAATCAATTCCTTAATGTGTAATGTCATTCCAGGAGATCTCATCTAAGCTATGTTTCATGAACTAAACTTGAATCTATAACTTCTCTTTAAGGGGCTTGATTTCTCTAAATCCACATCATATATTTCAGCCACTTCAGCTAATCTGTCATAAGCCTGTTCTGCACGTTGGGTAACATCTTTGCACGTGAACTGCAGTTCATCTTCTGTGTAAATTCCCAGCTGAACTTGTCTAATGTTCCTACAATCATTTCATTTAATTCCAAATTCAGTCTAGGCACATTTACGATCTATCCCTTTCAGTGTCCCTTCTCTTCTCGCATTATAATTTCTCACATCTGTGGCATCTTGAGGACTAAAATTCTTTAACTAGTCTGTCAGCTATTGTGCTGTAAAACCTTACAAACTAATATTATTTCTCTGGAGCACTTCTGCTTGCTGAGTGCTGCAATGTACATTTGGGATCTGATCAAGTCTGTGCATGAAATTAGGTGATGTTCCTTGTGAAAACCTTGCTTCAGAAATGAGTCCTGTTTGATTTAACATCGTGATAAGTTTTACAATTTGTGTAGGGGTCAAAGGTGAAACGGGAGAAGCTGTTCTCTCCATCTCTGAATTGTTTGAATATATTGATCTCTGCATACTAATGGCTGATATCTCAGCAGATGAAACTGGTGTATTAGAAACAGTTAGGACATTTATTGAATGAACATTACTTCCAGATGTACCTGAACCATACCAGAGAACAATCGGATCTATAGTCACGGAAACTGTTAATGCATTGGGAACCATAAGAGTTTTCGGATTCTGAGGAATTGTCATTCTTGCACTTTGTCCTGGTAAAACACTACTGAAACTTTGTCTTGTTTGACTTGGGGTAACATTTGGAATTGATTGAACTCTACTAAACATTGGCACAGGCTGATTTAGTGTACAGTTTTGCCCGGCTGATTCACCTGAGGTGACTGCACCGTCTGACTCGCATTAGAATCTGGAATGACTTGTTTTTACAACTGTTGGATACACTACAGGCACTTGGGTCACTGAATTTGCAGGTGTACCTAACATTATCTAATTTTTGGGGTCTGTGCAACTGGAGCAGTTGACACATTCAGAGTTACATTAGGTGCAGCTTCACTTCTCGCTCCTATCTCAATTGAATGTTATGGAGGCGGGCAATTCATCAGGATCTGATTTATAAACTCATCTTCTGAATCACTGCCATATTTTACTTACTTTTTATTCTCAACTTCTGCTGTCAGTTCTGCCTTTTCTGTATATCTTTCTTGTCTCTGGTTTAGTGCTTTCACTTTCTTCATTCAAAATAGCTGGAAACATTCTCACTCCATCTAATATATCTGCTCTCCACATTTTTGCACTGCATCCCATCTGGCTTCTGAAACTGTCTTACTTGCTTTCTGCCTTCTATTTTTGTATCCTATTTGGCTGACATTCTTTCACGGGCAGTAAGTTCCCAAATACTAAGGGCTTCAACTTGTACCGGTATTGGAGGTGGTTTCATTTTGTACATTATTTGCCTCAAATTGTCTAAAATACTCAAATGTTCCAGAACAGAGGACTGCTAAAGCACCTTCTTTCTCTGCAAACTTACACCATGGTTCAAGCCATGTACATGCATAAAGACCTTTAACAGAGCAACACAATATAACTTGGAGTTCCTTCTGGTGGTGTTTCTATATCCTCTCTACCTGGAATAAATACATCTCCTCTTAACACACTTTTTTAAAAAACATACTTATTTTCGGTCAGTTTCAATCAATTGCAATAATTTGTTGTTTGAATCAGGAAGTAACATCAATCACACAATCCGTTGCTCTCGATGTTCTCAACTAATAGCAACGTGGCACTGTCCACTAATACCAGCGTGGCTTCACACCAACTGACCCATACCAGCACATGCACAGAATGATGTCACACTCCTTTCGACAGCTGCATTTACTTTGCAGTTGTCTCACACAATCACTCATAAATATCTAATGCAAAATATTGCAAACAAAAACCAACAACCTGTAGGTTTTTAGGAACCCAAACACTTCAAAGCTGTACAGACTTACACCTTCTGACTGCAGCTTTCACAGTTACACAACAAGTGAAAGTTGACCAGCAATTCTCACTCCGGTTGATACAGAACCTCCATGTGCACTCTGAATTCACTTAATACCAACCAATAACTCACACTCACTCAAGGAAAACCTATTGACACAGGCAACTACGTCCCATGACAAGTACCTCACTGCAGACAATCACTTTGAATATGACAATTCTGCAAAACACTTCACAACATCACATTTGACTGCAACTTTCAGGCCAAAAGCAATGCAAAAGCAAAGTCCTAATAATACTCTGACATCCATTACTTGTAGGCACAACACTGGAACTTCATAAATTTTTTGAATGAAACAAAGGTCAGGGTAGACAATCTTTGGACTGGACAGTCGTATGGGGTCAATCCTATCGCCCTAACACTACACAGGAATGGTTCTCCCCTTTATGGGACAAACCTATCCTCTGCTACTAGAACTGATGGAGCATTTTCGTCATTCGCAGGTATCAATGCCTTTCGAGGTTGATAAATCTTTGGACCCAGTAAGTGGTGTGTTAGAACCACTAACAATTTCATTACGACCTCAATTAATTTAAACACTGTGACCAATGTGGCCGGGGAAGGAAAACTCCAGTTGGAAAATAAAGTTAAGGGATTTATTACAAACTCAAGCTTAAAATCATAGACAATCTGCCAAACCAAGTTATAAAGATACATAGGGCCATATTTATACTCCGTTTGCGCCGAAATTGCGTCGTTTTTTTTGACGCAATTTCGACGCAAAACTAACGCCAACTAACGCCATATTTATACTATGGCGTTAGAGGCGAATAGCGCCAAAGTTCCCGGAATGTGCGTCATTTTTTAGCGTGAACCCCTTCCTTGCGTTAATGATATGCAAGGGAGGCGTTCCCGTCTAAAAAATGACTCCCAGGCCTTTACGTGGTATTTATACTCCCGGGCAAAAGAGACGCCCGGGAGTTGGCGTGGCTAAAAACGGCGCATTTGCGCCACTTTTTAACGCCTGCTCAGGGCAGGCGTTAAGGGGCCTGTGGGCTCAAAATGAGCCCACAGGTGCCCTCCCATGCCCCCAGGGACCCCCCCTGCCACCCTTGCCCACCCCAGGAGGACCCCCAAGGATGGAGGGACCCACCCCAGGGACATTCAGGTAAGTTCAGGTAAGTATAATTTTTTATTTTTTATATTTTTTTTTGGTGGCATAGGGGGGCCTTATTTGTGCCCCCCTACATGCCACTATGCCCAATGACCATGCCCAGGGGACAGAAGTCCCCTGGGCATGGCCATTGGGCAAGGGGGCATGACTCCTATCTTTACAATGATAGGAGTCATGTTGATGGGGGATGGGCGTCGTTAAAAAATGGCGCAAGTCGGGTTAAGACGATTTTTTCGACGTAACCTGACTTGCCCCATTTTAAGACGCCCATGCGCCATTTTCCCCCTACGCCGGCGCTGTCTGGTCTACGTGGTTTTTTCCCACGCAAACCAGGCAGCGCCGGTCTGATTGCGCCGTCTAACGCCATTCCATAAATACGGCGCCCGCTTGGCGCTTCAGAATGGCGTTAGACGGGGCAAAACTTTTTGACGCTAAACTGCGTTAGCGCAGTTTAGCGTCAAAAAGTATAAATATGGGCCATAATTACCAATGGTTGCCTATGGCGGCAAAATAAATTCAGGCAAAATAACAATATTAAGCATTCAAAAAGGAAAATACATATCATCAGCAAGAATGTCTGTTAAACAGAAATTAAGCATTGCTCAGGATTAGCAATCATCAGTCAATTCAGTATAGCAGAGTCTTAATTTCAACTGGACACACGGGAATCCCTACAACTAACCAAATCAGGGAAATACATGTGCGGGGTGAAACGAATATGGGCACAAAACAAAAAGCACAAAAGGGCAAAAATAATTTGGAAAAGATAATCTTCAACTGCAAGCTACTAGCTAAGGTGAACAAAAAGTAGGTAAAAAGAGAAAGCATCAGAATGTCAGAATCTCCATCAAGATTCCTCTGAAGGGGATTAAAAAAACTAGATTTCTAAGTCTCATAGGGCCATTTTAAAGGGGGCAAAGGCAGAGAGAAAAATACCTCTCCAAGGGGCACAACATTCAGGAATTAGGGAAAGGGAATCAGCAACGCATCTTCATGCATCGATCTGTCGAGCATCTGACCAAAGTCCAACTGGTCATTGATAGATCAAAATTCATTAAACATTCTGATGAGTCAAAGGTATCAGTCCAATTTTGATTGAAGGGACACAGTCCAATAGAAATTGATCACATGACTCCAATCTGCAACATCCCTATTCTTTACCAAGTCTGTCATGGGAATATCTTCCATCTATCTAACTATATAAATTGGGAACAATTGTATACAATGGCAGTCCATCTTCTACATTGTTCCGTTCTCAAGAATGATATGTTACATTCTCTGCATGTCTAGACAATAGGGCCCATTACCAAAATCTAGTCTTCCCATGTGAACGAAATCCGAAAGAAAACTCACGTTAGGGAATGAATCAGCATCTCCTGCATAGTCACGAAATACAAATCCAACAGGCATCACATAAGCTAATGCAAGAGAATTACAACAATAAATTAAATTAATACTTTTAAATAAACACTTTAATATGCAGACTAATCAATTCAATAATATTAACACTTCATTAATATGTATAATAATACAATTCATTTTAAATGGGAAAAATGTGTTAATACATTTCAATAGAAATAACAGAGAAATTAATTTCTTTCATATTTGCACTCATTTTTTGCTGGGGGTCTGTGAAGCAATGTGCATTTGAGAATTTGAAGAGTGAGATGGTTCAAGCTTCATTTTCAGGGTCAACGATCATTTTCCAATGTCTGGGGTCATTCTTTATCTTCTCTAGTTTGCTGTTTAATAGATTGCATTTCTTCACCTACCTGTGTCGAATCTATATCAAAACCTTTGGGATTTCAGAGACATTTAGCTAAAAGATAAATATGACAGAGGAATAATATCTTCACTCTAGAAGCACATTCAGATATAGGGTAAGTCTTAAACGTGCAGAACACTAGTGGAATTGTCACCTCTTCAGAGGGTGGATTTTCAGTCCTGCGGGGTCTTTCTCCTGAAGACAAACATCTCTCATCTGTGTGGAAGAAAACTGTGGAAACCAAAACCCTCCCTTTTTCTAGTGTGAAAATCAAATTCAGCCATTTCACAAAAGATAATTTTTGCTCTTTATCAAGGCATTGAAGGTGACAGTTTTGGCAACCTCCCAGAAACCCTACTTACCGGCAGTAGTTAATAGCTTGGCTTCCTAACAATAAAGTCCAATACAGCACTGCACTGTCTGATCCTAAATTCCTCATTTCATACCCTAGTCCAGAGATCCCAGTAGGCACAGGCTTTATCAAACAAAAAGAAGCTTAGCACATTTCCCTTTACCATTCCTGATTAGGACTCAGGAGAAAAATGTATCCCTTCTGTCACGTGCCCAAGACATGCAGGAATATGTCCCAGCCCAGGACCAGTCAGCTGCCAAACCATATCCTTGAGCCATTTTTTCAACTGGTAAACGATGGCGTGAGTGCTTCAGAGCAGGCTTCAAACTAGAGCCAACACTGAACGTTGTGGACAGATCCATGTGCACAATCGTCTGAGTCTACCAGCATGTCTAAATGTGGGCAGTATATTGCACCACCCTCAAAATTGTTTTTTTCTCTAACGGACACCAAAGGTTTGTCCTCATCTACTGCACTAGCTATCTAAAATCTGCTTAAGAGGCCCCAAAGAGCAGAGGTAGTTCTCCAAGATGCCATCATGTGTCCCCATCTTTATGACTCTATACCATACAAAAACCTTGAGGAACAAGATGCTTCTTATATATTAAAGATGGATGTAGAGGTTTACCTGTCAAAATAGGGAGAAGGAATGCTAATATCAAATTCATGAAAACCAGACCTTGTAAACGGTCACTGTAGTGCAGATTTAGAGGTCACTGTAATGTCAGACAATGCAAGCTACCTGCTGGTACATAGGTAACTCACGCCATGAAATAGGATAGCACATGGGGGACTAATAAGGGACTCTTAAAGGCTTAAGGACCCAATATTTTCTCTGAATTCCTTGGTCATGTAATATCAGTACTGCCTCTTGTGGGTAACTGAGCTACTGCAAGAACTGTTATTGGTGACAAAAGCACATCCTAGGTTTTGGTCTATTTGTTATTGTACTTAAACCAATGCAATATTTTAGTAGGCACAAATGGAAGCTCTTTTGCTTTCTGCCATGCTTAAGAGGCTTGTAGACTCCCTTCAAAGGATGAGGACCCAACTACCAAAAGAAAACACTTAGGGGGCATATTTACCTACAATTCATGTAAAGCAGTGCAGCAAGGCGTTGCATTGCATGAATGGGAGAAAGCTAAAAAAAAACTCCATATCTAGTAAGATGGCGCTCTTCAGCTTTCTCCCTGCACTTGAGACTGCCTAATCCCAACAGAGAAACCCTTGCAATATAGTGCAAGGGTGCCTGAGTTATGGTCAGAATTTTTTTTGTGAAGGAAATTTCTCTTTTCGCCTCACTGGGGAAGGCGTACCATTTTGACTCATTCCTAGGTTTACAATTGTTTGTAACTTTGGGAATGTGCCAAAATCCAAGGGTGAAAGCATGGGAACTCCCATGCTCCATCCATGGAACGCCTTCTCAATGCAAGGTAATGCTATGCCCTGCTTTGCGTTACTATGTATTTACTAAACCATGCAAAGTGGCTTTGCATGACTTAGTAAATGCCAAAAAGTAGTTGCGTGGAGGCTGTTCCTCAAAAGTGACGCAAACCCAATGATAAACCTTGGTAAACCTGCCTCTAGATGGTGTATTTGAGCTATGAAAATGTGTATTTTGTGGTTCTCATTCACTGTGTCCTGAGGTGTGGATTAGGAAGGGGACATTTTGAATTCACTGTTTCGCTTTAACTCATCAAAAGGTATTTCTAAAGGCGTTTACGTTCCATCTCCTAACTGACTCCTTAATCAAAACAAAGAGTTTGAAGGGGTGGCAGAGTAAAAGTGGAGGCTCCAATACATTCATTTCGTGTAATGATGTGTGCTTTGGTGGGAAGGCCTCTCTCACGAAATAGTGCCCCCCATGACAAACGATTCCCATTTTTCGCGTAGATTCTTACTTGAAAGACAGGCTTATTTAATAATGTTTCATCCAATGCATGGCAGCAAGTAAAGTTGCTGCACTGCCTGAAACCGAGAACAGAAATGTGCCATATCTGCTAAGATATGACCACCTCTTTTCCCTCCTAGGAAAGAGGGAATAACAAGGAGAAATAAAGATACTTCTTGTTATGCCTCTCTGTGGTAGACACTAGAAAGACAGTCACCCAGGCACTCATCCAGCAGCAGGCTAGACTACGGAAACACCCTCTATGCTGGCACCACAGTCAAGCTTCAGCAGAAACTCCAGAGGATCCAAAGCCACACGCCTCCTGAACCTCCCATGCCATGAACACATCTCCGCTCACCTCAGATCCCTCCACTGGCTTCCTATCGACAAAAGGGTCATCTTCAAAGTCATCATCCACGCACAGAAATCCCTCCACAACACTGGACCAGTCTACCTCAACGAAAGAGTGAACTTCCACATTCACACCCGCCACCTCCGCTCCACCGCCCTCGCCACAGTTCCTTGCATCCAACGCACCAGCTCAGGAGGCAGGTCCTTCTCCTACCTCGCCCCCAAAACCTGGAACTCCCTCCCAACCTCTGCAAGATCCAGGACCGCATGTCTTTCCGAAAGCACCTCAAGACATGGCTCTTCAAACAGTAAAACAGCAGCCCCTGACCCTATTTTTTCTCCCCCACCGCCTTGAGACCCTCACGGGTGAGTAGCGCGCTTTATAATTTTTTTTAATTTGATTTGATTTGATTGCTCTATAGTATCAATAAATGTTAGTTGTATCGATGTTGTCTATTAATTTCATACCAAGGTCTACAGCAGGGAATGTATTGGGTTCTTCCTGTGTTCATATAATAATCAATGAATAACATGCATATAGGAGTATTCAGGGTTGTAACTATGCCTCCCCGTGACAGGCTTTGTTAGGATTTAGTAGCAGTGCCATTTGGAGGCACATATTCATTCTCCAGTGTTTTTCCTGTAGTGTTGAATGAGGATAAACTACTAACAGATAGATCTTTCCTGCAATCCAGAACGAATGTCCTTCCATTTCACAGGAAAAAATTATTAAATTTACATTTTGTAGTTCAACGTCATTGCCTGAGCATGTGCAAGTGTTTGGGCAGTGCATATTATTGGTTTTATTGAAGAAAGTATAAACAGCTCTGTAAACAAAATGTGCCAAGGTTAAATAAGCTTCAATCATACATATATAGCTATATATTTTAAACAACTTAAAGAAAGTTTTAATACCAGTAGCATGTACAAAAGACAGCTCACACTGGGTATTAAAACAAGCAGGTGTTCCGAAACTATGATTTCCAAACTACGGGGCATATTTGTACTCTGTTTCCGCTGCGTTTGTGCCATTTTCTTTCCCGCCAATGCAGCGTAAACTCAACTCCATATTTATATTTTTATGCAAGACACGTCTAGCGTCAAAATATTTGGCGTTTGCACCATTGTTTGGATGTGTGAACCTACCTTGTGTCAATGAGATGCAAGGTAGGCATTCCCATCCAAAAAATGACGCTGTCCTCATAGCACCATCTTTATCTCCCTGTGCAACAATGACACACGGGTGGCTGCAGCCCCAAATAATAAGCTAGCTTAGCGCCATTATTTAACTCCTGTGTTAGATGAGGCGTTAGGGGACCTGAGAACTCATTTCCATGGTCAAAACACCATAGAATGGGCCCACAGGTGCCCTCTCCAAGCCCCAGGGACACCCACACCAGAGGGACACCAGAGGATGGGTGACCTCATCCAAGGTAAGTAGGGTAAGTATAAATAAGTATTTTTTGGGAAAGTGCCATTGGGGGCCCTAACAAGGCCCTCCCTGCATAGCACTGGGTGCAATGGCCATGCCCAGGGGATACTTGGCCATTGGGGTGGTGGGCATGACTCCTGTCTTTGCGCTACAGGAGTCATGTTTTAGGATGGTTGTGCACCTGGAAATTACTCAAGGCTGGTAAGCGGCATTTTCTTTTTTTTTTTTTTTTGCTGCTAACCAGCATAATGTAATGTTCGATGGCATGTGTAGCTGCAGATACACATGTTGTGCATAGCCCGCCATCTGGTGTTGGGTCGGAGTGTTACAAGTTGTTTTTCTTCGAAGAAGTCTTTCGAGTGAAGAGATCGAGGGACTCCTCCTCTTTTGCTTCCATTGCGCATGGGCGTCGACTCCATCTTCGATTGTTTTCTTTCCGCCATCAGGTTCGGACGTGTTCCTTTTCGCTCCGGGTTTCGGAACGGAAAGATAGTAAAAAATTCGGAAAATTACGTCGGTATTGTTGCGTTCGGGATCGGGTTAGATAGAATCAACACCGAATCGTGAAGAGCTCCGGTAGCCCTTCGGGGTAATTTCGATCCCCCGTCTGGGCCTGGTCGGCCCGACCGCGTGTAACATCGAGGCTGATGGAACGGACCCCGTTCCGATTCTGTCCTAAATGCCACAACAAATACCCATATACAGACCAACATTTGGTCTGTAACCTGTGCCTGTCGCCCGAGCACAAGGAAGAAACTTGTGAGGCCTGTTGTGCGTTTCGATCCCGAAAAACGCTCCGTGACCGGCGAGCCAGAAGATTACAGATGGCGTCCACGCCGACAGGACACCGAGAGTTCGAGGAACAAGGAGAAGAAGAGGAAGCCTTCTCTATCCATGAATCGGACTCAGAGGAATTCGACGTCCACGAAACAGTGAGTAAGACGTCGAAGCCAGCACACAAGAAAACAGACAAGGCCCAGGGGACGCCACTGCCAACAGGCCATGGCTCAACCCATAAAGTCGGTGACCGCCCATCGGCACCGAAAAAGGCCGAACTAGTGCCGAGATCGTCCGACTCGGGTCGAGACACAGGCACGCCGCAATCTCGGGACCGAGAAAGTGCTGCCGACAAAGATCGACGCCGAGACAGCGGAGCCGAAGCTGCTCGACGCAGAGACAGCGGCACCGAGGGAGATCGACGCCGAGAAGTTTCGACTCCAAAAAAGAGAAAAGTCGCCTCGGAGCCGAAAACGAGTAAGGACATAGTTTCGGTGCCGAAACGACCGGCAACCGAGCCAACTACCAGCTCCTATTCAGAGGAGCAATCACTGTCCTCTCAATTGCGCAAACATAGATTCGAGGAAGAGTTACAATCCACTGAAGTAGACCACACTCAAAAGCGGATCTTCATACAGAGTGGAACAGGGAAGATCAGCACCCTTCCCCCTATTAGGAGAAAAAGGAGACTTGAGTTCCAAACACAGGAACAAGCACCACAAACAAAAGTGGTGAAGAAGGTAACTCCGCCACCCTCTCCTCCACCTGTAACTCACATATCACCGGCACAGACTCCGTCACACTCACCGGCTCACACCACCATGAGCCAAGATGACCAGGACGCTTGGGACCTATACGACGCCCCAGTGTCAGACAACAGTCCGGAGGCGTATCCTACCAAGCCCTCACCACCAGAGGACAGCACAGCGTATTCACAGGTGGTAGCTAGGGCAGCAGAGTTCCATAACGTGTCGCTACACTCGGAACCTGTCGAGGATGACTTCCTTTTCAACACCCTCTCCTCCACCCATAGCACCTACCAGAGCCTGCCTATGCTCCCAGGAATGCTAAGGCACGCAAAGCAAATCTTCAAAGAGCCTGTCAAGAGTAGAGCAATAACACCAAGGGTGGAAAAGAAATATAAAGCACCGCCCACAGACCCTGCTTTCATCACCTCATAACTGCCACCAGATTCAGTTGTAGTAGGGGCAGCTCGCAAGAGAGCCAACTCTCACACATCAGGCGATGCACCACCCCCGGATAAAGAAAGCCGCAAGTTTGACGCAGCCGGAAAAAGGGTCGCAGTACAAGCTGCAAACCAGTGGCGCATCGCTAACTCTCAAGCGCTCCTAGCGCGATATGACAGAGCCCATTGGGATGAGATGCAGCACCTCATCGAGCATCTACCCAAAGATTTACAAAAAAGGGCGAAACAGGTGGTTGAGGAGGGACAAAACATCTCCAATAACCAAATACGCTCCTCTATGGATGCAGCGGACACAGCTGCAAGAACAATTAACACAGTAACCATAAGAAGGCACGCGTGGTTATGAACATCTGGCTTTAAACCGGAGATACAGCAAGCGGTGCTCAATATGCCATTCAATGAGCAACAATTGTTCGGACCTGAAGTGGACACGGCAATTGAGAAGCTAAAAAAGGACACTGACACTGCCAAGGCCATGGGCGCACTCTACTCCCCGCAGGGCAGAGGCACTTTCGGCACCTTCCGCAAAACAACCTTCAGAGGGGGGTTTCGGGGTCAGGCCACACAAGCCAGTACCTCACATTCAACACTGTCTACCTACCAGGGACAGTACCAAAGGGGAGGCTTTCGGGGCCAGTACAGAGGAGGACAATTCCCTAGAAACAGGGGAAAATTTCAAAGCCCAAAAACACCTGCAACCAAACAGTGACTCACAGGTCACTCATCCCCTCCACACAACACCAGTGGGGGGAAGAATAAGTCAGTATTACCAATCTTGGGAGGAAATAACACAAACACTTGGGTCTTAGCAATTATCCAACATGGTTATTGCATAGAATTTCTCCAAATCCCTCCAAACATACCACCAAAAACACAGAATATATCAAAACAGCATTCAGACCTTCTGGAAATAGAAGTTCAAGCATTACTGCAAAAGAACGCAATAGAACTGGTACCAGGTACACAAATAAACACAGGAGTTTACTCACTGTACTTTCTAATACCAAAAAAGGACAAAACACTGAGACCAATCCTAGATCTCAGAACACTAAACACCTACATCAAATCAGAACACTTTCACATGGTCACGCTACAAGAAGTGTTACCATTGCTAAAGCAACAAGACTACATGACAACCTTAGATCTCAAAGACGCGTATTTCCACATACCGGTACATCCCTCGCACAGGAAATACCTAAGGTTCGTATTCAAAGGAATACATTACCAATTCAAAGTATTGCCGTTCGGTATAACAACCGCACCAAGAGTCTTTACAAAATGCCTAGCAGTAGTAGCTGCACACATCAGAAGGCAGCAAATACACGTATTCCTGTATCTAGACGATTGGCTAATCAAGACCAACTCACTGACAAAGTGTTCACACCACACAGATCAGGTCATACAAACCCTCTACAAACTCGGTTTCTCCGTCAACTATGCAAAATCACACATTCTGCCGTGCAAAGTACAGCAATACCTAGGAGCAACAATAGACACAACAAGGGGAATAGCCACTCCAAGTCCACAAAGGGTTCAAAATTTTCTAAAAGTTATACAAACCATGTATCCAACACAAAAAATACAGGCAAAGATGGTATTACAACTCCTAGGCATGATGTCCTCATGCATAGCCATTGTCCCGAACGCAAGACTGCACATGAGGCCCTTACAACAGTGCCTAGCATCACAATGGTCACAAGCACAGGGTCACCTTCTAGATCTGGTGTTGATAGACCGCCAAACATACATCTCGCTTCTATGGTGGAACAGTATAAATTTAAACAAAGGGCGGCCTTTCCAAGACCCAGTGCCACAATACGTGATAACAACAGATGCTTCCATGACAGGGTGGGGAGCACACCTCAATCAACACAGCATCCAAGGACAATGGGACGTACATCAAACAAAGCTGCATATAAATCAACTCGAACTGCTAGCAGTTTTCCTAGCGTTAAAAGCATTCCAACCCATCATAACCCACAAGTACATTCTTGTCAAAACAGACAACATGACAACAATGTATTATCTAAACAAACAGGGGGGGACACACTCGACACAGCTGTGCCTTCTGGCACAAAAAATATGGCAATGGGCAATTCACAACCACATTCGCCTAATAGCACAGTTTATTCCAGGGATCCAGAATCAACTTGCAGACAATCTCTCTCGAGATCACCAACAGGTCCACGAATGGGAAATTCACCCCCAAATTCTAAACACTTACTTCAAACTTTGGGGAACACCTTAAATAGACTTATTTGCAACAAAGGAGAACGCAAAATGCCAAAACTTCGCATCCAGATACCCACACAGGCAGTCTCAAGGCAATGCCCTATGGATGAACTGGTCAGGGATATTTGCGTACGCTTTTCCCCCTCTCCCTCTCCTTCCATATCTAGTAAACAAATTGAGTCAAAACAAACTCAAACTCATACTGATAGCACCAACATGGGCAAGGCAACCTTGGTACACAACACTGGTAGACCTATCAGTAGTACCCCACGTCAAGTTACCCAACAGGCCAGATCTGTTAACACAACACAAACAACAGATCAGGCATCCAAACCCAGCATCGCTGAATCTAGCAATCTGGCTCCTGAAATCCTAGAATTCTGACACTTAAACCTCACCCAAGAATGTATGGAAGTCATAAAGCAAGCTAGAAGACCATCCACTAGAAACTGCTATGCAAGCAAATGGAAAAGGTTTGTTTGCTACTGCCATCATAATCAAATTCAACCATTACACGCATCTCCAAAGGATGTAGTGGGTTACTTACTACACTTACAAAAATCGAACCTGGCCTTCTCTTCCATTAAAATACACCTCGCAGCAATATCTGCATACCTGCAGATTACCCATTCAACTTCACTATTTAGGATACCTGTCATTAAAGCGTTTATGGAAGGCCTCAAAAGAATTATACCACCAAGGACACCACCCGTTCCTTCATGGAACCTCAACATCGTCTTAACAAGACTCATGGGTCCACCTTTTGAACCCATGCATTCTTGCGAAATACAATTCCTAACGTGGAAAGTTGCATTTCTGATCGTCATCACATCTCTAAGAAGAGTAAGTGAAATTCAGGCGTTTACAATACAAGAACCTTTTATCCAAATACACAAAAATAAGGTAGTCCTAAGAACCAATCCTAAATTTCTACCAAAGGTTATTTCACCGTTCCACTTAAATCAAACGGTAGAACTACCAGTGTTCTTCCCACAGCCAGACTCGGTAGCTGAAAGGGCACTACATACATTAGACATCAGAAGAGCACTAATGTACTACATTGACAGAACAAAAGAAATCAGAAAAACAAAACAACTGTTTATTGCATTCCAAAAACCTCATACAGGAAACCCAATATCAAAACAGGGTATAGCCAGATGGATAGTTAAGTGCATCCAAATCTGCTACCTTAAAGCAAAAAGGGAGCTGCCCATTACACCAAGGGCACACTCAACCCGAAAGAAAGGCGCTAGCATGGCCTTCCTAGGGAATATTCCAATGCACGAGATATGTAAGGCAGCCACATGGTCTACGCCTCACACATTTACTAAGCACTACTGTGTAGACGTGCTGTCCGCACAACAAGCCACAGTAGGTCAAGCCGTACTAAGAACTTTATTTCAGACTACTTCCACTCCTACAGGCTGAGCCACCGCTTTTGGGGAGATAACTGCTTACTAGTCTATGCACAACATGTGTATCTGCAGCTACACATGCCATCGAACTGAAAATGTCACTTACCCAGTGTACATCTGTTCGTGGCATTAGTCGCTGCAGATTCACATGTGCCCACCCGCCTCCCCGGGAGCCTGTAGCCGTTTGGAAGTTATCTTCAACTTTGTACATTTGTAAATATATTATTTAAACCTTAATTGGTACATACTTATTCACTCCATTGCATGGGCACTATTACTAACACACACAACTCCTACCTCACCCTCTGCGGGGAAAACAATCGAAGATGGAGTCGACGCCCATGCACAATGGAAGCAAAAGAGGAGGAGTCCCTCGGTCTCGTGACTCGAAAGACTTCTTCGAAGAAAAACAACTTGTAACACTCCGACCCAACACCAGATGGCGGGCTATGCACAACATGTGAATCTGCAGCGACTAATGCCCCGAACAGATGTACAAGTTTATGACATGACCATTTTCAGACATTCTCCTTGGCATTTTCAAGGTCTGATTGGCGATACCCTCTTGTTTTAAAGCTATCTAGCATCTTGGCGTCCACTGCTACATAATCTACCTCTATTGAGCAAATACGATTAATACACAAAAGCTCCCCTCTGGGGATACTGCATTTGGGGTTGTGTGGATTATGACTATCTGATAGAGACTTCTAGCTGCAGATTCCTTACCTTAGTTTTTCCTGGCGTTAGCTTGGTTTCACTGAGCAATACCTTTGCGCGCACCATCGGGTGGAGTCGTTCAGATCCCCATGGCATCGTTGGAGCCATCTGTGATGTCACGGTCGCCTATAAAGGCACTACCCGGCGCGCGTCCATCAGTTTTTTTCCCTTCCGCGCCGGTTAAAGCGCAGATATGGAATCAAGCCGCCCTCTGTCTTTTTTGACAGGCCTTTTTCAACATTTTTGTCAAAGGTTTTTTCAGCCTTTGCGAGAATGGCATCTAGGAAGTTGGGGTTCAAGCCATGTGGCGCCTGCCCCCGCACTGTGTCTGTGATGGACCCCCATAAGGTATGTCTCTGGTGTTTGGACCAAAAACATGACTCGAAGTTGTGTTCCAACTGCCAGGCCATGGCTCCAAAAGCTTTGAGGGAGCAGCCCCTAAAGCTTATGGCGGTCCTGCAGTTGACTTCGGCTGGCCCGGTCAAGGAGGGGGTCACAGGACTGCTCCAGGAGTCCCCTGTCCTTTTCGTCCCACTCGAGGTCTTCCGGGTAGTCAGAGAAGAGGCACAAGAAGAAGAAGTCCAAGCGGACTTTGACTTCACCTTGCACGTCGGCTGACGAGGCAAGTCAGAAACTTTGACATTCTAGGCACGGTTCTGCGGAGCCAATGCCAGGGCCAACTTCGAGCCACCCACCCTTTCCGGGAGCTGGAGCGACCCCTGCTCAACTCAGTTTTACAAGGACATACATCTCGTATTTGAGCTGGCTGGCCTAGCCGGTGCACCTTGGGTCCCGCGGGGTCAGCAGGGGCCAATCAGGTTCCACACTGGCGGCTTTGGCCTTGGCACCGATGAGGTCTCTTGGATCCAGATCGGATCCAGAACAATGCCGAGTCCTCACAGTCAGCCTACTCTGGTGTCGTTCACGCTCCCTGCACCACCGGCGCCCACCGGCAGCACAAGCCCCATTCTAATACCCAATGACCTGAAGCCAGAACGTCGATGTATGACACCGATTCTGGCGCCAGCAGGTGCCAGATCATTACCTTAGGCTTTCTATGATCAGTCATATACTGGAGTCTCAGTTGGAGCAAATGAACTGGTATGAGGAGTTAGGGAAAGCCAGTGGACTGGACACCTCTCCATATGCTGGCATGCTCTCACCTCCTTTGGTGGCTCCAGCGGAGGGAGCATCGTATGCTATGGTGGTGCGTAGGGCATGTCAGGTCCTGGACCTAGATTTGCCGACGGTGCCAGTCAGGACTAACCTCCTGACTGAGGTGCTTCAACCGGGGGGTTTCCACATTGGAACTAATGTTACACTTTAATGAGGCACTTACAGATGTCTTTTGCTGGGGACGTGGTCCAAACCCAGGAGAGGGGCACCTGTAAATAGGACAGTTGGCTGCTCCAACTGATCCTAGCTTCCTCACACAATACCCCACCCCATACAGGTTGGTGGTCCAATCCTGCCCTTCACATGGCACCTTCCCTTCCGCTCCCCCGGATAGGGAACCCAAGAGGCTGGACCACAAACCTGGGAAGATGTTTTCTTCTTCTAGCCTGCCATTGAGGTCAGGGAACACCTTATGCCTATTGGGACTGTTTTCCCATACTTTATTGGATACAGTGGCACAAGTGCTACCTTAATTCCCAGAGGGTATGCAGGACACTCTTTCACAAGCAGTCAAAGATGGGAAAGATGCAGCCAAGTTTACTATCGGGTGTGGTTTGGACATGACTGACTCGCTGGGTAGACCGATTTCGACGATGGTGGCCTTTCATTGCCACGCCTGGCTTCGTACATCTGGCTTTTCGGGGTATGTCCAAGCAAACCTTATGGACATGCCCTTCAGTGGGTCCCGCCTATATGGTGAAAAGACAGACTGGAGTGCTTACAAAATTCTCAGGCTATGGCCAGGTCCTTGGGCCTCTTGGCGACACCTTGCCAACAGTCTGTCTTATGCCCCTTTTGAGGCTTCAGAAGGGGCCAGGTACCACGCTATCCACAGACCAGCCACCGTCCTCTGTCAGGTCAGCATCCTGTGCGGGGACAAGGTTGTGGTACCTTCAGACCCAGAGGGTCTGGCCAGAAGTCGTCTACCACCAAGCCCCCATCCTCCACAGCGCCCAAGTCCTCCTAGTGTGATTCTGCAAGACCTCACACATCCAATTGGAGGGAGGATTCAATTTCATCTCCCTCACTGGTGGTGCATAACATCGGACATATGCGTCTTGCAGATCATAAACAAAGGCTGTTCCCTCCCCTTCTAGCCTTTTCTTGCCTCTATTAAAAGATCGGCTGATGGAGGATCTCTTAGTCTTGCTCCACGAGGAAGTTACAGTTCTGTTGGCCAAGGGAGCCATATGCCAGAAGTAGGCAGTGGTTGTTATTCCCACTAATTTCTGGTAAAAAAAATAAATAAAAAAAAACAAGAGTCTTTGCCCTATTCTAGATTTGTGAGACGTCAATCTCTTCCTCAAAAAGGAGAAATTCAGGATCCTCACTCTTGCTCAGCTCTTGTCTGCCCTAGACTAAGGAGACTGGATGGTAGGACTGGACTTGCAGGATGTGTATTTTCACATCCCCATCCTGCTTGCTCGCAGACGTTACTTGTGGTTCAAGGTGGGCCATGAGCACTTTCAGTCTACCGTGCTCCCCTTCGGTCTCACCATTGACCCTCGGGTGTTCACCAAAGTAATGGCAGTGGTAGCAGCTCATCTGCACAGGGTTAGGGGTTTCAGTCTTCCCCTACCTCGATAACCGGCTGTTGAAGGCTCCAGGCTGTCAACACCCACTTTCAGACTACGGCAAACCTCCTGCATATGCTGGGGTTCACTATAAACGATCCGAAGACACCACTAACTCCCTCTCAGAAGCTCGCTTTTATCGGAGCTGTTCTGGACACAATGCAGTTGCGGGCTTATCCTCTCAAGCAACGATTCCAGAATATTCAGGTTATGATACCGATGTTTCAGCCTCTATCCTGTATTTTGTGAGACAAACTCTGAGGCTGTTCATCCTCATCTCCTCCTGCATCCTGTTAGTCAAATATGCCAGATGGCATATGAAGGCTCTGCAGTGGGAGCTGAAGTTCCAATGGGCAAACCACCAGGTGAATCTCACTGAAACATTTCAGATCTCGGAGGGAACTGCAAAAGGTCTGCAGTGGTGGTTAGTGAACTGGGATTGGGTCAGAGGCAGACTCCTCTCCCTTCCCCAACCAGATCTCACAGTAGTGACAGATGCATCACTTCTGGGATGGGGCGGCCATCTGCGAGAGGTGGAGATCAGAGGCCTCCGGTCTCTGGCAGAATCCGGACTCCATATTAACTTACTGGCGCTCTGGACGATCTCACTGGCACTAAAGGCATTTCTTCCTGTTGTGAAAGGGAAGATGGTGCAGGCATTCACGGACAACACCACTGCAATGTGGTACTGCAACAAGCAGGGCAGTATGGGTTTATGAACCTTTGTCAAGAGGACCTGCGTCTCTCGACATGGCTGGAACAGCAGGGCATACCCATGGTGGTTCAACACCTGGCAGGTTCTCTGAATGCCAGGGCAGACTAACTCGGCTATCGATGCCTAGTAGATCACGAGTGGTGTCTCCACCCGGAGGTGGCACAAGGACTCTTTCAGCAGTGGGGAGAGCCTTGGTTAAATCTGTTCACCTCCGCAGAGAATGTGCAATGTCAGCAGTGATGCTTTTTTCGTCGCAAGTGGAGTTCAGGCCTCCTGTACGCCTTTCTGCCCAGAGATCTCAAGAAGATCAAGAACAACCGGGCCCAAGTAATCCTGGTGGCTCCAGGCTGGGCAAGGAGAGTTTGGTATCCAGAGCTTCTGAAAATGAGCATTGATCCTCCGATCAGACTGGCCCTTCGATGAAGATCTTCTGTCACAGCAGCAGGGGAAGGTTCTCCACCCGAACCTGTCAACTCTGCACCTTTATGCGTGGAGATTGAGCGACGACAGTTGACAGCCTTCAACCTTCCTCCTGAAGTCTGTAAAGTTATTCTGGCAGCCAGGCGTCCCTCCACTAAGATGGTATATGCCTGCGGTTGGAAGCTATTTGTAAATTATTGTACAGAAAGTTCTATTAATCCTCTTTCTGCTTCTCTCTCTGACATTCTTCTCTTTATCTTATCCCTTGCCCAGCAGGCTTCTGCCTTGGACACTCTCATGCTATCTTTCCACCCCATCGGCGTTCCTTCGGCTGCCTGATCAGCCTTCATTATACAAGTCTACTATCGTACATAGATTTTTCAAAGGGCTTATACATAAGTTTCCCCCCTATGCCCTTTGTTATGCCTCAGTGGGACTTAAATCTAGTTCTCATATTTCTCATGTGTGCTCCCTTTGAGACATTTCTTAACTGTCCCCTCTGGCTGCTCACCATCAAGACAGCCTTCTTAGTGGCAGTAACAGCTGACAGGAGGGTGAGTGAGATCATGGCTCTCTCATCTAAGCCGCCTTATCTAACCATGTTCCCAGACAAGGTGGTACTCAGAACCCGTGCCTCTTCCCTCCCCCAAGGTGGTGATCCCATTTCACCTGGGTCAAAACATCACCCTTCCCGCCTTCTTTGCTCCACCACATCCCTATAAAAAAGAGGAGGGACTCCACTGACTGGACCCGAAAAGAGCGTTGTCATTTTACCTTGACCGCACAAAAGATTTCCAGGTGGATGACCAACTCTTTGTAGGGTACGTGAGAACAAAGAAAGGTCGGGCAGTGCAGAAACGAACCATTTTGTACTGGATCATTCTCTGCATTAACATCTGCTTTGCGTTGGCCAAAAAGCAGTCTCCTGTGGGCTTGAGGGCTCTTTCCACCAAGGGTAAGACTGCTACCACTGCACTAGCACAAGGTGTTCTAGTCCTGGATATCTGTCAGGCAGCAACACGGGCATCATTGCACACATTTTGTAGACACTACTGCCTGGACAATCAGGTAAATAGAGACCTTTCGGGCCTACAGGACTTTCTAGTATAAGGAGTTTTGTCTGCAGCCCACCTCCAGGAGGTTATGGCTTTGGTATCTATTCTAAGGTAAGGAATCTGCAGCTAGAAGTCTCTACGGGTTGAACAAGCTACTTGCCCTTTGTATCGCATTATCTGGTAGGGACTCTACCTGTAGATTCCTGACACCTACCCATGCCTCCCTGTTCTGCGGACACGTCTAATAGGGTCAAGGATTGTCCCTTTCAGGGCCCTAGTTTTTGCACAGACAAACTGTTAGCTCTTTCCATGGCTCTGGGCTTCTGGCATAGAAGTTAGTGGAAAAGGGACAGACGTACGTGCGCCTGGGTGGTGCCTTTATGGGGGACCGTGATGTCACAGACGGCTCCAATGAAGCCACGCAGATCCGAACAATGCCACCCGACAGCGCGTGCAAGTGTATTGCTCAGAAAAACTGCTGCATTCCAAGCTGACGCCAGGAAATTCTAAGGTAAAGAATCAGCAGCTAAATATAGTCTCTACGAAATAATGCGTTACCGAAGGTAATTAGCTTGTTCTTTAGCATTCAAAATGGAATTTGTAAAGCGAGGTCTGCAGCCGATTGTCCTTAATGTACACTGAAAGATCTAAAAACAATAACTCTTTGTTGCTAATAAAGTGTATAGTGAGGTACTTCAATTCAGGGTAGCTGTATATTCTTCTGCTGATTCTTGGGTGCCCTTCCACACTATGAATATATCATCTATATCGTGCACCCATAAAGCAAGGTTATTTATCTATGTTTCATGTTCCTTGGCTCAGGTCACCAGCTTCTCCCATCTGCCTAGGAATAATTTCTTGTAGCTCGGGGTAAAGCAGGTGCCCATAGATGTTCCTTGTTTTTGTCTATACAATTGTCCTGCAAGGCTAAAGATATAGTTGAGGCAGAAGTCAATGAGTTGCAAGATCATCCTATTGTACTCATAAAATTTCAGAGCCTACTACTCAAAATGAATTTCACTGCCTCCCTCCTGGCTGATTGAGCAATATTTGTATATAGACTTGTAACATTGAGAGTAAAAATCAGAAAGTTGTCCTCCCACTGAATACCATTGATTAAACGTTGGAAGTTATTAGTGTCCCTACCATAGGAACTCAAATTCTTTACAAATGGCAAAAAAATAAAGCCTACATAAGAAGATGCATTTTCTAATAGGCTAGATTTGGATGAGATGATGGGTAGGCCTGGTGGAAGGCTTGCATGCTTGTGCATTTTTCAGGTTTTATAAAATTTGGGGACTTGTGGATATTTGCATTTCAAGAACAGATATTCCTCATGGTCTAAAATGCTTATTTCCTGCCAATTGTCCAGAAGCTCTGATGCTTTGTGTATACACTTCCTCACAAACAAGTTCATAATGCTCCCTGTCACCAAGTAGTCATTGGGCTTCCTTTTCATAATATTCTTTGGGTAGCAACACAACATTCCTCCACTTATCTGACGGTTTGAAGAACCAGTATCATTCTTGAGGGTCATGAGAGCTTGCCATTGATGTGTGACACTTATCTTGCCTTTCACATTCCCCCCTGTCGAAGCTTTTCCAGTTTTTTTACTCACTACTTAATGAAACATGTCCACTGTGTTGTGATGGGTCTGGGGAATAAAACATGATTTAGGTTTAAATTTACTGTTGTATTCCAGCCTGTTCCAGTATATTGCCAACATCGTATGCCCCTTCATTAGGGCCTAATGGTGACGGTTCTTCCAAGCCTTCTAATTTAATCAGAGTATGCAAAACCTTGCCTGTCAGTGTCTGTTTTTTTAACAGAATTTTATTGTTTTCAACATGTACAAATATTGAATATAGGAGAGAAGCAATTATTATGACACTTAAGCCATAGGACGAAACAACAATAGTGTATCGTTCAGATCACATCTTTCACTTATCAAGATATATTGTCCATTTTCGATGATTAGAAATGCTTCAATCCACCCATAATCATGAAACATTCCCCCCCTTCGCCCCTCCTCCCATCCACACCTCTCGGTACATCTAGGATTATTTTGACAAAAGCCATTCCCCGGCTAAGTAATGTTGATATGCACCCTTGTGAAACCAACGCTAAGCTGTTAGGACCCATCTCATACCTTCAACTAGCTATTAGTCATCTCCTTGGGTTTGATCTGTATGTATGGAGTTATCAGGGGAATCAATGATAGGCGCTCCAAGGCATTCCACCAGAGTGTCCCAAGCTCTGGCCTAATCCACCATGGGGCACCCATTCCTCATCTTCTAGAAGGGGAATGCACTTTCATATCCCAACCAGTGTAGTAGAGCCCCCCCCCCCCCTCTTTAGGGATTTGGATGCTAATACTGCCCTTTTATTTCATTGTTATCTCACATTTGGTCAATATTAGGCAGAGATCTATGAATTTGGAGGTGATTTTTTGTTTAGCAGGACGGGGGAAGTCTCCCAGTATACATGCTAGGGGACAGCGTCCGTCCTGTGACTTCATTTTACAGGACACTACCTTGTCCCAAAAACCACATATAGCAAGGGGAGCCCACACCACATGAACCATTTCCGACCCTCTATCCCCACATCTATGGCATGCCGCATCAAGCACATCAAATGTCCGTCTGATTTTTCCTGGGATTAGGTATGCACAATGTAAAAAATGGAAGTTGATTAACTTAAATGTAGTTTCTCAGGAGACTTGATATGAGTGAGTTAAGATCAGCTTGAATCCAAGATCTTGAGCCCTAGATCTTCTTCCCTTTTCCGTAGAAGGTCTCCTAATGGCAAATTGATATCTACTGTTATTGCTTGGTAGAGGAGGGTGACTGCCCTACTCCTACCGGTCGTGGTGACAGAGGACTAGACTGCTATGATGGGCAGGGGGTTCGAGCAGTCCAGTTTGTTAGTGGCTTCTGATGGTTGCCACCCCTGCTCGATAGAGCAAGAAATATTACGGAAGTAATTCATATTGGTTGGACAGCATTTTGAAAGACATCAGAGTGCCATCTTTATATAGGCCAGATATTGTATCGGAATGTTGGGCAAGTAGGGGTAGCGGGATCGGGTATGCTGCGAGCAGCGCCACTAGGCATGTCTGACCACGCATACTCCCCCCATCCCTCCCCCTCCAGCCCCACCAGGAGCACCCTGGCATCAGGCGTGTGGGGATCAAGGGGAGTTGGGAGATCAGCGACAATTCCAGCACACCACCCGGGACAGCCTGTGGTGAATGTAAATGGGTGTGTAATCACTGGTTGAACGAGTGAACCTGGGCAGACTGGTAATATGCCTCAAAGTCCAATACCACAAGACCGCCATCTAAGGTGGGCCTTCTCGGTTTAGCCAATGCCACATGGCATCTACCATTCCCCCAGATCAGTTCAACTAGTATGGTGTCCATATCCGTTAATATTTTGTGGGGATTATATAGGGGCAGTGCCATAAAAAGATAAAAGAGGAGGGGGAGAGCTACCATCTTCGATATCGCTATTCGACTAGCGACCAAGAGCGGAAGCATGTTCCAAAAGCTATGTTTGCATGAAGTGCTCTAATCGCTGCACCTATGTTGCCATCTAGGACATCTCGCCTGTTGTGGTATATTTTGAATCCTAAATATTTCATGCAGGAGCTTTCCCAGGATAGTCCATGCCTGTCAATATATCTGTTGATGTTGAATTTTCATTGATCATTTCCTTGCCCTTGTGTTATTTCCAGGTGTGAACTTTCAGCAGCTTGACCTTCCTAATAAATCTGTAAAGAAGTATTGTGGTTTGAACATAGTCAGCGCCACTTTTCCTGCGCCCCTTAGCATCCCCCTAACGCCACCATGTGTGTGCCGTAAAATATGGCGCACCAAGGCGGTAGTTAAGGGACTAGTGTCAGAATTTTTTACGCTAGTCTGGCTCTTTGCAGGATTAATGTAAACAATTCTGACAATAATCCTGCAAAGCACCCAAAGGCCCATTGTAACCAATGGAAGCCTCCTTTTAGCGCTTGCTCTGAGCAGGCAACAAAAGTGCCAAAAAAACTGGCGAAAGGAAATCTCTTAGATTTCCTTGTGCCATTTTTTTGCCCCCCCTAACGGGAGAACGCCCCCTTTGCATATATTATGCCTGATGCAGGCATAATGTAGCTGAAAGGGTTACAAAATGGCGCAATGCATGCATTGCGCCACTTTGTAAATATGGCACAGCATTTTTGTCCCTCTAATGCCACATAAGCGTCAATCAATGACACTAATGTGGCGTTGGAATGGTGCTAGGAGCTCTTAAATATGCCCCTTAGTGTGTTAGGTTTTGCCTGCCTGAGTAGTGATGCATGTTTTAGAAACGACCCTCCTTGTACCAGTTCTTGGTCTTGGAGGTCAAAATCCAGTCTGATTTACGCCAGAGAGGCGCTTTGTGGCAAGTGGAAAATAAGGAGGAAAGGTTTGCTCTGTGCAATATTCAATAAACTTTCAAATTTTCTGGGAAAGAATTCCAGGCCATATGTCAGTGTTGGTAAGAACTTTGGGGCTTGTTTACAAGCCCTGTGCACCACTGGAATGGCACTTTTAATGACGGTCCAGCAGCATAGACTGCAAAGCCATATCTACATGGCCTCATAAAGCCACCCTGCAAGGCTTTTCATGGCCTTGTAGATAAGGAGTGAGGCAACACAGCGCAAGTTGCTGCGTTGCCGCACACTGCAATAGGGAGGCATGCCATGAGTGTTAAGGTGGCTGTTCCCACATAACACCCATGGCATTTGACTCATTCCCAGATTTACAGCATGCTGTAAACCTGGGAATGCGTCAAAAGCCTATGCCTCTCCAGGGGAGGTGTAAGGGAGACGCAACAAGGAAAAATAAGATTATTTTGCCTCATTTTTCCTCGTTCTATGTGTGCTGCATTTCAAAGCACACATAGAGGAAATGACCTCCATTGATTATTTTTTATTTTTTGTGCAGGACACAGTTGAAGTTTGCATTGGCGGCTGGTGACATTTGAAAGTGGTGGGGCATAAAAGTTGGGTATGACTTTTATATAGCGAGTGAAGTGAGCAAGCTTAATGGATAAATGCTCTCACTAGGCATCAGGAAGCATCCACAGCTGCTGGCTGCAATCAGTCATACAGAAATATGTGCAGACAGATCTTTAAGTGGGTTGACAAGAGTGGGGGCGCTCTTAAAGGGAATATGTTAAATTAATTTCTGTGATTCCCACAGTGTGCCACCGAGCCTGTATTTTGGTTTCTCTCTGAGATGTTATTGCATCTAGAAATATAACACAACTGACAT
This sequence comes from Pleurodeles waltl, assembly GCF_031143425.1. Taxonomy (NCBI): domain Eukaryota; kingdom Metazoa; phylum Chordata; class Amphibia; order Caudata; family Salamandridae; genus Pleurodeles; species Pleurodeles waltl. The sequence goes on along the minus strand of NC_090436.1, from coordinate 952,441,661 downwards.
ACACCTAAAACCTATAAATATAACACAACTGACATACACCTAAAACCTGTCCGTACTATTGGCTTTGTCAATGGTTGTTACTGTTTACGTTAAATGAACAACGACAATGATTAGTTAGAAACAATTAACATTGGAAATGTTTTAATTGTGAGACTGAGAATTAAATATTATTGAGGCCTGTGGAAGGAGTATGGCCTTCGGTTATGTGTGATTTACATTAGATATGTGTGCCCTTTTTACTTCACCTCTCATCCATCTGCACATTTTCAACTTCCTCTCTTTCCTCTTTAGCACTCTTTTCCTTCTTGCCTGAATGCACTCCCTCCCATCTTCCTCATTTTACCACCCCAAACATACACTGCACTCATTCACATTTAAGCAATTTATTTAATTTTGCTTTTCCCTTCTAAATAGTTTGACCTCTATTCACCCCTTCAGACACATTTACACTGAATTTCATTTGCAACTGGAATACATGACCATTGTTCTGTGTGCTCTGCAGAGAGACCAACCCACTGTAAGGCACTTTGCTTTGCCTTCAGCCTCAACACCAGTGCTCTCAATCAAAGCCCCTTATAAACACAAGGCACAGGTCAAAGTGCACTATGCAAGATTAATACAATGCACAGAAACACAGCATGATAAAACAGCTACATCTCTTGGGGGCTGTAACATTAAGTAAAATGTGAAATAAGAGGAACTAAGTGGCTGACGCACATTACACACCATTTAACATTCATTGTTCGCATCTCAATCCATGTTTGTGGCATTAATGTTAAGGACATGAAAATAGGGCCAGTTTTAACGCCATACAGCAGAAAGTTGCCTTTATTGTAAGGATGTATTTCTCCCCTTATGATTGACTTGGATATTTGGATCCATTTTGCAAGGGAGCAAGATTCCTGTTTGTCGTTTGGAACAGTTGCACAAGGAATACATACAGCAGCTCCACTTCTAAAGGAGCCAGTGATCTGCAGCCAGGGCCTTGGATGTCACATGGCAAAGGTTACAGTGATAAGGGATGTCGGTACAAAAAACCCCCCACAAGATTAGCATTACAACACTTACTGGTACCGGTACCAAAGACAAGGCACTAAGGCCCAGATTTATACTTTTTCACACAAAACTGCGACAGGTCTAGCTTCAAAATGTAAATATGGACTTAAGTTTGTGCTGAATTTGCGTAAAACACACATTCAGCGCAAAAATAGTCTTTATCACTGTAAGCAAAGGCTCCAAATTGGACTTTGCAATTTGGTTGCTAGGAACTGGAGTGCAGCGATTTGTGATGCCACTCTCACTTTCAGTGTGTGTCTGTGCAGTCAGTGGGACCAGTGGTCTTGCAACATTACACCTTGGTACTTGTAACTTCCAATTCTGCCCACGGTACTTCCTCCACAATACCAGGTCTTTTTCTTAATTATCCTTTTGCCAAAAATAACTACCTTTGTTTTCTTGAGGTTTATGGGCAGGTCGTTGGTCAAGCAGGACTGATGTAGAGAGTTTAACAAGTTTTGCAAGCCATTGCCCATAGGGTTCAATAAAACAATGTTGTCCACATATAATAATGCAGTGATTAGTTGTTGACCCAGGTTTGGGGGATTAGAGGAGGTGGAATCCAGTTAAGCATTCAGATGTGCCAAATATAAGTTAAATAAAGTCGGGTCAAGCAAGCAAGCTTGTTTGATGCCTCCATCATGAATGTTGGACCTTTGTTAGACCCTGGCCCAGTTGTCTGAGTATAGAAGGTGTATCCCCTTTAACAGATTATTAGGAGTATTCGATTCAACTAGTTTTTTCCAAAGGCGAATTCTGTTGACTAAATCGAATGCTTTGATGGATCTATAAAACAGCTGTGTAGGGGCAGGTTTTTCCTTGTGTATTTTTCTGTTAGCATGGCCAAGTCTGTCAAATTGTTGATGGTGCTTGATGCTGGTTGTAAACCTGTTTGGATTCAGGGTACTAAGTTTGATTTTGTTGCCCAGGATTCAAATTCCTCTTGTGGAAGACCTGCAAATATCTTTGCATCAATATCGGGGAGTGAGATCATACATTTGCCATTGGGGTGCCCATAAGGACCTTTCTTGTATATGGGATGTATAATCAAACCCTTTCCACGAGTCCGGAACCCTGTTTCCACATAGGCAGGAGTTGTATAGCCTGCCTAGATGGCTGCTTGAAAAACACTCTGTAGTTTTTGAAAAGTGCAGCGGGCAAGCCATTTGCACCGGTGCCCCGCTATTTCTGCTGGCCTGTATTCTTTTTTTATTTATTTATTTGTTTTACTTTTTTTTATTTGCAGTTTAACCGAGACATGGCAGATCCAAATAGATTTAACATGAGAATCTCTTTGCAGTGTCTGCTGGCCTGTATTCTTGATTCAATATTTGATCTGTGATGTTTGGGCAGGGAACACCACTGGATGTGCTTGATGATAATTTGTCTCTGTTTGTGTTCTGATACAACATGGAAATGTGCACTACCCGCTTTTCTTCAGGCACTGTGTTTCTTAGTGCACCTGTGCCCATGCTTGTGTTTATTAAGGATGGACCATAGCAGCTTGTTGATTTTTGTCTTGCAGGATTCCACAGTTCTTATCCACTCCTGGTCCATGTAAGCTCGCTTGGCTTCCCACACTGCCTTTTCGTACACCTTTCTTATTTTCATGGAAAGTATTGGGTGCAAGGGTGCCTGCGTTGCAGTGATGATTGTTTTTGTGCAGGAAGGGACACCTTCCTGTACAAAAACAATCCCAAGAGGAGTTTTTCTTTTTCTATGTGTGCTGTAAAATGCAGCACACATAGAGAGAGGAAAAAACATGGAGAAATAAAGATATTTCGCCACCTTCCATCACTTCTACGCCACCCCTGGGGTGATGTTAGCGTTTTGACACACTCTCAGGTTTACAAAACCTTGTAAATCTGGGAATGCATCAATATCCATGGGTGTTGTGTGGGAACACCCACGCAGCACCCATGGAAACGCCTCCCCCATGCGAAGTAAGGTAACGCAGCGACATGCGCTGCGTTGCCTTACTCCATATCTACAAGGCCATTTAAAGCCATATAAAGTTGCTTTGCATGGCCTTGTAGATATGGGTCAGCAGCCTGCGCTGCCATTATGTAAAAAAAACAGGGAACCCATCAGCGATGCAGGCCACTTGTAAATCTGGGCCATTGCGTCTTCAGCATTCTGGCTTGTCTGTTAATTTGCAGCCTCTGTTGCCTTAAGGAATGGGTGTACCATGTCTTTTTGTTTAATCCCTGCCCGTAAGTTGTCTTTTTGTTGTGGTCCCAGCTGTTTTTGTAGTGATTCTGGCATAGTCCCTCACTGAGAGATCAAGTCTAGTTCTTCCTCTTGCTCAGTTGGTAATCTTGCCTTCCAATTCTCATAGTTGTTCAAGGAAAAGTTGGTTCTTCTTATTTGCGGTCAGTGGCTACCTGGATCTTGTGTACTAACATTTTTCATTTGGTCCATGCTCTGGTTCTTATTCGATATTTTTGTGATCTGAGGGTGGTGGTTGCTTTAATATCTAACCTCTGTGTGAAAACTGGATATTGTGGAATGTGGAGGAAGATATGAAGATGCAGCCTAAGGTCAACTCTGTGTTCCTTGACTTGTGTGTTGCTGCCATTTGCAAATCGGCTGGGGTTCTTTCTTTGAGGGACCTTAGGCCCAGAGCCTCCATTGACTCACAGGAGGATGTGGTCACTTTTGTTAATGTTAGTAAATTGCGATACCTCCATTGGTTTTCCCAGTCTCTTTCTCTAGTGCTTCTCTTGGAGTAGTTTGCCATGGTTAGGTTGAAATCTCCTGTAATGATCCTTGTTCTTTCCCCAAGGGTAGCACGTAATTCTAATAGTTTCTTTTCTGTAGATTTAATTAGATGGTGTTGCTGTGTAGGGTTGAGATTAATATAAATGTTGACTATAATGGGTGATGTTGCCTGCAAACCTGATTTCCTTTTTGTGATAATTATTGCCAGCATGTGGTTAGTCTTCAGATCCAGTTGGTTTACTTTAAAAAAATTTGCTTATTGTATTTAGGTTGATAAGCCGCCTTTTGCGTTCCCTTTGGTTTTTGTCTTTTCTGGTAGATTTGCAAATTCCATGTATCCAAGTAGTGAGTTCTCAGCTTCCTGCCAGGTTTCTTGGGGGCAGATCATGTCAAAATTGTTCAAAAACAGTTCCATGCCCGGGTCCTGGGTCAGTTTGTTGGCCTCTGCTATAGTCCAGTAGATGATCTTAATGGTTGTAGAGTTGGCGTCAATAGAGCTTTGCATCATCTCGATTTTTCCTATATTTGGTGTTTGAAGTTCCACCCCTTATCTTCTTGCTGTCAGGACTGTTGCTGGTAATCTTCTGGCCAGTTAATCCCCCGGTGTTGTAGGTTGGGAGTCTTGAAATATTGTGTTCCTGGTTGGCTGTGGGAAATGACAATGGTCGACTCACGTTTGGCCCTGAAGAAATTCAACATTGTGCCCTTAGCGTGGTGTAGCACTGAACCCTTGTTTTCAGGCCAGTTGCCTATTGGCAAGCCCCGTCCATTCTTTTCCTTTCTCCTTAATGGATATAGGAAAGACGGATATTTTTCAGTCCCGATTTTTGTCAGCTCTATACCCCAGTCTTCAAGCATTTTTGCCTTAGTCTCTAGTTACTGTACGATTTCTTGTTTGCAGAAATGCACCTCTGTGCTCTTGTTTGGTACGCATTTTTGGGCGTTTGGAAGGCCACATACTCCACGTTCTTTAACTCCTTTGGTGCCAGGGACGTAACAGTTCATCCCCAGCAGCACCCCTAGGGTGTTGAGGATGTAACTGTTACATCCTGCACCAGGCCAATGGGGGGAGCGCAAGTGTTCTACCTATTGGCCTCTAACCCACCACCCCCAGGGCAGGTATGGAAGGGGAATCGCTTCCCCTTCCACCCCACTCCCCTGCCCCCCTCCCTCCAGTGACGTCTGATGACAGCGCACAGTTGCATGCTGACCTCATCAGAAGTCGCCCCCATAGCGCTGGAAGCTGTGCTTCCAGCGCAATTGGAAGAGAAATGAAAGCATTTCTCTTCCAATGGGGGGAGGGGGGGCAGAGAGGCATTGCAGAAACACCCACTAGACACCAGTTATTTTGTGTATGTTTGTTTACATATAAGGGGAGCGGCCCCTTAGGCAAGGGCCGCTTCCCAAGGGGAAAAAAAAAATAATTAGACTTTTCTGCCCCCTCAGGGGCAGATCGGCCTAGTTTAATTCCCTAGGGGAAGCAGAACCCACTAGACACCAGGGCTAAAAATAAATGTTTGTTTTTTTATAAGTGGGGAGCGACCCCTTAGGCAAGGGTCACTCCCCTAGGGGGAAATTGTTTTTAGGCCATTTCTGCCCGCCCCCCCCCCCCCCCTTGGGGACAGCTAGGCCAATTTTTCTTAGGCCAGCCTGACCCCGGGGCGGGGCAGAAACCACTAGACACCAGGGATTTTATTTATGTCAGTTTCACACAAGGGGAGCGAGCCATTAGGCAAGGGTCACTCCCCTGGGGGCAAATTTATTTTAGGCCATTTCTGCCCCCTTTGGGGGCAGATTGGCCTATTTTAGAAAGCCTACTAGATGGCAGGAAATAACCAACCAGTATGGGCATGGCTATGCCCCCACCCTAACTGAAGGGGGTAACAGTCTTTCAGCTCTCCCCCTGCACACTAAAATATCCTATCCCAAGGGCAAGCAAGAGGACACTTGATTATTTTGGCTTTTGGTTTTACGTTTGGGCCATGAGAGCTTGGGTAACTCTTAAAATCGTCCCACTTGGAATGGTGAGGGCTGTATTTTTTGGACTTTGGGACGCTGCCATGTAGAAAAATCTACGAGACCTAGACACATCTGAAAACTAAACATCTGATTGGGTCCAGGGTGGTGTGCTTCACATGCATCCCACACCATTTTCTTACCCACAGTGCCCTGCATACCACCCAACTTTGCTAGAAATCACACGTTTTTCCACATTTTTGTGATGGAACTAAAAATGTTTTTTTTTTTTAACTGCCCTTTTGGACCTGCTTTGGTTCCTCCTCAATTTTGACATGTTTTTGGTACTTCCCTGTCACAGGCACATGGCCCACCTACACAACTGAAGTTTCATTTTTATCGGGAGACTGAGGGAAATGTTGGGTGGTAGGAAATTTGTGAGGGTGCAGAGAGCCCACACAAAAATGTGGGAAAATTTAATTTTTTAAAGTTACATTTTAGGTTTGCTGAGGATTATGGGTAAGAAAACACTGGAGGATCCCTGCAAGTCACACCTCCCTGAACTCCCTCGGGTGTCTAGTTTTCAGAAATGTCTGGGTTTGCTAGATTTCCTTAGAAGGCTGCTGAGCCCAGGACCCCCCCCCCCCCCACCCCACACACACACACACACACACAATAACAGATAGTTTTGTATTTGATCATTTTGATGTGTCCATGTAGTGTTTTGGGGAATTTCCTGTTGCAGGCACTAGTCCTACCCACACAAGTGAGATACCAGTTTTATCGAGAGACTTTAGGGAATGCTGGGTGGAAAGAAATGTGTGGCTCCTCTCAGATTCAAGAGCTTTCTATCACTGAAATGTGAGGAAAAAGTATTTTTTTTGCCAAATTTTGAGGTTTGCAAAGGATTGTGGGTAACCGAACCTGTTGAGAGCCCCACAAGTCACCCAATCCTGGATTCCCCTAGGTGTGTAGTTTTAAAAAAATGCACAGGCTTGGTAGGTTTCCCTAGGTGCCTGCTGAGCTAGAGGCCAAAATCCACAGCTAGGCACTTTCCCAAAAACACATCAGATTTCACTGTAAAAATTAGATGTGTCCATCTTGTATTTCCTGTCACCGGCATTAGGCCTACACACACAAGTGAGGTACCATTTTTATTGGAAGACTTGGGGGAACACAGTAGAAGAGCAAGTGTTATTGCCCCTTGTCTTTCTCTACATTTTTTTACTTCCAAATGTAAGACTGTGTGTAAATAAGTCGTCTATTTGAGAAATGCCCTGTAATTCACATGCTAGTATGGGGACCCTGGAATTCAAATATGTGCAAATAACCACTGCTTCTCAACACCTTATCTGGTGCTCATTTTGGAAATACAAAGCTTTCGCTGAAACCTATTTTTCAGTCTTTAGATTTCACCAAATGAATTGCTGTATACACGGTATACAATGAAAACCCATTGCAAGGTGCAGCTCATTTATTGGCTCTGGGTACCTAGGGTTCTTGATGAACCTACAAACCCTATATATCCCCGCAACCAGAAGAGTCCAGCAGACGTAATGGTATATTGCTTTAAAACATCTGCCACAGCTGGGAAAAGTTATAGAAGAAAATGTGAACAGAAATGGCTCTTATTTTTATCTCAATTTCAATATTTTTTTATTTTAGCTGTTACTTTCTGTAGGAAAACATTAAAGGACCTACACAAATGACCCCTTGCTGAATTCAGAAATGTATCTACTTTTCAGAAATATTTAGCTGTCCGGGATCCAGCAGTGGTTTCACACCCCAGCTTTCTTCTGCAGCCCTTTTTCCCATTTAAAAAACTTTTCACTGTATTTTGGCTAATTTCTTGGTCTTCTCCAGGGGAACCCACAAACTCTGAGTACCTCTAGAATCCCTAGGATGTTGGGTCAAAAAAAAGGACGCAATCTTGCCGTGTGTAGCTTATGTGGGCAAAAAGTTATGACGACCTAAGCGCGAACTGCCCCAAATAGCCAAAAAAACAAGCCTGGCACCTGAGGGGAAAGGCCTGGCAACAAAGGGGTTAACAGTGAGATAGATCTACTTCAAGATGGCACAGCCCGAGCAACATCAATAACAAGACCTTACTTGCAAGTCAATATCCTCCCCACTTTCATATCATATGGAATACTGTCCCAAAAGAATGAATGTTGTAGGGCAGGATTTTAAGGACTTGTTTGGTGCCGACAGTACCATTTAGACAATGATTGGGTAGGATCATTCTCTCATTTTTCAAATATTTTTTTTAATGATAGTGTTCATAGGCTGTAACGTTTTCCAAATGTTTGCTGAAGGCTTTACCATTCTAACAAACCGTCCTGTTTATATAGATCCACCAATTTGGTGGTCACTGTGATTCAATGCAGTATCTGTAAACGAAAGTAGATGATAGAACAAAATGGACAACAATAGAAATTCATGAGGCCAGTAGTGTTTAGGCCTGGGTGAATTTTTAATTACGCTGGCATAATTGCTGTACCTTCTGTAATTTCACAAAATGAAATTTAAGGGAAATTACCAAAATTATGCCATTATGCCACATTGCATAGAAATGTGTAAGATGTAAACTTCAGGTAATACTGGCTACAAATCGGAATACAAGCAGCAGTGTTTTGAATGCCAGAAGCAGTACCTTTAGTTACATGTTTTAAACGAGTGAGCTGTTATTTAATTTGTCAGTGCAAAACTACAGCAGAAGTATTTTGAACTCGAGCAACAGGAAATCAACTTGAAATTATTACATTTTAAATTCAAATTTTACCTGGATTAACTTGTTGAGTAATTTTTTGAGTGAGAGATGCATTTTACTTAAATTCACAAAATGTTGTGGTAATTTTGCTTAATTCCGCTACAGCAAATTATGTACTTTTCACACACCCCTAATATTGATATACAGGTGATGTAAGCATATTAAAGGTCATATTTACAAGCCCTGGCACCACTGGAGCATCACTTTTTGTGATGCTCCGGTGGCGCTGTGCCCTGCGCCATATTTACAAAGCCGCACTAAGCCACTATTTGTGGCTTAACACCACCTCCTAAATATGGGCCCCTCAAACACAGTTTTCTGTGGCAGGGGTGTGTGCAATGGGTGTTGCTGTGGGCTTCCACCGCAACACCCATTGCTTTTGATGCTGTCCCAGATTTACAAGGAATTGTAAGTCTGAGCCAGCCCCAAAAACTAATGTGACCCCAGGGGTAATGTAAGCATGGCGCAACAAGGAGAAATACTTTTATTTCTCTTTGTTTTTGCTTTTTCCATGTGTGCTGCATTTTCCTATAGGCCGAATTACATGGATCTTCGTAGATTACAGTATCTAAAACGCTGATCGCACACACAAGACAGGCTGTGGATTCACTGTCCTGGACAAGTGCTCCTGGACCTACACCCTTGCCGAACCAACAATCAACACATTCAAATTCCTCACCTGCCGCTTCCCCATTACAGCATCTCATAGTTATCTGCAGTCTCAGTCACATACCCTTTCACCTCTTCTCTCCACACTGACTTCACTGAATAGATCTCAGACCTCATCACAACTTCCACATTTAGCATACCTATCCCACATTCCAGGGAGACTTCAAACTACTTCAATCTCCCTTGCAATCAAACACTACGCAAATGAACAATTCCTTATTCACATTCCGGGCATTAAGCAGTCCATCACCAAATCTGCTCTCATTAATTGCAACATTCTTAACCTTATGATAGCTGCCTCATTCTCTTTTCAATGCAACCTCCCGCCACCCCCCAACATCATAGGACAAAGGCCTGTCTAGCTATCACCGTCATGCCATACCAGATCGCCATGGTCAACAAAAAGGAGAAAACCAAATACTACTATTCAATGGATTCCCTACTGAGTCCCTCCAGGAAGAACTCATAAGGCTCTACCCTGAAAAGTAACATGTGCCTCAACACACTTCTGAAAACACGGACCTCCAGTCCCAAGCCATCCGTACCATAGTATTCCCAAAAACTGGCAGAGGCTAAATGCTCTAAATGCAGATAAGAAAATAAATGGCACTGGACAAGGAACCCAGATTACCTCATCCTCCTCAAAGATCTGAGCTCTGCATACAGGACCCTGCATTACCTCAACCGAAGTCACATTCTACAAGACCACCATTAAGGCAAAAAAATGAAGCTGAACACTTTCCAAGGCAGTATAACACGGGATCTTTCCCCTCCAAGGCCCACCTACACTGCAGTCAATAGACAGATGCTATGCTATCAATCACTTCCTCAGGAATAAGATAAATTAAACATATAGATGTATCAGAGGTATCAAGTTCTCTGTAGGGGTCAGTCTTCAAGTGGTATGCGGGTTGTGCACAGCAGTCATCTTCAACACCAGGGTAGAAGGCAGCTGGCTTTAGGATGGGTCTAGGACTGTAGTGTGCATCGAGGTCAGCAGTGGCCTTTAACTGCTTGTGGGACATGCACAAATCAATCACATCATACTAGGTCACTTCCACTCTGAAATGGCAGCTACTCTCAGCACTGATGGAGTTATCTGCCCAAACTAAGATGATGGTAGCCAGGATAGGTTATGTTAAATTACCCCTTTGATTTCTTGTAAACTGAGATAAATTTAAGCAGGTCGAATTCTGCAATATGGTGCCTGGCAAAGCTTCAAAATGGTGGTTTTTATTGTTCTTGTCAGTCAGCAGCTAGTTTTCCCCTCGATTTTAATATTCTTTTTTCTCTAGCTTTTATATTTGATCCCTTAGAACCATGGTTATTTTTTCCTATGAATTGGCCTGGGTTGTACTTGTGCTTTAACTCAGATTGAATGTTAGTAGCAGTTGGAAGCAGTCTCCAGAACTTGCCTGATTCCAGCAGCTCCAAGCACTCAAAACCATATCTCCCTCTGATCTCACTGGGATACTCAACTCCCCACAAAGCACTTCTTATGAAGATGGTGGTTTACATTTGTTCTTTTCAAAGCAGTTTCTGGGCAAACTCTCTCACCCTTGCTGACCAATGTCAACGCCGCCCACACTCAAGTTATCTTCCCAGAAACTCTCAAGATATATCAGTTTCTTCCACTCCTAAAGAAACCAACACTAGATCCAGACAACCTCACCAACTACCAGCCCATAAGTCACCTACAATTCAATGCAAGATCATTCAAAAAACAGTCCATGTTCAACTCCAAGATCACATCAATGATAAGTATCTCCTGCAGCACTACCACTCTGGCTTCACATCACACTGTAGCAGGCAGACCGCTACCTTTCACATCATACATGATGCCCTCATGACCACAGAGGAAGTTAACCCCCCACTTCCTCATATTTCAGCTACTTTCACCACAGTCGACCATCCCACCTGCATACACACCCTGGAGTCTCAAATGGGATTCACCAGCAATGTCTTTTTCTGGATTTCCTCCTACCTTTCCAGCCAACACCAGTTTGCTCAAATGGGCACCACCCCGTCCAAAAAGATCGCTATCAACTGTAAAGTTCTCTAGTTATTCATACTATAAAGTCCGCTAGTTTTCCATACTTTCGCCTGTCATCTTCAATCTCTACATGGAGCCACTTGGGGGCATATTTATAGGCCCCAGCGCCACATTAACGTCATTTATTTTGACGTTGATGTAGCCCAACAAGGCCAAAATCCCTACGCCGTATTTGCAGAGTGGCGCATTGCATGCATTGCGCCACTCTGTAACCCTTTGCGCTATGTTATGCCTGCGCCAGGCATAATGTATGCAAAGGGGGCGTGGGATTTCCTTGCACCATTTATTACGGCTCTTTTAGTGCCTGCTTAAGAGCAGGTGTTAAAAGGGGCTTCAATTCTTTAGAATGGGCCTCTATGTACTCTGCAGGCATAGCACCAATATTTTGCGCTACTCCTGCAGAGCACATCAATAGCATAATTAAAAATGACAGTATTGCTCACTTTACCCTGTGCCATGGTGCGCCAGATTTTAAATACAGTGCACACATGGTGGCGGTAGGGGGGTGCTAAAGGGCGCAGGGAAAGTGGCGCTGCCCTTGGTGCAGCGCCACTGTCCATACATCTGCCCCTCAGTGTACTACTCACAGATAAGAGCATCAAGATTCACCAATATGCTGATGATACACAACTCTACTTGAAAGTCTCCTCTGCTTCAGACATCCACTGCCTGCACATTGTTCAGACATAGATATCCAGCACTTACCTGAAGCTCAATCCAACCAAGACAACATTCCTGTTATTTGCCATGTTCAACAAACAGGAAACAGTACAATCCTGGCTGAAGTACTTGAAGCTTGACAGCTTCAAACCAGTCAACAGCACATAGGTTGCTATCCAAATGGTACTCAACAACACACTCCTAATCATGGAAAAGAATGACCCAGCCTCCTGATTCTATTACAACTCCCGGCAGCGTTTAATACAGTTGGATACCTGGAACTGCTCTACGTCCCAGAAATACAAACGTGTTCAATGGCACAGTCCAGCAGTGGCTCACCTCTTATCTTGAAAGTCACCACCAATTCATAAATATGGGATTCTCAAGATCTCACTGACAATACATGTCCTGTTAAGTGCCCAACGGATTCACCCTGCCCCCCCATTATCTTCAAACTCTGCATGCAGCTCTTTGGAGCCATAATAGTGACACAAGCATGAAGCTCCATTGATACGTAGATGACCTACATTTCTGACCCAAAAATATTTTATACACCAACCAACATGTACAGCTACTTTAATTTTAATATTTCAATTACGATTGAAACCTGCCTCAGAGAGATCATGGTGGGATTAGTTTGTATTCCGGTAGCAAGGCTGCATCATTTCTAATATGAAAGCACTCCTGACAACGATTTTTGTTCAACATTTTTTAGGAACAGATCACAACAAAGGTCATTTTAAAATCTGAGCCATCAAATCTTTAAATACGCATTAGGAAAGCCAACATATCTAGCCTATATAATGAAAATGCACACATGTTAAGCTATTGATGTCTCCATTGCTTGTCTGTAAAGTACAGTTTAAAAAGTTTTTAAAAAAATTCAAAACACTGGAGGATTCAATATTTCCATTTTTATAAATGGCTTTTTTTCAAGTTTTATTCAGGAAACTTTGAGCAGGATCTTGTACATGATCCAGCTTAAATATAGCACAAGAGACTAGTTCTAGGTACCTAAAAGAACATATCAGCCTGAGGCTGTAAATAGGAAAGTGTCAGATTTAAAAAAAATGCTTTCCATTTGCTTTCAACACAACTCTGAACTGGAACAAATGCTTTTGGCCATTTGGTGCTCTGTTGTCTGGGGATCACGTTTATGGGCCACCAGGAAAAGAGACATCTCTCTTCCAGTCACTCTAAGTATATCTTCTACCTGAAATGCAGGCTGAGTTAGTGCAACAGCCTGCCCTCCCTTATGCCTTAAATGCTGTGTTTGAGTGCCAAGGCCTGGGCTTTCACGTAATATCTTGGGCAGAAAAGGTAAAACAAAACTAATTAGATAAAGTCAAATCTGGCTAAAATAAACGGGCTACTGTGCAGTTACCTGCGACCTGGAAAGGGTGGGAAGCAACATGGAGAGCAAGGGGGTTGAGATCCGAGGGAAGAAATATCATTTGGGTAAAAAAGAGCAAGAAAACAGAGACACTCCCAGTCACTGCTCAAGGAAAAAGAAAAAAACGAGTTCCTGACGTGAGCCATGGAAGGATGCAAGTCATCTAATCATAAGGATGTTAAATAGGATATGCTTCAGGAGATGGAGAAACACCAGGAGGGGGAGGATAAGAATAAAATAAGCAGTAATTAAATGAGATTGACCAGAAGGCTAACAACTGGTGAACAATGCACTTACACACTGGCCACCCTTAAGTACCGGCATTGTACTCAGTAGGTCTTTGCCGACAGACAGCTAAAAGCTTCAGGTGAGATTTGTAAAATTCTGAGTGCCCTGTTGAAACAAAAAACAACGGTGCTCTGGCAATTACAGGATAAAGAATAATTTGCTCTAACAAAACCTTTATAGTGTAAATAAAAACTTTGGGGCATATTTATACTCCGTTTGCGCCGGAATTGCGTTGTTTTTTTTTACGCAATTCCGACGCAAAACTAACTCCATATTTATACTTTGGCGTTAGACGCGTCTAGCGCCAAAGTCCATGGAGTTAGCGTAATTTTTTAGCGTGGACACCTACTTTGCGTTAATTATATGCAAGGTAGGCGTTCCAGTCTAAAAAATCGACTCCGAGGCATGTGCGTCGGATTTATACTCCCGGGCAAAATTCACGCCCGGGAGTGGGCGGGTCAAAAAAAATGACGTACGGCCGCTTTTGCGCCGTTTTTTAGCGCCTGCAAAAGGCAGGCGTTAAGGGACCTGTGGGCTCTGAAGGAGCCCAGAGGTGCCCTCCCATGCCCCCAGGGACACCCCCTGTCACCCTTGCCCACCCCAGGAGGACACCCAAGGCTGGAGGGACCCATCCCAGGGACATTAAGGTAAGTTCAGGTAAGTTTTTTTTTTGTGTTTTTTTTGTGGCATAGGGGGGCCTGATTTGTGCCCCCCTACATGCCACTATGCCCAATGACCATGCCCAGGGGACAGAAGTCCCCTGGGCATGGCCATTGGGCAAGGGGGCATGACTCCTGTCTTTGCTAAGACAGGAGTCATTTCTATGGGGGTTGGGAGTGAAAAAAAATGGCGCAAATCGGGTTGAGGCGAAAAAATTGCCTCAACCTGACTTGCCCCATTTCTTGACGCCCAAGCCCCATATCCCCCTATGCCGGCGCTGCCTGGTGTATGTCGTTTTTTTTTAACGCACACCAGACGGCGCCGGCGGCTAACGCCGGCTAACGTCATTCAATAAATACGGCGCCCGCATGGCGCTTCAGAATGGCGTTAGCCGGCGCTAATTTTTTTGACGCAAAACTGCGTTAGTGCAGTTTTGCGTCAAAAAGTATAAATATGGGCCTTAATTTAAAGAAAATACACATATTGCTACAGTCTAATATTTGAAATACTCAGATGAGAAAAAAATTGTTCATACACCAGACAAAAAAGTTACTTACTGCAGATTGCCCATCATGGACCATCTCAAGCACCAGATTGGTTCTGGAAACTTCTGACACTGGTAGACACTGAAAAAAGTATTGATAATGCCACTGGAGATGCATAGTGTCCATCCCAGTGCCTTGACATCAGCTCTCTTCTGTTTTTAACCATGTCTCTTGAAGACGGGAGAAGAATGTCTACAACAAAAATAGGTGCAGTGCAACAAACTAAGGCCCTGAGTTATACTTTTTGGTGCAAAACTGCCCTAACGCAGTTTTGCACCAAAAAGTTTAGCACTGGCTTGCACCATTTCTGTGCACCAGCCGGCACCATATTTATGGAATGGTGCAAGCCGGTGCAAAGGGTAGACTAGCGTAAAAAAAAAAGACGTTAGTCGGGTGAGGCTGGCGGTATGGAAAAAGGGGGCTTTGCACCAACAAATGACGGTAGGCAGGTTAGAGTAAAATAAAAATGACTCTAACCTGCCTAGAGTCATTTTCCGATGCAAAACCATCCATACCACATGACTCCTGTCTTAGAAAGGACAGGAGTCATTCCCACCACCCCAATGGCCAGCACAGGGGACCAGGGTCCCCTGGGCATGGCCATTGCACCCAGTGCCATGTGGGGGGCCCATTTCAGGGCCCCCAATAGCACTTTAAAAAATATATATATGTATACTTACCTATACTTAACCTGGGATGGGGTCCCCCCATCCTCCGCTGTCCCTCTGGTGTGGGTCGGGGTGTGCCTGGGGCTTGGGGAGGGCACCTGTGGGCTTATTCTATGGTGTTCCTCCATGGAAATAGACCCATGGGTCCCCTAATGCCTGCCCTGACCCAGGTGTTAAAAAATGGTGCAAAGCAAACTTTGCAGCATTTTTTGATCCCTCCTCCCTCCCCTGCGTGATTTTAGCACGGGGGGATAAATATGGCACTAAGGCCATAGAGTAATTTTTTGCACGGGAACACCTACTTTGGATCTCATAGACGCAAAGGAGGTTTCCACGTCCCAAAAATGACTTTAACTCCATAAATTTGGTGCTAGGCGGGTCTAGCACCAAAGTATAAATATGGAGTTAGTTTTGCACCGAATTTGCGTAAAAAAAATGATGCAAATTTGGCGCAAAACAAGTATAAATATGCCCCTCAGGGCCTCATTTACAAGCCCTTTGAGCTACCGCAGCAACATTTTTTTTTACTCAGTGGTGGCATTAGCAGTGCATTGGGCCCAATATGTCAGTTTAGAAAGCCCTGCATTAGATTATACCTGTGCCAGGTATAATGTATGCAGGGTAGGCGTTCCCAGGCAAAACGCCACGCAGAACTGACGCAGTGAAATTTACAACATTTCACTGCGTCATTCTGCAACTTCACTGCATCAGAATTTTACTGCCTGCTCAGAGCAGTCGTAAAATTGACGCAAGGCTTTTCCCAATGGAAGCCTCCTCATATTGCTTGGAGTAGCATCATTTTTATGACGCTACTCCAGCAATGTGTGAGTTGAGCACCAGCAAATGCGTCTTAATTTCTGACGCATCTGTGAAAGCATGCGCAATGGAGCTCGCTATTGTGAATACAGCGCATCCATGATGTTGGTAGGGGATCCTAGGGAAGCACAAGAAACCTGACTCATTGATGCCGATGCATCAGATTCTTGTAATGAGGGCCTAAATTGTTACCAAATTTAAGTAGCTTTTTCTTCTGATCTATCCTTCTACCCGCAGTTAGGTCACATTTAAATAGAAGTCCAAGCAAAACGTCTAAAGGAGATGTCTCTGAAAGAAAAATTCAAACAGACATTTTGTACAAATGAGTAGACAAAGTGGCCATTCCTCCTCATCTTCCAAACTAGACAATAGTGTTTTGTGAAGGTGCGGGAAACTCACATTATCATTTTACAAATGTCCACTAATGGAACTCCTCAGGCCAAGGCTGCAGTGGAAGACTTCGACCTGGTGGAATGGGCACTGGTTTCCTCAGACAGTTGTTTCTTCACTAGTGTGTAGCAGATCTTGATACACAGTACCATTCAGTGAGAAAGTGTTCTCTTTGAACCAACTTGCCTTTCTTGTTGCCCATGTACCTGACAAAGAGCAAGCCGTAAGATCCGATTTACTTTGCATGTCTGATATAATAGCTTACTACACTACTGAGGTCCAACCTGTGCAACCGCTCCTCCTCCTTAGTTGGATGGGGCACCAGATAGAAAGTAGGCAAGGTAAATGACTGCCCCAGATGGAATGAAAACAAAGCCGCCATAGTTTTCAATATGGGCTTATCCGGTAAGCAGCACATGAAAGGTGGACAGGATTTGAAAGCCTGCAGTTTACTAACATGACGAGCTGAGGTCCATGCAACTAAAAACACAGGGTCTTATTTAAGGAAAATGGTGCTGCACCCAGTGCAGCACCACTTTCCTTACTCCCCTTAGGGCCCCCTCCCAGCACCATTTGTGCTCAGTTTTTACTATATGGCGCAACATGGCGTAGGGTAGGGGGCAATAGTGTCAGAATTCCTGATGCTATTGATGTGCTCTGCAGGAGTAGTGCCAAACTTTTGGCAGAGTACATAGGGGCCCATTGTATTCAATGGCATGCCCCATTTTAACACTTCGAGCAGGCATTAAGGCCCGTATTTATACTCCGTTTGCGCCGAATTAGCGTCGTTTTTTTAGACGCAAATTCGGCGCAAAACTAACGCCATATTTATACTTTGGCGTTAGACGCGTCTAGCGCCAAAGTATTGGCAAATAGCGTCATTTTTTTGCGTGAACGCCTTCCTTGCGTTAATGAGATGCAAGGAAGGCGTTCCCGTCTAAAAAAATGACGGCGACGCAAATGCGTCGTATTTATACTCCCGGGCAAAAATCACGCCCGGGAGTTGGCGGGTCAAAAAAACCCGCATTTGCGCCACTATTTAATGCCTGGGTCAGGGTAGGCGTTAAGGGGCCTGTGGGCTCAAAATGAGCCCACAGGTGCCCTCCCCTGCCCCCAGGGACCCCCCCTGCCACCCCTGCCCACCCCAGGAGGACACCCAAGGATGGAGGGACCCACCCCAGGGACATTCAGGTAAGTTCAGGTAAGTATAATTTTTTATATTTTTTAATTTTTTTTGGGTGGCATAGGGGGGCCTTATTTGTGCCCCCCTACATGCCACTATGCCCAATGACCATGCCCAGGGGACACAAGTCCCCTGGGCATGGCCATTGGGCAAGGGGGCATGACTCCTGTCTTTACTAAGACAGGAGTCATGAAATGGCGTCTGGGCGTCGTAAAAAAATGGCGCAAATCGGGTTGAGGCGATTTTTTTGCCTCAACCTGACTTGCCCCATTTTAAGACGCCCTAACGTCATTTTTGCCCAACGCCGGCGCTGCCTGGTTTACGTGGTTTTTTTCCACGCACACCAGGCAGCGCCGGTCTGCTTGCGCCGGCTAACGCCATTCCATAAATACGGCGCCCGCATGGCGCTTCAGAATGGCGTTAGACGGCGCTAAATTTTTTGACGCTAAACTGCGTTAGCGCAGTTTAGCGTCAAAAAGTATAAATATGGGCCTAAAAGAGCCCAAAAAAATCTAAGAGATTTCCTAGCACCAATTTTTCAGCCCCCCTAATGGGGGAACACCTCCCTTTCATAAATTATGTCTGGCGCAGGCATAATGTGGCGCAAGGGTTTAAAAAGTAGCGCAATGCATGCATTGCACCACTTTGTAAATATGGCGTGTGTAAAAAGCCACTTTAGCGCCGCCTTAGCAACAAAAAATTACGCTATGGCGGCACTACGGTGGCGCTAGGGTCTCGTAAATCAGGCCCACGGTCTTTAAAGGTTAGCCTCAACTGGCAACTACAAACTAACTCAAATGAAGTAACTATTAGGAATATCAACACTAAAACCAGGTCTCATTGCAGCATAACAAATGAGACTTGTGAACAATTTATAAAACCCTTCAAAAATCTTACAACTACTGGTGACTTGAATAAACAATGTTTTTCTTGTAGACATAAAAATGCCATCAAGTCTTCACTATAACCATCGACCATGCCAGCTGTGCAACCTTGTTGGGCCAAGGATAATGCAAAATGGAGGATGTTAGCCACAGTCGCTTTCAAAGGGTCCATGAGTCTACTTCTGTCCAAGCTATAAACGTATTCTATCCCCCAGATAGATTAATTTAGGGGGTGACTTGCTAACAGGATCATGATGACCACCTCCATTAGAAGCTGAAAGGAACTCAGATGGCTCACTCTATTTTCATTCATGAAGGTGTAATTCTTGGGGATTAAGGTGCAGGACTTGGCCATCTAACTGGGAAAGAAGCTTCACTCTAAGCAGGAGATGAAAAGGGATGTACAAGAAGTGGTGCAGGACTGTGTACCACACCCCTCACTGCCAGTCTAGGGCGATGAAAATAGCTTGGGCCTGGTTCTTGACTATCTTTCTAAGAACACAAAGAACAAAGGGCCATATTTATACTTTTTCAAAAAAATTAGCGCCGGCTAACGCCATTCTGAAGCGCCATGTGGGCGCCGTATTTAATCAATGACGTTAGCCGGCGTTAGCCGCCGGCGCTGCATGGTGTGCGTGAAAAAAAACGACGTACACCAGGCAGCGCCGGCGTAGGGGGATATGGAGCTTGGGTGCCAAAAAATGGGGCAAGTCAGGCTGAGGCAACTTTTTCGCCTCAACCCGATTTGCGCAATTTTTTCCGACTCCCAACCCCCATAGAAATGACTCCTGTCTTAGCAAAGACAGGAGTCATGCCCCCTTGCCCAATGGCCATGCCCAGGGGACGTCTGTCCCCTGGGCATGGTCATTGGGCATAGTGGCATGTAGGGGGGCACAAATCAGGCCACCCTATGCCACAACAAAAATAAAAAAAAAGTACTTACCGGAACTTACCTTAATGTCCCTGGGATGGGTCCCTCCAGCCTTGGGTGTCCTCCTGGGGTGGGCAAGGGTGACAGGGGGTGTCCCTGGGGGCATGGGAGAGCACCTCTGGGCTCCTTCCGAGCCCACAGGTCCCTTAACGCCTGCCTTGTCCAGGCGCTAAAAAACGGCGCAAAAGCGGGCGTACGTCATTTTTTTTGACCCGCCCACTCCCGGGCGTGAATTTTGCCTGGGAGTGTAAATACGGCGCACATGCCTCGGAGTCAATTTTTTAGACGGGAACGCCTACCTTGCATCTCATTAATGCAAAGTAGGTGTCCACGCTAAAAAATGATGCAAACTCCATGGACTTTGGCGCTAGACGCGTC
The DNA here is from genome assembly GCF_031143425.1 of Pleurodeles waltl. Lineage (NCBI taxonomy): Eukaryota > Metazoa > Chordata > Amphibia > Caudata > Salamandridae > Pleurodeles > Pleurodeles waltl. Next base: position 952,421,640 of record NC_090436.1, on the reverse strand, counting down.
TAACGCCAAAGTATAAATATGGAGTTAGCTTTGCGTCGGAATTGCGTCAAAAAAAACGACGCAATTCCGGCGCAAACAGAGTATAAATATGCCCCAAAGTGTATGGGAGAAAGTGTGTAGTGATGTGGAAAGTTCTACTTGACTGAAATACGTTCCCCAAAACACTCTGCAACAGATGATGGAGGGCACAGAACATCAGGCAATTTGCATTGCTCTAGGTGGCATCATTAGAAACGGGGTCTCTATTTGGCAGTGGTTTGCACCCTGTACAAGTACGGACTCTCACTGTAGTCAGTGTAAGGGAATCACACAGCTAAGATAACCCCTGTTCACCCCCTTGGCAGCTTGGCACGAGCAGTCAGGCTTATCTCAGAGGCCATGTGTAAAGTATTCGTACACATAGAGAGAAACACAGTGAAAGCACTTCAAAAGTACTCCACACCAGTTTTGTGAAAAAGCCAATTTTATCTGAGTAAAACAAGAACAAAACAACAAAAATCCAACATAGAGAAGTAAACATACAAATTTTCAAAGATTAAATCTTAGGCTAGCACTTAGAAACAATGGGCCATATTTATACTTTTTGACGCAAAACTGCGCTAACGCAGTTTTGCGCCAAAAAAATTAGCGCCGGCTAATGCCATTCTGAAGCGCCATGCGGGCGCCGTATTTATTGAATGGCGTTAGCCGGCGTTAGCCGACCGGCGCTGCCAGGTGTGCGTGAATAAAAACGACGTACACCAGGCAGCGCCGGCATAGGGAAAAATGGCGTTTGGGCGTCCCAAAATGGGGCAAGTCAGGCTGAGGCAAAAAAATCGTCTTAACCCGATTTGCGCCATTTTTTGGGGGCGCCCAGTCGCCATTAACATGACTCCTGTCTTAGCAAAGACAGGAGTCATGCCCCCTTGCCCAATGGCCATGCCCAGGTGACTTATGTCCCCTGGGCATGGTCATTGGGCATAGTGGCATGTAGGGGGGCACAAATCAGGCCCCCCTATGCCACAAAACATTTAAAAAAAAATACTTACCACAACTTACCTTTTCTTCCCTGGGATGGGTCCCTCCATCCTTGGGTGTCCTCCTGGGGTGGGCAAGGGTGGCAGGGGGTGTCCCTGGGGGCAGGGGAGGGCACTTCTGGGTTCATTCTGAGCCCACAGGTCCCTTAACGCCTGCCCTGACCCAGGCGTTAAAAAGAGGCGCAAATGCGGGGGTTTTTGCCCCGCCCACTCCCGGGCGTCATTTTTGCCCGGGAGTATAAATACCACGCACATGCCTGGGAGTCATTTTTTAAGACGGGAACGCCTACCTTGCATCTCATTAACGCAAGGAAGGTGTTCACGCCCAAAAATGACGCTGACTCCATGAACTTTGGCGCTAGACGCGTCTAACGCCAAAGTATAAATATGGAGTTAGTTTTGCGTCGAATTTGCGTTGAAAAAAACGACGCAAATTCGGCGCAAACGGAGTATAAATATGCCCCGAAATAGTTCCAACTGGGGCTATCACACCATTTTGATGGAGTTGTTCCCAACAGTCCGAAGCCACTTGCGAGGGAGTGCATGCTGGTCACAGAGTCACACGGACCCCGGGTACAGTGCCTTGGAAAACGATGAGAAAACAAAGATGTTGCACAGAGTTGGGGAGGTGAGGCATTGCTGCAGCAAGTGCGGCATTGGTTCCTTACTGCTACCGGCGAAGTGAGGCATCAGTTCCTTACTGCTATGCAGGGAATGTTGGTTCCTTATGGTTGCAGGGGAGGTGAAGCAGCATCGGTGGTGAGGCGTTGGTTCCTTACATCCTGGCGGGGTTGATGAATCCAGCAGGTCAAAGATGAGAGGCGCAACTTTGTGGTGTAGTCTCCAACCCCTGCAGGTGCTGCGGCACAGTTGGAAGTAGGCAAACTTCAAAGATAAGTATTTGCAGTACACAAGACCCTGCCTTTCCTGCTTTGGCTCCAGACACACTGCAGGGGTTAGAGACTGCTTTGTGTAAGGACAAGCAAGGCCCTATTCAGGTGCAAGTGTAAGCTCCTCCCACCACTCTAGCTCAGGAAGATTCATCAGGATATGCAGGGCCCACCCCAGCACCCTTTGTGTGACTGTCTACAGTGAATTCACAAATAGCCCAACTGTCATCCTGACCCGGATGTGTATTCCACAGCCAGGCAGAGGCACAGAATGGTTAAGCAAGAAAATGCCCACTGTCCTAAAGAGGCATTTTAAAACTTACAATTTAAAAACCAACTTCACCAAAAGATATATTTTTAAATTGTGAGTTCAGAGACCCAAAACTCCAGATCTCTATCTGCTCCCAATGGGAAATTACACTTAAAAGATATTTCAAGGCAACCCCCATGTTACTCTCTGGGAGAGACAGTCTTTGTAATAGTGAAAAATGAATTTAGCAGTATTTTGCTATCAGGACATGAAAAACACACCAGTATATGTCCTACCGTTTAAATATACTGCACCGTGCCCATGGTGCTGCCTTGGACCTACCTTAGGGGTGACATATGTAGTAAAAGGAAAGGTTTGGACCTGGAAGTGGGAGCACTTGCCAGGTCCAAATGGCAGTTTAAACATGTCTCAGACCTGCCACTGCAGTGTCTGTGTGGGGAGTTTTAGAGAGCTACTCATGTGGGTGGCACAGTCAGTGCTGCAGGCCCCCTAGTAGCCTTTTATTACCACGCCCTGGGCAGACATGGTGCACTATACTAGAGACTTTCTAGTAGATCAGAATAGGCCAATCATGGATAAACCAGTCACCCATACAATTTAGACAGAGAGCACTTGCCTTTTAGCACTGGTCAGCAGTGGTAAAGTTCCCAGAATCCTAAAGCCAGCAAAAACAAAATTAAGCACAGGATGAAAAACAGGAGTTCAGAAGCAAAGGCTGCAAAAATGGGCATTTACAACAGGTATAAAGGCCCCCTGAGCTATGCCGAAGTTGGCCTGAAACATCTCTGGATGGCAGTGTCTAGGAGTCTGTCAGGTAGCCCTGATATTTGAACCTCTTCCTGCGGACGCATCACAGGAGCTGATCACATGCCAGCATGTGTATGTGACCAGAAGGATGCAAGAAGCCAATAGCCCGAGAAGGCGTAAGACTGTCAGGGCTAGAATTCAAGCTCCTGGCCAAAATATTAAAATCATATGCTGAATCCTCTGTAACTGAGACCTAGGTACATTGATCAAAAACCCAAATAGATCAGCAGTGAAGCGGTCACCTGCAGATGGCAGAGACCATCTGCGATGAAGGAGCTTGGTAAATACTTGGGCCCATATTTATACTTTTTGACGCAAAACTGCGCCGGCGCAGTTTTGCGACAAAAATATTCCCGCCGGCTAATGCCATTTTGGTGCGCCGTGCGGGCGTCATATTTATACTTTGACGCACGGCGGCGCAAACCACAGGTGGGAGTAATTTTTTTGGACGCACAGCGCAGCGTCAAGTCGTAAAGGAAAATGACGTTAACGCGGCCGAAATGACTGTGGGTCGATTTACGACACCGCAAACCGGATATGCGCCGTTTTTTTTGACGCAATAGCGTAAAAAAAAAACAGCGAACACTGTCATTTCACCAGAGGAGAGCCAAAATGGATCCCAGATGCCACTACAGACCCCAGGAAGATGACAGCAGACCAGGAACCAGCCAGGATGTCCCACACAATAACCAGGACACTTTTAAGAAGAAAAGAAAGTGTTGCTTTAGTGCAGAGGAGCAGGAAATTCTGGTTAAAGAGGTGACGGAACACCAGCACCAACTGTTTGTTACATCAAAGTTGCCAATCAGTAGGAGAGAGGCTATATGGCAACAAATTGTCGACAAGATTAACAGTGTGGCTGAAGTACACAGAACTGTCATTGAGTGCAAGAAACGCTGGCATGACTGCAAGCGCAGGACCAAGGAAAAGATGGCCAGGAACAGGAAGGCAGCACTGCAGAATGGAGGGGGAGTCCAGCACACCAGGAGGCCCTGGACCACATGGAGGAGATGGTCGCACCCATCATCCCTGAGGAGATCGTCACAGGGATTCAAGGACAGGGCAGCGCAGACTACCAGGAGACAACGCACATGCAGGGTAAGTCGCATGGGGAATTAAAATGCAATAATGTCATCTACAACCGGGGGGGGGATACCAACCACTAAATGCATGGAAGTCATCTAATACATGGAGTGGCATGGGTAAAGGGGCACGGCAGGGGGGCATGGCCCGTTCTGAGAAGACCTGGGGCACACCATTACACAACACCAACAACAGTCCCATGGGGGCATGCTGTGATGCCAACGATGGAGCAAAGGGAAAGCCACGCAAGGAGGGAAGGCCACTACGTCAAACTGGCATCCCGGCACACGTCAGCCAACATACCCCCCACATTTGCTAGGGCCCTATTAACAACCTCTAGCCATACCGACAACTAGAATGTAACTGTGACAACAGTTGCCACTACCACCTCTGCTCTGTGTGCAGCTCAAGTAGCCAATGGCAGTAACCTCCCCATGGATCATACACACCTAAATTAGGGGGTGAGGATGACAACTGCAACAATCCCCAGAAACAAGATAAAGGCCCCAGTACTCTCAAATGTCAATGCCCATAGTTGTCGCAAACATCAGCCAATGTAAACAACAATAGGGGCTACACAGCACTAAGGACACACCGATGCTGCATATGTCAGGGTCCATCCTGTGCCTGGGTAACAATGCAACATCCCAAATGTCATACTGCTCAGACAACAGCATTGAGGAGGGGACACATGTAACTGGTCACTGAAATACACCTGCACAGTCAGAGGATGAAATAGGACACTGATACGATTATCAGGGCAATCCAATGTAACACACATTCCCCAACATCAGCAGTACACATTACCAATGTCAACATCCATATCGGATCATAACCTTGCCATGCATAGGATATGCCACATGTCAATCACATTTAAGTGGATGTGAAAGATCAGAGATTGGGAAAGGTCCAGATTGTTAAGTGTGCTGCCAGGGCCATCAGTACACCCACAGCCAGTGAAAGGTCTCACCATGAGAATGGATGTACACAGAGGGTTGAGTAGGAAAAGAAGGTGGAAATTCTCTATTTGGCATAAACCAACACCTAGAGGCAATGAGGCTGACAAGTCTGATAACTCAATAACATACATGTGACACACATGTGGGCCGTAGGCCTGGAAGAATGCCCATCTGAAGGACTGGAGAAATTAACACAAAACAAGATCACAAAGTGAATTCATCAAAAGGCAGGAACGTCACATCAAAATTGCCACAACACAGACACACTAATTGTACCCGGTTTCATTGCAGAGGAAGATGGATCTCCTGCCGATATGCCTGTCCCAGATTTCCCTGATTACCTGGATGACGAGCCGATAAACATTCCCCAGGAGACTATCCAAAAGGTCCTTGACACCCTCCAGACCCCACCTTCAGTCACAAGGAGGAGCACAGAACAAGCAGCCATCGCAGAGGATCCACCCACCACCCCAATTGTAAGACCTGCCAGCTCCAATACAGCTGAGGACTCAGACGACACTGGCACCAGCTTTGAGAGAACTGTAGTTGGAGTACAGCGGGAGCTGGCCAAGGAGGTGCGGGTGGGGATGCAAACTATGGCAGCCAGCCTTGAGGGGATGTGTTCGTGCATGATGTCATCTGCAGATCAGGCAGCAGCTATGCAAGCCCTAACATCCATACTGCAAGGACTACAAGAAACTGTCAAGGAATTCACCACTGCAGTAAGGGAGTTTCCACAACACCTCGCACCCCAAACCTTCCACTGCATGCACGAATGCAATCATGACTCCCTCAGGGCCGACCTGGCTGCCTACCATTGTGATGTGGCTGCTATTCTCAAGAACCAGCAGGCCCTCCTTGCTGCCGTACTGCCCTTAAGACCTTCATAGGGAGCAGCGACCGGGATGTCTGACTCCACGTCTTCTAACACTGAGGTGTGTGTTGCCTCTTCACAACCAACAACAACAAGGACAAAGCAGGCAACACACACATCAGAAGAAGAAGACATGGAACAGATCACATTCACAAGGAAAATGACCCGGAAGCACTAGTCCCTTCCACTTGGCCCACATTTACCAAGGTCCTGCACATTGTAACTTGCCAGTCTTGCAACAACTTTACTTGAGCACTGTTCTGCAAACCACTGTATATCTTGTCACCCAGCCCAGTGATTGTCTCTCTCCTACTCATTGCCAAATCCTGTCCCTCTGCACTGTCTGAAACATCAACCCCAGCATGTCAAAAGCATTTCCGTAACCCCTTGTGTTGGATCACAATTTAAGATGTCACTATAATGGACTCACAATCATGGACAATGTACAGATAGCACTACAGCACGTTTCAATAAATAGCACTTACACAACAAATCTTTCTCTGGGTAATGTGACATATCAACCGTGAAGTAGATAACTGAAATGTGCCTACTGTCAAATTACGTAGCTTGTCAATACAACCGTCCTGATAATATGTAGTCAGAGAATTCTGCACAGTGCCCATGATTGCATCATACTCTGCCCATCCTGAGGGACAAATCTGATGAAGTGAGAAACCATACACTACCATGCTGTGTTGGACAGAAGAATGCTTCCTCAGGGGATAACTAAGTCATCAAATAGTGGCCTCAAAATGTTGTAAACATGCAAAAATAACACAATAAACATGCCACACTAATCTAAGTAAACACTAAAAAAACTGCATAAATGAAGGTGTCTGAGTTAACATACAAATAGGTAATCATGCCGAACTGTGTCACAAATGATGTATGAGGGTCATGAAGACAAGCATACAAGATTGCCAATGAGAACTCATCTTATAAGGGTGTGCATGATCATCACACTGCAGTCAGATCTAAAACTGTTTCCCCAATACCAAGTCTGGAAGCACTGTTTGTGACTTTGAAAACACACTTATCAACAGAAACACATTGGGATCCATATTAACTGTGATGGGTTGCAACGAAGGGTCGACACTTTGCAAGGTGGCTCTGGGCTAGCTGCCAATCGTACAGCTCAGTTGGAATTTGTTTGTAGCATAGGACACAGATGTTATAGTACAAAATTGATGTACACTGAATCCAAACCCACGATTAAGTACCATTCAACACATACAATTAAGGGTTAACCAAATATTTATTAAATGCTAATCACAGATGAGGAAACTGAGGGAAACATCTTACCTACCCTAATCTACCCTGACTACTCATTACCCACAACTGTACCTAACTAACCTAAGCTACACTTACTTATCACATGTAATGAAACGTTCTAAACATCTACCCCCTAACCCCCTTATGAGACGGGACACATGGAGGACAACACATACTATACTATCCTATACAAATATATATTTTTTTGTACTTCCAAAAAAAAAAAATTTGGGGGGGATTTTTTTTTTTTTAACACACAAGAACCCCAACATAGCCCGCTACCCACCCACCCACACATGTAATAAGTAAAAATAGAAACAAGCAGGCCCCCCCACCCCACACCCACTAACACTAACTAAACTAACAGCCTATACTAACCTAACACTAAGCCCCCTAAGCCCACTAACTATAAGAACAAGGAAAGAGGAGGGAGGGGAGGGAATCATGTCCATCAAAAAATGTCTAGAGGTTGCCCCTCCGGAGGGTCCTCTTAATGGACTTAACCCGCCGGTTAATGTGCTGCACATCCCGGCTCAGGTGGCTCAACTTGCACAGCACTTTGTCCATCTTATGATCCATTCGGTTGAAGGCTGCAGGGTCAACAGATGGAGCAGTGGCAGTCTGGGTACCGGTGGAGGAGGTCTGTGTGGGTGTGGTGCCAGGCCTAGTGGTCTGTCCTGCACCGGTGGCAATGCTGGGGCCTGGAAGTCCAGCAGATGTCGGACCACCAGTGGCAGCTGTGGGTGGGGCCACCTGGCACATATTGGTGGTTGTGCTGGTGGTGGCTGTGGTGGGCAAAGTAGGCCCACCCTGTGGGAATGCTCTCCATGCCCCGGAGGCCCGTTCATGGCGATATCGCTGGGCCATCCTCTGGAACCCCGACTCCACCAGCAGGATGTGCTGATATCGCATGGCCCGGCGGTGAAATTCATGGACCTGGTCTGGAGTCATGTTAGCAGCTGTGAAGACAAATGCAGATATTCTACATTAGTAACTGCATTGTGTGAACTGGCACAGCAAGTTTATCAGACATTACATCTACTGTACTTGTAACAGCTCATATCACAATACAGATCATTGAATGTCCCTGAGGAAGTACATGGCAGGCCAGACTACAAAGGTCACATCACACAAAGCACATCCATAACCTACAAGATGGGTAACAACTGGCTTTGACTTGCAATCTGAGTTCTGCCAGTTATCAGCTAAGAATCATGCTGCATATCCTCCGCCAAGACCTCTGCTACAAATGTCAGTGTACGGAAAGCATAACTAAAGCCACATGGTCTGCAAGTTGTAACTGGACTTGCCAGTATAGTACCAAGTGCCAAACCTGAGTGTGTATACTAGTTTGCAACCAAACCGTCACTTATTCACATGTATGTGTAACATACTGGTAGCATCAGTACTAGGTACCCCATTCACAAACCCATGGCCGTGTTTGAGGGGGGGGTGGATACACAACTATAATTTGCCAACAACATGTACACTGAGGAGTGTATAGGAAACTCCACACATGTTTGTTTCTACAGACACACCACAGGTAAGGTCTATCTACAATTAGGAGTCAGCAAACCCTAGAGCACTCATAGGGTCAGACATGTCAGGAAATGCAGAACTTGGTACACAACATATACTTCCAGTGAGGCCTGACTTACATCAGGCACAAAGTTGCTAGAACACCCATGATCATGAATTGCATGCACACCTAGGCCATTGCACTCAGGTTCCACAGACTTGTAGCACTACATGTGGAAGTACATGCTGCTAGGAGGTTCTACCTACTGTTTCAAAAAAACGTAGGTAAATAGGGAAGCAGATGTCTATTGGAAAGCTATTTGCTGTACCAATCTTAGAGAATGTGGGTCTGACAGGCTGACTAAATTGGGGCTGACTTCCATTGCGACTCTTGGTGATACAAGTGTCATACACATGACTAACCCCTGTACTCACAGTGGGGCCTACAGGGATGTCCTACAATCCCTACATGATACCATTGGATACGCATTGGCCAACTCAAAACATGTGAGAACTGCATTCCCACTCATGGAACAAGAGAAAAGCTTGCCCAACGCATCACACCTTGCTATGCGTCCAACTCACACGAGTCCATAACCAGCAAACACAACACATAACAGACATATCAACACTTACTGGAGTGGTCGGGGTCCTCAAATGTCGCCACCTCTCCCACAGTGTAGGGTGCCGGTCCACCTGTAAGGTATGGAAGGAAGAAATGTGCTCAAAATCTGTGCACAATGCAACAATTTCATGAACATATACAATGTGTAGGCTGAATAAGGAAATGGCAGCCATTCAGACATGATGGTACTGCATCTGATATATCACGGCCAACTTGTACATAGCATGGGTCTCCTGTGACAGTTACACACATATCTGCACACATGCATTGGCCCTAACTATCATGTGATTGCAAAAATGCCCCGTAATTGGTGAGCAGTAAAAAATATGGAGTGTAATCGTCTCATCATGTGCATCCAAGAGAGACATCCAAAGCCTGGTTACTGGAGGACTGCATTACCAGCAAACATGCCTTGTGGCCATGACACATTTATTGCACATAGGTCCAATGTACAGAGGGAGGGGCAGGGACTTTTGTAAGCCATCCTGTTGTTACAGTTTATTCAATTGATGTGGCCCAGCTATGGTGATTTGCACCAACCATGGAGATGTGAGGCAAGGTGCATACACTTGGACTGCCATCCATATTTGGATTGTGGCTCAACAAATTCCAACAAACATCTTAAGATGTTAGCTGAGGGCACCTTACACCTTTTCACGATGTTTTCAAATCAAGAACTGACATGTATCAAAAAAGATCAAGGAACACAATAATCCCACACATTCATAGTACTTCTGTGAACGCTTTCCTTCCACACTCACCAGACTCACATGAGACATATGTCTGAGCCACTTTGCTATTATCAATTGACGTGAAGGCAGCACTCATTTTCTGCATCATGTAGTGATTCTAAAGTCAGCCTAGCAATTGCGTCAACAAAGTTGGCCTAAATGTTGGTACATCTGTACTTCTCTGTCAATAGTACCCCATATAGACATGACTGACTCATATTTTGTTAGCTTTTCTGACAAAAAGGCCGCAACAATTTCCTTCATGGAAAAGTAACCTGTAAGTTTGCTGAGCACGTGCTACCTGACAGCTAACAATTGTGATCCTTGCCATAGTGCATCAATGATCCCTTTATATTTCACCAGCATTACACACAGTCAGCAAGTTAGCTGGCAGACATTGTACTAATCCCCTGATGTCACCACAGAGCATTTAATCATGCACATTAACATAATTCGTACTCACCAACAGTGCCACCAATCATGATTCCCAGGTGGTCCAAGAGATCCTGCTCCCTGGTGATGAGGTCAGCCCACCGGTGCTTCAGCTGGTGGTCACTCCTCTGGCTGGCATACACATGCTGCAGGTGATGCAGCACCTTTCCCCACCGGATTCTGTGCGCCTCTGTTGGATACCCCTGTATCACCCTGCCTGGATCATGAGCGGCAAGAAATGCGTCACAAGCCAGATGAACCCCCCCCAACTCCTCTTCCCCCATCCTGCCAAGACGTGGCCTACCAGACATACTTAGAAGTGAAATGGAATAGGGGTAAAAGAAATAGAAAGGGGAAAAGGGGGAAAGTAGGGGTACAAAGACAGAAAAAGTAAACCTAAACACTAAAAGAGCCCAACTATCCCCAAACTAACACTACCCACAACAGACTCCCACAAATAAGAAAAAAGCAAGATAAATGGACAAATGTAGACAAAACACAGTAGTACAGTATACACCAACAATATTTATTTCACAAATTGACAATATAGATAGCACCAAGGACAAAAACAGCACAAAATCTCAGGACAACACTCTCTACACAGCCACACAGTCTAGAAGGATCATAGACTGCAAAGTGAAAGTGAAAGTACACCCGCAGTACATGATCTGTAAACAGGATATCCTATTACATCACTTCCTGTATGAAAAGTCCCGCCTCTTTCACGTTATGCGTCATTTTTTGTTTACCAAAACTGTGTTTGCGTAATTGTTTTTGACGCACAGAAGTGAAAATTAACCCGCATCCACATAATAGTACATGAACTGTACAAATATCTGGATGCGGGCTAAATTTCACTCCTGTGCGTCAAAAAAAATGACGCAAATACAGTTTAGGTAGTCAAAAAATGACACATAATGCTAGGGACGTCAAAATTACAGTGCATTAACTGGTTTGGGGCATTTTTACTTGTTTTTTGGTTATGTTACATTTGGGACACATCAGAGATTGGCTAATTGAAGACAGTATGGTGTTGATGGTGTATGTTCACATGTTTGACATCATACTGCAGCGGAACATGATCCACTACTCCCTTCACAGTATTTTTACAGCTGGCTGATGCAATAGATGGTCATAAGTGTGGTCTACATATATGTGGTGCACACATTGGGCATGTTTGGCATAAGGAGAGGATAGCAATGTGACACACATATGTACAATACCTAAATGCCTTTGGCTCAAATTGTGTGCTTTGGCAACTAATGTGTTTGTTGACCAAGTGTGTGTGTATCACATGAAGCATAATTGTACATATGCTTGTATGAATGTGACGTCCATGTGTACAATCCTTAGATGCAAGTCATATTGGAAATGAGCGAGGGCATGTGTTAGTCATACATGTAACAACACCCATAAAGTGTACTTCCAAGTTTTAGGGTCATGTAGACACCACATGTGACATAGCATGCACCAGATGGATGGCAGACGCTTGTTCATGTCAATGGTCCACATTTTCTACATCCTATGTCCTACAGTGTTGGTAAGAGCTTCCTAGGCACTACTTGGAGAATCCCACAGTGAGTCATACACATGCATTGAGGAAGTGGGTACCATGTTGTTTGCACAGACAGACAAGGGTGAATCTCAAATGTATGATGACAACACAGTTGAGGCCATAGAAGTGAGCCCCAACTATCAAGTGGCTGTGGTGGACCAGCATACAAGACAGCACATGTCCACTTATTTCCAGTGATCAATTGCACATAGGTGTCTTGTTCATGTGTGTGGTCCAATGATGATCCTGTATATTTTTTGGGGTGTAATTTGTCACATTTCGGTCCAGGACTCATCAAGCTATTCCTGTATCTACTGAGTATCCTTGGTTGATCAATATGAGTAAAGTGGATGTGAACATGTGAATCTACATGTGGATGGTCCCACCCTGTCACTAAAGATGTGTAATGAGACAGTCAACAGGGCAACCTTGGTGTGCTGAGTGAGGTATTGTCTCAGGTGTCATGTTCCGGCAGGTGTCATTACAACATTTGTACACAGATTGGCCTCGGCACTTCCCACTGCATCTGGGAACATCATAGCCTCTGTGCTGATTATTCTTGCAGCTATTCACCACACACGGCCCATCACTATGTTGTGCGCACTGTGATTCTGTGTGTGAACTGTCATGGTCCTGACATTTGTGTATTATTCATGGACATTATCAGAGGTTGCTGGTTGTGCTGAAAGCCCTGTACCCAATCCCTGCCTACGGCCCTGGGACACTGTCACACTTTGTCATTCATGCATAAATGCAACCCAGACAAGGGATGGGCCATGAATTTTGCTTTTCCAAGAGGATGTAACTCAAATAGTACAGTTAAAAGGCAGATGATGCTATACAATGTATTTGTGTATGCATGGAAGAAGCCCATGCCCAATGCCCCCTGATGAATGAGAGGTTTGCTAACGCAAGTGTGGTACATATGTAGACACAGGGATACTTTAGTGTGATGCACAGACAGTTGCCAGTCAGGCTGACAGAATGCAAGGTGATTCAGGATCCAGCTACTTGACAAGTTACGTGATCAGTGGTCTGACTGAGACTGTTTGGAGGACAAACTAGACAGTTGACATGTAAAACTGTGTATGTCCTGTGTTTTTGAAGGTGACAAATGAACCCAGTGGCTGTGTTACACGGCCTAATTAGTATCAATGCTTAACAGTGTATTTGACATAATGGCAACTCCTATGCTGTTCCAGGCATCATCAGGGGCAGTGCTTTTTGAAATGGGTGGTGTGCATGGAGGTGATCACAGGTGTGGGCTGCATCTGTTTCTCACCAGTCCTGTAGGTGAGACTTGCATTCTAAGGGCCAACAGACATTTTCACAGGGGAAGCAATCTACATGTGCTAATAGGGCTTTGAAACTAGAAGACAGTGTATAAATTGACCTGACGTCCTTGCAGTCAGATGTTCTATGACAATGGCATACCATAGGAAAGGGTGTAGCACACTGGTTTGCTAATGTTGGTCTGTGTGTGTAGAGGAGGTAATATCAGGGTACACATCTTAGTATTCCAGGGACCTCTTCCGACAGGTGGGTTGTGACCAGGCGCATGGGTGTGTCAGGAGTTAGGAAATGGGCTGACATGTACATGGAATGTCATGTGTGCAATGCTGCTCATATGTGTGGCACTGGTGCTGTCTCTGTTGTGCTTCTATGGGACTCTGGTCACAGATAGTCCTTGCAAATATTGCATGCAGTTGGACTTACTGCTGTCAAGGGTCTGGTCAGGCATTCCTGTTACTGATGCCAAAGCACATTGACTGCCTAATGAATGAGGCTTGTTTTCTCCTTATTGAGTGATGGTGTCTTAGTTGTGTGCCATATGCTGCGTTGCAACTTGATTTCAACATGTATGTGTGAAATAGTTGTGGTCCTCTGCTATTGGCCTTCAAAGGAGAAATGTACATGATATATGTCATTAAGAGTGTGTGTGTATGTGACCATTGTATGTTAGGCATCACATTAGCTCTGGGATGTTCTGTGTCCTACTCAGTATCTCAGCAATGCTCCATGAGGCAACACTCTTATTCTGATAAGTAGAGATGAAGGTGTGCAAAAAGGAATAGCCAGATCATGATATGGTGATTAGAATAGGTGTTTATTTAAATTAGTTAACTAAAGTGGTGAAGGTGATCATATTGAAAAGAAATTGTTGACGATATGTTGCCGCCTGCGTATACCAGCGGCCGTGTTCTGTAGTTCCCCCTCATGTTGCAGGCCAGCATCCTCCTCCTCCTCCTCTTCAGGCATGTGTGGCTCTGGTTCCAGGAGGGGAATGTTTCTTTTGATACAAATGTTGTGCAATATTGCAGATGTGAGGATGACCCTACAGACCATCTCTGGGGAATATATGAGGCTACCACCAGTGATGTCGAGGCACTGGAGCCTTGACTTGAGGATGCCGAAGGTCCTCTCGACAATGCTGCGTGTCCTCCTATGGGCATCGTTGTAGGCACGTTCTGCAGCAGTACTTGGGTTGCCCAATGGTGTCATGATCCATGGCTGAATGCCATACCCCTGATCAGCTGCAAGAGAAAATGATTGGGATCATGTTGATGTAGCTGGCACTATTGAAATTACCTTTCATGGCAGTAGTTGTCTTGTGTTGTCTGTGACTCTTTTGTGTAATAATGTGGCATCCTATGCTTGTAGGATGTACCATCTGCATGGTGTTGTTTCCTTGGCAGAACGAGTGTTTATCTGCTAACCGTTTGTCAGCAGTATGTTTTGGGATTTGCAGTACAGTGTGCCCTCCCTAGCATTGTGACTTGTGATATAGGTGTCCGTGTGTCTTCACTGGGGGTGAGATGATAGTTCCATGCACAGTTAAAATTGACAGTGTTGTTAACACATTCATATCAATGTACCCTGGACATCCCATACCTTTAGACTTATCCAATGGATTAATGTAAAGGTCATTGGGACACTTACAATTTGCAAGGTGACATTTAGGCAACCACACTCATTGACGTCTTAACATTAGGCTGTACAGTAATTTCCGATGTGTGACAGGTTCAATGGTGACCTAGGAAACATGGCTAGCGATGTCACGACCTCAGTGTGTTCCTGTTCACATGTTGCTGTTGTGGTGTATGTGTTGTGTGTCCTAGAGGGTTGCTGTGCAGTGTGTATATAAGTAGGTTTTTGTACTTACCAACAAGTAGTCCATTGCCATACCGTCCATCCTGGAAGTGTTCATTGATGGTGCAGTGACGGAAGATGTATGAGTCATGTACACTCCCAGCATATTTAGCCACGATGTTGGTGATCAATCCATGGTGATCGACTATGGCCTGCATGTTGATGGAACGTGCGTGCTTCCTGTTGCGGTAGAGGTGTTCAGTTGCAGCAGGTGGCACAAGGCGTACATGTGTGCAGTCGATTGCACCAAGGACGTGTGGGAAGCCACTGATGAGGTAGAACCCCTGTTTTGTTTCCTGCTGCTTCTGCAGTGTGTTAGGGAAGCAGATGTGGGGGGTGTCAGTCGAATTATGGCATCCAGTACTATTGGCAAAAAGGCGGAGAATGATGGTTGTGATATTCCGCCAACCAGGGCACCAGTTGTTAGAAAAGAGCCACTTGCCAGCATATGAAGTACGGCAAGCAGCTTTGTTTCTGTTGGGATGGTGCGGGGTGTCACCAAAGTGGGGGCCAACTGCTGTTCAATGTTGCGCAGCAGCTGCTGAATGGCCTGCCAGTTCAATGGGTACCTCTGGATGATGTTGTGTTCCCTGAGGCCCTTAAGGGTGGTTCTTGAGCGGAATATCCTCTCCTGCCTTCTGCGCTGCCTTTGGGGTCCCTGCTGGTGTTGTTGTAGCTGCTGTTGTTGCTCCTGGGCTCTGCGTCTGCGTGCATGCTGGATTAGTATCACCTCCATGGCTCCCTGTTGCTGCTCTGCTGCTTGTACTGTGTGTTCTGATTAAATACAGGTGTGTTTGCCCCATTTTAACGCCTGCCTTGACCCAGGCGCTAATTTTTGACGCAAATCGGGCTGAGCGTCATTTTCTGGCTCCGCCTCCCGGCCGTGCATCATTTTTGCCCTAAAGCATAAATACGACGCACGGCCGTTTAAGTCATTTTTTGGACGGGAACGCCTACCTTGCATATAATTAACGCAAGGTGGGTTGCTGCATCCAAAAAATTACGCACACAGCGGAATTTTGTTGTCCGCGGGCTCGGGCGTCAAAGTTTAAGGCCCATATTTATACTTTTTGACGCTAAACTGCGCTAACGCAGTTTAGCGTCAAAAAGTTTTGCGCCGTCTAACGCCATTCTGAAGCGCCAAGCGGGCGCCGTATTTATGGAATGGCGTTAGACGGCGCAATCAGACCGGCGCTGCCTGGTTTGCGTGGGAAAAAACCACGTAGACCAGACAGCGCCGGCGTAGGGGGAAAATGGCGCATGGGCGTCTTAAAATGGGGCAAGTCAGGTTACGTCGAAAAAATCGTCTTAACCCGACTTGCGCCATTTTTTAACGACGCCCATCCCCCATCAACATGACTCCTATCATTGTAAAGATAGGAGTCATGCCCCCTTGCCCAATGGCCATGCCCAGGGGACTTCTGTCCCCTGGGCATGGTCATTGGGCATAGTGGCATGTAGGGGGGCACAAATAAGGCCCCCCTATGCCACCCAAAAAAAATATAAAAAATAAAAAATTATACTTACCTGAACTTACCTGAATGTCCCTGGGGTGGGTCCCTCCATCCTTGGGGGTCCTCCTGGGGTGGGCAAGGGTGGCAGGGGGGGTCCCTGGGGGCATGGGAGGGCACCTGTGGGCTCATTTTGAGCCCACAGGCCCCTTAACGCCTGCCCTGAGCAGGTGTTAAAAAGTGGCGCAAATGCGCCTTTTTTAGCCACGCCAACTCCCGGGCGTCTCTTTTGCCCGGGAGTATAAATACCACGTAAAGGCCTGGGAGTCATTTTTTAGACGGGAACGCCTCCCTTGCATATCATTAACGCAAGGAAGGGGTTCACGCTAAAAAATGACGCACATTCCGGGAACTTTGGCGCTATTCGCCTCTAACGCCATAGTATAAATATGGCGTTAGTTGGCGTTAGTTTTGCGTCGAAATTGCGTCAAAAAAAACGACGCAATTTCGGCGCAAACGGAGTATAAATATGGCCCTAAATACGGGGCAACGTTTGCACTGATTGTGCGTCAAAATTGTTGACACACAATCGGCGCAGACGGAGTATAAATATGCCCCTTGGAGTGCCAGAATCTGTTCAAAGTATTAGTGTAACCCACCATGAAACACAGGTACTTACTGTGTGACCACACAATTGTTATATAAAAGTAAATTTCCTGCAATTTGAGGGACACCATCCAGTCTCCTGCATGCAGCACTAGCAAAACCAGAGTCTGCATCGTAAACTCCTTGCTCTGGCACCAGTTCAGAAGTTCTGGGAATAGAGTTGGATGAAGAGGACCACCCTTCTTCCGAACCAGAAAGCACCAAGAGTAGCATTCCTACCCAAATTCCTGCTCTGGCACCAACTCTATTGCTCCCTTCTGCAGCAGGACTACCAAATCGTGCTGCAGGATATGCAGATAGTCTCCTTAAGCAAGGTAGTGTTGGGCAGGAATGCTGCAGAGTTGTTTGTAGAAGGGTAGTATATACCCATTTTTTACGATTTTGTGAGGCCAACTGGTTCAAAGAAATTACCTGTCAGGTTTGTAGGAATAAGGTTACCCGCCCTCCCACTGGCGTAACTTGCTCCTTCATAGCGGATCTACTGTGCCTTCCTTAGTGAAGCAGGGGAAAAGGAGGAGGAAAAAGCTGGGCAAGATGCCCGTGCCTTTTCACCCTGCCCCTCTACTGATGGACAAGGGGATTCTTCTGCTGCCTACCTGCTGGGGAAGAATAATTTAGTCTGAACTGAGAGCCTCTGCCAAAGGTATTGGGTCTGTGAGAGGAACGAAAATCCTTTGTAGTTGACTGAAGCCCCAGAGATCTTGCTGAGGCTCTGCCTTCTGACGTTTTCAAGCACTGCATCTGCACTTTGATCAAAAAACAACTCTCTGTCAAACAACATATCCATCACAGTATTCTGCACATCTGCAGAGAATCGAGTAGAGCACAGCTAAGCATGCCTCCTCAAGCTAAAAGACGAGCTCATGGTTGTGGAGACACTGTCGTGTCAAGGCCAACCCTGGTGATGTGAGGGGAAGCATACAGCCCCCATCAGGGATTTCTGCTGCGAAATGGGCCATGAAGTGCTCTGGTAGATAGGAGACCACCAATTCTGTCATATCCCACCGAGAGTGGGAGTAGCATCTAAAATGCAAGAGGCATTTAGGGAGCACAGTGCAAGGATGCCTGCCAAAAAAGTCTTCTTTCTCACTCCTTTAATTTTTTTTGACTCCCTGTCAGGGATGTGGGTAAGGAGGGCTCCTGGGTTCCACCAAACTCTCTAGAGAGGGATGGAGGGAGAAGAAGCTGGGTCTCCGGTAGTTGGCCTGTAGCACTGTGCTACTCTCCATTTTCCCGCACAGCATGAGGATGGTTTAGACCATGGATCCTTTACTGCCTCAATTAGGGCCTCATTCAAGGGAAGCAAGGGCTCCTGAGTAATGGCATTTAACTGCCATTACTCAGATGTCTGGCTCATATTCCACTGAAGAAAGAAGTTGTAACACTTCAGATGCTTTCTTAAGCAGCACATGGAAAGAAGCCATTTCCTCATGTCGCGACCTAGGGCTTGGTCAATCTCAATGTCAGCTGGCATGTGAAGCCCGCTGGCATTCTGAAGAGCCAGCAGATTTAAAGCGTCAGAGGAGAGAGAGGGGTCAGTTTCATCTAGGTTCCTATGGCCAAATGGGGACTGTTGGTCTGAGTCTGACCTAAAGAGATCAAGTATAATGTCCTAGCATTGCCTTTGTGCACTAATTCCTTCTCCTTGGAATATTTGTTTAAGTAGTGCTGAGCATCTCTTCTAGATCTCATTCTCCTCACAGGTTTAAGAATGGTATCAGAAATGGCTGGTGTTGAAGCGGAGGTGGAGGACCCAGGGGTCTTCGTAGCTGGCAGTGGTGCCATAGACAGAGCCAGGGGTGGCATTGGAGGCAGCGCTGGGGTTGGAGTTGGTGCTGGTGCAGGCAACTCTGACAAAGAGCACAGAAAAGGGCAAAAGTCATGCAGCATTGTGAGTAAACAGTTTGGTGTGAAAGGCTAGACTCCAAGTGGAGCACTAAAGGGTCCCATTAGGCCAACAGCTGCACTACAGGGGACTGCTGCTTCCCTGAACATATGCAGCATAGCCTGAAAGAAGAATGTCGGATCTGTACCTGGTGGCCAGAACTCTGCTAGGTGTTTCGACACAAGTATTACTATTTTAGGAAGCAGTATTAGTGCAGGTCTGGTGAACCAGTAAAGCCTGAGCAGACAACACAACTAATTCCGGGCTTCAGAAAGGAGGGACCAAGGTCCGAGGAGGTGACTAACCTTGGATTTCTACCTCACGGAAAAAGAGGAGTGCTTCTTCTTGTGGTGTTTCCTCTTTTCTCTCGAAGATTTAGAGAATGGGGAATAATAAGGGAACCGGACTTTCAGTCTGGCTCTAGAGCTCGAATGTCTTTGATTCCTACCGTCATCTTTGGTACAGGCTGTAAAGAGATTGGCCGCCTGCTCTTTGATGGCCTTTGGGATAATGCGGCAGCAGAGGTCACATGGCGACAAGTCATGTTTCTGATGGATACAACTACCTGTGGATTCCTCACCTAATGAATTCTCCCAATGCGCCAGCATTCCACTGAAATGTTTTCCTAGCTCTCCACGTCAACGAGGACGTCACAATTGCTCGGCTCCACACATGATTCTGTCTGCCATCATCGGAGCCATAAGAAGCCCTCTCTGGCGTGCTGACGTCAGTTCCCTTTTTTCTGTGCCTTCGACACTAACGGTTTTGTACCTCTCCGTTGTATCTCAACTGTATCGTGGGAATTATTTTGTAGTGCTACTATGTCCCCACCGAAGAAATCCAGGTTTAAACCTGGTAGTGAGTGCAGAGCTATATGTCGGTGAGGGATCCACACGAGAACTGCCTCTGATCACTATGTGGCAGGTTGTGGCCAACGCATGAACCCGAAAGCTCTGAAAGAGAGAGAGGCTATGTTTTTTCTATTAAAAGCTAAGAAGGAGTAAAGAGGTCTTCGAAGGTCAAGGACACAGGACACTTCGTTGCACAGACCATCAAAGTCTCATAAGAAGCGACGCTGATGGCATGAGTCATGTCACCGTTCATCTAGAGATCGGTCAGAGTTTCCCCTGAGATGGCGCCGCACGACTTGGGAAGTCAGCCCCACTGTGACTCCACAACCACAGTCACCTGAGGCCTCTCCGCGCCGACTTTGATTGAGATCTTGGAGTCGCCTGCGAGTCCAACGGCTCATTTTTCCCCTGTATCCTGTCAGGAGTTTGGGGCTTAAGCACCAGATCAAGCGCAACCACCACAAGGGGAACAAGAGTACCTGCCTTCTCTGCTCTGGGAGCGGATCCGTCTTTGTTCCTCAATGCTATGTTTAGCATTTTCAATAGGGCGATGGTCCCCTCTGGTGCACCTGCTAGTCCCACGGGTCTGTTGGCTTTTACACTGGGGTTGCCAGCGCTGTATAAGCAGGCCCCATTTATGCCCTTTTTGCCAGCAACACCTTATGATGGTACTGGCACGGTGCCAAGGATGTGACCAACTCCACCCCGGAAGATGGCGTCAGAGGCGTCGATACCGGCATTGGATGGATCTTGATGCTCTACTTCGGCGTGGAGTGTGGATTCGCCTCCTCCCCCTCCTTTGTCAGTGTTGCCATTTCCTTCAAAGCCTGCGTCCTCGACGTCGATCAATTCTCTATCGACGCCGCGTTTGGAGTCCAGGCTGAGGTCTAAACGAAGGCCTTGAGACTTCTGAGGGAGCAGCAGTATCAAGAGGAACATCAACAGCAACAACAACAATTGTAGGAAGGAGAAATCCTGGGGCCTTCAGAGGATTTCCAGGGATTAGACTCTGGTAGTGGGTTGGATACATCCCCTGAGTGGGAGCTTTTATCCCCTGGAGGTGAACTCATGACAGAAGCGACTACCTACCATGAGGTGATAAGAAAGGCAACAGAATTTTGTGGACTTGCCACTGCCTGCGTCGGAGTTCAAAACCAATATTCTGACAGAGGTTTTACATCCATCGGCTTCCTCTTCAGAGCCCCTCCTCCCATTCAATGATGCCTTAACAGAACCCATATTAAAGATATGGAAGAAACCGTTTACTACACCTGCGGTTTTTAAGACTGTGGCCAGAAGGTACAAAGTGGCTCCTGGTGATCCAAACTTTCTGTCCCAACACCCATCGCCGGAAAGCTTGGTGGTAAAAGCTTCTTGTTCATCTAGATCGGCTCCAGGATCATTCCCTACAATGCCATCTGATAGGGTGTCAAATCGCAAGGAGCAGTCGACAAAGAAATGCTTCTCCTCTGGAAGCATGGCCTTAAAATTGCTAAATGCAACCTGTTTACTGGGGAGACACATTTATGCCCTAATGGATACGGCGAAGGAGGTAGTTCTTAAGTTGCAGCAGGAAGTTCCGAAGCATTTTAGTGAACTGTTGCAGGACAGTCAAGCGGCAGCTAAGCAGGTGATTCAATCCGGACTGGACACTGCGGATTCAGTTGCTAGAGTCATGGGGACTTCAGGTGCGACTAGGAGGCATGCTTGGCTCAGAGTCTTGTGGTTTTCCTATGACGTGCAGGCCACATTGATGGACCTCCCATTTGACGGTGCAAGGCTATTTGGAGCAAAGGCAGACTCAGCCTTGGAAAGGTTCAAAGATAGCAGAGCCACTGCAAAATCTTTGGGCCTTCAGGCTTCTTCTATGCCCTTTCCCTTCAGGAGTTTCCTCCCCCCTTCTCTCCCCATCATTTATTTTGCACAGAAGAGCATCTCCTGTTGCTTCAGCAGGAGGTGCATACCCTTTTGTTAAAAAAGGTGCAGTGGAGTTGGTGTCCAGAGCAGGAAAGGGGTCAGGGATGTTATTCACGGTATTTCCTGATTCCCAAGAAGGATGGTCGATTGAGGCCTATCCTGGATCTGTGGATTTTTAATTGGTTCCTCAAGCAGAAAAAGTTCAAAATGCTGACCATAGCACAGGTGTTTCTTGCGTTGAACAAGGAAGACTGGATGGTGTCTATCGACTTGCAGGATGCTTATCCACATATATATTCACATCCCTATTCTGAAGTCGCACACAAAGTATCTCCGGTTCATTGTAGGGTGCAACACTACCAGTTTGCGGTCCTTCCATTTGGTCTTACTTCCGCACCTCGAGTCTTCATGAAGGTTATGGCAGTGGTTGCAGCGGACCTCAAAAGGAAGGGAATATCTGTATTCCCTTACCTGGACGATTGGCTGATCAAAGCCGGGTCCCCAGAGCTCGTGCTGTAGCATTTGCAGGTGACAAGCCAGTTCTTGTTCAACCTGGGCTTTACGGTAAACGTGCCCAAGTCTCACCGGGAGCCTCTCATCACCTCATGTTCATAGGGGCAGTACTGGACACAACATTGAATTGGGCCTACCCTCCTCCGCAGAGGATTCAGGACATTCAGGCGATGATTCCTATGTTTCAAAAGGGAGCGGTTGTTCCAGTCCTCAAGGTCCTAAGTCTGCTTGGTCTGTTTGCTTCCTGCATTTTGTTGGTCACTCACGCACGTTGGCACATGAGGGCTCTCCAGTAGTGCCTTCAACACAAGAGGGATCTCAAGGAGTCGATAACGATCGCCAGAGACGCTGCAGTAGATCTTTGATGGTGGACTGTGGACGGCAACCTCTCTCATGGATGGCCGTTTTGTCTTCCACCTCTGGTGATCAGTCATAACGGATGCTTCCACTCTAGGGTGGGGAGCTCATCTGGGGGACCTGGAGATCGAAGGCCTTTGATTTCCAATAGAACAGATGTTTCACATCAATCTGTTGGAACTGTGGGTGACACGTCTGGCTCTCAAGGCCTTCCTCTGTCCATTTGCGGTCAGTAGGTACAAGGCTTAACAGACAACACTACCACAATGTGGTACATCAACAAGCAAGGAGTAGGGTCATACCTCCTCTGCAGAGAGGCTCTGCGGCTCTGGTCCTGGGAGCAGGGCCATCGGATTTGCATAGTAACAAACCATCTGGCCGGAGTTCTGAACATACGTGCGGACAGTCTGTCAGCACTTTTTGGCCAATCACGAGTGGCGTCTCTATCCGGACATGATACTTCCAGATGTGGGGAGCACCTCAGATAGACCTATTTGCCACTCACGAGAATGCACACTGCTCGTCATTCTGCAGCCTCCAGTATCCAATGCAGGGGGTGTTGGGGGACGTGTTTCAGTTGACCTGAAGCGACAAACTCCTTTACGCGTTTCATCCCATACCCTTGATTCCTCGAGTTCTGAGGAAGATTCGCCAAGATCGGGCCCAAGTCATATTAATAGCCCCGGATTGGCCAAAAAGGGTGTGGTTCACAGACCTCCTTCAACTCTCACTGTGCCCTCCGCTCCGTCCCCCCTCAGAGGGTAGACCTCCTCTCCCAGTCGCAGGGGCAGGTTCTACACCCCCACCTCTAGAGCCTGCACCTACATGCCTGAAGATTGAACAGGGCAATCTGAGTTATTTTTCTCTCCCCCCAGAACTGGTGGACGTTATCTTATCGGCCACGCTACACTCCACCAAGACTGTCTGTGCCGGTAATGGGCGAAATTTGTTACTCGGTGTAGAGAGAGACAAATTGATCCCTTAACGGCCTGTGAAAGGCGACAGTAAAAGGGTATTTATCGGCACTGTTGACTTTTCTTTGCTTACCTGATCAACCTTCCTTATTTAGGTTCTCTTTAGTTCTTAGGTTCCCTAAAGGGTTAACAAACAAGTTTCCTCCCAGTCCGTTTATAATGCCTCAGTGGGATTTGAATTTAGTTTTAACTTTTTTGATGGGTTCAACATTTGAGCAATGCATACTTGCCCGTTGAGGCTCTTAGGCCCATATTTATACTTTTTGACGCAAAACTGTGCAAACGCAGTTTTGCGTCAAAAAGTATAGCGCTAGATTACGTCATTCCAGAGTGCCTGACGGGCACCAAATTTATGGAATGCCATAAGCTGGCGCAAAGGGTGGGCTAGCGTCAAAAGAAATGACGTTTCTTGGGTGAGAGTGGCAGTATGGGAGAAGGGGGTTTTGCACCAAAAAATTACGTCAGGCTGGTTAGAGGCAAAAAAAATGCCTTAACCAGGCTAGCGTCATTTCCTGACGCAAAACTATCTTTACCACATAACTCCTGTCTTAGAAAAGACAGGAGTCATGCCCACCACCCCAATGGCCGGCACAGGGGACCAGTGTCCCCTGGGCATGGCCACTGCACCCTGTGCCATGCAGGGGGCCCCAAGTTGGACCCCCCAATGTCACTTTAATTTCAAATAAAAAATACTTACCTATACTTATCCTTCTTACCTGGGATGGGGTCCCCCATCCTCCTGTGTCCCTCTGGTTTGGGTGTGGATGTTCCTGGGGCTTAAGGAGGGCACCTGTGGACTCCTTTCATGGTTTTCAACCATGGAAATGGGTCCACAGGCCCCCCTAACGCCTGGTCTGACCCAGGTGTTAAATAATGATGCAAAACAAGCTTTGCACCATTATTTAGCCCCTCCTCCCACTGGTGAGTCATTTTAGCACAGTGGGTAAATATGGGGCTAGCACCATTTTTTAGATGGGAACGCCTGCCTTGCATCTTATTGACGCAAGGTAGGTTCACGCATCAAAAAAATGGTGCAAACTCCAATATTTTGACACTAGACGGGTCCAACGTCAACATATAAATATGGAGTGCATTTTGCACCGAATTTGTGTTAAAAAAAATGACACCAATTTGGCGCAAATGGAGTATAAATATGCCCTTTAGTTTTTAAGGCAGTTTTTCTAACAGCCATCATGTCAGCTAGAAGTGTGACTGAGCTTCAGGCTCTTAGTTATACTGATTTATACTTGTTGGGGCAAAAAAGTTTAGCACCGGCTTGCACCATTTCTGTGCACCAGCCGGGCTCCAATTTATGGAATGATGCAGGCAGTGCAAAGGGTAGGCTAGTGTAAAGAAAAATGACGTTAGTCAGGTGGGGCTGGCGGTATGGAAGAAGGGAGTTTTGCACCAAAAAATTACATTAGGCAGGTTAGAGTCATAGAAAATGACTCTGATGCAAAACCATCCATACCACATGACTCCTGTCTTAGAAAAGACAGGAGTCATGCCCGCCACCCCAGTGGCCAGCACAGGGGACCAGGGTCCACTGGGCATGGCCACTGTGCCATGTGTGGGGGCCAATTTCAGGGCCACCTATGCACTTTAAAAAATAAAATAAAATACTTACCTGGGATGGGGTCCCCCATCCTCCGCTGTCCCTCTGGTGTGGGTGGGGGTGTCCCTGGGTCCTGGGGAGGGCACCTGTGGGCTTATTCCATGATATTCCACCATGGACATAGGCCCACAGGTCCCCTAACGCCTGCCCTGACCCAGGCATTAAAAAATGGGGCAAAGCAAGCTTTGCAAAAATTTTTTACCCCTCCTCCTTCCCGTGCACCATTTTTGCACAGGAGTATAAGTATGTCGTTACGGCCATAGAGTAATTTTTTTTGCACGGGAACCCCTACCTTGCATTTCATTAAGGCAAGGTAGGTTTCCATGTCCAAAAAATGACTTTAGCTCCATAAATTTGGCGGTAGACAGCTCTAGCGCTAAAGTATAAATATGGAGTTAGTTTTGCACCGAATTAGAGTAAAAAAGAAATGACACTAATTCGGTGCAAGCAGAGGCCCGTATTTATACTCCGCTTGCGCCGAATTAGCGTCGTTTTTTTCGACGCAAATTCGGCGCAAAACTAACGCCATATTTATACTTTGGCGTTAGACGCGTCTAGCGCCAAAGTATGGGCAAATAGCGTCATTTTTTTGCGTGAACGCCTTCCTTGCGTTAATGAGATGCAAGGAAGGCGTTCCCGTCTAAAAAAATGACGGCGACGCAAATGCGTCGTATTTATACTCCCGGGCAAAAGTCACGCCCGGGAGGTGGCGGGTCAAAAAAACCCGCATTTGCGCCACTATTTAACGCCTGGGTCAGGGTAGGCGTTAAGGGGCCTGTGGGCTCAAAATGAGCCCACAGGTGCCCTCCCCTGCCCCCAGGGACCCCCCCTGCCACCCCTGCCCACCCCAGGAGGACACCCAAGGATGGAGGGACCCACCCCAGGGACATTCAGGTAAGTTCAGGTAAGTATAATTTTTTATATTTTTTAAAAAATTTTGGGTGGCATAGGGGGGCCTTATTTGTGCCCCCCTACATGCCACTATGCCCAATGACCATGCCCAGGGGACATAAGTCCCCTGGGCATGGCCATTGGGCAAGGGGGCATGACTCCTGTCTTTACTAAGACAGGAGTCATTTAAATGGCGTCTGGGCATCGAAAATAATGGCGCAAATCGGGTTGAGGCGATTTTTTTGCCTCAACCTGACTTGCCCCATTTTAAGACGCCCTAACGCCATTTTCCCCCTACGCCGGCGCTGCCTGGTCTACGTGGTTTTTTTCCACGCACACCAGGCAGCGCCGGTCTGCTAGCGCCGGCTAACGCCATTCCATAAATACGGCGCCCGCATGGCGCTTCAGAATGGCGTTAGACGGCGCAAAATTTTTTGACGCTAAACTGCGTTAGCGCAGTTTAGCGTCAAAAAGTATAAACATGGGCCAGAGTATCAATATGCCCCTAAGTGTGAAACCACCTTTCATGCTAACAAGGTGGTGCTGAGAACCAGGCCAGCTTTCCTTCCTAATGTAGTCACTCCCTTCCATCTGGGACAATCTATAACTCTTCTGTCCTTTTACCCTTCTCCCCATCCATCAAAGGAGGAGGAAAGGCTGCATCGCTTGGATCCGAGAAGGGCCCCGAGCTTCGACATAAAGGACGAAAGACTTCAGAATTGATGATCAGCTCTTCATTGGATATGTGGGCAAAATGAAGGGCAAAGCTGTCCACAACAGGATTCTTTCAAGATGGGTCATTCTTTACATAAAGATTTGTTATTCGCTAGCAAAGTAGGTTTCTCCTGAGGGCATTAAGGGCCAGATGTAGCAAAGGTTTTTACCCATTATGTGTCTATGGGAAAAAGTGTTCGTACATATGGCCCTAAGTCCCATTCCACCAAGGCTAAGTCTGCCACTTCTGCTTCAGCTAGAGGTGTGCCGGCTGCTGATATTTGTAAGGCAGCAACTTGGGCTTCCCTCCACACTTTCGCAAAGCATTATTGTTTAGACTCTGAATTTAGGAGGGATGGCCATTTTGCCCGTTCTGTTCATGACTTCTTGGTTTGACCAGTCGGGCACTCACTTCCAAATGTGGGACTGCTTTGGGATTCTATTCATAAGGTGAGGAATCCACAGGTAGTTGTATTCATCAGAAGAACAAGTTACTTACCTTTGGTAATGCTTTTTCTGATGGATAAAGTAGCTACCTGTGGATTCCTCACAGTCCCACCCACCTCCCCATTGCCTGTCTGGTCATACCAAGAGTACTATTAATGTTATAGATAGTATGTATATTTGTATATATATATATTTGATTTATATAGATATATATATATATATATATATATATATATATATATATATATATATATATATATATATATTTGTATAAAGAATTCATCGACGTGGAGAGCTAGGAAAAAATTTGCGTTGAATGCTGGCACATTTGGGAGAATTCATAAGGTGAGGAATCCACAGATAGCTACTGTATCCACCAGAAAAAGCGTTACCAAAGATAAGTAACTTGTTCATCAAGCTGAAACTTCACAAACAGCCAGCATGGTTGACAAATGTCCATAACATCTGCAGCATGGCTTGAACCCTGATTTCTTTGGTGGGGCTTGTCCCTAACCCTGCACTAAAAATTATTTAGAGAGCAAAATCTCTTCACCTGATTTGAGGCGAGAAAACTCCAAATAAGCGTTTAAAAGCATGGAATAAATGGATCTGACATCAGGGTGTCAGGATGGGTGCTATATGACCTCACCGCGAGTTACAGCACCGCGACCTTACTTCCAGCATCAAAATGGAACTGACGCCCCCAACCTACGCTTGGGAGCTATGTCAGAAGTTGCCAAATCCAGTGTGGTACCTGGGATAATTACAGGTGAGCAATCGGCAGGTAGAATTATCCATCAGAAACAGATTTACTTCATTTATATATTAATTTTGGCATAGCATCGTAACCTTGCTAAGCTGTATGATAACCTCCTTTTTACCAAAATATTAATTTACGCAACAATATTTGAAATGTATTTACACATGTAAGACTTGTGTTTCCTACACATAATCAAAACAACAGCTCTTCTACTTTAAGGTCATTACTACAGGTTCGAGAGATAGTCTCAGCTCTTTGGGTTTGAGTACAGCAAGCGACAGTTGTAAGGCAAATACCACACTCTAAAGAAACACTGCATTGTTCGTAGCAAGATTATGCATTAAATAATGGGTTCTGTTGAGAATTCCTAGTAATATATAATATTTTTAGCGATCACATACTAGCAATGAATAGCGTAAAACCTATACAATGCAGTTAGGAAGGCATACATAATTTTATTTGAACCCAAAATTCACAGAATTCTCTTTGAAGATGAAATATAAATCAGGGAGCACAGCAATATCTGATTATCATCTTCCCTGAAAAGTATTTATTTTATAGCAACTGTCAGTTGAAAAGACACCAACTAAACAAGAAATGAACGTGGGCTAAACCAATACATTTGCCTTCCACATGAACTCAATAGTGATTAAGATGCTATTTAAAAATGTAAACCACGAATAGTAAAGAAGGACACATGCTCATAAATATGAAATATTTGTTAAATGAAAATCTATATAGACGCAAAAACTGGACAGATTATATTATTTTGTTTATTAAAAAATACAATTGTAAAATGGAAATTCCACCTTCCCTAATGTCCGGAGAACGGTCTTTTCCTCTTGAATTACATGCGTTGTAAGGTGATAATCTTGACTGCTGTTCAATGTTGCGCAGCAGCTGCTGAATGGCCTGCCAGTTCAACGGGTACCTCTGGATGATGTCGTGTTCCCTGAGGCCCTGAAGGGTGGTTCTTGGGCGGAATATCCTCTCCTGCCTTCTGCGCTGCCTTTGGGGTCCCTGCTGGTGTTGTTGTAGCTGCTGTTGTTGCTCCTGGGCTCTGCGTCTGCGTGCATGCTGGATTAGTATCACCTCCATGACTCCCTGTTGCTGCTCTGCTGCTTGTACTGTGTGTTCTGATTAAATACAGGTGTGTTTGCTCCATTTTAACGCCTGCCTTGACCCAGGCGCTAATTTTTGACGCAAATCGGGCTGAGCGTCATTTTCTGGCTCCGCCTCCCGGCCCTGCATCATTTTTGCCCAAAAGCATAAATACAACGCACGGCCGTTTTAGTCATTTTTTGGACGGGAACGCCTACCTTGCATATAATTAACGCAAGGTGGGTTGCTGCATCCAAAAAATGACGCACACGGTGGAATTTTGTCGTCCGCGGGCTCGGGCGTCAAAGTTTAAATACGGGGCAACGTTTACACTGATTGTGCGTCAAAATTGTTGACGCACAATCGGCGCAGACGGAGTATAAATATGCCCCTTGGAGTGCCAGAATCTGTTCAAAGTATTAGTGTAACCCACCATGAAACACAGGTACTTACTGTGTGACCACACAATTGTTATATAAAAGTAAATTTCCTGCAATTTGAGGGACACCATCCAGTCTCCTGCATGCAGCACTAGCAAAACCAGAGTCTGCATCGTAAACTCCTTGCTCTCGCACCAGTTCAGAAGTTCTGGGAATAGAGTTGGATGAAGAGGACCACCCTTCTTCGGAACCAGAAAGCACCAAGAGTAGCATTCCTACCCAAATTCCTGCTCTGGCACCAACTCTATTGCTCCCTTCTGCAGCAGGACTACCAAATTGTGCTGCAGGATATGCAGATAGTCTCCTTAAGCAAGGTAGTGTTGGGCAGGAATGCTGCAGAGTTGTTTGTAGAAGGGTAGTATATACCCATTTTTTACGATTTTGTGAGGCCAACTGGTTCAAAGAAATTACCTGTCAGGTTTGTAGGAATAAGGTTACCCGCCCTCCCACTGGCGTAACTTGCTCCTTCATAGCGGATCTACTGTGCCTTCCTTAGTGAAGCAGGGGAAAAGGAGGAGGAAAAAGCTGGGCAAGATGCCCGTGCCTTTTCACCCTGCCCCTCTACTGATGGACAAGGGGATTCTTCTGCTGCCTACCTGCTGGGGAAGAATAATTTAGTCTGAACTGAGAGCCTCTGCCAAAGGTATTGGGTCTGTGAGAGGAACGAAAATCCTTTGTAGTTGACTGAAGCCCCAGAGATCTTTCTGAGGCTCTGCCTTCTGACGTTTTCAAGCACTGCATCTGCACTTTGATCAAAAAACAACTCTCTGTCAAACAACATATCCATCACAGTATTCTGCACATCTGCAGAGAATCAAGTAGAGCACAGCTAAGCATGCCTCCTCAAGCTAAAAGACGAGCTCATGGTTGTGGAGACACTGTCGTGTCAAGGCCAACCCTGGTGATGTGAGGGGAAGCATACAGCCCCCATCAGGGATTTCTGCTGCGAAATGGGCCATGAAGTGCTCTGGTAGATAGGAGACCACCAATTCTGTCATATCCCACCGAGAGTGGGAGTAGCATCTAAAATGCAAGAGGCATTTAGGGAGCACAGTGCAAGGATGCCTGCCAAAAAAGTCTTCTTTCTCACTCCTTTAATTTTTTTTGACTCCCTGTCAGGGATGTGGGTAAGGAGGGCTCCTGGGTTCCACCAAACTCTCTAGAGAGGGATGGAGGGAGAAGAAGCTGGGTCTCCGGTAGTTGGCCTGTAGCACTG
Source organism: Pleurodeles waltl (assembly GCF_031143425.1). NCBI lineage: Eukaryota > Metazoa > Chordata > Amphibia > Caudata > Salamandridae > Pleurodeles > Pleurodeles waltl. The sequence goes on along the minus strand of NC_090436.1, from coordinate 952,390,659 downwards.
TGCTACTCTCCATTTTCCCGCACAGCATGAGGATGGTTTAGACCATGGATCCTTTATTGCCTCAATTAGGGCCTCATTCAAGGGAAGCAAGGGCTCCTGAGTAATGGCATTTAACTGCCATTACTCAGATGTCTGGCTCATATTCCACTGAAGAAAGAAGTTGTAACACTTCAGATGCTTTCTTAAGCAGCACATGGAAAGAAGCCATTTCCTCATGTCGCGACCTAGGGCTTGGTCAATCTCAATGTCAGCTGGCATGTCAAGCCCGCTGGCATTCTGAAGAGCCAGCAGATTTAAAGCGTCAGAGGAGAGAGAGGGGTCAGTTTCATCTAGGTTCCTATGGCCAAATGGGGACTGTTGGTCTGAGTCTGATCTAAAGAGATCAAGTATAATGTCCTAGCATTGCCTTTGTGCACTAGTTCCTTCTCCCTGGAATATTTGTTTAAGTAGTGCTGAGCATCTCTTCTAGATCTCATTCTCCTCACAGGTTTAAGAATGGTATCAGAAATGGCTGGTGTTGAAGCGGAGGTGGAGGACCCAGGGGTCTTCGTAGCTGGCAGTGGTGCCATAGACAGAGCCAGGGGTGGCATTGGAGGCAGCGCTGGGGTTGGAGTTGGTGCTGGTGCAGGCAACTCTGACAAAGAGCACAGAAAAGGGCAAAAGTCATGCAGCATTGTGAGTAAACAGTTTGGTGTGAAAGGCTAGACTCCAAGTGAAGCACTAAAGGGTCCCATTAGGCCAACAGCTGCACTACAGGGGACTGCTGCTTTCCTAAACATATGCAGCATAGCCTGAAAGAAGAATGTCGGATCTGTACCTGGTGGCCAGAACTCTGCTAGGTGTTTCGACACAAGTATTACTATTTTAGGAAGCAGTATTAGTGCAGGTCTGGTGAACCAGTAAAGCCTGAGCAGACAACACAACTAATTCCGGGCTTCAGAAAGGAGGGACCAAGGTCCGAGGAGGTGACTAACCTTGGATTTCTACCTCACGGAAAAAGAGGAGTGCTTCTTCTTGTGGTGTTTCCTCTTTTCTCTAGAAGATTTAGAGAATGGGGAGTAATAAGGGAACCAGACTTTCAGTCTGGCTCTAGAGCTCGAATGTCTGTGATTCCTACCGTCATCTTTGGTACAGGCTGTAAAGAGATTGGCCGCCTGCTCTTTGATGGCCTTGGGATAATGCGGCAGCAGAGGTCACATGGCGACAAGTCATGTTTCTGATGGATACAACTACCTGTGGATTCCTCACCTAATGAATTCTCCCAATGCGCCAGCATTCCACTGAAATGTTTTCCTAGCTCTCCACGTCAACGAGGACGTCACAATTGCTCGGCTCCACATATGACTCTGTCTGCCATCATCAGGGCCATAAGAAGTCCTCTCTGGCGTGCTGACGTCAGTTCCCTTTTTTCTGTGCCTTCGACACTAACGGTTTTGTACCTCTCCGTTGTATCTCAACTGTATCGAGGGAATTATTTTGTAGTGCTACTATGTCCCCACTGAAGAAATCCAGGTTTAAACCTGGTAGTGATTGCAGAGCCATATGTCGCTGAGGGATCCACACGAGAACTGCCTCTGATCACTATGTGGCAGGTTGTGGCCAACGCATGAACCCGAAAGCTCTGAAAGAGAGAGAGGCTATGTTTTTTCTATTAAAAGCTAAGAAGGAGTAAAGAGGTCTTCGAAGGTCAAGGACACAGGACACTTCGTTGCACAGACCATCAAAGTCTCATAAGAAGCGACGCTGATGGCATGAGTCATGTCACCGTTCATCTAGAGATCGGTCAGAGTTTCCCCTGAGATGGCGGCGCACGACTTGGGAAGTCAGCCCCACTGTGACTCCACAACCATAGTCACCTGTGGCCTCTCCGCGCCGACTTTGATTGAGATCTTGGAGTCACCTGCGAGTCCAACGGCTCATTTTTCCCCTGTATCCTGTCAGGAGTTTGGGGCTTAAGCACCAGATCAAGCGCAACCACCACAAGGGGAACAAGAGTACCTGCCTTCTCTGCTCTGGGAGCGGATCCATCTTTGTTCCTCAATGCTATGTTTAGCATTTTCAATAGGGCGATGGTCCCCTCTGGTGCACCTGCTAGCCCCACGGGTCTGTTGGCTTTTACACTGGGGTTGCCAGCGCTGTATAAGCAGGCCCCATTTATGCCCTTTTTGCCAGCAACACCTTATGATGGTCCTGGCACGGTGCCAAGGATGTGACCACCTCCACCCCGGAAGATGGCGTCAGAGGCGTTGATACCGGCATTGGATGGATCTTGATGCTCTACTTCGGCGTGGAGTGTGGATTTGCCTCCTCCCCCTCCTTTGTCAGTGTTGCCATTTCCTTCAAAGCCTGCGTCCTCGACGTCGATCAATTCTCTATCGACGCCGCGTTTGGAGTCCAGGCTGAGGTCTAGACGAAGGCCTTGAGACTTCTGAGGGAGCAGCAGTATCAAGAGGAACATCAACAGCAACAACAACAATTGTAGGAAGGAGAAATCCTGGGGCCTTCAGAGGATTTCCAGGGATTAGACTCTGGTAGTGGGTTGGATACATCCCCTGAGTGGGAGCTTTTATCCCCTGGAGGTGAACTCATGACAAAAGCGACTACCTACCATGAGGTGATAAGAAAGGCAACAGAATTTTGTGGACTTGCCACTGCCTGCGTCGGAGTTCAAAACCAATATTCTGACAGAGGTTTTACATCCATCGGCTTCCTCTTCAGAGCCCCTCCTCCCATTCAATGATGCCTTAACAGAACCCATATTAAAGATATGGAAGAAACCGTTTACTACACCTGCGGTTTTTAAGACTGTGGCCAGAAGGTACAAAGTGGCTCCTGGTGATCCAAAATTTCTGTCCCAACACCCATCGCCGGAAAGCTTGGTGGTAAAAGCTTCTTGTTCATCTAGATCGGCTCCAGGATCATTCCCTACAATGCCATCTGATAGGGTGTCAAATCGCAAGGAGCAGTCAACAAAGAAATGCTTCTCCTCTGGAAGCATGGCCTTAAAATTGCTAAATGCAACCTGTTTACTGGGGAGATACATTTATGCCCTAATGGATACGGCGAAGGAGGTAGTTCTTAAGTTGCAGCAGGAAGTTCAGAAGCATTTTAGTGAACTGTTGCAGGACAGTCAAGCGGCAGCTAAGCAGGTGATTCAATCTGGACTGGACACTGCGGATTCAGTTGCTAGAGTCATGGGGACTTCAGATGCGACTAGGAGGCATGCTTGGCTCAGAGTCTTGTGGTTTTCCTATGACGTGCAGGCCACATGGATGGACCTCCCATTTGACGGTGCAAGGCTATTTGGAGCAAAGGCAGACTCAGCCTTGGAAAGGTTCAAAGATAGCAGAGCCACTGCAAAATCTTTGGGCCTTCAGGCTTCTTCTATGCCCTTTCCCTTCAGGAGTTTCCTCCCCCCTTCTCTCCCCATCATTTATTTTGCACAGAAGAGCATCTCCTGTTGCTTCAGCAGGAGGTGCATACCCTTTTGTTAAAAAAGGTGCAGTGGAGTTGGTGTCCAGAGCAGGAAAGGGGTCAGGGATGTTATTCACGGTATTTCCTGATTCCCAAGAAGGATGGTCGATTGAGGCCTATCCTGGATCTGTGGATTTTGAATTGGTTCCTCAAGCAGAAAAAGTTCAAAATGCTGACCATAGCACAGGTGTTTCTTGCGTTGAACAAGGAAGACTGGATGGTGTCTATCGACTTGCAGGATGCTTATCCACATATATATTCACATCCCTATTCTGAAGTCGCACACGAAGTATCTCCGGTTCATGGTAGGGTGCAACACTACCAGTTTGCGGTCCTTCCATTTGGTCTTACTTCCGCACCTCGAGTCTTCATGAAGGTTATGGCAGTGGTTGCAGCGGACCTCAAAAGGAAGGGAATATCTGTATTCCCTTACCTGGACGATTGGCTGATCAAAGCCGGGTCCCCAGAGCTCGTGCTGTAGCATTTGCAGGTGACAAGCCGTTTGTTGTTCAACCTGGGCTTTACGGTAAACGTGCCCAAGTCTCAACGGGAGCCTCTCATCACCTCATGTTCATAGGGGCAGTACTGGACACAACATTGAATTGGGCCTACCCTCCTCCGCAGAGGATTCAGGACATTCAGGCGATGATCCCAATGTTTCAAAAGGGAGCGGTTGTTCCAGTCCTCAAGGTCCTAAGTCTGCTTGGTCTGTTTGCTTCCTGCATTTTGTTGGTCACTCACGCACGTTGGCACATGAGGGCTCTCCAGTAGTGCCTTCAACACAAGGGGGATCTCAAGGAGTCGATAACGATCGCCAGAGACGCTGCGGTAGATCGTTGATGGTGGACTGTGGACGGCAACCTCTCTCATGGATGGCCATTTTGTCTTCCACCTCTGGTGATCAGTCATAACGGATGCTTCCACTCTAGGGTGGGGAGCTCATCTGGGGACCTGGAGATCGAAGGCCTTTGATCTCCAATAGAACAGATGTTTCACATCAATCTGTTGGAACTGTGGGTGACACGTCTGGCTCTCAAGGCCTTCTTCTGTCCATTTGCGGTCAGTAGGTACAAGGCTTAACAGACAACACTACCACAATGTGGTACATCAACAAGCAAGGAGTAGGGTCATACCTCCTCTGCAGAGAGGCTCTGCGGCTCTGGTCCTGGGCGCAGGGCCATCGGATTTGCATAGTAACAAACCATCTGGCCGGAGTTCTGAACATACGTGCGGACAGTCTGTCAGCACTTTTTGGCCAATCACGAGTGGCGTCTCTATCCGGACATGATACTTCCAGATGTGGGGAGCACCTCAGATAGACCTATTTGCCACTCACGAGAATGCACACTGCTCGTCATTCTGCAGCCTCCAGTATCCAATGCAGGGGGTGTTGGGGGACGTGTTTCAGTTGACCTGAAGCGACAAACTCCTTTACGCGTTTCCTCCCATACCCTTGATTCCTCGAGTTCTGAGGAAGATTCGCCAAGATCAGGCCCAAGTCATATTAATAGCCCCGGATTGGCCAAAAAGGGTGTGGTTCACAGACCTCCTTCAACTCTCACTGTGCTCTCCGCTCCGTCGCCCCTCAGAGGGTAGACCTCCTCTCCCAGTCGCAGGGGCAGGTTCTACACTCCCACCTCCAGAGCCTGCTCCTACATGCCTGAAGATTGAACAGGGCAATCTGAGTTATTTTCCTCTCCCCCCAGAACTGGTGGACGTTATCTTATCGGCCACGCTACACTCCACCAAGACTGTCTGTGCCAGTAGATGGGCGAAATTTGTTACTCGGTGTAGAGAGAGACAAATTGATCCCTTAAAGGCCTGTGAAAGGCGACAGTGAAAGGGTATTTATCGGCACTGTTGACTTTTCTTTGCTTACCTGATCAACCTTCCTTATTTAGGTTCTCTTTAGTTCTTAGGTTCCCTAAAGGGTTAACAAACAAGTTTCCTCCCACTCCGTTTATAATGCCTCAGTGGGATTTGAATTTAGTTTTAACTTTTTTGATGGGTTCAACATTTGAGCAAGGCATACTTGCACGTTGAGGCTCTTAGGCCCATATTTATACTTTTTGACGCAAAACTGTGCAAACGCAGTTTTGCGTCAAAAAGTATAGCGCTAGCTTACGTCATTCCAGAGTGCTTGATGGGCACCAAATTTATGGAATGCCATAAGCCGGCGCAAAGGGTGGGCTAGCGTCAAAAGAAATGACGTTTCTTGGGTGAGAGTGGCAGTATGGGAGAAGGGGGTTTTGCACCAAAAAATTACGTCAGGCTGGTTAGAGGCAAAAAAATGCCTTAACCAGGCTAGCGTCATTTCCTGACGCAAAACTATCTTTACCACATGACTCCTGTCTTAGAAAAGACAAGGGTCATGCCCACCACCCCAATGGTCAGCACAGGGGACCAGTGTCCCCTGGGCATGGCCACTGCACCCTGTGCCATGCAGGGGGCCCCAAGTTGGACCCCCCCAATGTCACTTTAATTTCAAATAAAAAATACTTACCTATACTTATCCTTCTTACCTGGGATGGGGTCCCCCATCCTCCTGTGTCCCTCTGGTGTGGGTGTGGATGTTCCTGGGGCTTAAGGAGGGCACCTGTGGACTCCTTTCATGGTTTTCAACCATGGAAATGGGTCCACAGGCCCCCCTAACGCCTGGTCTGACCCAGGTGTTAAATAATGGTGCAAAACAAGCTTTGCACCATTATTTAGCCCCTCCTCCCACTGGTGAGTCATTTTAGCTTAGGAAAAGGGGTAAATATGGGGCTAGCACCATTTTTTAGATGGGAACGCCTGCCTTGCATCTTATTGACGCAAGGTAGGTTCACGCATCAAAAAAATGGTGCAAACTCCAATATTTTGACACTAGACGGGTCTAACGTCAACATATAAATATGGAGTGCATTTTGCACCGAATTTGTGTTAAAAAAAATGACACAAATTTGGCGCAAATGGAGTATAAATATGCCCTTTAGTTTTTAAGGCAGTTTTTCTAACAGCCATCATGTCAGCTAGAAGTGTGACTGAGCTTCAGGCTCTTAGTTATACTGATTTATACTTGTTGGGGCAAAAAAGTTTAGCACCGGCTTGCACCATTTCTGTGCATCAGCCGGGCTCCAATTTATGGAATGATGCAGGCAGTGCAAAGGGTAGGCTAGTGTAAAGAAAAATGACGTTAGTCAGGTGGGGCTGGCGGTATGGAAGAAGGGGGTTTTGCACCAAAAAATTACATTAGGCAGGTTAGAGTCATAGAAAATGACTCTGACGCAAAACCATCCATACCACATGACTCCTGTCTTAGAAAAGACAGGAGTCATGCCCGCCACCCCAGTGGCCAGCACAGGGGACCAGGGTCCACTGGGCATGGCCACTGTGCCATGTGTGGGGGCCAATTTCAGGGCCACCTATGCACTTTAAAAAATAAAATAAAATACTTACCTGGGATGGGGTCCTCCATCCTCCGCTGTCCCTCTGGTGTGGGTGGGGGTTTCCCTGGGTCCTGGGGAGGGCACCTGTGGGCTTATTCCATGATATTCCACCATGGACATAGGCCCACAGGTCCCCTAACGCCTGCCCTGACCAGGCATTACCCCTCCTCCTTCCCGTGCACCATTTTTGCACGGGAGTATAAGTATGTCGTTAAGGCCATATAGTCATTTTGTTTGTACGGGAACCCCTACCTTGCATTTCATTAAGGCAAGGTAGGTTTCCATGTCCCAAAAATGACTTTAGCTCCATAACTTTGGCGGTAGACAGCTCTAGCGCTAAAGTATAAATATGGAGTTAGTTTTGCACCGAATTAGAGTAAAAAAGAAATGACACTAATTCGGTGTAAACAGAGTATCAATATGCCCCTAAGTGTGAAACCACCTTTCATGCTAACAAGGTGGTGCTGAGAACCAGGCCGGCTTTCCTTCCTAATGTAGTCACTCCCTTCCATCTGGGACAATCTATAACTCTTCTGTCCTTTTACCCTTCTCCCCATCCATCAAAGGAGGAGGAAAGGCTGCATCGCTTGGATCCGAGAAGGGCCCTGAGCTTCTACATAAAGGACGAAAGACTTCAGAATTGATGATCAGCTCTTCATTGGATATGTGGGCAAAATGAAGGGCAAAGCTGTCTACAACAGGATTCTTTCAAGATGGGTCATTCTTTACATAAAGGTTTGTTATTCGCTAGCAAAGTAGGTTTCTCCTGAGGGCATTAAGGGCCAGATGTAGCAAAGGTTTTTACCCATTATGTGTCTATGGGAAAAAGTGTTCGTACATATGGCCCTAAGTCCCATTCCACCAAGGCTAAGTCTGCCACTTCTGCTTCAGCTAGAGGTGTGCCGGCTGCTGATATTTGTAAGGCAACAACTTGGGCTTCCCTCCACACTTTCGCAAAGCATTATTGTTTAGACTCTGAATTTAGGAGGGATGCCCATTTTGCCCGTTCTGTTTTGCATGACTTCTTGGTTTGACCAGTCGGGCACTCACTTCCAAATGTGGGACTGCTTTGGGATTCTATTCATAATGTGAGGAATCCACAGGTAGTTGTATTCATCAGAAAAACAAGTTACTTACCTTTGGTAATGCTTTTTCTGATGGATAAAGTAGCTACCTGTGGATTCCTCACCCGCCTCCCCATTGCCTGTCTGGTCATACCAAGAGTACTATTAATGTTATAGATAGTATGTATATTTGTATATATATATATTTGATTTTTTATATATATATATATATATATATATATATATATATATATATATATATATATATATATATTTGTATAAAGAATTCATCGACGTGGAGAGCTAGGAAAAAATATCCGTCGAATGCTGGCACATTTGGGAGAATTCATAAGGTGAGGAATCCACAGATAGCTACTGTATCCACCAGAAAAAGCGTTACCAAAGATAAGTAACTTGTTCATCAAGCTGAAACTTCACAAACAGCCAGCATGGTTGACAACTGTCCATAACATCTGCAGCATGGCTTGAACCCTGATTTCTTTGGTGGGGCTTGTCCCTAACCCTGCACTAAAAATTATTTAGAGAGCAAAATCTCTTCACCTGATTTGAGGAGAGAAAACTCCAAATAAGTGTTTAAAAGCATGGAATAAATGGATCTGACATCAGGGTGTCAGGATGGGTGCTATATGACCTCACCGCGAGTTACAGCACCGCGACCCTACTTCCAGCATCAAAATGGAACTGACGCCCCCAACCTACGCTTGGGAGCTATGTCAGAAGTTGCCAAATCCAGTGTGGTACCTGGATAATTACAGGTGAGCAATCGGCAGGTAGAATTATCCATCAGAAACAGATTTACTTCATTTATATATTAATTTTGGCATAGCATCGTAACCTTGCTAAGCTGTATGATAACCTCCTTTTTACCAAAATATTAATTTACGCAACAATATTTGAAATGTATTTACACATGTAAGACTTGTGTTTCCTACACATAATCAAAACAACAGCTCTTCTACTTTAAGGTCATTACTACAGGTTCGAGAGATAGTCTCAGCTCTTTGGGTTTGAGTACAGCAAGCGACAGTTGTAAGGCAAATACCACACTCTAAAGAAACACTGCATTGTTCGTAGCAAGATTATGCATTAAATAATGGGTTCTGTTGAGAATTCCTAGTAATATATAATATTTTTAGCGATCACATACTAGCAATGAATAGCGTAAAACCTATACAGTACAATGCAGTTAGGAAGGCATACATAATTTTATTTGAACCCAAAATTCACAGAATTCTCTTTGAAGATGAAATATAAATCAGGGAGCACAGCAATATCTGATCATCATCTTCCCTGAAAAGTATTTATTTTATAGCAACTGTCAGTTGAAAAGACACCAACTAAACAAGAAATGAACGTGGGCTAAACCAATACATTTGCCTTCCACATGAACTCAATAGTGATTAAGATGCTATTTAAAAATGTAAACCACGAATAGTAAAGAAGGACACATGCTCATAAATATGAAATATTTGTTAAATGAAAATCTATATAGACGCAAAAACTGGACAGATTATATTATTTTGTTTATTAAAAAATACAATTGTAAAATGGAAATTCCACCTTCCCTAATGTCCGGAGAACGGTCTTTTCCTCTTGAATTACATGCGTTGTAAGGTGATAATCTTGACTGCTGTTCAATGTTGCGCAGCAGCTGCTGAATGGCCTGCCAGTTCAACGGGTACCTCTGGATGATGTTGTGTTCCCTGAGGCCCTGAAGGGTGGTTCTTGGGCGGAATATCCTCTCCTGCCTTCTGCGCTGCCTTTGGGGTCCCTGCTGGTGTTGTTGTAGCTGCTGTTGTTGCTCCTGGGCTCTGCGTCTGCGTGCATGCTGGATTAGTATCACCTCCATGGCTCCCTGTTGCTGCTCTGCTGCTTGTACTGTGTGTTCTGATTAAATACAGGTGTGTTTGCTCCATTTTAACGCCTGCCTTGACCCAGGCGCTAATTTTTGACGCAAATCGGGCTGAGCGTCATTTTCTGGCTCCGCCTCCCGGCCCTGCATCATTTTTGCCCAAAAGCATAAATACGACGCACGGCCGTTTAAGTCATTTTTTGGACGGGAACGCCTACCTTGCATATAATTAACGCAAGGTGGGTTGCTGCATCCAAAAAATGACGCACACGGTGGAATTTTGTCGTCCGCGGGCTCGGGCGTCAAAGTTTAAATACGGGGCAACGTTTGCACTGATTGTGCGTCAAAATTGTTGACGCACAATCGGCGCAGACGGAGTATAAATATGCCCCTTGGAGTGCCAGAATCTGTTCAAAGTATTAGTGTAACCCACCATGAAACACAGGTACTTACTGTGTGACCACACAATTGTTATATAAAAGTACATTTCCTGCAATTTGAGGGACACCATCCAGTCTCCTGCATGCAGCACTAGCAAAACCAGAGTCTGCATCGTAAACTCCTTGCTCTGGCACCAGTTCAGAAGTTCTGGGAATAGAGTTGGATGAAGAGGACCACCCTTCTTCGGAACCAGAAAGCACCAAGAGTAGCATTCCTACCCAAATTCCTGCTCTGGCACCAACTCTATTGCTCCCTTCTGCAGCAGGACTACCAAATTGTGCTGCAGGATATGCAGATAGTCTCCTTAAGCAAGGTAGTGTTGGGCAGGAATGCTGCAGAGTTGTTTGTAGAAGGGTAGTATATACCCATTTTTTACGATTTTGTGAGGCCAACTGGTTCAAAGAAATTACCTGTCAGGTTTGTAGGAATAAGGTTACCCGCTCTCCCACTGGCGTCTCAGCTCTTTGGGTTTGAGTACAGCAAGCGACAGTTGTAAGGCAAATACCACACTCTAAAGAAACACTGCATTGTTCGTAGCAAGATTATGCATTAAATAATGGGTTCTGTTGAGAATTCCTAGTAATATATAATGGGCCATATTTATACTCCGTTTGCGCCGAAATTGCGTCGTTTTTTTGATGCAATTTCGACGCAAAACTAACGCCAACTAACGCCATATTTATACTATGGCGTTAGAGGCGAATAGCGCCAAAGTTCCCGGAATGTGCGTCATTTTTTAGCGTGAACCCCTTCCTTGCGTTAATGATATGCAAGGGAGGCGTTCCCGTCTAAAAAATGACTCCCAGGACTTTACGTGGTATTTATACTCCCGGGCAAAAGAGACGCCCGGGAGTTGGCGTGGCTAAAAACGGCGCATTTGCGCCACTTTTTAACGCCTGCTCAGGGCAGGCGTTAAGGGGCCTGTGGGCTCAAAATGAGCCCACAGGTGCCCTCCCATGCCCCCAGGGACCCCCCCTGCCACCCTTGCCCACCCCAGGAGGACCCCCAAGGATGGAGGGACCCACCCCAGGGACATTCAGGTAAGTTCAGGTAAGTATAATTTTTTTTTTTTTTTTTTTTTTTTTTGGTGGCATAGGGGGGCCTTATTTGTGCCCCCCTACATGCCACTATGCCCAATGACCATGCCCAGGGGACAGAAGTCCCCTGGGCATGGCCATTGGGCAAGGGGGCATGACTCCTATCTTTACAATGATAGGAGTCATGTTGATGGGGGATGGGCGTCGTTAAAAAATGGCGCAAGTCGGGTTAAGACGATTTTTTCGACGTAACCTGACTTGCCCCATTTTAAGACGCCCATGCGCCATTTTCCCCCTACGCCGGCGCTGTCTGGTCTACGTGGTTTTTTCCCACGCAAACCAGGCAGCGCCGGTCTGATTGCGCCGTCTAACGCCATTCCATAAATACGGCGCCCGCTTGGCGCTTCAGAATGGCGTTAGACGGCGCAAAACTTTTTGACGCTAAACTGCGTTAGCGCAGTTTAGCGTCGAAAAGTATAAATATGGGCCAATATTTTTAGCGATCACATACTAGCAATGCATAGCGTAAAACCTATACAATGCAGTTAGGAAGGCATACATAATTTTATTTGAACCCAAAATTCACAGAATTCTCTTTGAAGATGAAATATAAATCAGGGAGCACAGCAATATCTGATTATCATCTTCCCTGAAAAGTATTTATTTTATAGCAACTGTCAGTTGAAAAGACACCAACTAAACAAGAAATGAACGTGGGCTAAACCAATACATTTGCCTTCCACATGAACTCAATAGTGATTAAGATGCTATTTAAAAATGTAAACCACGAATAGTAAAGAAGGACACATGCTCATAAATATGAAATATTTGTTAAATGAAAATCTATATACACGCAAAAACTGGACAGATTATATTATTTTGTTTATTAAAAAATACAATTGTAAAATGGAAATTCCACCTTCCCTAATGTCCGGAGAACGGTCTTTTCCTCTTGAATTACATGCGTTGTAAGGTGATAATCACACATAAATGTTCTGGCATTTCAAGTCACAAAAAGTAGAGTAAAAATGTTGCTGTCTATGGGTTTCATCAACTTGAAATGAATAATCATAATTTATGCATTTGTTTAAGTATGCTGCTTGTGACAGGAAATCGACTTTTTTGGAGGTCTTTCCATCTTAGCACAAACACTGAGCACATCTGTCAACTGCACTCTTCTATACTTTCCAAAGAGGCTGTAGAAAGTCTTTCAGAGGTTGGGACAAATGGATAATGGGAGGCCACCTGAACGGATATTACAAAAAATGCAATCCAGGTATAGAGAATTAATTAAAATGGCAGGCTTGCTTTATTTAATCAGAATCTATAAATAAATGTCGCTGAAGCCCCACGGGCCCTGGAAAGGTCATGCCTGCAGCAGCATGACGACACCCACCTCCCCTCCACTGCATGACTTCAAATTCTTTCTGCTTCAAGTAAATTGTCATCATTTTTTACGCTAATCCTGCCAAGAGCCAAACTAGCGTCAAACATTATGACGCTAGTCACGCTAACTACCTCCATGGTGCTTTGTATTTTAAATATGGCACTACCATGGTGGTGTTAGGAGGGGCGATAAGGAGCGCAAGAAAAGTGGCGCTGCACTTTGTGCAGCGAAGTGCAGCGCCACTTTTCATAAATCTGCCCCCTTGTTTTTGGTACTCAGGGCCTCATTTACAAGAAATGAAGCATCTGCATCCATGTGTCATATTTCTTGCGCCTGCAGAAAATGCCCTAACAGCGCCATATAAGAGCTGTATTTACAATATAGAGCTCCATGGCACAAGTTTTCAAGGATGCGTCAGAAATTCTGATGCATCTGTTGGTGCTAAAGTGATGCATTGCTGGAGTTGCGTCGTAAAAGTTATGCAACTCCAGCAATGCATCAGAAGATAGACGAGAGTCCTATGTTAAAAGCCCTGTGTCAATCCTTATGCCTGATCTTAGAAGACATATGGATTCTGACACAGTCAAATTGCAGTGACACAGTGAAAAGTTCTAAATTTCACTGCATCAGTTCTGCGTTGCTTGTAATGTAGGAACATCTACCCTGCATATTTTATACCTGGCGCAGGTAAAATGTGACGCAGCCCTCTACAAACTGACGCATTGGGCCCAATGTGTCAGTTTGTGGATATGAAGCAGTGTGGAGCACTGATTGCACCTTCAGCTGCATCAAAAACAATGATGCAACAGCGGCGTAAGCTCCTTGTAAATTAGGCCCTCAGTCTTTTGAAACTGATGCCACACAACTGGAGTGCATTCAATATGACACATTCAAACCTGCCTCAAAGCACCCCAAAATAATTCATGTTTAAAACAGTGCATTGAACACCATTCTATACAGCATGCACAGGTATTATTATCCACGTGCATCAGAATGGCTGAGCTTCCACTGTAGATCTGTCCGCTCCTAAGTCGCGTATGTGACACCGCAATACAGAACAGGAGGGTTAGGTGTGAGCAGGAGGATATGGCATGTGAGAGTGGCCTGATAGGTGAAATTTAGCAAGCACATGGAGCAGGCACACAAGCTGACACACAGGGAGAGAGAGTAGAGTTGAAAGCATTTATTATGCACATTATAGGCCAAAGCATCTCCTTGAGGCTTAATTCTATCTGTACCAATACTGAAGAAAAAATGGCAGGAAGAGCTAAGGACATAGGTGGTTAAGCATTAGCATGGCAAGGAGCAAGAGGCAGTGGGGATTATAAGATATTCCCCATGTAAATCATAAAATCATAAATGAGACTTGTTTGCAATGTACAAGAGGGCTTCTGAAACACTGTTTTTGACTGTTATTAATCATGCCAACATAATTTACGGTACTGTACACATCCCACTTGTATTACTGTTCAAAGCAGTATTAGAAAATTGCTTAAATGAAGGTAAACAATTCATTCTTTGGACACAGATTTTAGAACTACACTCGACATATTCAGTTGACATTACATACGAAAAGTCATGTTGTATTTGTTTTACTTGTTTTTAAAACCATCGATCACGTCAGCTGTGTAAATGCAGATATTCTTTATTTAGCATTCTCTCTCTACAGAGAGAGCTCAGTGAGTGTATATTACGTTTACAAGAAGAGAATGTAATTGGCTAATACATATTGAATTCTGTGTGAGTACTACAGTATCAAGACATGTTTTCTTTGAAATGGTAATAAGAACAAAGTGGACATTGGGGTATTTCACAAACATATCAATACACAAAATGGGTATAACGCACAACATCTCGACTGGATATTCCAGGCAGTACTATACAGAAATGACAAAAGACCCATTTAAAAAAAAGATTCTTTTCACTTACTCTTGTAGTATTCTCCTGCCTTAAATCTGAAATTCATATGCTAGCCAGGAATATTTATAGAGCAAGTCATACCTGCTCATAGCATTATCTTTGTGAATCAGGCTCAAACAGTTTATAGCTCAGTGTTTGATGATCTACAGCTCCTTAAATACACAACTTATTTCAATGGAGGAATGCTTGAGTCACTATCTTCACTAAATTTTGAAACTTAAAAGAGATTAAAAGACTTTTATATCTTGCATGTATGTGTAGATGAAGACAGAACCTCAGTTTTACACCCCCCCCCACTGTTTTATATATATATATATATATATATATATATATATATATATATATATATATATATATATATGTGTGTGTTTGTTTATACAAACTATGGGCCTGATTCACAAAGGGCCTCTGCACTAGTGGTGGTTGCCCCGCAGTTGTGGGAGAGTCTCCACACTCGGGGGAAATCTCCACAATGAGAATTCTCATTGAGGAGATTTTGCCATGAGTATGGAGTCACAAGTGTAGGGGCCCTTTGTGAATCAGGCCCATCATGGATATATATTTATTGGCATAGAAAATAAACATATCTGTTTAATAGGCTGCTCTCTCACCTCACTCAAAGTTCTGCCCGTTTGAAGACAGTCAAAACAATGTGCCTAGGCCCAAGAATCAGATGACGCATATATGCTGGTTGTGAAAGAGGTTGTCAAACTGCAGTAAATTGCTGATCACAATTTTAGTTAAGATTGCACATTGTTACACATAGGGTCTCTAGTTGGCAGCGGTTTGCACCCTGTCCAATTAGGGACCCTCACTCTAGTCAGGGTAAGGAAGCCACACAGCTAAGATAACTCCTGCTCACCCCCCCTTGCCAGCTTGGCACAAGCAGTCTGGCTCAGAGGCAATGTGTAAAGTCTTTGTAGACATACACACTAACACAGTGAAAACACCACAAAAGTACTCCACACCAGTTTAGAAAAATAGCTAATATTTATCTGAGTAAAAGAAGACCAAAATGACAAAAAAATCCAACATACACAAGTAAAGATACACATTTTCAAAGATTAAATGTAGTATAGCGCTTGGAAAGACAATAGCTCCTACTAGGGCTATCATGACGTCTTGAGAGAGTCTTTCCCAACAGTCCAACGTCACTCAATAGGAAATGTGGGCCGGTCACAGAGTCGCACTGACCCCAGGTACAGTACCTTGGAAAATGATGAGGAAACAAAGACTTTGCACAGAGTTGGGGAGGTGAGGCATCAGTTCCTTACTGATACCAGGGAGGTGAGGAGTCAGTTCCTTACTGCTAGGCAGGGCATGTGAGGCATCAGTTCCTAACGGTTGCAGGGGAGGTGATGCGGCTTCAGTGGCGAAGCATCGGTTCCTTAAGACAAGGAGGGGTCAATGAATCCAGCAGGTCCAGACGAGAGGCATCAACTTTGCGGTGTCGTGATCACACCACAGGGCCACAAGTACTGCAGTGGAGTTGGAGTTCGGTGTTATGGACATCAGTGACATGGCACTTGGAAATCATGTTGTGGCAGGACTTCGGAGGAGCTGCGGTGGTGAGGTGCCTGCGACGTCGGTCGTTGCACTCAGCGGGGACCGCGGCTCCAGTGCAGGCAGCGTTGCAGAGTCGGACAGTGGCACCGGTTCTGAAGTCGCTCTTGAGTTGATGTGCTGGTTTCTTCTTGGCTACACCACAACTCACTCCCAAGGGCCCAGGAACTTGCTTTGGCCCAATTGGCCAGTCATGACTCTCAGCAAGAGAGTCCAGGTGCTGGCAGATTAAGTCTTTGATGCCCCTGAGACTAACAGGAGGCAAGCTCAGTAGAAACCCTTAGAGAACCTCAGGAATCAGGATGTAAAAAGCAAAGGCTAGTCCTTTCAATCGCAGGACAGAAGCAGCAAGCAGCAGGCCAGCACAACAAAGCAACAGGCAGAGTGGTAGTTCCTCCTACAGCATCCAGCTCTTTTTCCTGGCAAAATGTCTTCAGTCCAGAAAGATTCTAACTTTGTGGTGCCCGTGGTCTGGTACTTATAACCCATTTCTGTCTTTGTACTGCACAAGATCCTGTCTTTGCTTGCCATGGCCCCAGACACACTCCAGGGGGTTGGAGACTGCTTTGTGTAAGGGCAGGCACAGCCCTATTCAGGTACAAGTGTCAGCTCCTCCCACCACTCTAGCTCAGGAAGACCCATCAGCCTGGTGATGGTCCATCAGGGTATGCAGGGCACACCTCAGCTCCCTTTGTGTGACTGTATAGAGTGAATCCACAAACAGCCCAACTATCATCTTGACCCAGACATGTATTCAGCAGACAGGCAGAGACACAGAATGGTTGAACAAGAAAATACCCACTTTCTAAAGTCAACAAACTTAGGGGCAAACCACTATTCCCATAAGGACTAGGTACACACGTCTCCCTTAAAAATGCTCATAGAGGAATTGTTTAGATATAATTTGTGTATATTAAGATCCAGTCTTCAAATAATGAATAAGGCAACTCCGCGCTGTTCAAATTCAATATATTAATCAATAGTATTCAGGAAGTTAATTTTTGTTTACAACAAATCCAACGAATGTCAATCCCACAGACAACACTGTCTATAACCCCACCTAGATCACACAACTGTATCCCAACAGAAGAGATTGCGAATCTCTATGTGGCCACATTTGAAGAGAATACCATCTACAAGGAGGGCAAACATTATGACAGTTACATCACAAAATGGCTTTGATATATATATAGATGACATTTTCTTTGTTTGGCATAGTCCACTAAGTGATTTACTACAGTTTCACGAATGGATTAATAATCAAAATATGAACTTTAAATTTACCCTGAAATATGATACCCATTCCATTCATTTTTTCGATTTGAAATTTCAGTTGATGAGGGTGAGTTGTATGTAGGCATATATACATACACACTAAACCCACTGCCAAAAATACTCTATTGAGATATAATAGCCATCATCTCAGGAATTTAAGGGACAATTTACCGCTTGGGCAATTCCTAAGAATTAAACATAATTGCACCAAGAAAGATGACTATTTTTTGGAAGCCAAGACTTTAATGTCCAAATTGTTTAAGAGAGGTTATCCATATAGACCAATTAAAAGATCCCTGAAGGGTGCCTGGTATTACGATTGACAAGCCTTACTCCAGGTTAAAGAGAAAGCTGTTCACTCTCATATGACTTGTGTTACAACTTTTGGTTCAGAATCAAATGGAATTAAAAAGATTATTTTCAAAAATTGGCATTTGTTAGCCTCTCTTGACATTCCACTTGAGAAACCATTATTTGCCTTCAAAGAGGAAAAAACTTGAGAGACATTTCTAGTGAAGGCATACATTAAACTAGAACTGCACACACTGAGTGACGTCTGGGGGCTAACACTGAAGGTTGGACATTACCCGTATGCTCTAGGAGCATTTTTAAGTAAGACACTGTCTAGAATGTCATTTTCAAACCTACAATTCATAAAACCAACTTCAACAAAAGATGTATTTTTAAATTGTGAGTTCAGAGACCCCAAATTCCATATCTGTATCTGCCCCAAATGGGAAATTAAACTTCTTTCAAGGCAATCCCCATACTACCCTATTGGAGAGATAAGCCTTGCAACAATGAAAAATGAATTTAGCAGTATTTCACTATAAGGCCATGTAAAACAAACCAATACACTGCACCCAGCCCGTGGGGCTGCCCTGGGCCTACTTTAGGGGTGACTTGCATGTAATAAAAGGGAAGGTTTGGGCCTGGCAAGTGGGTGCACCTGCCAGGTCGAAATGGCAGTTTAAAACTGCCCATGCAGACACTGCAGTGGAAGGTCTGAGACATTTATAGGGCTACTCATGTTAGTGGCACATTCGGTGCTGCAGGCCAAATAGTAGCATTTCATTTACAGGCCCTGGGCACATGTGGTGTACTATACTAAGGACTTACTAGTAAATCAAATATGCCAATCATGGAGAACCCAATCAACAACACATTTTAGACAAAAAGCATATGCACTTAGCACTGGTTGGTAGTGGTAAAGTGCCCAGAGTCCTATAGCCATCCAAAACAAGTCACAAAAAATAGGAGGGAGAAAGCAAAACGTTCAGGGATAACCCTGCAAAAAGGGCCAGGTCCAACACACATTATAAAACTATCATACTTCCAAAACTTCTTTACATCTTGCAGCACTTTCCTGCAAATCTCAGCAAATCTTTGACAGAATGTGGCCACTAGCAGGCAAAAATAAGCCTGCAAGCTTACCAAGATCTCTTTTAGTAAGTGCACCCAGTCAGGACATGAATGTGGGCTGGAGATGGCGGAAATTCAACTTTACTGCAGTTCAGCCCTGTGAAAACCTAGACATCTTGGTCTCCTGAAACCGAGATGACCCATCTTTACTGCTTCAGACTGATCTGTTTAATGAAGGACAGGTTCAGGTAATCCTATATGGCGTGCCTGTTTCTAAGACCAATGACTAAGGTAGTACCTATATGTTGGAATACGGCCCTCCCTTGGAATGATTGGTGGGTCAAACTGACAAAAGAGACCCCATTATGGCATAGACCGTGGCTCGGACATCTTGCCACATTGACTGCATTTGAGAAGTGGGACCCATTGGGAGCTGTATGGGAGCAAGGCCAGAAAAAATCATTTGTAACTGTACAAGAGGAGTTTTGAAAAATACTTACAGTTGAGTCTTGCCCTTCACATATATCGAATGAATGACATAGCGCTTCTCTAGTATAACACCCTAGAGGCTAAACTGATAGCTGAGCCCTTGGGCAGGAGAGGTATCTTGAGACTTTATCACTCCTTAAGGTCCAATGTCCCCAACCACTTAACTGAGCTTTCATCTAAATGGGAAGCAAATCTTGGTCCCCTAGAGAAGTTGATGGTACGGATGCACTGATGGCCCCCTGGGAACTAGCCGTATGATCAAGGTTTTTTTCTATCCACAAAAGGACCTTTTTTGCTCCAGATGGAAGATGGGTAGGACTCCCTAACCGGATTGCCCTAGATGTAATTCAGGAACAGGAGACTTTTTTCACATCTATGGGTATGGCATCTGATACAGATTTACTGGCAAGAAATATACATCTACTGCTGTGTTGGGTCCTTTGTAGGCCTATCAAGCCTTCACCTAATCACATAAACTTGGAGATGACGGAGGACTAGAAGGCACCCAGGGAGATTGTGCATTCATAAGATAAAGCACAACACTAGCTCTCACAGGCATCACCACTGATACAAGAAGGAATGAGAGGGAGGGACTTGAGTTCAAGCATCACAGAATCAGTCTATCAGGACAGAGCTTGTAAATGCAAACAGAAGAAAATCTGGGCTCGTGATGAGAACATTTTACTATACCCATTACCAGACAGAGCTGGTACGTTTAGTAATGCCTACTACAGTAATGAAATGTTTATAATGAGGAATACCATCTGTTTCGAACAATTCAACAAAAAGGTTGTTTTGAATAAATATTCATTTTATCAATGCAGTTTGGCAACCACACGGATCTTCTCTACAAAAATATATCCTATATTAGTAGTGGTGCCTGGGTGCACTCCATGTCAAAATGGCCATTTTACTGTTGGCCACTATATGGACTTTTTCTGACAACAGCCTGTGTGACATCGCTCCCTTGTAGATAATTGAATTTATCTGTAATTACTTTCAAATTCAATGATTGCTCTTGTGAGAGTATCTAGGGCTTCACCTGTGCCTTTTCGTAGACACACACTTAGGAAAAGTATATCGGACAGTAATTCTGGGTAACCTTGTGCTCCTTGCAAGCATCATCCTCTAGTTGATGAGTCTAAAGCTGGTCGGCTGTTTCCCTTAGTTTGGAATATGATGAAATCTAATGTAAGAGTATTAAAAGGTATTTTCTGTAGTATTTCCGGTGCCTTTTAGCCTTTATAGCAAATGTGCCATATTAAGGTGCCAGCATTGCTTCTTGTTGTGGGTGATGTGGATGCCGAGGTATGTAAAGTGGTAGGATTGAACCCCAAACTGGATTACTAGTTAGTTAACTCCCTACCACCACTGACTGGTATAATGGATGACGTGAACTCAAGGCCAAGATGGTGGCTAACTAAAGATCCTCAAGCATGGCCCCATTGTGTATGGTCTCATTAAACATGTTCTGCAACTGCACTTAGGAGACAGGCAAATAGTTTGAAGTACTAAATTGCAAACCTGTTGGGCCCTGGACTCTAATGGATCTGCATGTCTGATATGTCTTCAAAGAGCATTTTGACAAACAAGGAAAGCACTAAGTCATCTTGATCTGCTGCGGTCCGTACATGTGGACTCAAATCTTGTAATAAGGGTGACACAACTTCCCTCGTTGACAAAGGACAAGCCTCAAACAAAGAAAAGAAGTAGGGAGAAGGAGTTGAGGAGAGGGAGTGAGAACAAGACACTCTTGAAGACTGCTATTTGGAAGATGTTGACTAGATTCCTTAGGCACAGCTACTTAAGTTCAACTTATCAAGGTTTGATTTCCACCTAAGTGTGAGAGAATATGAATGTTTAAAGGGTCACACAACAGGAGGGAATTAAAACATGTAAATATCACAAATAGGGACTTACCCAGTGTAAACCATGTTGTAACTAGCCGCCATTGTACTGCAAAACCAAATCAGAAGCCGAAAATTAAGACCCCTGCAGCACTGAGAGGGAGGAAGTCTGGGAAGAAAAGACAGCTAAGAAAGAGGGTAAGGAGGCAGATAACGAATCACAACAGGTGTGGGATAAGATGGACCACCGGGAACCGAACAAGGGAAAGGCAACAAAGTTGAAGGAACGTAGAGTCACAGCAATCACATTGCCAGACTAGGGAGTTCAGTGTTAGTCAGGCCTAAATACTCTATTTGTACTACTGACCTGAAATGTGTCTGAGTGTGCTAGTCCTCTAGTGGATGGAGCTGCAAAACCTGAGTCTGGGAAACATAGTGCCTCATATAAGAGGCCCTTGCGCCACCAGAGCGTCACTTTTAGTGAAGCTCTGGTGGCGCAATGCTTTGTACCAAATTTACACGGTGGCGTTAAGTGACTTCTTGTGGCTTAACACCACCTTGTAAATACAGTCCCTTCACATGCATCACTTAGCGTGGAAGTGGCGTGCAATGGATGTTGCTGTGGACATTCCACTGCAACAACCATTGCATTTTGATGCTGCCCCAGATTCACGAGGAATCTTAAACCTGAGGCAGCACCAAAAACTAATGCCACCCCAGGGGTTGCGTTAGCATGGCGCAACAAGGAGAAACACTTTTATTTCTCCTCGTTTTTGCTTTTTCTATGTGTGCTACATTTTGCAGCACTCATAGAAAGAGCAAAACGCCATAAATGATTGTTTATGCGCAGGAAGGTGTCCCTCCCTGCACATAAACAATCATTAAATAATGACGATTTGCTACTTCTATGTGTGCTGCAGAATGCAGCACAACAGGAACTAGCAAATCGCCATTATTGATTGTATATATGCACGAAGGGATACCTTCCTGCACACAAACAATAATTCCCTGCAAAGCGTGCACCCTTGCACTATGGTGCAAGAATGCCTATGTTGGTGCTGGCTTCTAAATTTAGTGCCAGCACTAGGGGTGTGCCGTATTTTTGTCAATAAAGCACATCCCTATTTTTATGAATTGAAGCAGCGCCGTGCTGCGGCATTTCCTTGTAAACATGCCCTACATGTGTTCTAATCATTTAGTCCCCAGAGAGAATACAAAGTAGAGAAGGAGAAAATTCAGTACTGCCAGGAATAATTCCAATACTTAGGACAATTATTGTCAGACTCTGGTAGACGTATAACACTTGAAAGGGCAGCCTCCATCAGCCAAATGACAGAACCAGAAACGGTCAAAAAGAATACAGAAGTTTCTTGGTCTCTGCAATTATGTGAGGCAGTGGGTTTTTGACTACAGCACACTAGTAACTTTGATAGCACCCTTGGTAGCTGCCTTCAAACAGGCAAGAGATAGAGAGGACAAAATAACATAGACGCAAGAGATGAAGGAGACCTTGCAGAATTTGAAAACTGAAATAACAAATGCCCCAGTCTTGGGAACTCCTGACTACACCAAGGAGCTTTATTTATTCTGCCATTGCAATAGATACGTAATGATGGCTGCCCTCACACAAAAGTATCCTCTAGAACACAAACCTATAGCATACGTCAGTGGGCTGCTGGATTCAGTTATGAAAGGACACCATCCCCGTGAGCAGGCTCTGGCAACCACAGACTTTGCAGTAAAGAAAAGCACCCCCATAGTTATGGGAGAATGCCTGACACTTTATGTAGAGCATGCAATATTTGCCATAATTCAGAAGGCCAAAACCACTTTGACTACTCAGAGAGTGTCAGGATATGAGGTGATACTGTCACTCCTATTTTGAAGGTTGTGAATGTCATACGGTGAATCCTGTGACATTCTTTGCCCTCCAGTATTAGACCCTGGAGGAGAATATGCACAATTGCACAACCTACAGTCTCAACAGATGTAGTCAGGCAACAGAAGATCCTACACGAGGTAGCATTGTCTATTTTGTAGATGGTCCCTATACTATGGAACAGAAGGCAGGAATTAGACACAGATGCAGCAGTAATCAGAGCACAGCACCACAGTTCCTTCGATACACTGCATGTCGTAGAGCAGTTGACATTACCGACACATTATTTTGCCAAGCAGCAGAATTAACGCCCCTAATAGCGGCCCTTAAGCTAGGAGCAGGAGAAGTAATTTCCATTTATTCAGATTCAGCATATGTAACAACAACTGTGCACTTCACCATCATGAGATGGAACAGGAGAGGGTTTCTGAAATCAGACAGTAGTCCTGTGCTTCATGGAAACCTCTTAGAAGTTCTAATAGAGGCACTTGCATTACCACAAGCAGTGGCGTTTGTGAAATGAGAAGTGCACACAAGTGGACAGGATTTTGTGTCCTGGGGTAATGCACAAGCAGATCATACAGCTAGGCGCATGCTCCCAACTGTGCCATCAGACTCACAGCCTTCCCCTGTACTGGTGGCTCAGACTGCCCCACCACCTGAGTCTGAATACAAGACTACCACAGCCAACATCATGCTTCATGATACTGAAACAGCAAGGTTACACCTGAGGGAACTGCAGGAGAATGCTCATCCTCATGAAAAGCAGTTCTGGGAACATCTAGGATGTATCCAGTCGGTAGATTACCTACTATATAGGCAAATATTTTAAGGTAAGCCAGTGATGCCACAGGCTTTGCTTTCAATAGCCCTGGATCAGATTCATTTACTGGCCAGTACCTCCAGGGATCATCTGGCATTACAAATCCAACAAAACTGGTTTGTTCCCAAGTTGCATGAGAAAATTACCCTGTATCTCCACAACTGTCTCATCTGTCAGCAGTTTTCCCCTAAGCCCACCCTAAAAGTAAGAAATTCCACCATTCCGCGACCATAAGGTAGCTGATCTGGACTTTGTGAATATGATCGATAGGTGCAGCAAATACAGGTGCCTGTGATGGTCTTTATCCATTATTGCTTTAAAGTCACCTTCTATTAAAGTCACCCCCTAGGGAAATTCAGCTTTTAAGGCCGCTGGAACCTGGCAAGTCAGAACTGAAGGGGAATACACAATGACAAACGACAAGGGCAACCCCTGTCCTTGTCTTTCACTCAAATGTAATATCCCTGCCTATCTATTTTAGTCTGACTGACCACCAATGGGAAGGATATCTTGAGCGGTATGGCCACTGCCCCACAAAGCCCCCAGCAAAACCCAAATTATGCATTTATTTATTGTTCATTCAGGTTTAAAACTCATCATACAAGCAAATATAAATACAAATAAAATATTTATAGTTACATGAAGTGAAAAGGATTATGATTAAAATGAATAAGATATTTTAAAATTCTTACATAGAGTTTTTTTTATAAATTTGATTTTAATTGTATCCTACCTAGACATTATTAAATGTTGGCAAATTCTTCTAGAGATTCCTAATCTGAGCCCACTACTCTGCACTTGACCTACCATGCCAACAGCAAGAATCTTGATAAAGCTAATTTTAAAAAGAACCACCGGTATATGATTTCAGATCTCGAGGGCAACACCATATTTCTGAACTCTGACAAACCAGAATAATCAATTTTTCTGGCTTTGTTGTGCTGAGAAATAACAAGTAGGCCTCGGTTTCTTCATAGCCTAAACATCTGGAACTGAATTTATTGGATCCACCAGCTTTACACCAATCATGGCAAATTGTAGCTAATGGTAGAAAAGCTAACCTAAATTTAATATACAGTATTTTTGTTGAAGTGGGCTCAATTCTTGAAATCATTAATCCAGGAAGGGCTCGATCAAACTACCTCTAGGTGTATCAACTATTCACTTCTCAGTTACATAATTCCAACACCTTTGTTTCAACACTTTTGCAGTATTGGAATTATGAATTCAAGACTGATCCATGATTCTGACATACCGAAAGAAAGTAACTTTGTCTTAAGGTGTTTAAGTTGACCAAAACTGTGTGCATTCTTCATGCATAAAATTCCCTCAAAGGTCTTTTTGCAGGTTCTAGAGCATTACTTGTCCAGATGCGAACCCAGTACAAAAGAGTACTGAGATTGGCTTTGTGCTCAATACTTCTCAACTCCAGTTCTATTCGGACCAGGATTGTGGGGGTGCTTTATGGAAGTATCAACAGACTTTTTTAAGACGAATTCCAGTTATAACTAATTTACTCACGTTCAAGTGACCCCAAATTTCTGTAATATAGAGGGCGGCAGTCAAAAGTTTTACTTTACATATTTGTAATACTGGATAAATGGCCTATGAATTCAGTCTTTTAACAAAGTTGCCTGCTGCAGCAGCTAGATCGTTTCAGATTAATTGTCTCTTTAGAATGTGTAGAGTCCAACATAGAATAGTAGCTAATTTTACTCCTAGGTAATAGAATTCAGACACCTTTTGCAAACGTATTTCTTCCATAAATAAATATCCCCAAAAAAGATCTGAGAGCTGAAAGCTGAAAACATTGTTTTAGAGACACAGAGTACTGACTGAGGCACGAGTTGAGTAAAATAAAAGAAATCTGTTAATAAGAGTCTAGAGGCCCATCTGTGTTTTAGAAATGAATAAGGGGTCAACAATAACAGTGCCAACACCTTGTGCCCTGCTAAGCTACAGAAGTAATTTTAGAAATTACATAAATGATCTATTGCTCTATTAATAAATGCAGTAAACCAAGAGGGTTCAAAGACACAGCTTTGCCATACTCCCCTGGAAGCTTTAATGTGTTTTGTAGTTTCTTCCCTTACCCCAACATATTTTTATGTAGTTGCTGAAGTAGAGATGCGTACTAGAGAAAGTAGATTCCCCTGTACTCCCATGTCACCTAGGGCATTTCATAACAGTGTGCACAAAAGCATGTCAACAGCAGCTCTTAAATCAACAAAATCTATTAACAGTTGATCCCACTTGGGCTCAAGAACCTTCTACAAGAGTAGGAAAAATTGGAAAACCTAATCAATAGTGCAGATGTATGCCCTGCAACCAGCCTGAAGATGCGACAAAAATATTGTTTGTGCAATCCAGATCTTTAATTTATCTAACAACATTTTACTTAATATTTTTGCACATTATCTATTAGACTAATGGGACTGTAGCTTCCTGGATCATGGCAACAGCCTATTTCATAGTGTGGAATTATGTTAGTACTACATCAGGTTTCAGGGAGAGGGGTACCATGGGCAATGGCGGGACAGGATGTGGCATAATACCCAGAGCTGCCCACTTTGGAAATATGGAACCAAATTTAAGTCTTGGCATCGACTCAACATCTTGTGATTCTGGGGAAATCACTTAATCTCCTACTTGCAACCAAAAAGTGAATGTGTCTTCGTGTACTGTAACTGGTGCTCATTAAAGCACTCCAGTAACTTTGGGTCACATCTGCGCTATAGAAAATTGCAAAAAAATAAATAATTAGAGATAAAGAAAAAGGGCCCTAAACAAGGAGTTATGAGTGAAACAAGTCAGCGGCAATTTTAACTAATCCTGGGGCCTTTTCCAGTTTCTGCTCTTTAAGTCTTTCATTGTGTCCTGAAGAGACCAGGTTACTGGTTGCTCTAGTCCACATCCTATCGAGGTGGGATCCTGAGTATGATGGAGTAAAGTAATGTGACTAGACATCTGTTTGTCTGTGAACCTTAGGTTTGCTTGTAACAGCCAGACTGTCATGGGCAATAACATGCCAGAATGCTGAAGAATATTTATTTATTTAGGAGTCTAAGTTTCAACCACGACTCCTCTTCCCAATTTTCCTTGCTCAATTTAAGATTAATTTTGTATATGTGCCTAGCATTAATTATAGTCTCCTTCTCTTTGCTCCTAATAGCACTAAGGGGAGAGGACCTTGCTCACATACAAAGGCTGTCACTAATTATGGTCTCCTTCTCTTTGCTCCTAGTAGCACTAAGGAGAGTGGACTTTGCGCTCCGACAATGGTTGCCTAACCGCGGGTTTTGCTTGGGGGGAGGTTTGTAAGGCTGTTTGATTTCTAGAGAGGTTTACCTAACTTTGCAAATAGGCATCTATGTACTATAAAGGTAGATATAATGGTTTCAAAGGATAACACCACAGTTTCATATATTGTTTTAAGCACGTCAATTTTCAATATTACCTCTTCCCATTTGACTCTTCTATAATAAATACCCTGCAGTGTAAAATGGGCAGTAAAATATGAAGCTCTTTTATTATCTTTAAATGAATCACCCTTGAGAGTCCTAGACAGTGGTTATAAGCTGTCTCTTTGTCTATCAAAAAGTTCCAAAGCTAGTGATGTAATAGAATAAAATCAATGCTGGTAAAACATTGCCCTTTTCTAAAAGCGGGGTGCGACTCTTATCTGATGGAGAGCTGCCAATGCATGATTGAAGTTCATGAGTTAATGCTATGTTAACTAATTGCACTATCAAAGCAGACCAAATCTTGAGTGGTGAGGCTAGAAGAGAGGGAATCCTCCATTGCGAATCATCATCTTCTCCTACAAGTCCTAAGGCTCAAAAGTGATATTAAAATACCCAACTATAACAAGTTTATAATGGTCAGTAACCAATGCAAGAGAATGGTCAATGAGACACAAGGCATAATATTCTTTACTTTTCACTTTCTCCTAATATAAACATTAAACGAGGTTACCAACAGCCTGGTGGGGAATTTCAAAGTAAGAAATTGGACATCTTTGTAACCTCAGTCAACCTTTCTGATGTGACAGTCAACTGAGACCTTGATCAATATGGTTAATTCCCTGAAAGGCATCGTGCTCCATAGTGGTTTGCTTCAATAGTAAAATTTGATGTGCCTATTCTAAGAACTGGTGAAGTGGTCCAGGTGTCTTAAAAAATGTATACATGATCGTTATTCACAAAGAAACTCAAATCTGGCTTCAGAAGCTTGAAACTGATCCCAGCCACATTCCGGGATAATGGCTCTTAATAGGGTGGACTTTGTTACCACGGGAATGCCTGGGTGTCAGTCTATATACAAAAAGAGGATGCTGTTTCATCAAAAAAGGAGAGAGATAAGAAGCTATCGCTCAGGACCACGAAAGGGGCTGTTTCACTGGATCGGGGGATCAAAGTGATCAGAAGCGATAGCCCTCATACATGTCTCTTTACATGGAGTAAATAAACAGGAATAAAAACAATTATAAAAAAGGAAGTGTATACCAAGAGAAGAGGTTCCTTACTGGATGAAACATATACATATGAAATGTCTAATAGCAGGTGTTGCAGACGTACACTCATCAGGAAAATGTTTATTTACTTCTGTAGATGCAATAAGACTTTTTTCAAAAGTCAGTCCTTTCTGAAGGTTTTTTGATAAAATATTTTTGAATTTCCAGAAATAAAAGCATTTATTCCACATGCTAGTGCCAGGGCTAAACGCACAATGGAAAAGTTGTGGCTGAACTGGAAATCAATAAACAGTTTTCATACAAGTTTGCATAAATATGATTACACAATAAGGACATATACTTATGTTATTGGAGGGAAGGCACTCAGATTAAATGGCTAATGTGAGAATGACGCATTTTTAGTATTGATGCATGTCTCCACATTGTCTTTAATCTCAGAAGTAAAATGTAAGCTAAGGCGAACACAAAGGGGACAACAAAGGAAAGTAGTCTGATTTTTCACAGCTACCAGGGCTGTGCCCACCATATCAAGCTCGCTCCAGTAAGATGGATAGCAGAGTTAAGACCCAAAAGAATACATTTCACCTGTATAATGTTGACATAGTGAGGCTTGTTACTAATGGACCATTAGCCTTGGGGGCTAAGACGCTGGTCTTTCATCATAAAACTTGGAAAGGGAGATCTGAAAGGAACCTGAAAACCATATATGGCTTTCACAGAGATGCACAAGTTTTCTTGTCCTGCAAAACCTTGCTAGGAAACATGTAGTATGGCATCCTTATTTTTAGGTCAAGATTAAGAAACAGTGCAGCTCACTTATGGGGAAATTATTTTTTCATTTGTCTTAAGCATTCCATGAGACTGCCTGTGTTGTCCAACTGTCTCCCTAATGTGCTTCATTTTCCCCTTCCATGCTCCATGTTGCTCTCTCTCTCACTTATGTTTTTAACCCACAGCTATCTCTAATGCACTCACCCTTGTGCGCTTTGGCTTCTCCTGTGTTGCTTTTTCACCTGTTTGGTTCCCCCCGCCAGCTCCACGTTGCTCTCTAGCTCATTTGCTTTTCTCCACCTCCCAACTGCATCCACCATATTGCTTCCCCCGTGCCCTCTGTGGTGTTTCCCCCACCAGAACCGCTCATGTGGTTTTGCCCACCTGCCCCCCCATGTTGCTCCTCCCCTCTGCCCCCTGCCAACCCAACAACCAAATGCTTTTGAGAATGTTTTTCATTTGATTTACTGATCCAACTCAGACCAAATAAAAAGACAAAAATTGTTGCAGCAGTTCGTAGACACCCGTCAACAAAATTATCAAGGAGGCTGCATCATGGACTTTTAAAAAAAAAGATCTTCAGTCATGCTGCACAGCATTGGGAATGCTGTACAGCAGTGGTTCCCAACTTTTTGACTTCTGTGGATCCCCACTTTATCATTACTGGAAACCGGGGACCCCCACTCAATCATTATTGGAATCTGGGGACCTCCCACATTACTTAAAGCTGTGGACCTAATCTTTTAATATTATTTAATTTTCTAAGCAGTCGCAAACCCCCTGAGGAGGGTTCGCGGACCCCCAGGTGTCACCGGAAAACAGTTTGGAAACCACTGCTGTACAGCATTGCTATAAGCCAATGACCAAGCCAATAGGTCCCAAAGGTAAGTCCTACTGATTTTGC
The DNA here is from genome assembly GCF_031143425.1 of Pleurodeles waltl. NCBI lineage: Eukaryota > Metazoa > Chordata > Amphibia > Caudata > Salamandridae > Pleurodeles > Pleurodeles waltl. The sequence goes on along the minus strand of NC_090436.1, from coordinate 952,360,648 downwards.
TAAAATTTGTTTTGGAGGCATTTAGTGAAACATAAAGCCTACCAAAAACAACTGTCTACTCCAACAGTACTGGTTAGTTGGTACATGCCATGGAACTACAATGTTTCAAGAACATCCTGTAAAAAATATGAATGTTCTAAAACAGTACAAAGTAAACACATAATAAAAAAATCTAGAGAAGAGCTTAGAAACCACTACGAGACAAAGTAATAGACGGATGTGTGATTTATGAAAAACGCATAAAATACCATTAAATGATCGAAGTGTGATTTATCATTTTTTAAGACACTGCCTGAGGCTCTCTGATGAACATAAGCCTCCATGATTTGGACTACAGCCCACACTAAATAAAAACATATCTCTAACAAACAGAGAAGGACATTCCCCTTTGAGGTGAACCCCCTGTAGGAGAGTCTGGATCTCTTGTGCGGTCCCTACTGCAAAACAGAATCTGCAATAAAGACAAATACCATAGTAACATTTCTAGCATTAATTGTTGTTTACCACTCTCATGTTGCCAATTCACATAAGGAGAAAATACATATCAAGGCCTGTTCTGTCTAGCGGACCTCTTACAGCAGATCAGAGCGTCAGTAAAGCGTGTGTACATGTTTTGTGTCAAAGTATGAAAGTAATGTCTCTGTTAAGTGTTACTTCTCTGTTGTCATACCACCATTCTCAAAATGTCTACACAGATCAACAACCAATTTCACTTTCTTTAGTAAAACAACACCTGACACTACGTCCACTTCAGAGTAAAGGTCTCTGATTAAATCCACAAAAAAGTATGTATCACTTGGTACCTTTTATGTTACTATGCAAAATACTATGCATTAACTTCGGTGCCGGAGGTCTTTCCCCGGTGCTTTACAGCATCCACATATGTCTTCGTACCAATAGGACCATTCAAGGAGTAGTAGGGATTGTGCCATTCGCACTGCCTGGGTGATTTACTCTTTAAATAAATTAAAATGAAGGAATGTGTAAACCATGGCAGAAAGGGTGAATTGCAAATAAAAATGTGGGTTGAAACAACAAATAAATATAAAATGTCATTTTTTCCAGTTTGTTCCTCACATGCTGGCAACTCTCAACAACATACACGGGTCGATGTGAGCGTCTATAACTAAAGAATAACACACAGGGTCTACTTCATAGAACCATAACTTTTATATTCGAAGGTTCCGCCTGACCTACAGGTCCATGGAAATGCATGGACTACCGTTGAGCATGAAAGTCTTTTCCACACTGTTGTCTAACCTCTAGTGCAAAACGGACTGTTTCTAGGAGCCAAAGGAAGCTCTGCATTCATCAACAGTTCATCCTTCATTGGTACCCCTGGGGGTTGTAACAACCTGAGTCACAATATTAAAAGCACGTCCTGGATCACTGTCGATTTTCCACAGTAGGTAACCTTCCCCAAGTCTTACTATGGACACGTCCTCGTCGAGCTATAATGCACCTTCAGTTTGGGGCAAAGTATGCTGTTGGCAGCACTTTCCGCTGATACTCTACACACTGGCACAGATCTTTTCTTCTCCTTCAGCGGTGTCTCCTCGTTCCTTTTCACTCGACTTGGCATTCTGCAGCATTTTGGGCCCCGTCAGGCCAATAATCAGTGCTCCAATCGGAGCCGTGATCAGAATTCCTAAAAATGCCACTGTGAGGACATCCATTCCATACTCTTCCAGTTGTTTATTTCCTGTAACCCTAGCAGTGTCCAGGGCAACAGAGCCGATCGCAGCCTGTGTGTGAAAAGAATGACATACATGAAAGACATTATACATAGCCCATCAATCAAACAAGAGAAAACAGTAATTTAAAGAAAGTAATTAAAATAATAAGGCAGGCTTTTGTCCATGTCGTAGGGTACACCTCTTGCCATGAAATTCCTATGTCTATAGGAGGATAGTTTTACCCATGGGCTAGTGATGCACACACTGTCATTTCTCTAAAGTTCGAGTGTCACTTACAATGTACAAAATAGTTAACTGAGATGTTAATACAACAATGAGATAGCACTGCCCAAACAACTCTACAGCTATCATTAATGTAAAAATAACAACCTTATTATAAACATTTTGTTTATGAAATAGAGTTGCTTGAAAAAAACTAAAAAGGAAAGAAACAATAGGGGCTACCGAACATATCTCAAGTTACACTGATGTAAAGGCTATAGACAATACGAGTTGCTGTTACTAATCATTAGCAGAAAAAGAAGTACATAAGTAAAGAGCTAATGGTTTCCAAAATGTTTGAGGACCAACAAAGCGTTTATGTAATTTATTCAGAGAGCTATCGACACTTTGGGCCTGATAACGACCTTGGCGGATGGGATACTCTGTCACAAACGTGACGGATATCCCGTCCCCCACATTACAAGTTACATTATATCCTATGGCACCTGTAAAAAGGCGGGTGGGATATCTGTCACATTTGTGATGGAGTATCCCATCTTCCAAGGTCATAATCAGGCCCTTTGTATAGTAAAAAGACCCAAGCCCACCAAGTGTGAAAGACAAGAATTCAGGCCCATATTTATACTTTTTTAGCGCCGCATTTGCATCATTTTTTGACGCAAAAGCAGCACAAACTTACAAAATACAATTGTATTTTGTAAGTTTGCGCCGCTTTTGTATCAAAAAGCGGCGCAAATGTGGCACTAATAAAGTATAAATATGGGCCTCAGCACCTTTATAATTTGTTGGCATAGTTACCCCTTCACTTATCTAGCCTGTGTGTGCTGGTGGGGAGAAAAAGACAAAGTTGACATAGCACCCTTCTCAGGTTGCCTTGCCCACCCAACCACTGCTTGTGGCATAGGTAAGTCACCCCTCTGCAGGCCTTACAGCCCTGAGCAGAGTGCACTATACCACAGGTGAGGGCATAGCTGCATGAGCGAGCCGTATGACCCTTCAGTGTCTTTGTCCATTTTAGACATTGTGCAGTGTGGCCATATTGAATACATGGGCTGGGAGTTTGTCATTACGAACTCCACAGCTCCATAATGGCGTCACAGAATACTGGGAAGTTTGGTATCAAACTTCTCAGCACAATAAACCCACACTGATGCCAGTGTTGGATTCATTGAACAATGCACCCAGAGGGTATCTTAGAGATGCCTCCTGTATGTTAGCCAAACTGCTAGTCCAGGACTGATCAGTCTGTGCCAGCCTGCCAGTTCCAAAGGAGTTTCTGAACACATGGGGTGAGAGCCTTTGTGCTCTCTGTGGCCAGAAACAAAGCCTGCACTGGGTGGAGGTGCTTCACACCTACCTCCTGCGTCAACTGTAACACCTGGCGGTGAGCCTCAAAGGCTCAGGCATCTTGTTAAAGTGCCCCAGGGCACTCCGGCTAGTGGAGATGCTCACCCCGGACAAAGCCCCACAGTCTGGCGGGAAAATTAGGGAAAACAAGGAGGATTGACCACCTTAGTTGGGACCACCCCTAAGGTGTCCAGAGCTGAGGTGACCCTCTCCTTGCAAAATCCTCAATCTTAGTTTGGAGGACAGGGACCAATAGGGTTAGGTCTGTGTCCCCCTCCCCAAAGGGAGTGGGCACAGGAAGGATGTAGCCACCCTCAGGGACAGTAGCCATTGGCAACTGCCCTCTGACCACTGTAAGGCTCCTAAATCCAGGATTTAAGGGCTCCCCTCAACCTTGCCCATCAGATTCCTGGCGACCTCACAAGAAGAAAGAAGAAGGACTGCTAAGCTGCCCCTCCAGCAAAGAAGATTGAAGATGCAAATTGCCTTGGCCTCAGCCCTACCAGCCTGTCTCCAGCTTCTAAAGCTTTGTTAAGAAGGCAATGCATTCTGCAGGACCAGCAACCTCTGAATAGCCTCCAGAGGACTGTCTGCATCACAGAGGACCAAGAATTCCCGTGGACATGGCCCTATCCAAGAAGAAACTCCAACCAAGGACTCTAGAACCACCCTGGATCCGCAACTCCTGCCCACTCTGCACCTGACGCCCACAGGTCGTGTCCAGGTGGCCCAAGTGACTAGAGCTGGTCCCCAGGTGATTCTGAGCAAGTGCCCACCCTGAGATGACCCCTCCTGCCCAACACGACGACTCCTGCAGCCTGAATCCGGAGGACCCCACCTGACCGTGACAGAACTGGACGAAGATTCCAGATGCCAAAAGGTACCCCTGCACCCGCAGCCCCCTGGCCTTGGAGAATCCTACCTTCGGTGCAGCAATGTCCAGCAGATAGCCCTCCTTCTTGCCCAGTCTCTGGTTTCCCGGAACTGACCCCTGGACTTCACCTGCAGCATCTTTGTGATCCCCAGGCTCCCTTATAGGAAAGCATATGTTTGCACGCTGCACCCAGTCTCCCCTGCGCAGCTGACGGTGTGTTTGGTGCTGACCTGTGGTCCCCTGGTGCTCCTCTAAACCCCCCAGGTCTGCCCTCCGGAGACGCGGGTACTTACCTGCAAGTAGGCCTGATTCCGAGTGATCCCAGACTCCAAAGGAGCCCATGTTAAATCGACCTCAAGTTTGACCTCTGCACCTGTCCAGCCCCGTGCTGCTGGTGGTGGGTGTTTGGGGTTAACTTGAACCCCAACCTGTAGACATCCTAACACCCAGAGACTGTAACTGTAAGTCTTATACTTAGCACAAAACCATACTAACTTTTCTTCCCCACAGAACTCTTTCTGAATTTTGCACTGTCAACTTTTAAAACAGGTTATTGCTATTCATTCGAAAACCGTATAACTTGACAATTTGAAAAAAAGTGGTATTGATTCATATGTTGGATACTTACTTGCAACTTGAATCTTGTGGTTCTAGAAATACAGTAATAAAATATATTTTTGCTATATAAAAACCATTGACCTGGAGTTAGTCATTGAGTGTGTGCTTTATTTATTGCCTGTGTGTGTACAACAAATGCTTTGCACTACCCTCTGATAAGCCTAACTGCTCAACAATACTACCACAAAAGAGAGCATTGGTATTATCCGCTTTAGCCTCTGCTAAACCTCTGAGGAACCGCTGGACTCTGTGCACATTATATCTCATTTTGATATAGTAAATACAGAGCCGGCTCCCTACAGTTCCCATGAATAAATGTCGCCCCTTTGCAGTTGTTTATGGATTACCTCTAAGAAGTGAGTGACTCGTTGAGGTTTATGGTCTCATTTTCATACACTGTATACAATGGCACTGCTCTTATTTTGAGTGCCAGGGCCCAAAGTCTTTCACTATCTGGGTAATTGCCCTGTAGTCCATTGATAGTTGTGCTCAAACAAGCAAATTAGAAAGTTATTTTTTAACACATACATTCAATCCTTACCAAGACTATTAGTAGATACATTTTGAGAGACACATACAGACCTTGTGGCCCTCTGCAAGTAAACACTTCTCTGCTGTCCTTCCACCCACATGCACACGGTATAATTGCTGACAAATTAATTTATGTATGTACTGGTATTTTTCATAGTGTAACACTTGGGCCTAATTTTGATCCTGCCAGATGTCCTGTTTCTCCGCCAGGGTGAGAGAGTAAAATTATTCCATTGCCCTGATGGAGATGATGCCAGCCTAATTTATAAATGACCCCCAGGCTGGCCATCATTAAGAAAGTTTTGTCAGGAACCGCTTTTATGGCGGTTTCTGTCAATGCTTTTGGTAGTTTGGTACAAGGCTTTGTCAACATGATGGAGCTTGCACCAAACTGTTTTATTTTTTATTTTCAAAAAGAAAATCCCACAGCGGGATTTTCTTTTTTCAAAATGCAAAAAAAATGTAATGTCCCTCAACGTGGGCTTCATCTACCATTCATTGTGAGGGGGTATGTTTTGTTTTTTACTGTCCCTAACTGCCAACGTTTGCCTGGTGGTGACGGACTGTAGAAAATGATTATATGTCTACCCATCCTAATCCATGTAGACAATTCTCTGACGCCCCTTACTCTGTTGGGTTGTCAGAGAAGTTTGGCTATGGTGGTGACAGAGTAGTCACCACTGTAGCCAAAACTATGGGTGGCCTGCATTTAAATCAGGAGGTCAGACCGCTGTGTTAGAGGGGAGGGTACACCACCCCCATTGCAACAGAGTTCCTGTTCCGCCAAATATATATATCAGCCCCCTAGTTAGGAAGCAACAGAGCATACATAAAAGAAGCAAAGAAAGACAGGAAATGAGAAACAAGGTAAAAATAAGGAGGATAGGAGGAAAGAGGGAGAAACAGAAAAGGAAGAGCAAGAAATAGAGGAAGAAAGGCAAAAACGGAAAGAGGGAGAGAAAAAGATAAAGACATAACACATACAAAGAGAAAGATCTATACAGAAAAAAAGAGAGAAATGCAAGAGAGAGAGAAGGGAGATAGAAAAATATAAAAAGAGAGGAAAGGAAGAAGCAGAAACAAAGAATATAAATTAAAGAGAGAAAGGAAAGAAAAATAAACAGGAAAAGACATAACAGAAAAGGAGATGGAATGGAAGAGTGGAAAAAGAAAAAGAAAGCACCAAAAGAAAAATGAAAGAAAGAAGGAAAAAAGAACAACTAAGACAAAAAACTGAGGAGGAATGAAGAAAGCAGAGAAGGAAACAGAAAAAGAAAATGAACAAGCTAATAAGCGAAGGGAAGAGTAAGACAGAAAGAAAGAGAAATACAGAGATTGAAAGAAAGTAGAAAAAGAGGAAAAAACTAAAATGAAGAAAAAAAGGAAGTAGTGGAAAAAAGGATAAAAAGAAAAGTGTGGAGAATGCAAGAAAGAGAGAAGACAAACAGAGGAAGAAAAGACAAAAGTAAAATGAAGAAAGGAAACAGAATGAAAGAGAAAGACAGAGAAAAGATGGGCAGAAAGAAGTTAAAAGAAACACAAGCAAGATAGAAATGAATAAATCAAATGCAATAAGGAAAGATTGAAAGATCGGGGAGGAAAAAAGAAAACAAACAGAAGAGAGGGAAGGGGACAGAAAGGAGGCAAAAAGGAGAGAGATTAAGTAAAAAGGAGAAAGAAAGAGGTTGGTTTAGAAGAGGGTTGGCTGGTCTTGCACTGTCAGATTCCCAGGACTAACAGTACTGGATGCACAATGTTCAAGGTATTATATCAGCACATGAGCAGTTGTATATTCTTAAACCAGCTGACAGATACTTTATCAAGTGTGAGCTACTCAGACCTAACCTAGCATTTACTGGTAGCTTGCAATCCATCAGCTGGAGGCCCCTGCAGTAAATGTACTAAAAAGTACCTTTCTCAACATTACAATGCAAACACAAATGTTTGCCCTATAATTTTGCTTGAAAGGTTTTCAGGTTGCCCAAAGACAATTCTATAATACAGAAAGATCAGTTTGGTATATAGAAACTAATGAACAACCAAACGTGCTACAAAACTACATTTAAATGGTAACATCAATCATAATTAATTATTGCAAACTCTTTTTTCACAAAAACTCAAATTACTGAAATTCATGCTGGAAAAAGTTTATATACCTTAGATGCAAAACAGCCAGACACATTCTAAAAACTTAAACATAGCTTAATCGGTTTGACTCCTTTCAGGCGAGTAATGCCATGAAACCATAATGAACTTGTCTAATAAGCAATGCGATATGATATTTATCAATACCTGTCTGAGTATTATTGCCACCATTTTTATTAACTGTAAACGTTTTATAATATGTGGAGGTGTGCTATTCCAAACTCATTAGCAAGAAAACCATCTAATTTCTATAAGGAAACACTGGGTAAAATAAAGGAAAACAGTATTTGCAGAGCAGAGGCAATTTTAATGGCTTCAATTGTTACCATCCAACATAGGCGCATGGAAGACTAAATATTCATTTTCTCCTTCATTTTCAGTATGGATTGAGCTATATTCTCTGTTTAAGAGAAATAGAGAAAGTAATACCAAGATATTTAATTCTGTTTGAAGATCATATTATACCTGTGTTGAGTAGCATACCTAGAACATTTAAAGGGGATCCCATGTGTTTTGTTAATATTGAATGTTTATCCTGAGCGTAATCAGTTTTGGAGGTCAACTGGAATCGTTCTAATGGGATAACTGATGAATAAAAGTACATCACCTGCGTAAGATAAGTTTTGAAGGACTGTATACATTTAGTACCTCAAGTATTGCATATCACAGAGAAGAGGTTAAGTTTCTAATAAAAAAGAAAGGGCAACAAAGGACAGTCTTGACTAGTGAATATAAATAAGTCAAAAGATTGGGAAGTGATACTATTTATAAAAATCCTCGTGGTACATTTAATACAGAGGGCTTTACCCATATGTAAACATTAGGGCTAAATTGAATGTTCTGCACAACTTGGAAAAGAAACTGCCAATTGACACTGTCAAATGCTTTTTTAGCATCCAGGGTTATTAGTCCAGCCCGAGGAAAAAGAAGACTCATTATATGAATAGACATGACAAATGATCTTATTGTTATATGGAGACAGTTTAGTTCTCACCAAACCAGATTGGTCCAGGTGAATAATACCGTCCAAAACACTTGAAAATATATATGTGCTAAACCCTCTGTATAAATCTTACAGACTTTATTTAATTTAAAAAGAGCTTAAGTACTAAAGGGTACTAAATAGTAAACTAATGAAAAGGATTTCAGCAAATATAACCAAAATCAAGGCAGTATGGTAATAAAGATCAGTAAATAAATGACAGTAAATACAGCAATAAATGAGAGGAAAAAACTTTCCAAATTTCCAATGTGCTATCATCTGGGGACTTTCCTTTGTTTAAAAGTATTAATTGCATTATGTACTTCTAGACATATAGGAGCATCTGACTCATTTTTATAAACTGGGGGATTGTGGGTGTAGAAAACAGTCAAAGAATGAATTTCAGTTGATGTAGAATAAAATGATACAAAGCATTAGGTATAAAATTAGAAGAGTCTTGCAGTTTCCAACATTCCTCCAATTAACATATATTTCATAGTATGGAAATAGCTGTAAAGTAACCTACCAGACCTGTTAGAGTTAAATGATAGTTAACATTTATGATTAGATAACTGTATAGCCTCTCTTTTACTAATAAATAGATTATTTGTAAGCAAGTTCTAACAATTTAAATGTATTATCTTTAGTGTAATGTGCATGCTTTTAAATGTAGCTATTTGTTATACCAAATAAAAAAGTTAAGCATCTTATTTTTGTGTACCATCATAGTTACTGCTGTGCCCCTAATGCTTGCTTCCAATTCATCCACTGCATTATGTCAGAAATAATACCTGAATAAATAGAGGTAACTGCTAATGACACATGGCATTTCTTTTTATAGTTATTCTGTAAAATAATATCAATATTCATTCTCCACACAGAATTAGAAACAGAAAAGTTATCAAGTTTACATTCATGGATATTAAGACAAGGTCAGAAAAATCTGTTCCCTAAATGGTCCGTTATAAAGTTAAAGTACACTCAAACAATAGGAGGAACATTACCAAGCTGAACAATTTCAGAATTGACATCTTACCCCAAAGCAGGAGGGGGCCTATAAATTGATCAAACGAAGTATAAGTGTATCCAATTTTAATTTAGCTTACAGGGATCTCCCATACATATCATATGCAGATTCGAAGCTGAAGTTTTTTCGAAAAAAGGATGGCAACACCATTTTTCTGCCAACCGCAGGTGACGAAGTATAGTCACCCAACCAACTTCTAACCATGAAGGAAAATATTTTGTCATCAGTATGAGTTTCCTGGAGAAGACAAATATCAGTTTTATAGCTAAGCATGACAGTTAGATGTTTACCTACTTTCAACAGTGCACAGTCAATTACCACGAAGAAATAATCTTGAGGCATTCTGCACTATTCATTACTAGAATGAAATGTGTTAATACATTTAATACATGTAAAAAAACTATTAAAAAATGACCAGTAGTCACAAAATAGTTCATAAAAAAGAGACACACAAGACAAACAACACAGACTGTATTCACTCTATCCTATTTTAGGTTTAAACTTATAATAACCAATGAAATCCCCACCAAAAGGTAAATAGCCCACATCAGTGTAAACATATAAAGACTAATAAACACCTGCACAACCACAAAGTAAAATGCATTTTTTTAAAAGGAAAGTGAGAGAGAATAAGTCCTTTTTATTTCTTTCTGAAGGGTCCAACACAATGCAGATTTGTTATATAAGGTAGCAGTAAGGATGAGCGGTCTAGGATTATTCTGCTTGAGTTTTGTTGTTTAGGGGGTGTCACTAAAGTATTGTTTCTTCTTTCTTCAGTATCCTCCAATTGTGTGTGCTTGGAATAAGGGTGCAGGGTTCAGAAAACCATAGTTTGAGTCTGATCTCATTATTTTATACACTGTAGAGAATCTGCGAATATTAAAATCATGTTTGATCTTTTGGCAGTTTCTTCTTTCATTGCTTGGAGATATGGCTGAGTCATAATAATCTTGGCCAATATGTAATATCACCTTTACCTACAGACACAGAATTCAGTACAATTCAGTATTGATATCAGGTCAAGTGCCAAACACCTCAGGTGTTAAACATTCAATGCAATGTCATGTGTAATGACAGGTACCTATGAAAAGCTTGCTGTAACAATTCAGATGTGATAGTGGTGAAAACATGACACCAGACTTTCTACATTGCAACAAAATTCATTGGTGCACAGTATCCCATTGTTATGTGTGATACCTTCAGCTAATCCTGTCTTTTTACCCAACTGCACTTTACTGCTGGGTTTTTGAGCACATAGTTACAATGTTAACAGAAAAAGTCAAGTTGTAGAATAAAATGTGATGTCTGTTACAAGGTCAGGACTAACTAAAGGTCAGGCATTTACCATGAGGACACTTGGCATGTATGTATGAACGTCCATGCAACAGCAGCACCACTTTAATATAGCCTGGCAAAGAGTGCAGAAAAGCAACAATTTCTGGTGCCTTAGAATGCAGGGCTACAGTTGGTGTGGTTCAAACCTTTAAAGATTTCACAAGGTACTAAGCTGCTGACACAGTTGACCACTTCTGCAATGTTGTAATGTTTAAAAAGGGTTGTATGTTGGAACAACGCAGGCATTTACCACGCCTGCCTTATGAACGCGTCCCGAACCACAAATGTGTCTGTACAACGCATTCCTTTACTATGCAAGTCATTACAATGGCTTGCCTTTGGGAAAGCGCTGGACTTTGGAATACTGTAATTTACTATTCCAAATCCAGTCTGCGCCACAGTAGGGAAAGTGTTAGGTTTAAATTCCAAGATCAGTCCAACAATGCTTCCCTTCAGACAAGTCGTTATAATGACTTGCGTGGTAAAGGAACGTATTGTAAAGACGCATTCGTGGTTCGGGCTGCATTGCAAAGGCACAGCGTGGTTCAAGACGCGTTGTTAAGGCTGTTTCCCTTTAATAAGGAGTAGGAGAATGACTCTCAAGTGTGTCAAGGAATGTGTTTATTAAAACTTCTGAATATAGCACTTTTACTTTCTGAATCCAGTAATAAACCTGTAAGCAGATAAAGCGCCCGATTTGTAATTTGGCGTTTGGGCTGCCCTTTGCTGGACCAACTGAGTAAATTACTCTGGCGCCCTGGTAAAGGTCCTGACTGACAAATTTTTAAATATCCGTCAGGCTGGTGGGCATTTCAAGCATTGACAGAAACCACTGACAAGGTTGTTCCGCCAATGTATTGTAACCTAGCTGTATGACTCTGTAAAACATGACAGAACCATATAGAAAAGTTATAGTTTTGTAGCTTCATAAATAAAATCACAAAGTGGGATTTTCTTTCAGAAAATTAAAAAAAAAAACAACGTTGTCTCCCAAGGCGAGGGGGGTATTTTGCAGTTTTCACTGCCCCTCACCACCAGGCTTTTTCTGGTGTTTACAGGCATGTAAACTGTCCTCTATGTCATCCAATCTAAATTAGGCGGGCGGACATACAGGTCAACAGCTCTTAGTCTGTCAGGCCATAAGAGAGGTGTAACCACAGTGGAGACGGTGTAGTCTCAGTCGTTGTTACACCAAAGGTCTGTGCCCATTTAAATCAGGCAGATGTGCCAGTATGTTGGCAGAAAGAGTACTCCATCACTGTTGCTACAAACTACCCTTTCTACCTACAAATAAATAGGAGAAAGCTGATCAATCATGATTGTATTGAGAACTTCTGCTATATACTCATTTTAAAATCTTTGTACATTTTTAATAACAGTGATAATAGTGCCAGGGTTAGCGCTTACTGCATATATTTCATCCAAGATTTTCTTTTCATTAAAACCTCAGAGAGCAGCCATCAGAATCTACACAAAGCAATGATTCAGAAATGTATGCTACTAAAGAGCTATTGTACCTTTATGGAATAGAAAACTGAATGCTAAAGTTCTTACTATACATCTGTGAAGCAGCTAAGCAATAGTTAAACTCATAGGACACCACCAAACCCCCTTCAGGCATGTCACTCTCTGTGACTGGATTCCTCTGAGGAGGAACGATTGGTACAGTTCAGCCCTAGAATGAGTGCTACAGGCCAAAATACTGTGCAGTTTAACACCAGTCAGTACCTGAGGATGAGTAATACCAAAAAAGGCCATTGAAGCCCCCGACAAAATTATTCTGGATCTGTGCACTGGATTTCAGGCGAGTGAGGACTGTCCTCTTGGTGTGCATGTACTCCACTCAGTTGAAGTGTCACTTAGACTGACTGGGTGTTCCAATTATGGAAGCCACCAGAGCAGTTTACAGAGCAAATGAAAAAACACATGGGGATCCCACAGGCATGAATCACAAACGGCCCTCCCACATTCGCAAACAACACCATAGTCACCACAGATTCTTCTCAGTTACCCCAACAAAGCATAGACATTTACTCCCCTAATTTTTGGAGAACCAGAGCACGCACATGAATGTGTTTTTCCCTATACTTTTTCTCAGTGAGGAGGTTTGCTCCTGCTTGCTGGTATCCCCACTTACTTCACAGAGTGTCTATATATGTCACTGATCACAAACTATGGAAAATACAATTCTTGCTGGTTGTAATTTGTAGTATTTGGAAGGTTTCCCCATAACACACAAATGTGCAGTACCCTTAGACTCTCTATGGGTAAGACATTAGGGAATTGTTTGTACTAGTTGTCAGACAGCTTAAAATCTCTGTCTCTTCTGCAGTGTAAGGAATTTAGTAAAAGGCACGGAAGGTAAACAGCCCCACAGTTCAGTTGATCAGTTTTATCAGACAGTGAGTACAGAATGTCACTGTCAACATCATCTACAAAAATAAGTTATCACTGGAGTTAATGATAGAAAATCCACACCTAATGAGATTATATTTTTGTAAACTGTATTTACTTCAATATATTTGTCAGATTATATTTCTGCATATGACATTCTGACATAAGACCTAAACAAACAGGAAAGACTCTCATTATTAGAGGGTGAATTTTGCTGGTGCCCTATTCCCCACGGTGTAACTCTAAAATCACCAGGATGCAAAGAATGGCGGTCCTCTTGACAGACAGTACCCTAGACAACTATATGTGACAGAAAGCACCAAGATTCTGTCACCCCAGAAATTTCACATTGAGACCAACAAAGCTGACATTTATATATTTGATTTTATCACAGACATTTAAATAAGGAAGGACTGGACGGCTTATAGGTTAGATCAGTGCAAGTAAACCATGTACAAAAGCACAATAAAAAGCTATATTATAAAGCAACATACTACAGAGATGTTGTAAGATGCAGATTAAACTTAATGCTAAAAGTGGCAGTGTACAAAAGAGTTGTGATCAGTTGGATAAGGTATCACTAGTAAGGAGAAGAGTCAACCTAAATGAGCAGAGTACGGGGGAGCAATCTCCATGTAAAGGAGAGTTTATTCCATTAGGTAAGTGCAAGGGAGAAAACAGGACTGATTTTTTTCTTTCTCGTCCTTGTAAGCTATAAAATCAGATGGTTCTTGCTGCAAATGATATAGGCGCAGCTAAAGATAGTAAGATCTTTGGGCAGACAGTAAGTATGGCTTTTAAGAGTAAATGGCGGCTGTGTATATGGCGTGTTGTGAGTTCAACTGAGCCAGTGGAGGTCACTGAATGTGCCGCTCATATGGTTGTATTTGTGCTGACCAGTGATTAGACAAGCAACGCCAACAGGGCGTTTAGTGTTATGACTGTGGCATAACACTAAGAACTGTGAACTGCGAGGAAGAGCAATCAATCATGTGTGTTTATTTTCTTTGAAGAAGAAGCAGCAGGATTCAATTGAAAAACCTAAGGACTTAACTGAAGAGGAAAGAGAGTGTATGAGCCAGTAAGCTTCATGAATCTGGGAATATAGAATATTTCCTCTGATAATGAGGGCATACTCAGTTTTTGTAGAATCAAGTATCTAATAAGTTTCTGTCATCCAGGAATGAATGATGTACAAGCAGAGTCTTAGCAGTGAATCTTGGCTCACCCGGCACATGTAAAGCAAAAAGAAGTAGCACAGCCGGCAAATAATTAGTATCCCCTCAGTACTACACGGTCAGATACCGCAAGTAGAGGCACTGTTGCCATGTCGAAGTACATGCTAGAGGTCACAATAGACAAGGGGCCAGATGTAGCAAAACGGCAATTTGCGACTTGCAAATTGCGAGTCCCTGCGACTCGCAATTTGCAAGTCGCAAATTGCTATGCAGTACGGTGTCTCAGACACCGACTGCGACTCGCTATGGGGTCACAATGACCCACCTCATGAATATTCATGAGGTGGGCCGCAAATTGCGGCCCCATAGCGAGTATAGGCACTCGCTAACATGGAGGCCTGCTGTAGTCAGCAGACCTCCATGTTCGTGACTGCTTGATCAATAAAGCAGTTTTTTTTTTTTTTAAGTGTAGCCCGTTTTCCTTACAGGAAAACGAGCTGCACTTAAAAAAAAACGAAACCTTTAGTTTCGGTATTTTTTCAGGGCAGGGAGTGGTCCCTTGGACCACTCCCTGCCCTGAAAAAATATTTGTGGGTCCAGTCACAAACTGGAAGGGGTCCCATGGGGACCCCTTCCAATTTGCGAGTGGGTTACCATCCACTTGAAGTGGATGGTAACTGCGATACCATTTGCGACCGCGTACGCGGTCGCAAATGGTATTGCATCCCACTGCGAGTCGCAAATAGGAAGGGAACACCCCTTCCTATTTGCGAGTCGGAAATGCATTTTGCGAGTCGGTTCCGACTCGCAAAATGCATTTCTGCATAGGAAACTGCGTTTTACGACTCGCAAACGGCAAATTTTGCCGTTTGCGAGTCGCAAACAGTTTCCTACATCTGGCCCAAGATTCCTAGACTGACTGGTCCAGTCTTCTACACAGCCACAGGAGGTCTGGTACAGGGATGAGTAAGCCTTAGAATAACTCTTGCTTTCGCCATGAACCCATGTCCCAGTCCCTAAAGTATCTTATGAAGTGAGAACAATTGTGACTACAGTATAAAGGCAGAACATCAACAGGAAGGGGAGCCATCTTCCTGACACCCAAACCTCTGTTTTTCATTATGTAAGGTGGGACAACACTCTGCCTTAATGGAAGCCTCAAAAGCAAATACCAATGAAGGTGGCAGACACAAAGCTGTTGGATTGTAATCATCACGTTGAAAGTCCTCACTTGGAGCCCCATCACCCCCAGTCAGAGCTTCCCTCAGGCTCCTGTGCCACAATATTAACCCCCTAAGGAGTGTGAACACAATCTGAGATGCCCACAGGCAATGTCACCATCAGAGGTTTATTGTTATAAGTTAGATTTACACAATTTGTGCAAGGTATAAAAACATCCTACATTTATATTAAAAGTATATACAGTTCCAAATTCCAGTTAATAAAAATGTAAAACCCACTCAGGCTGAAGTTTAAACGCAAATTTCAAATGCTCAAGGGAAAAAAGTCAAAGTGGACTGTGGGAAAGCATGCAACATGCTTGTTGCTTACAGGCCCCTGACTGAAACTGGACTGTTTCACACATTGCTTCCAGATGCTTCAAGGAGCAGCGTAAACTCATAAACTGCAGGATAGTTCACCTCCAACAACTGCCTGGAAAATGAAGAAGCCAGGCTTGCCTTAGTTTTTGCAACCTGGGCACTGATGCACATGTATGCATTCAAGTGCTCCACACCCTCCATCTTTCATAGATGCAGTTAAGCAAGAAGAAGCATCTGTAACATTTGAACCATTATGTACAGGAGTTATAAGAGTGAGAATGCCCATTCCCTGGCACACCCCACTCCTTCCTATGGAAATTTCAAGGGAAGAGCACAGATTCTGTGACTCCCTCCTTCATAGCTTTTCTCTTTTACCTCATTAACCAAGCTACAAAGACCACTCAAGGGTCAAATCTATGTGCCTATTTATATTTTTGAAAAGTTGCATGCAGAACCTCAAGCATAACTACAGAACTGCTGACTTTATTATAGGTGCAATAAAACAACACATTAACATATTAGCCAAATGTTCCTGCAAATTTCCAGAGATGAGCCAGAGCCTTAAGATATAATTCCATATTTCATTATGGCATCGCATGTTTGAATTTGGCTCAACACTAACTCACCAAGAGCCTCCAGAATCAAGAGACTTGAAACGTGGTGAGCAAAGCTGGGGGCGGGGTGGCTTTCCTTTCAAACCATTATTCCTGAGCACATCAGACACCTTTGCTGTGATTACTGGCATATTGCACCTCAAGAGCCAAAGAATGTTCGGCCGCTACTCTGTGCACTTGGCTTTGAGGTTAAGACGAGGAAATAGTTGTCTGTTAGTACTTTGTGATGAGTGATGACACAGACCCTATTGTTGGATGAACCTCTTAATTTGTTTCACTATTTCTGATGAATAACTGGACTTTGCTCTTATGTGGCTGGTCAGTAGCAGGATATTTGGTCTCCACCTCAATCCTATTTGGCAGTACTGCAATTAGAGGTTATCTGAAACCTTGCTGTCTCATTATAATCAAGGGAGATAATTGTCTCCATTTAAACATGATGAGTTTAATTTGCTAAACCACCTTTCTTCTGTACCTCAGAGTCTCCACACACAGATTTTGGGTCATCTTCAGGTGTCTAAGGAATGGGTAACAATATCCTTTCCGGCCCTTTCGGCTGAACGATAATCACCATAAGTACTTTTATGGGTACTAAGCCTTGCAATATGTGTTTCTCAATCAGTCAATATCTCACTATTTGAGCTTTTTTATGAGACACCTTGGCATGCACTTGAAATTAAATCCACACTAGGGCCTAATACAAGTTGTTGGGAGCGGAAATCATGTGTGGAATTGTGCTGACTAGGCCGGTGTCCCTGCAGGTTTCCTATGAAAATCATAATCAGAGCCTAGGCTAATTGTTCTAGGTAGCCATGTCTTATATGCGTTATGATATGGTGAATGGATATTTTGCTCTGATCTCAAAGGAGACAACAAAATGGTTATTTCCCTGTGGAATTATTCTGTGAATAATTCCACCATCTACTGGTTGGGTTTGAAATTTGTTCCATTCTAGTCTTCTTTCAGTCACTTTTTCTCTTGGTTGTTTGGCATCGTCGAGTCATTCATCATTTGGTCCCTTGTCCCTTTGTGATCAGTCGCACGCCACAGAAACCCATTGACATAGCCACTATCTTCAGCTTCTTTTTCCACCTTTATGTGACTTCCTTGAATGGTTTCCTCTATTACCTTACTTATGTTCCTTTTTTGCAAATTTACCACATCTGGGGTAAGTAACAAGTTCGATTTCAGCATGAATCGTTTCTGGATTTACATGCTATGCATTGATTTAGTAGCAGAATACTTGGCCCATGGGAGGGTGCGATTACTAAATTATATATTTGTAAACAGGAGTTTTAACAGCCTTTGTCCCAGTTGAACCTCCTTAATAGTTTGAATGTCCACACACTAACATTTTGTGAAAGTATGCACAGAAGACCACTTGGCTGCTATGCAAAGGACATTATCAAATAGCCAGGAAGATGAATGTTGTCCCCTTCTTCGTTGTTGAATGTGCTCTTGTTTTTTTCTTCCAGTGTAATGTCTGATGTTTTGTGACATGTCTGAATTGTACAGATGATCCGTCGTCTCGCAACATTTCCTTTGGTGACTGGGGAATCTTTGCTTGCTTGTTCAACAGAGCTAAAAACTGCTCCCTTTTTCTGATATTTACCTTTTGCAATTAATGCATAATGACCCTTCTAACTTCCAGCATATACAGGGCTTTCACAACTTGCATTTGGGCTACTGGAACAATTTAGGTAATGGTATGGCTTGGATAACATGAAAATGTGATACCACTTTAGGGATAAACTGTGAGTTTGTTATCATTACTACCCCATCCATCTTTATTTGTGGCTGGGGTTCTTGTGTTGTAAGGGCTTGGAGTTCAATAACCCTCTTTAAAGATATGATGACAACCAGGAAAGCCGCCTTTAATGTTAGATATTCAAATTCTGCATTCTGAACTGGTTCAAAAGGTGCTTTTAACGGCTGGATCAGCACCAGGTTGGGATTCCACAAAGGTGTTGGTGCAGGTCTTATGGGTGCTATCATCTCTGCTTCCTTTACGAAACATTTGCTAACAGGTGTGGTGAACAAACTTTTCCTTATTACTCCATTTGTATACACCACTATGGCCTTCAACTTCCAGTTCTGTTCTTGTGACTACTTTGTTTTTCTGTATGGCTGCAACACTGTGCTACTGTGCTGGTCTGAGCAGAGATGAAAGGACTCCGCAGTTCCCCACTCGATATGGTGCAAGCCAGCCTGCTAGCCCCCAAGGGGGGGGGGGGGACTCGGGGGCCCTCTACAATACAGCATGCTAGACAAAGGACCACTGGACCATAAACTGCCTATGTACCCCGGGAGCTGCGAGACCCGTGATCGCCTCATGGCTGTGAGGTTCAGGAAGGTGGCATTGATAGCGGCAGATAAGAGCCACGGAGGGCACAGTGGTCTCGGGGGCACAGCAGAAGGAGGTGAGGAGCAGCAGAAGGAGATGAGGTGGCTGTAGCAATGTCAGCATGGGGTGTGACCAACTGAGTATTTGTGCTTTGCGCTGCATCAACCCGCATTCGAGTTAGGGGCCCTCCTTCCACCAGGCAAAGTCAAAACCACTGCATACAGTGATTACCCCCTGGGCCACCACAACCTAAAAAGTTACGTGGGCCATCGGGTCCCCAGGGTAGGTGCATTTTCGGCTCCATACTCAGAGGGGGTTAGTAACTCCAGTTGCATGGAGGCAGTTGGTCTAGGTGCAGCTTGTGGGGCCTGGAGCCTCCCACAAACCCCAGGAACGGTGCTCCTGCCTAGGATCAGAGGGATCCTGTCCCCTAAGGGCATTTGGCGTATTTTTGGAAGCTCAACCATTGGGACAAGCAACGGGGCAAGTACAGCCATTGTGAGTTCTGGAAGGCTTAGAACCACACCCTCCAGCGGCTGCAACAAGAAGAAGGAAAAACCCTGCACAGGGCAAATACCCCATGTCAGGCTCAATATTAAGGCTGCCTCAAATCCAAATTCACAAATCTATTAACAACATGCACTCCTCCACAGTTTTTGACTTCTTTAAAGAAGCTGACATCCCTGTAATTGACTTCTCGGCAAGTAGCAGCACCACCGATCCAGCCAATACAGGCAAAGGCCTGAGGAGGATGAGTATGGAGTGCACATACACAGTGTGACTCCCCGGATGTAGAACCCATTGGTACAGGCCCACCTAGATTGTCATGCGACTGCCTCCTCAATCTCTATCCAGCCCGTCTGCCGCACAGGGTAATTGAGACAAGGAATCATCAAATATGTTTTCATCTGTAACTTTCTCTCCTTTCTCAAACTGCACTCATGGAAGAATTGTTCATGACACTTTGGCGTTTCACCCCTTCCAAGGCAAATACAAGTAAGAAGGGAGTTTAGAAAGAGCTGTCAATCACTTAAACCTTGCTACTCAGCCTACAAGTGAAATGCAAGCGACTGAGGGAACTAAAAATAAAATCCCTGGAGTAACACAGACTCCTCCCAGCCCCATTTGGCCAGAGCTGCCATCATTAATTTCAAGCCAGCAAGTTTCCTCTTCACACAATCATGCTCCAATCCAATGGGGTGGGATGAGCGGTAGCGCAAAGTGTTGAGCCACAACTCCTGGACACACTGCTGGCAACCGTGGAGGCAATGAACTTCCACTCAGAGAAGTTAGAACTGCGGGTAGTCCTCCTAAACCCAACAGCATTATACATCTCAGGGATATACACTAAATTAGAGGCCCTAAACCAATGAATCTCTAGAGTTCAGTGTAATCCAGAATCCGCATTTGCCTCTTGTCACTGTGCACCCATATAGAAAAAGCTGTGCCCTCTACCACAGTTCCTAAGTAGCCTCGTAGAGGAATAAAAAAACAAATACAAGCACTGGTGCGCTGATTAACTAGCAACAAAGAAACAACCCAACCATTAGCAAATGCAGCACCACCAAGACCTCAGAAGGTGCAGATTTATGATCCTTCTGCCCACGACACTAGCCCTCTGAAACCTCCGACCTACGGTGATGTAACCTTATCTGGGACAGGTGCAACCCAAAAACTGTCTCCTAAAGTGCCACACCTGCTGCAAAGTCCCCTTTCAGCTGACATAACATCCGACCTGTGGCCAGAGCCATTGATCAACAAAGCCAAGGACGTGTAGGAGGCTGCAGTGAAACCAATAATACAACAGGCTTCTGCAGTAGCTCCACTAAAAGTGAATATAGATGACATTTGCCATCCCAATGTACTCTCATTGGCTACAGTACAGCTTGGAATTACCGCAGCACCGGCAAGTGGCTCCCAGAGCCTGGTACATCAAACGATGGAGGAGTCAACCCAAGGAAAGGAGGAACCTAGCCACGTTAAAAAGACTAGGGGGCATATTTATACTCTGTTTGCGCCGAATGTGCGTCAATCAGCGCAAACCCTGCCCCATATTTATACTTTGACGTCCGACCCCGCGGGCGTCAAAGTTCCACCATGTGCGTAATTTTTTGGAAGGGGGAACCAGCCTTGCGTTAATTATATGCAAGGTAGGCGTTCCCTTCCAAAAAATGACTTTAAGGCCTGTGCCCCATATTTATACTCTGACGTCATTTTGAAGCACAGGAGGGGGCAGGCCTTAAAAAAAGGCGCCCAGCCTGATGGGCGCCGTTTTTTAACGCCTGGGTCAGGGCAGGCGTTAAGGGACCTGTGGGCTCAGAAGGAGCCCAGAGGTGCCCTCCCATGCCCCCAGGGACACCCCTTGCTCACCCCAGGAGGACACCCAAGGATGGAGGGACCCATCCCAGGGAAGTTGAGGTAAGTTGGGGTAAGTATTTTTTTTCGTTTTTTTTTTGTGGCATAGGGGGGCCTGATTTGGGCCCCCCTACATGCCACTATGCCCAATGACCATGCCCAGGGGACAAAAGTCCCCTGGGCATGGCCATTGGGCAAGGGGGCATGACTCCTGTCTTTGCTAAGACAGGAGTCATGTCAATGGAGGTTGGGCGTAAAAAAAAATGGCGCAAATCGGGTTGAGGCCAGATTTTTGCCTCAGACCTGACTTGCCCCATTTTTTGACGCCCAACCACCATTTTCCCCTACGCTGGCGCTGCCTGGTGTGAGCCATTTTTTTTGACGCACACCATTCCGCAGCGCCGGCTAACGTCATTCAATAAATAAGGCGCCCGCATGGCGCTTTGGAATGGCGTTAGCCGGCGGTAAAATTTTTGACGCACAACTGTGTTGCCGCAGTTGTGCATCAAAAAGTATAAATATGGGCCTAGGAGTCAATGTGGCCCACTGTCAAAGAGAGAGCGTAAAAGGCTCCCAAATGACCGAAATGTGATTCTAAAACATCTGTTCAGATGACAGAGGGTTCAAAAGGGAAATTATTTCAGCTTTACACCAAAAATGAACTCGGACAGAAGAAACAGCTGCCGAAGGGGAAACCATTTTCTGTTCCACTCAGACTGAGATCAACCAGAAGGCTACCAACACTAATGGGTTACAGCCGAACAAAATAGGTAATAAAGTCCTGATAATGCCATACTATACATTTTTAGGGCCATACAAAACCAGGGAAACTTGATGAAACTCTTTAAGAACACTAAGGGGCAGATTTATGGGAAGTGGTGCTGCACCAAGTGCAGTGCCACTTTCCCTGCACCCCTTAGCACCCCCCTACCGCCACCATGTGTGCGCCGTATTTATAATACAGTGCACCACAGCGCAGGGTAGGGAGCAATAGCATAATTTTTCATGACGCTATTGATGTACTCTGCAGGAGTAGCGCCAAAATATTGGTGCTACTGCTGCAGAGCACTTAGGGCCCCATTCTAAACAGTGTAAGACCCCTTTTAACGTCTGCTCTTAAGCAGGCATTAAAACTGTCATAAAAAATGGAGCAAGAAAATCTCATAGATTTCTTTATGCCATTTTTCTGGCTCCCCTAACGGGGGAACGCCCCCTTTGCATTTACTATGCCTGGTGCAGGCATAATGTAGTGCAAAGGCTTACAGAGTGGCACATGCATGCACTGCGCCACTCTGTAAATACGGCAAGGGGATTTTGGCCTCATTGGGTCACATTAACATAAAAAATAATGACGCAAATGTGGCGCAAGGTGGTGCTAGGGCATTATAAATGTGCCCCTAAGTCCCTCGAAAATCTAACTTCATCAGATATCTCTTTGGTAGCGTTCATAAAACCTAGAGGATCCCAAGTCAAATAACCCACATTGATCATAATGGTATCATCTAACCTAACCTTAAAAGTTTTAGGAAACAAAGAAGCCTTTTAGGAATGAGCTATTAAGATCCCCACTACAACGACAACTGCTACCCACCTCCTTTAGCAAGTATGCAGGAGACTTCTGAAGCTATGCACCAAGATAACATGTCACACTAGTCTGTATCAGCTGCATGAAATCCCATTTTGGGCAACCCATCACTGCGGAGAACAAATGATCATGACAGGCAGGCTGGAAAGAAGCAGTCACTCTACACTCCCTTTTCCATTCTCAGAGACCTCATCGACATTGCAAGACTTACTCAACAGGTTATAACTCGGACAGTCTTAAAGACCACCCATTTGACCTCAGCTCACAAGCGCACCAGAAAATCCCCACTGGCCTTGGCTCTCGGCATTGACAGGAAAGAGAGCACTGTGAATGGGAAACACAGCCCAGTCGTATGCCTCCAGGAAGTAGGAAATAGACAACAATGGATAAATGGCATTTTTATTTTCCATCGGTTCATGGAATATATCTGGAATCCACAATAGATTCATAAACCGGAAGTGGTGGAGTATTTTAAGGAGTTCCAAGTTTTTTTAAACACATTTTGCTCGGTTTTAGACATAGCACATTTCTACATCTGTTATCCGTGTTATGTTTCCATCAATAAAAAGTTGCTCACCTTCCCTCACTAACTTGGAATAAACTGCCTCTCCCCTGCCCTCCCAGGAGTCACTTTCAGTTTTATTCTTTTACATTAACATTGTACCATGTGCGTGTCTACTCTATATCAGAATGTCAATTTTTGCTGTGGTATCGTGGCCCTCTCCATTTCCTAGCCAATGGGGAGCTAATATGTACTGGGTCGCTGTCTACGGGTGCCGATGTGCTGCAGGTAGAGGTGATCCACTGGGCAAAAGCTTAGGAGTGACAGGTTCTAGGTCTTTCAAGCTTTCAATCAAGGCTTCCCCAGCCCTGCCAACTTCAATGATTCCATTCCCCTTACCACTTCTCTTGTCAGCACATCTCCTTCACAGTCCACCCATTTGTCAATTTCTCGCTTCCACAGGACTACTCGGGGTCCTCCAGGGACTTTACAATGTCTGGTGATTTCTCTTTTGTCCAATAAGAAGGCTAGGTCTTGAAATTTACTGGTGACTTTATTTTTGGAGGTATGTGGGAACCAGCTTAGGAGACAATGGCAAGGGGAACAGAGGACCTTTTTCCTACCGCTGCAGCAATGGTACTAGTAATTTTTTCCCAGTATCTAGTCAGGGAGGGGCTATTCCACGACATATGTAGGAACTCCGCCCCTTTTTCTCTACAGTGCAGCCAGCTGCGTCATTCACGTGGTAGAATTTATTGATGTTTTCTGGTGTGAGGTATGTTCTATGTATATTAATCAATTTAAATCTGGCATTACTGGACAACCTAGGGATTCTTTCTAAAATGGTCTCCCAATCCCTTTCTGGTACAGGGCTCCCCAAGTCTTCCTCCCACCATGCTCTCAGGGTTTCTAGGGGCCGAAGCATATCCTCCTGTGATGCCCTGTACAGGCAGGCAACCGCCTTGAGAGTTCCCAGGGGCTGAGAGATGTATTTTCAGCTTCTATGTGGCCAAGGTTCTGCTGTACTTGTCTGCCAGTGATTGAGAAAGGCTGCTGTCACCGCTCTATGGAGTAAGAAGTACCCCCATTCTAGTCGCTCCCCCACTCACACAGACATCCAACACACCTCAGTGCCTGCCATGAGGCAGCACCGACAGCATGGTTATAGGCAGGTCGAGTCAATATGGGATCTGAGTAGCTGTCTTCTGAAGAGTTCGATTCCAGCACTTTCTCATTAACTGAAACTCATGTGTTTCTCCAACAACGGGGAGTCCAGTTTTCAGCAGTACTTCTATTATTTGCTAAGTTCTGGGACGAAGAGTCCCACAACGGGATCTAGAGTCTCTCTGCCTGCTAACCACTGCGTAAACCATTGGAGTTGTGCTGCAAGATAGTATGTCTCAAAATCCAGGACTGCCAGCCCTCCCTCTGCTGTTGGGTGTTGTAGCGAGGCCAATGCCTCCGTCCTTCAGCCTGCTCCCCATATAAAAGTAGTGATAAGGGAATCAAGCTCCCGGGGTATCCAAACCAGGACCGTCATAAAGAAGTATAATAATCTAGGAAGGGCTACCATCATTAACAGGACCACTAGCCTCGCTACAGTCAGTTGTAGCATTTTCCAGAAGTCCGTATGCGCTCGTAGCGATCTAATAGCTAGTCCCACATTCCGCTCAAGACAGCCAGGTGTCTCCAGGAAAACCTTAACCCTAAGTAGGGAAGACAGAGAGGCTCCCACTGCAGAGACCCTAATCCATCCGAAGGGTTGCGGTCCCCCTTTGTCTGAAACAATCTCGATTTCTGTCACTTTACCTTTAAATCTGATAGGGAGTCAAACTCTTCAAGCATTCCCCTGGCACATGCAAGATCCTCTCCTGTATCTCTGAGAAACATCGATAGATCATCTGAATATAGCGCTATCTGGTGATGATGTTCCCCAACTAGTATACCCTGATATCTAGACCCCTCCCTTACCAGACTAACACAAGGTTCCATTGCCAGCGCAAAAAGCAGGGGCAAGAGGGAGGCTTCCCTGTCTTGTCTCTCATTCCACTTTGTAGCTCAAAGAAATGGTTCGGCCTGTGGATTGGTATTTAGCAACCTAGTCCATTGCAAGAAGCCTCTCCCCAGTTGCATGTGTTTCATCACTCCATATAAAAAGTCGCATTCTAGGCTGTCAAAAGCCTTTTCTGTGTCGACGCAAACACAGTTGCCTCCCTGCCATTGTACGTATTAGCCTTCAGCAATGTTAGCAGGCACCTTATATTGATCGCCGTGTTCCAGCACGGCATAAATTCTACCTGGTTGGGCTATATCAACTTAGCCATATGCTGCACTTGTCTAGTGGCTAGTATTTTACTTAGAATTTTGTAGTTCGTGTTCAGTATCAACAGTAGCCGTTAGGCTCCGCAATCGTATGCTATGCAGGTTTTCCTGGCTTCAACAAGGGCACAACCAGTGCCTCACATGTTGAAGCTCAAGAGGCAGCCCGAGCTTCTGGCTGCTTTGTGGAGGTCAACAATTAGGGGCCAACCCCTCCACATAGGTTGCATAAAACTCGACCGGGAGCCCATCTGTTCCTGGCATCTTATCTCAAGCCAGGCACTTGATTGCCACTCTTTTTTTTTGTAACGTGATGTGTTGGCCTTATGAGATTGATTCCTCACCTGTGATATGGGGTAGGGGCAAGTATGCTAGAAGGTCATGCAATACCCTCTCGTCCTGTATTGTGGTACTTCTATACAGCTTCAAATATTATTTTAAAAAATACTGGTTAATTTCTTCCTGTCTATACACCCTAATCCCTTCTGCAACTTCAATGTCTGCCTCCAGGGTCCTGTGGGATGCAGCTCCCTCTGTCACAAGTGCTCCTGCTCCTCTGCCAGATAATGCTAATGCACACAAGGAAAGGATGATAAAACAAGAAAGGGGGGGAGACAAAGGATACACTTGGTCAATGACTACACCAACACCACTATTGGCATGCACATTACCGTCACACACAGGGAACAGGCTTAAGCACTCTGCATTGCACTACCAGTGATATGGCTAGTCACTAAGACAAGATGAGGACCACACACCGCCAATTGCAGCACACCTGGGACCCACGATGCCCTGCCTGAAATGGACTGCTAACCAGCCAGGTTACCTGTATTTGCCATGCAACCATTACCCTTCAATTGACCCAAGCTGCAATGTCTGGCCCGGCCGTAGGGGCACCCACTAACACACATCCACCACCCGGATACCACCCCACCAGCCAAAATATGTAATGAAACCCACTGTATTCACACCCTTGTGGCTACTGTGATTCCCTCAAGCGCCCATCCAGCTCAGGGTAGGCCACTGCCGGTATACGGGCCATCAGGGGGGTCAGGGTCCGACGGGCACCCCTTCCATGTTGGGAGGCCATCCCCAGCTGGGCCTCTGCTGTCTTCTGTGCCCAGCATCTCAGGTCCTTCCACTATTTCCGACAGTGGGTCCTCAACCTGCCACAGACCCCCAGGGTCTGCACATCCTTGGCGATGGCACGCCATAATCCCTTCTTTTGATGGGCGCTGACCTGCAGGGGCAAGACAGACAGGAGAACGCCATTAAACAAACAGACCAGCCTGTCACACAAATGGCCCACCATACCCCTTTCCATCACCACTGGCACACACATAGGCCAGTGCACAGCATGTACACCGCCAACAGACAATCCCTCCATCCCCCTCTCACCAGTACACAATGCTTTCACACACATCTCCGTGCATACTTGCCACATTCATCGTGGCCAAAGTGTACTCACCTGTTGGTCTGGAGGCCCATAGAGCTGTCCGTACTGGGGTAGTACCCCAAGCACCAGTTGCTCCAACTCCTCCAGAGTGAAGGCTGGGGTCCTTTCCCCGGTCACACAGGCCATGGTAGGTTCCAGGCACAGGTCACAGCAGCACACGCAGTGTAGGTGTTCTCCAAAGTGAGGAATCAGATAGAAAATGGTGGTCACGTACGTGGTGGTGTACACCACCACCGCCGGCGTAGATCCCCATTGGCCACTGTACTCCATAGAGACCCATATTATCCAATGAGAAATTGCACAGCAGTGCAAGACCGTCTTCCACCACGAGGCCCAACGTCAGCGGAATTACCTTGCTTCCACCTGTCCCTCCATCCAGGACAGGCGGTCGCCATTTCAGGGGGGTGGGGACAGGTCTATTGACAATTACTGCTTCACAGATTAGACTGGCACATACTTCGCCATTTACACTGTCCCTATTCATAAATGCACCATGTGGACTGCAGTTGTGGTTTTGTTGTTCCAATTGTGACAGCCTACTCACTCTTGTGTCCCTTAGATACCTACCGCTGCGGATGAATAGGAGATGGAGACATAACCCTGTGTAGAGACCTCTGGCGGACTTGGCTACACTGGAGGACAGGCACATAATACTGACCTCTAGACTGGACTGGGCCACAATCACAGAGCTGTGTGCCCAGTTGGAGCCTGACCTGATATCAGCTATCCATCATCCCACAGGGATCCCCCCTCTTGTGCCAGTGCTATCAGTGCTCCATTTCCTGGCAACTGGTTCTTTCCAAGTGACAGTGGGCTTGGCGGCAGGAATGTCACAGCCAATGTTTTCAATCGGCTGACAAGAGTTTTGTCTGCCCTGGTGAAACACATGTGCAGCTACATTTCTTTCCCCCAGGTGGAAGATTTGGCCACAGTGAAGGCCGGATTCTATGCAATGGAACATATCCCCAATATTATTGGTGCGATAGACGGGACACATATTGCGTTTGTCCCCCTGCCAGAATGAACAGGTGTTCAGGAATCGTAAGAGTTTCCACTCAATGAATGTGCAAATGGTGTGCCCAGCGGACCAATATATCTCCCATGTCAATGCTAAGTATCCTGTGTCAGTGCATGATGCCTCTGTTCTGAGGAATGGCAGCACCCCAACTGTAATGTTTCAATTACAGAGGCACAGGTGTGGCTAATAGGTAAGCCTTGGTCCCCACCCAGTGTATGTTAGTGTATGCCTCTGGTGTCAACCCCATAGGATTGTGTGTGGCTAAATGTTGTACCTCAATACCTGCAGGTGACTCTGGCTACCCAAACCTATTGTGGCTGCTGACACCTGTGAGGAATGCCAGGACAAGGGCTGAAGAACGTTATAATGAGACACATGGGTGAACCAGATGCATCATAAAGAGAACCTTCAGCCTCTTGAAGGCCAGGTTCAGGTGCCTCCATCTGACAGATGGATCCCTGTGCTACTCACCTGAGAAGGTCTGCCAGATAGCAGTGGCATGCTGCATGTTGCACCACCTAGCCTTCAGACGCCATGCACCTTTTCTGCAGGAGGAAGAGACTGGAGATGCCCCTGTGGCAGCAGTGGACCCTGAGGACAGTGAGGATGAAGATGCTGAGGATCAGGACAACAGAACATCAGTAATCCGTCATTACTTCCAATGACACACAGGTTAGACAGTGTAGATTAACATTTCTATGACTATTGGTGTATTCTGTGTGGCTGTGGCAAGATGGCATTCACTTCCTTTTACCTCTACTTACTGTCACCTACGGTTTGTCATATTGCAAATTTTGGTGATATAACAACTGTGTACTGATGTGCTGACTACAGCCAGCTACAAGTCATTATTTCTATGCTCTCACAATGTACAGTACATTTGCAATGGATGTAACTGTTTCCATGAATACACATTTACAACACATGACATACAAGTAGTCGAGTTGTGTCCAATGGTGTTTATTGTAGTGCTAAAAATTTAGAGGAAAGTGCAATGGAATGGGGTGATGATGGAGGAAAGTCCAGGGTATTGTTCAGTCTGTTTGTAGCACAAGTGCAGTTTCTAAGTGGCCATAGGAAGGGGAGCAAAGGCAGTCCAAAGTGGACAAGCTGACAGTGTGGGACACAAGAGGGACAATCAGGAGAGTCTCCTTTCCTGGCGGTGGTCTTGGCAAGTGTCTCTGGCTTCTGTCTGGGTCGCAGGGAACGTTGTCGGGGTGGTTCACCTTCTGCAGGGGG
This sequence comes from Pleurodeles waltl, assembly GCF_031143425.1. Lineage (NCBI taxonomy): Eukaryota > Metazoa > Chordata > Amphibia > Caudata > Salamandridae > Pleurodeles > Pleurodeles waltl. The sequence goes on along the minus strand of NC_090436.1, from coordinate 952,331,325 downwards.
AGGGATGATGGTGACCTGTGGATCCTGGGGCAGTGCCTCCTGCCCACTAGCGGCAGCGGAAGTGAAGGGCTGGTCAATAGACTGGCTAGTGGTAGGGGCCCGATGGTGTGCTGTTGCCTCCCTCATGATGTTGGCCATGTCTGCCAGCACCTCTGCTATGGAGATCAGGGTGTTGTTAATGGCCTGCAAGTCCTCCCTGATCCCCTGATACTGTCCCTCCTGCAGCCGCCTGTTCTCCTATACGTTGTCTAGAATCATCATGTCCTGGGAATGTTGGTAGGCTCCCAGGATCTCGGAAAGTGCCTCCCAGAGAGTCGGTTCCCTGGTCCTGTCCTCCCACTGATGCATAGCAGTCCTCCCAGTGTCCCTGTTGGCTTGTGCCTCTGTCCCCTGAACAGTGTGCCCACTGCCACTGACCCCAGGTCCCTAATTGTTGATTGATATGTCCTAGGGAGAGAGGTGTGGGTACGCTGGGTGGGTGCTATGGTGTTGGATCCTGATAGGGGAGGCTCTGTGGTGGTCTGTGAGTGGGCTTGGGTGTCCGGCTGTCCAGTGTTCCTGAAAGACCAGGTAGCTCATCCAGATCCAGAAGTCCAGAGTTACTGTCATCACTGGGGGCATCTTTTGTTGGGGGGGACCAGATAGTCATAGCACGGCCTCTCCGCTGACGTTGGCTGGGGTGCCTGTGGGGATGTAAGTGATGTATTATGCTTCATGTGTATGACATATTGTACATCCCTATCCTCCTCTCTATGGTTGCTGTTGCCCTGCCACCTTCTGTTTGTGTATGGTGATGTATTGTGGGATTGTTAGTTTCCCTATGCTGTGAATGCTTTGGTGATGGGTGTCCATGCAGGGCTGGGCGGGGTGTCCATGCATTGGTATAGCACACAGGATTTGGCATTGGGGTTAGTCATATGTGTAGGTGCAGTGCGTGGGCTGCAGGGGTGTGAGGGGAGGCTGATGGCATGCAGGTATGGGTTGGGATAAGTGTTAAATGTTGACTTACCAGTGTCCAGTCCTCCGACAACTCCAGCGAGTCCCTCAGGATGCGGTAATGCCAAGACTTGCTCCTCCCATGTTGTGAGCTATGGAGGAGGAGGTGGGGGTGCACGGCCAGTCCTCTGTATGGCGAGCTGGTGCCTTGCTGCTATGGAACGTACCTTCCCCCGTAGGTCCTTCCACCTCTTCCTGATGTCGTCCCTTGTTCTTGGATGCTGTCCCACGGCATTCACCCTGTCCATGATTCTCCGCCGCCGTAGCTCCATCTTTCGCACAATGGAAATCTGCAGTACCTGTGCTCCAAACAGCTGTGGCTCTACCCTGACAATTTCCTCCACCATGATTCCTCCTCAGTGAAACGGGGGTGCCTTTGTGGTGCCATGGGTGTTGTATGTTGTGTGTTGTGAGAGTGGGTTGGGTTATGTGGTGGGGTGTGTGATGTGGGGTGCGTGAGGGATGTATGGGTGTCAGTAATGTGTTTGTAGTTGACTCTGTGATGTCGGTGGCTAACTCTTGCAGTCTTTTGGTGTTGACAAAGGGTTGTGGGTACTGTAGGTGGGTGTTTTATAGTGGTGTGGGTGTGTGGGTCTGATGTGTGTATGGATGTCAGTTTTTTGTTTTTCGTATTGGACAATGTGGTGTTGTTTTGTATGTGGGTGTCCTTCTCAGCGCGGTGGTATGTACCGCCAATGGTTTACCGCAGTTGAATGTCCGCCGTGGTGATTTGTGGGTCATAATGTGGTGGGCGTTGTTTTGTTGGCATAATGGTATAGGTGTTGGTACTGCCACTTTAGCACTGACCTTTGGGCTGGCGGATTTGTGTGTGTGGCAGTATTCTGTCGGATTGGTGTGTGTTTGTCATAATATGGTTAACGGATATCCGCCACCGTGCTGGTATGTTGGCGGCCGTCAGCATGGCGGTAAGCAGGATTTACTACCAGTGTCATAATGAGGGCCTTTATATCTAGTTGTGATTGTATGCATTCCTCTCATATTCCAGGAGAGAAACCTGTAGGTCACAGGTGTCGCCATCTAGAGATTTCTCGAGAACCAACATGGCTTGTTCCTTCCACCTCAGCCCAATTTCTATATCAGTATGTCACTGGTCATGGTATGTACCAAGGATGCATGCAGTTGTGACTCATGGTCCCCTTTGTAACTAACAAGAAACAAATAATCCAGCTCACACTCCAAAGGACAAGTGTTTTGCTACCCCATCATCCAAACTATTTAACTATCCTTTTCCTTGTGGGAGTTCCTATGGGCTCATTCACCTTAGGGGGTGAATTCAAAATCATACCCCTGCAACGAGTCTACCCATCCAGCCTCTGGGAGAAAACTAATACAGTCATATTTGAGGGAAAGGATTGTGCATCCTCCCTCTCCTCTGACATCATCCCAACCTGTCTTCAGCCCTACCACTATGAGAATGCCTGTTTACCAATCCATGGCAAAAAGAACAGATAATAGACTGCATGCTGAACAATGCAAACATTCACCTACAGTCACAGAGATCTGTGTTTAATCCATCATTTTTTCATGTTTGACATTGACTAGCGTTCTGTCCATGATCTCTTCTTATTGCATTTGTTTTCCAATCCAGTCATATGATATTGTCCGAAGTGCCCGGTGTCACCTGGTGCAGATCCAGGGTCGAGGACCCAGACATATTGGAATCTCGATCAGTGTCTGAGTGTCTCTGTCTGCCATTGGCGACAAGGGTCCCGATCCACCATCACTCAACAAGGCCACCGCTGCCATCACTCGATGTCGTTCCTGCTGAGTTTTAGCACTGGAGGGGCAGCCAGATTGTTTTATTTTCATCTATGCTTGGACCTGGGGATCCACTATGGGCATTGCAGCAGTGCCTGGGTTGTAAGTGATGATCTATCTAGTACCAGATCTCTCGTGGGGATTGAAAGAAACGTGTGCCATCTGGCGTCACAACTTGCAACCGGCTGGCATAGGCGGTTCCCATTTGTTTAAGTTTCTTCTTGGCTTCAAAATAGTCAGACTATTGGCGCTGCACTTCCCTTGAAAACTCTGGAAAGGTTTTCATTTTGCTGTTCTCAACTGTGAGTTCACCCTTTTGTCTGGCCTGGCTCGGAATAGGGTCTGGATCTTTATAATACAACAATAGTACCACTACTGGGCACAGGGGTGCTTCCGGGAGCAGAGGCCTTGCAGGCACTCTGCGTGCGCTCTCTAATTAAAAATTCAGCACTCTACTTAGGTCAGCATGCTGTTTCCTTCAATTCTTTCAGGTTGTCCTACCACTCAGATGTTATTTCTTCCCGATCTATTTTCAGCATTTTCCTCTCTCAATTTGAGTGTGCGACTCTTGGCTTCCATGGCGGCCAGATACTCATTTGCTGTTGTCAGAGCAGGGGAATCTCTATCAGGTTTCTCTCCACTGCAGTAACCCACTCCTCTCTGCATGCCTTTATCACTGGTGCTGTTGGGGGTACTCTTCATGCGCCACCGGCTGCCTTGGCAGCCATATTTCTCAGAACTATCTCTTGGAGAACCCTACTGGTCTCACTGCAGTCTCCACTGTCCTCCTTTGCCTTCACTTTGGGCCCATCCACGCCTTAGTTCCCTCTGCAGATTGCGGATCTGAGAGCCCAGCACCCAATCCAGGCATGTGTTCTGGCCTCCCTTCACTCGCTCTCGCAGACTGCCATGGGGTGCCTCTTCCTCAGCAGTACTTGTCTGGAGCGTCCCAGCCCAATGACTGCTCAGTCCTGAACCAGTCAGGCCCAGTTTGAACTCTCCTCCGGGACCCCACCCTTCCCCTACAGCTCTGGGGGCAAGGGGTTCCTGGGAGGCCCCTCTGCTTGTGTCTTGGGTATCCCAGCTCCAGCTACGGGCCGAGACCTCTCTGCCACTAGCACCGTGTACAGGCCAGGCGGGTGCTCTGCTCACTTGCATTCCTCAGCTGCTGCTCTCAACGGGTATGTATGCCCTCCTCACTCTGACATCATGGGAAGCTCAGCCTCTCCCAGCTGTTGCTGTTCGGCTTACTTGTGGCCTTCAGCCATTCACGCTAGGCCTGCCGCTGGTGATCGTCACCCCCCTCCCTCGGCCAGACCCGTGAGTCACACTGCGTCTCCCTGCTGGCCTCTCTGGAATGTATCACCCTCCTCACCTTGGACTGCGGTCAGCATCCAGGTCTGCCTGGATTTTCTCCTCTATGGCCTTCAGGAGTCGAGTAGCATCCTTTGCAGTCCTGCCGATGTAGTCTAACCAGGGGAGAGCTGCCATCTTGATTTTGGGGCCTCTCAGCTCCATCTACCATACGCAAATTCATTCTGCTCTACAGCAGCTGAAGCTGCCCTCAAATTGGAATTTCTGAGGTCAGGGGCCTTTTGGCAGTAATTACGTGGCCCCTGAGTCTGCCACCACTGTCAGGTTGTCACTGGATGGGGCCTCGTCAGTGGGAGCACAGTTCTGTGCACCCTACTCCATTGGTGCCTAGCCACGCCCCCTTAAGCTTTTCCAAGTTATTCTGCTAAAGGAGACATGGGATGATTATTGGGTCCCCCTAGTGGAGTGTATGGAATTCTCAAAAACCACAACCAGACTGAGCAGCAAATTACTTCCAAAAGGGGTATTAGCAATATACATCTCGTTCAAACTAAATTTTAGGCAAAATCAATAACCTGCCCTAAGAATTGACTCCTGGCAGTTAAAATTGAGTGCGGGCGCGAAGGGTAAAGAATCCTTTAATATTAGTGAATGTCTATTTCAACCCAGAAATTAGGTTAAAGATGGCAGCTATTCTGGAAACTCAACAGTCTGAAATTAGCCCATGATGCACAATTCATAATAATCTCTGGGGACTTTAACTCTAGCCTCTGCAATTCACAAGAATATAATGATAACCTCCTCGTACAAGACGCAATATGGAACATACTGTAACATGCAGTTTCTCCATCAAGACAAAGTGACTCACAGGACAGACAGCTTTCTTTGTGCCAAACAGCATCAGGGTTACGATTCTATACAGGAAATCCACAGGGGAAATGCTCCCGACTTGGATGCCCACGTCGAAAAGGTTCTTCACTGGACAGATTAGACTACAGCTTCACTGGCTCTTTTTCACTCCCTCACACAGTCCAACGCAGTTAGTGATTGGGAACAGTGTTGCAGATTTTGATATGGAAGCATGGCAATGAGAAAATCCTCCATCCCAATCAACTGCCAAACAGACAACCACACTGTGGCTGACAAAAATATTATCTCAGCAAAAAGGGCACTAAATAAAGTGTATGGCTTGTTGAAACGTAACACCAACAATACAAAGTAAAGAAACCTCACCAAGAGTAGGAGAGGGCAGTTTGGCTTGCCAAGAAAAAGCATTTCTACACGTTCTCAGCGAAAATGTTCCATACATACAACTCCAGACACTCTAGAGCTTTTTGGAAAATAGTCCATGGACTAAGCAAGGACCATACAATGCCCTACAGCACAAACATAACCAAGGAGGTCTGAACTCATCACTTGCAAAAACACTACTTAATAAGGCGAGAAGAGTCATCGGCAAATATAGCCATTGGAATTTGCCAATGTCACAGCAGCCCTCTGATCCAGATGCTTTTAGCCTGAATCGAAGGGCATTGCCATGGATGGTATTAAGCAAAGCGTCTACCATGGTAAAATCTAGATCACAGCTCGAAAGACACAGCCAAAATGAGACCACAAAAAATGGAATTTATAACAAGGAACAGCAGAATCGACCGCACCACAGGCCCGAATGGACTACCCTCCAACCTGTATAAAGGTAACCCAGAGTCATGGGCAACATATTTTGTCTTCTTTTTAGCACTGTAAATCTTCATCAGGCAGTTCCTGGCTTTTGGTGTGGATTCATAACCCATCCAATTTTCAAGGGAGGAGACAGAGATGACCCAGTCAACTATCAATTAATAGCCTTGCTCGACATCGCCTCCGAGTACTATGCATCTTTAGTGCTGCAAGACTTGCAAGAACGGTGGATAGTATGGCATTTTACCTTGGAACAAAACAGGATTCTGCACTGCAAGGGGAACTTTACCTAATCTTGTTGCAATGACACTTAGGGCCCAATTCACAAAAGTAACGTTAGACCAAAAGTCTAACTTTACTACTTTTCGGTAGTCACCCAGCTAAAGTTAGACCTAAAGACTAGTCTAAAGTTAGACTTTTGGTATAAGTTAGACTTTTGGTCTAACTTTACCTTTGTGAATACCGAAAAGTAGTAAAGTTAGACTTTATGGGCCCTTAATATTGAGAAGGCAACATTATATGCCTGGTTCATCAATTTCAAGGTGACATTTGATAGTGTTCCCTGAGACCTACAGTGTGAAAAATTAGGACACCACTGAAAATCACAATAGCCATCCAACTTCTTTGCACAGAAACCTAGCTATGCTTCAAACTGGGTGATGACACCAAGTTTTCTCAGCGAATTTATACCACCACTGAGTTGAAACAGGTGCATCCTTGCCCATGTACTTTTCAAAATCTATCTTTCAAGCCTGTCAACAGAACTGGATCTTATAAATGCACTGACGACTTGCTCCTGATTAGTATGAACCCTGTTGGTCTGTAACTGCTCCTAGATTCTCTTTCAAGCTTCACAAAGTGGCACAAACTTGAAATTAATTATAAAAAAACATAAGTGGTTAAATTCAGCAATAAAATAAACACACCCGAATCATAGTTTATAGGAGAGCTCGAAGAAAAATGTAAATATCTTAGGGTAATATTAGACACAAAAGGCACTTTCGTTGTACACATGGACAACATGAAATCTAAAGCCGCCTCTCTAACCTTTGTCTATCACAACATTTCACAATCCCTGCAAGGCCCAATCTTAGGGCCTCTTCAGAAGACCAGAGTGGCAAAGCTGCTTCCATGCATCTTATTGGGTTGTGAAATAATGACAGGAAAGATAATCGCAAGGTTGTTAGACATGCTAATTGTAAAATCTTACTGGTTTGTCTATAAGCTCCCAAACTACACATCACAGGCCCAAATGTGCCTGAACTAGGTTTAATAAAGCAATCACTTGCCACAAAATGCTCTTTTTTTAAAAAGTGCCATATTTTAAGACTGGCAGAGGACAACACACTAGATACACACGCCAGGCTTGAAATAAATAAGCCAAACTCAAAATCAAAATTCAGATGCTGGTTTTGTAGCACCTTGAAGTCAATGCAAGCATTTCATCTATGGATTACCAGAGTTTTATTTGGTGAGTGTAAAACAATTCTTAATCCACCAAACTTTTTTCTATGCAAGAAGATAAAGTGACCCTAGCAACGCGAGCCCACACCTAGCAAATCATGAGCCTTGAAAACCACAGGCATAGTTTTTCCTTGGTTATCCAACGCCATATTAAACTCAGGTTCATGCGTCTTTCCCTCGGAGTCCAGAAAACCTTGGATCAATTACACAAATGGCAAAAATCAGCCAAGACAAATTGCAAACTTTGCAGTGCAGAAAAAGAGATGTTAATGGACATCCTGTGCACGGCTTCTTCTAGGTTCCATAGGCCCCAGATGTTCAACTTTGCCAAGTGAGTTCCCCACCCAATATGGCGTGTGTGTGCTGTAATCATTGATGGGGTAGTTTGAATGGCCTGTCCAATGTAATGTAATTTGTATTTCAGCACTGCAGTATCTTTGTGTACTCGATCTGTGACACTCAAAAGATCTTCAGTTCCCAGTTGCCTGTGCCCCTTGTTGTTGTAGACACTACTGGAATGACCTCATGTAAAGTTTTGCATTGGGGACTAAGGATATGCAAAATGCCATCATGCCCATCATTTTCCCCACCATACTCACTGCCAGAAGTTAATATTTCTGCTAGAGGCGAGCTTGCTCTGTTACAGTCAGGACCCTCTTAGCTACATGGAAAGCCTTGGCTTTAAACATATTCAGTGTTGCCCCTAGGAACATCTTTTCCCTAGCTGGTATTTGTGGATACTTTTTTAAGTTAAGAGAAAAGACCAGCTTGTCCTTATTAGAGTTTTAGCTGACTTTATCCCGAAAGGTGAGTCTCTGAACTGGTAATACACCCTATTCACAACTAACAGGATTTTTTTATGTTCAGTATTTTTTGGTATGTGCAGGTAAGCATCTTTTTGCAACAATGTGAAGACCTCCAGGAGAGTCATCATTTTGAAACTGCATGCTTTTATAAACCTGATAAATGCTCTTAGGTCTAATATGGACCTGAGGTTCTTTTCTGGGTTTGGAGGAAATAAACTTTATAAACCCTTTAGCAGGGCCTCTTCTATTATCATCTTGAGGAAGAAGTTGTTGACTTCTTGCCTCGGGCACAGCTTTCCTTTTTCTTTTGCCTCCTTTTGCTTGTCATCTTATTATTGAAGGTCTGTTGGAAGTTCTAAGCAGTAACCATGTTGGATTAGGTTTAAGATACATTTGTCGGAAGTGATTTTCTTCTATTCCCGGATGAACCTGCGATCCTCCTGGTGTCCGGTGTATGAGGGGCTCTGCTGCAAAGTCACTTTCTAGAGGTCCCAAACCTCTTGGGGTGGTTCCTCTTTCTTAGGTCTCCTTCACAAGGTGTGGTGTGAAGGAGGCACCTACTGCACTGTGGTTCTGTACTTGATGAATCCTTAGCCAAATAAAGGACGAGGATGAGTTAAATGTTGAAGGTTGCAAACCTCTCATTGTGGCTGTTCTCTTAATCTTGGTCATTCTTTGTACTGCAAATGCCCCACTGCCTGGGCTGTCTCATTGTCCTTTTTCATTAGCTGTAGTACCTTGACAACAGTGCTGCTGAAGAAACTGTCCACGATGAAAGGGGTGTGAATTACTGAGGTCTGTATTTCTTGCTTAAACCTTGACCCCCTTAGCCAGGTGTGCCTCTACAGTGTTGTGGATGCACGCAACTTCATGATGGCGGTGTCTGCTGCATCGAAAGCTGACTTGAGGCACGCATTGGCAATATCCTTCCCATCTTGAACTACTGTTCTAGCCCTCTTTTTATATTCCTCTGGCAGATGTTTCATGAGGTCTTCAATGTCATTGATAGTGGCCATATTGTGTTAACAGCGCAAGTTTGCAAAACACCACTGCATCATCACTGACCCTTCTATCTCTATCCCAGCATGTTCACTTGCTTGCGCACTTGCTTGCTATCTTTGTCAAGAGATGCCCAGTTGTGGTGAGTGTATTTGCCCTCTTATGTGCTGATGCAATGACCAGGGAATCTGCTACCACACTGCCCATGAAGTAAGGTGGATCTTTGGCAGAGTGCGGGTATTCATTTCTACCACTGGGTGTGACTGCTTTTACTGCAGCTAGTTCCTTGAATGCCTCTTGTCCCTAGTCCAAGATGCTGTGTAGCATGGCCATGAATTGATTCTTTTTTGACCTGGTAACAGTGGTTCCAGCTTGAATCATGAATCTGCCTACTCTTCCACCTACTTGATGCCGTGTCTGCTGCCTTTTTTTAGTAAGGTATTGTAGCCTGTAAAATTGGGGTCGGAGGTATGAATCAACCCCCTCCTCTGGTGAACATGCAAAGAGATCTTGCCATTCCTCTGTAGTTTGCCATATCTCGAAGGGTCCTTCCTCTTGCTTTTACTCCAGGAATTTACGTGGTTCAGTGTGACATGAGATTCTAACTCTGGAAAGTCCTGCTCAGTGTCTTTGTCTTGGGAACGCTTAGGAAGAATAGAATATTTTTTCAAAGAATCGTCTAACTCCCAATTTCTCTTCATCAGGTCCTCTATGTTGGCATCAAGATTCTCTTCAATAATGATCTCTCGTCTTCTATTTAGAGTCGACACCTTTACGTTATACTCTTTCTCTTCCCACGTTCCAGATTAGCGCCATAGAGGTTCAAACTGTTTGCCTCCTACAATGTCTTTTTGTGTGGACCTCTGGGGCTCTTCGACTTCTACCTGTCCTCAAATGCAGAAGGTTTTAGCATCAAAACAGATTTTGGAATTGACAAGGGTTCATTAATAAATACAGCAACAAATGTTGAATGTACCCTTTTGGGATGATGGTCTTGGTTGCACATTCTATGTTTCTAGTAGTCTGTGTTTATATTATATAAGTCAAATAAAAAAAATTAAAAAAGACTGTTTGTGTGTGCATTGAATTGAAAGTTTCAGCTTGGCTGCAGTGCACACTTGGTGCACTAGCTGGCGTTTCTTGGATCTGGCACCGCTTGACATTCTTTTATGCACTCTTACCCTGTCTTTCACAACTATTTCTTCAACATCAGGACCTTCTCCTTTGGCCACTTCTGTGTCTTTTGTGTGCCCTCGTGTCTGGACAACCACAAATCTTTTAGTGACTCCTGTTTGTACTGGGACAGTGCCCTGGCGTAGTGCACTCAATTCTGCTTCTCCCTTCCTTTGAAGGCTTAATGCGGAAACTCGATACCTACAGTGCACTCTTCTGATCTGTGATCTTTTGGGAGAAAAAAGGTTGCATGCAATTATTATCCTTTTGCACGTATCTGTGGTGGCAGTTGGGGCATAATCTAAATGGGGTGTGCTGCATACCCTTTGATCATTCTCCAACACATGCAGCCAACGCAAGTTCAGTAAAAAAATCTATATTTTTTGTTTTTTTTGCTTTTCTTTAAGAGTTCTTGAACTTTTCAGTGAAAATCTTCTCTCCCGTTTTGGGTCCCTTGCTGTGCTTCTAGACCCAACGGAGGAAAAAATAATCTTAAAATAACAACATCAAAAGCGTTTCAAAGCATACGCCTTACGCCATTCAAGGACGGTCAAGGGACCAAATGGTAAATGACTCTACAACACCCACAACTAAAGCAACAATAAAGAAATAATACTAAAAGGGAACAATTCCAGACCCAACCCTTAGGTGGCAGAGTAATGCAACGCATGTGAATTCATAAAAGCTTCTCACTGAAAAACTGAAGAAATCCTCATTTCTTAAGGCTTACTAGTTCTTGTCCTGACAGCAGAAAGGAGAGGGGCCTAGAAACAGAGTAGCAATCTAAACTTCCTAGCCTTTTAAGCAAAGGACAGAATTTCAGAGGATGAGTGAAAGCTCTTTGGTGCAGAGTGCCATGAACATTTGCGGCCCGTACTACAAGGATAATATTCTGAGACTCAGGTCTTAGGGCTTCCTCTTGTGAAGGAAAAGTGCACATTTACAAATGATTGGTAGAGAATCAGAACTAAATAGCTTCAGCCATTCCTTCTTCTAATTGAAATAGAGGTTAGAGGATGAAATCTGCTGTCTGAAGAGTGGTTTACCTAGCAAGGATCTTTTAAATGAGAAAAATCAGAAGCCTGCTTCATTAGACATTAAGAGGATTGACCATTCTTAGTACCTTGGTTCTGGAGAGCAGGCAAGGTGGGAATGTATGATCCTATTCAGCCTCAGGAGTGAATCCAGACAAAAAGCCTGTGGACAACAAATCTAAGGAGTAAATATCTGCTTGTGCTGCTCGCCAGTATTGCTTTCTCGCTCCACCAGAAGCATTTGACCTTCATCTGGACATAAAACGTAATCTAGGACCCATGATTTGGAGACAGAAAGTGGATGTGTGAAAGTAGTTTAGTATGGACAGATCAAGTAGAGAAGCACTCAGTTTCAGTGAAATTTAAAAACTGTTTCCAGTGTGTGGTACCTTTGCAGACAAGGGCACTATGCAATATACAAGCTCCCAGATAACGTATCAAGAAAATGCAAAGTTGACAGGAATAGGCTGAGTGATATACTTATATATTGTATCGGAAATGGAGAGAGAATCTGGCAATCTTTGAACAAAAAGTGGAAATGTAAAGAATGCAATTACACAATGCTTTGAATGCATATCTGATCTCACAGGGACAAATAATACAGATTTGATTCTCACACGATTTACATTTCTTAAATCAGGACCTCTTAAACATGACCTACACTTAAAAGTAAGGTAGCAGGAGCCCCACAAGGTACTTTAAAATTGATCTATATGTGTTGTCTTGTGTTGTGGGTAAAAGCAAAAACATTCTCAAACTATAAAGTTCATGAACCTTTTTTTCTCCAGTTTTACTGAAATGGCCATCTTGCTATCTGATGTGTAAAACGCCACTCCTCTCTTTCAGTCAAAGCAGGAAACAATTCTGAACACTGATGTGGGGTGTGGGCTGTGAGATAACCATGGACACAAGCCATGCTGAGGTTGCAAGTAAGATAGATGTTTAGAACTGGCGAGGGAGAATCATGTCACAAGAGACATTCTGAGATCAGGAAAATGGATGACCAAGGTGGCTATGTATGATGCACAATTAATGGTACTGGACCTCCTTTAGTACTTGAATGAAGGGAGGAGTAGAGCAAGGTCAGCGGGCTGACAGTCAGCACTTCGAGATTTCCAATAAAGGTCATGAAGTAGATGGTGACCTTGGTGCATCCTGGAGGGATATGTGCGATAATTTCTGGATTGCCTCTTGATTATATCACAGGACTGGAAGTGATGATTCAAAAGATGTGGGTGAAGGTTCAGTTACTATAATCGTTTTGTAGACAATATGTCAAAGTTGATTTTTTGTTATATCTTACATGCTCAAACTGCCTTGAGGCAGCTGGAGAAGATTAGGAGATATTTGCAAAATGTTCTGAATTAGGCATACGTGTCTTTAAGAATGTTAACTAGAGTAGTAATGGTGATAATGGCGTAATTTCAGAAGGAGGTTGTCTAATGAATATATTGCATAGAACTGACTGCCAATTATTTAGAATTTAATAAGTGGAATATGCGCCCAATAAGGGTATGTTAAACTTCTGACAGGTGATTGTGGTTTGAGAGATACCTTCTGAAATGTTCCTTTGAGTTGATGGCATGATCACTGGAGGTGAAGAGTTTAGTGAATGACAGGGGTCCTTGTTGCATGGTACTGAGGATGGACTTTGCTTAGTTTTTGAATGTAGAAAAAGTTAGAAGTAATGTGCTCAGAATACATTGGAAGGATTTTAGCATTATTGACAGTAGATTATGATGCAGGCCCAGCATTCTCTCAAGCCTAAGCAAGTAGTGGGGGATTGACATACTTTCAAAAGGCTTAATACAAATGCATGAGGGTTAGTGAGGAGTCTGAGATTTAGAAAGCACCACATACCTGGGAACTGTTGCTATGAAATGTGAAAAAAAGTGTTTGATGATGTGTTTAGCTTTCATCATACTAAACCTTCATATTTAAGAAGAATGAATAAGGTGGAGACCATTTTATTGTGTTTTAGAAGAAAACATCATGCCGTAAGAAGATGAATGTTTCCAAATCAGCTTATGAGCAGAAGGATGTTGATATCTGCCCAAAAAATGTAGAGACATAGTAAGAGTTTGGCAGATGGATACTCCATCACAAACATTATGGATATCCTGACTTACTACAAGTGCTATAGGATGTAAGCCACTTGTAATAGGATGGACAGGATACCCTTCCACCAAACACTAAATCAGGCTCTAAGTCAAACTTCTAAATATATGTATATGTCTTTTAAAAGGAATAAGAAGCTACAAGTAGTCTGATGTTTGAAGGGGAACATCTGCAAAGCTCAGAGGGGCGAAACAGTACCCAGCTATAAATCTGTATTTGCCAATACATACGCCGGTCTCGATGCAACACTGGTCCTTTGTGTATTGTAGATAATGAATGGAACTATAACTAATTGATGTGAGTAGCGGTTGCTGCAAAACATTTATTTTTGGATGTGAGGTGCAGGACATCTTGAGATCTGCAGATTGGTCTATGAAATACGGCTTTAAGCTTGTAGAAAACATAGTGGTCGAAGTTATAGAAACTTCTTATTGCGTATCTCTAGCCCTTGTGTCTTATCATAGAACGAACATGTTTAATAAAATGGTGGATAAAAAGTCACACTCTCTTAATCACAGAAACATGGTTCACTCCACCATTTTCACACATCCTAGTCATCCTGCTTTACAGTACAGACCACACACATTAGAGGGGAGGAGGCTTTGCTGTCACCATAACTCCTCCTAGTTCTGCACCCTAGGCAAGCAAGTAACACTCAATTCTTTGGAGCTGCTGACATGGCATTTCCCTCTCTCTGCAACACAGACCTCCACCTCCCATATCATCTACAGGCATCCCAGACACATCAAGTACTTTACTGACAAATTCTCAGATCTCTTTACCACCTAGTCCATCAGATATGCACATACAACAGCTTTGATTACTTCAACCTCCCAGACAAAACAAGCTCCAAACAAAACCCCCCAAAAAAACCAGGCGACACCCTCTTCAAGCTCATCAACACACTCATCGTGACACTGCACATCACACACCCAACACACTCCAAAAGTCACATCTTTTACCTTGTCTCCTTAATATCATTAACAATTCAATGCAAACCACCCATATCACTGGACTGGACCAACCACTCTTCCATCTCTATCTCTTTGCTTAGCACCCTACTAACAAACAGAGCTCAAAATAAAGAGAAGACCAAACCTCTCTGATGACAACTTAATTACTGAACTCATCTCTCTCCCAATAAATTCCATGTTCGATGCCAACACTCTTCTAAAAAACTTCAAAAAGTTCACACACCAATTACAACACCGAATGTAAGTCAAGACGTTCAGCACTCTGGTATTCTAAAGACCTTGCTGACAATAAACGATCTATCTTCAGACAAGAAAGAAAATGGAAGAAAAGCAGAACTCACAAGCACCTATTGATACTGAAGTCCCTTCGCTCAACACACAGATAGCTCATCACATAAGCCAAAGTAAAGTACTATACCAGCACCGTCAATGAAGCACCAACAGAAGCAGAACACTGTTCAAGACAATGAGACACTACATTAACCCCCTGCCGGACCCAGCCATTCCTCACTTCTGAGAAAAGTACAATGTCATCAACAGCCTCTACCATGCACAAACATAGAATATTTGACAGCACATCAGCAACATCAAGTCCGGTTCAATTCTTAGACCCACTATTTCCCGCAGAATATTACAATGATCAGCTTTCCAAGCACTATATCTCCAAAATTTGCTGACATACTGAACTCCCTGAAAGCCAATTCTTACCATTGTCCTTCATCAAAGCTCTCTCTGGAGATGTTCTCTTACCACTCTTTACCATAGTCAATGCCAGCCTTACTCAAGGCATCTTCCCAGAAGCTCTCAAAACAGACCGGATCCTCCCACACCTTAAGAAACCTGCAGTAGACCTTGATGACCTTGCAAACTATTGGCCATCATTCAGCTACACCATTCATAGGCAAGATTACTCAAAAAGCAGTCTATGTTCAAATCCAAGATCACATCAAAGCTAACCATCTCCTTCACAATTACCAATTTGGCTTCAGATTACACTGCAGCATGGAAACAGCAATTTACAAATCTTAGACAATGTCCTCTTGATCACAGACGAAGATGATACGGCCTTTTAATATCGCTAGACCTCTCAGCTGGCTATCAACTATCTATCAATTACTATAGACTATCCTACGGACCCTGGAGTTTTGAATGGGATTTACTGGCAATGTCCTTCACTGGTTCTCCACCCACCTTCCCAAACAACAGAGGTTTGTTCACCTGAGCATGTCCAAGTACAAAAGCTCTCTATCACCTGTGGAGTCTCCCAGGACTCCATACTGTGTTCTGTCATCTTCAACCAATACAAGAAGCTGCTTGGTTCTTTACTCACAGTTAACAGCATCAAGATTCACCAATGTGCCCAAACTATACTGAAAACCAGCTGAGTCATTCACAAAGCTATCAGAAACAGAACTGTCCTTGTCTTGCAGATCTGTTTATTATCTCTGGTGGATATCAGAACACCTGCAGTCAGGACACTATCAGATTAAGAAGTGTAGAAAAGAAAAATACAAGACAGCAGGGCTTTTCCATTTATGCTCCGGGGATCTGGAACAATATCGCTGTATCCATCAGGACCACCCATGTTTCTCCAATTTAGGAAAGAGTTGAAAACATATTGTGTTGAGGAAGACTACATCACATTGCAATAAATGTCCACAACCCAGTCTCCTCTCTTCTTAGTCGTTGACTTTATACATGTCTTTGACAAAGTACAAAGCTCTGCTGCTTAATGGCTGGGTTTGCGGTACAGAATACCATATACATACATCTTATTGTTTCATCTTCCTTAAAGTATTATGTAGTTTCCCCTTCATGGAGTAAAATGAAGGCACAAAAAATGTGCACTGAACATCAAAAGTGGGGAAATCACTAACATTACTAGTTGAAGTCGTTTGGCAACAGTGTTAGAGCAATTTCATGGTCAGAGTTGTTTGTTAAGTTATTCCACTGAGTTTGCAAACAAACAAAGTAGGCAGAGTTAGGCTTGGACTGTTACTAGTCTGTCAGTTGGTTGGAGGACAATGAGCAAAAACACGCAATGTCCAGCCTCTTTTTCAACTTTGTGTGTCCAGAGATAACAAAAGCTTACAAATATGTCAGGTTGGTGGTGGGCAGGCTAAAGATTCAGTGTGCATTCCTCTGGACACCTGTGCATACGGTTGTTGACAAGAGTTTAAAGAACCGCTATGGAGGGTTAGAAGTAGCCGGTGCACAGGTAGATGACATTCCCTTCAAGGTTGGGGACAGTGATGCAGGTACGCAAAAGAAAGAATGAACAAGTAATGTAGTGCAGAGCACAGTTATAAGTGTGTGGTATGTATCTTTACTTAGCCTTACACTTCAAAGTAGTGGTTGTTTGTTTGTCTGGTGTGAGTCTGTGCAGTTGGGTAACGGTTCTGGATGGATCATGTGCAGAGCTCCGTTCTGTGCAAATCTTCCAGTTGGGACACTATGAAAGGGGAAAAGCCTGGGAACTACTTTGCCTTGCATTGTGAACTGTACTGCTTTTGAAGCAAAACCTCTCTTGGATTTCATCCACAGTTTTAGTTCCTGCAAAGCTAGAAAGGTAGGTTGTGGCATTTAGGACCCTACAACATATTACTCAATGTAGCTTTGTAGTTAGGGTCAGTTCAAGGGCTTTATGGGCTGCAACAGTACTGCAACTGTATTCTATTCATCAAGACAAAACATGGTCATGTCAGTTTCCTGACACACCACAAATACATGTCTCTTGTTTGTGAAGCATGCATTGTGAGCTATGTTTTGTGCTTCAGGCTAAGATAACAATTGTAGGCCAGATTTACAAATGAACTGCAAACTTATGTATAAATTAACTCTGCAAAAAAGGGCTCTGCAATGTATCTGTAGATTATCCCCCAGTATTTCAGACATAGGTTAAGGAAAAGTGGCAGAGGTGGGCAAGTAAAAATGCAGAGTAGACCAACAAATGTGTGACTTTGTGAGCACTCGCAATTTTTCCAGCTGGCCAATGGGTAGGGAACTTCTCAAAAATTCAATGAGGGTCTAGAAAAGATGAAAAAAGTTTCCCTGCGAAGAAAAATAGGAAAATAGCAATACCCTGGACTTGCTAATTCAAGTTTTCCACGTAGTGGAAAATTTGCATGAGTAAAGATTGGCCTGTAGGGATACTTCTGGAAACTACACCTACAGATGTTTGTGAACCACTGAAAAACAGAAAGGTCTTCCAAATGTAGGAAGAAATGTACAGGGGGAGATATGAGACTTTTTAGTGAATCAGGCCTACACGTTCTGAATTTTAGTTTGAATTGGTCCCAACATCCCAAAGAACCCTCAGCCAGTCCATCTGATTTCCTGGTGGCAATGGACATTTGGTTTATTGGGTTACATGCCACAAAGATCTGGGTTTTCAATAAAATCAGAATTTGTTAACGGCCAATCTGTTGACGATCTGGCACAACAGCAGCAGAAAACAACTTCAGAGACAACTGCTCACAAAAACTACTAATAACAATCTCTACAAAGTAGATTATTTTCTTAGATATCACATGGTACAGGATTTAAAAGCAAATGATGAAACTGATCTCCTTCGGCATACTTTACCTGCACTGTGGCTTTTGGCATCCAGGCGAGTGAAATAAATATTTTCTCTTTGAGGTTAAAGCCAGCACAACATACCATTACAAATGTTGCAGAAATTCTGATGACCAATGCAATGCACAATGTGGCAACACAAAGCCCTAAACAAGATAAAAAAATGAAGAAACCGTTATTTAGAAAAAGCTGTGTAAATACGTTATTGAAACAAAATGGGAGGAAGATACAGATCAAACAGATTACTCAAAAGTATGAAGTTCCTTGCTTCCCTAATATGAAGCTGTGGAAGGCCTGCCATTACAACAGAGATGGTCTTTACCAAGAGACTTGGGTATCAGACCCACCAAATTATCGATGGGGCTTAATATTCGGTCTTACGAATTAGTATATCAAGTCAAAATGATTAGCGTGGCCCATGGGGTGTTCTGACTCTTGCTCAATGGTCCCTGGAAACAACCTGGGGACCTACATATGCATACGGCTCTGGAACCAGCACAGGACACCAAAGATACCCTCCACTGAACTTGGAAAGTAAGAAAGAAGTACTGAAAAAATATTTTGGGGCTACTTAGCACTGGCAAAGATGTTGCTAAGAACCTCAATACTAGTGGTCTCTTAATTCCTGTGGGGATGGTAACAGCAGGTTATCACTGCCATTTAAATTCTGATATCTCAGGAAACACCACAGATCTGCTCAACTTGCACATGAAGATTTCTACGTGTTAAAATCAGGGGAAGAATACGTTACTGAAGGAACCTTACATAGAATTTATGCCCACGTACCAGTCACCGCAATGCAGGTAATGTTTAAGGCAATACAAGACCGTAAATGTAAAATAAATATGAATACACTTACAAACATTCAATCATACATTACATGCAATAAAGCACAAAGTAAAAAAGTGGGACTGCTGGCCACAGGTGCCGCTATAAATAATGCAGCAGTTGCAGTGGCACCAAGGCCAGGGGGTCTGAAGGGATTAATTCATGGTGAAAACACTAAGGGGCTCATACTCTGTGGGGGTGAAAATGCAGAGTGCAGCAGGTGGTATGCCATGTTGGCATTGATAAGTGTTGCAGGCGTTCAGGGGTGACGTTTTTGCAGGCTGCAGTCGTCATGGGGATGCATGACAGCTCAAGTTAGACTGCACAGGGTGAAAAGGTCTCCCAAACAGGATACCTCTTGCCAATCAGGGTCTCTGTTCGTGGTGGAGGGGGCTGCAAGTACAGCATCATGGACGGTCATTACTGTAGTGCGAAGAGCAGGTCTGTCACCGAAGATGGTTATTGCTGTAGAAGATCCTGTCTGGTGTCACAGATGGATGAGCTTTGCGTTGGCAGTTGCCGTGAGGTACCGTCTCCGTAGCGTAAAGTACATATCTTGCATTGCCACCGCGTCAGCACCGGTGGTCACTACAGTGCAAACAGCTTAGTGGGAGATTAGTGATGACAGTCAACTCAGCACAAACAGGCCAGTTCGTGCTTGTGACAAGACCAAAACTTCAGGATTTCTCTTTTGCCTTCAGAGGAGTGCACTATGATGCTAGTCAAGGGTCCAGAACTGGGGAGGCACCTCTTGGGGATCAGGAACTCACTCTAGCAGAGGCCAACAGGGCCCAGGCTGGCACAGTTCCAGCAGCTCAGCTGGGCAGTTTCAGGGAGGCCTCTTGGGCTTGTTGTGTCGCTGTAGCTCAGAACAGTATTTCAGCCATCTGTTTCTTGGAATCACTCTGCCTGAGAGGAAGGGAGCAGGTCCAGGCTTCTTCCTTGGAAAGCAGGGCAGTCCTCAAGAAGCAGGTCAGTCCTCTGGCAGCAGGGAAGTCCTTCTTCTGTAGTATTCACAGGTTCAGGAATGTATTGAAGAGTGGGTCTGAGGGTACTATTTGTATACCTGGTGCCAGTTTTGAAGTGGTAGAAACATCTGGCGGTCCCCCACTTGCAGGTGGTTCCGGAGTATCCTTCCTCCCTGCCCAGGCTTCAAGGGGCCTAGGGTGACAAAGGGCTGGTGTGAAGTTCTTTGAAAGTGTGTTGAGGCAGCTCCTTTGAAATGTAAGTGGGACAGGGAACAGCTCCACCCCTCCCATTCTGACAGGATGGCCTCTCCTGCCAACACTCAGTCACCGTTTGTTACCCTGTCTGGAAGGAATACACAGAGTTCAATTGCCAGTCACACCTAGCCCCAGGACACAGGAACCAAATGGTTAGGACAAGAAAAGGCAAACTTTCAAAAGTGGAATTTTCAGAATTGTGACTTAAAATCCGACTTTACCATTAAAGATGATTTTAAATTAATTTCTTTTAGTTGCCAATCATGACATTCCTACCTGTTTCCAAATAAAAGTTATCATTTATTATATGTGATAAGGAAACCCAATGTTATCCTATGGGAGAAGTAGGCCTCGCAGTAGTGAAAAACGTATTTAGGAAACTTACAACTCAAACGTCCATGTTCAACTTTTTTTAAATACAATGTACCCCGCCCTACCAGCTGTTTAGGGACTACCGTAGGGGTGACTTATATGTATTAAGAAAGAAGGCTTTGGTCAAGCAAAGGAGTTATTTTGCCATGCTGAATTGGTTGTGCACAGTGTTGTCATCAATGATGTCATTTCAGATGTTGCAGTGATGTCATGAATAGTATCTTACAACGTGTCCTAAGTGAGATAATATGTGAGATGATTAGCAGTGCAAGGTGAGGGTGTGAGTTCTAGTTACTTTTGGGCACGAGTTATAGTAACTACAGATAATTATAGCTGGTGAATTTCAGTGTATTTTAGTTTAAAATGTCATGTTGTCACTTAAACGTTACTTTAACCTTTGTTTTTTCCAGTGAATTTCTGAAGTTTTTTTTTCACACAAAGTAATATTTTATTAACATTCATAAAGCCAACCTTATGCCGATGTGGGGTTGGTTGCAGGGCCTGTATCCAGCCCCTCATGAACAGCCTACCCTCACTATGCATAGCTTGAAGAGCACAGACCAGCTTGGAGTCCTTTACAAAACACATGGCAAGTACTCAAAGGTCATGAATTTGATGACCCAGGAGACATACTGATTAATTTAGTTGGAGGGCTGCTGCACTCCCTGCAGTACTTTTCTGAAAAAATATTTCTCATCAACATTTGGCTCATAAACATTCAACAGGTACATTTCTCATCTAATAGATCATACACATTCCATATCTTCCCTTGAAATCTGCCTTCACATCATGCATTTATAATGGGACAACAGCAGTCACTCAAGTCAAAACCCTTCTTCCAAAGTTAGAATAAGATGTTCCATAGGTCTGACAGCAGCATTTTCACACACTTTTTATCCTTTCTCCATTACTAAGTGTGTCTCCTGTACCATCCCTATTGATATACCCTGTCTCGACAAATACTTGAGTATTCTATAGCGCTTGAGGTAGGCATTGACTGGAATTCCAATTTGCAATCATCCTGAAATTCCCATAACAGTATTATTGCATCCTCCTACCCCCTTTTAGGTTTAAGCCTACCAGAAAGATGTGTTGTTTGGTTTGCTAACAACTTCTTGTTGGGATTCTAAAAGCTTCCCTGGGAATGCATTCCGCCTATTGCTGACCATTGGCTTTTTGGTTTGTAACTCACATTTACCTCTTTTCTATTTGCTGGTTTTATTTGTTTTAGGCTTTCCACCCTCAATTCGTCCCTTAGTTGCCTGTTTCATATTTACTATATCCTTCAGGGTGCTCATTTTCTGCAAACAGGTGTTTAAACCTTATTCTTATCTTGTCACATTTGCTGTGCATTCAAAGACAAAGGCCAAATATCAGGCTGTGTCTGCCCAGGAAGCCAGGTGTTTATTTTTCTTTCTCCGACCTCAAAGTAAGAGAATGCATGTGACAATCTTGCTGGGAAATAAAAGTTTTTTTTCCACAACACAACAAAAATGAACTTTGCTCCTATTTCAGAATATATCAGTATTAGGAAAGGTCAAATTAAGTTTATTTTTTGTAATTCTGAAATGTGGTGGAAACAAATATTTGAATACAATCAAAACACATCAATACACTCGGGTAGTTACATTTCCACACATTATCAGCTGTGCACAGTAAAACTGTATGTCTGTGCAAATGTAATGGTCATTCCAATTGAAAATGTGTTGTCTGTACTGGCAGTGCTCTACCACACCATGAATTTACTCTACTCTATGCCCCTCCACCACATTTTACCACACTCCACTCTACGACATGCCACTCCATTCTACGCCCCTCCACTCCACTCTACCCAAATCTACCCCACTCCATTCAAATCTACACCATTCCACTCCAATCTACACCTCCCCAATCTACCCCAAACCACTCCACTCACATCTCTTTAATCTACCCCAAACCACTTAACTCAATTTTACCCCAAACCACCCCACTCCACCTCAAATAAACTCCACTCCAATGTACCCCACTCTACCAGATTCCAATCCAATCTATGCCACTCCATCTATCCTACTACCCCACCCTAATCTACTCTACTCCAATTGATCCCGCTCTAATGTAATCTACCCCACTCCACTCCAATCTATCCCACTCTACTCCAATCTACCCTAATTGACACTATGCCAATCTACCACAATCTACCCCACCCCAGTCTACCCCAGCCTACCACACTGCAATACACCCAATCAACCCCACTCCACTTCAATGTACTCCACTCTAAACTCCCCCACTCCAATCTATCCCACTTCAATCTACCCCTATCTAACCCACTTCAATCCAATCTACCCACACCCACTTTAGTTTACCCTAATTCACCCCACTCCACTCCAATCTACCCCATTTCACCCACCTCCACTGCAATCTACCCATTCCAATCTATTCCACGCCACCCCAATAAACCCAACTCCACTCCACCTTAATCTTCTCTCGCACAGGCGAGACCTATTGGCTTTCCGAACGCTTTTTACTTAAAGAGGCAAAGTCACTAGACCTGCTCTGCCCAGTAACAAAACAGCCATTCTTGTCATCTCAGATACTCCTCTGCTAAATAATGTTCTGCCCCTTCGAAACCATCTAGGCCTTTTTGGCTATATACGCTTACCCACATACATCATCCTTATATTGATAATGCGCTACTGGCATGCCAGCCACAAATCAAATCTTATCTACCCCAAACACAAATATTAATTATACACTGCTATAGAAGGATATGGCAGTGAGGAAACTGTCATCCGTAGAAAGCACAAGTTCTGTGCCACAGTCACCACCCTCAATTTTACATCAACTAGACTGATGCAGGACCAGGATGCTTGACTTTCTTCCCCCAATCCCTTCGGCTGCCAACAATGATAAATATGGAGCTTTGATATGGGAATCAGTTTAAGTGCTGCTGAGTGAGAACATTCTTCACCTGAAGCAGGCAAGATGGTGGGGAATACTGAATGATGGCAAGGGAGGGTGTAGAAGAAAAGACAGTCACTCAAAACCAAAGGTGGACAGTGTTCAGGATTGTTTTGAGACTTTCTTCCAAGAGCTGAGGTGTAGAATGCCCCCATCAACTCTGTTAACCTATCCTAAATAGGAGGTAGTATGGGTGGACAAACGTTTTATTTCTTCAGTTCATAGTTCACAGAGTACGTATAGAGCTCCTAGTCGGAGATCTATCATGGCAACAGTGACCCAAAAAATGGTCATGCATGTCTCAGCCATTCCTACACGGGGCACAATGCATCCACAGCTGCATTTCACTACTACCACTATTTCACTAGGAGTGGACTTCCCTCTTATTTCTTTATCTCTGAGTTTGTAGAGGGTGTGAAGTGCCCCAGTCTGAGATATGTCAGAGCAACAGTGACCCAACAGTGGCCATGCATGTGTCAGTCATCCCTACAGAAGTGCACAATGCATCTACAGCAGCATTCCACAGAAGTGCACAATGCATCTACAGCAGCATTCCACAACTGTCTTTTATCAAGCCAGTGACTGCTCTCCTAAGATCACTTCAGACCCTGGCCAGGGGTTGTTCTGTACCCCTAAAGATATCCACCAGGCCCATACATGTTTCAGAAATTAAGTTCAATGTTATCCTTAGTGGCCTTAAAGATGATACATTACAGTTTCAATGTAGGATCTTCCAAATGGGAAACCCTTAAACAGTACGGCCAAATCTTGAAGCAACAACATTTCCCTTCAGTAGGGCTATGTCTGCCAAAGTCAACCATTAGCCAAATCTTAGTTTTAAGAGAAGTTCAAATTAAGCCTTTTGTAAAGGTCTGTCTGAGGCTCAGACACACTTTCTACCAAATAAACACATATTCACTTGAATCCAAAGTGGTTCCACAAAAAACACCACCTTGTACAGGAATCCTGTGCAAAACACCTAACACTGTAGGAACAAACATCACATGGACAAGAAGGCAGCAGCATTCTACAAATGGAAAATGTTACTTACTCAGTAAGTATCTGCTTCTGGAATGTAGTGCTGTAGATTCACATGTTCTGCATACTCCTCCCATATAGTGTTGGGTCCGGAGCATTGCAGGTTGTTTTTCTTCAAAGAAGCATTTTTCCGAGTCACAGGATCAAGTGAATCCTCCATTGGGTGATACTCTGCATGGGCATTGACTCCTTTTTAGATTGTTTTCCCGCAGGCAGGTGAGAAAAGGAGTGTATAGAGAAAGAGATGTCCATGCAAATGTAAATACATATGTACAAGTATATACAAATATATAGTAACTGGAATGGTCAAGAAGCGTCTGGGGTGGGTGGAGGATGCATGTGAATCTACATCATTACATGCCACAAAGAGATGCTTACTGGGTAAGTAACATTTTGGGTTGGATGGCTAGTGTGTCTGTAGATACAAATGCTCTGCATAGACTTTAAAGCAGTCCCTTCATAAAAGCGGTGGCCAGCCTGTGGGACTTGCAGTTGACTGGAAAAGTCTTTGTAGCATAGCTTGACCTACATTGGCTTGCTCACGTGCTAGTACATCCACACAATAATGCTTTGTAAATGTAAACGTGAGCTATAGGTATGTTTCACAGGTAAGCCATAGTGGCTCCTTTTTCACTAGTAGAATGAGCTCTAGGAGTAACAGATAAGTGTCTTTGCTTTAGCATTGGAGTTAGTATACACTTTATTATCCATCTAGCTAAGCTGTTTTTAGATATTGGGCTGCCTTTGTGAGGCAGTGAAAGAATTACAAAGAGCTGTCTGGTTTTCCTAAAGTCTTTGGTTCTCTCAATATAAAACATAAGTGCTCGTTTAACATCTGAAGTGTTTTCTTTCTGCAACAGAGTCAGGCTGCGGAAAGAAGACTGGTAGCTTAGGGCCAGATGTATCAAGGTTTTTTGCATTCGCAAACGGTGCGAATGCCCGTTTGCGAATGCAAAAAGCCAGTTCAGAATGTATGAAAGACATTCTGAACACAATTTTTGAGACCCTGTTTAGAGAGTCACAAATTGCGACTCTCTAAATAAGAAATCGCAAATAAGGATTCCTTATTTGCAATTTCTTAGCACATGTATGAAGCCATTCTGAAATGCGATTTGGGCATTTAGGAATCGCTCTTTACCACCAGGTTGAACCTGGTGGTAACCATGTGCAAAATTTGAAAATGCATTTAAAATGTACATGTAAAGCACACATGCCCTTTTGGCATGTGTGCACCTTACATGTCCCCAAAAATGTTTTGGGGTGCAGCAGAGGGGGCCTAGGCCCCCAGCACCCTGGGGTTTTACATTTCCAAAATTGCGATTTCTGGTTAAGAAATCGCAATTTTGGAGATGCAAAAAAATTACAGATATGGGCCAACAGGCCCATAGGTGCGAATGGGGCTGGTATCGCAATTTGCGATTCAGTAATAGCATTTGCGATTTTTAAGAAATCGCTATTACCGATTCGCAAATGTGATACATGGCATTTTGCGAGTTGGAAATAGCGATTTCTTAAAAATCGCTATTTTAGAATCGCAAAAGGCCTTCATGAGACATCTGGCCCTTAATGAATTGGTTGATATGGAATTGGGAAACTACTTTAGGAAGGAACTTTGGGTTTGTGAGAATGACCACCTTGTCGCCATGGATTTGGAAGAAAGGTTCTTCCAAGGTTAGTGCCTAGAGCTCACTAACACGTCTTAGTGATGTGACAGCGACTAAGAACGGCACTTTCCAGGAAAGATACTGAAGAGTACATGAATGAATGAAGTGGCTCAAAAGGCGGGCCCAGGAGCTTGGTAAGCACACGTTTGAGGTTTCAGGATGGTGCAGGATGCACTCTGGGTGGAATAACCCTTTCAAGGCCTTCTATAAAAGCTTTGTTGACTGGGATTCTGAAGAAACAAGTATGTTGTCTGTTCTATAGATATGCAGCTATAGCTGTGAGATGTAAATGAATAGAAGTGTACTCTAAATTTGCTTTCTATAAATGGAGCAAATAAAAAACAATGTCTCGGACTGTAGCTTTAATGGGATTAATACATTTGGATTGGCAGTAGCATACAAAACACTTCCATTTTGCAGCTTACCATGCTCTAGTTTTGGGTCTACGAACTTCCCTGACAATGTTCGACATTCCGCAGGCAATTTTAAGTAACCAAACTCTTTGATTTCAGGAGCCATATCACAAGGTTGAGTGACTTGGGGTATGGATATCTGATCTGTCCTTGATTTTGAATGAGAAGGACCGGCGCATTAGGGAGCTTCCTGTGGGGAACTACTGAGAGGTCCAGAAGTGTGTTGAACCATGGATGATGCACCCAAGTGGAATCTACAAGGATCATGGTGAGAGATGTCCGGCTGATCCTCCAAACCAGAAATGAAATGAGAGGAAGAGGTGGAAAAGCGTAAACTAATATCCCTGACCAGTTAATCCTTAAAGCATTGTCCTTGGATAGAGGATGTGGGTATCTGGAGGTAAATCTTGGGCATTTAGCATTCTCTGCTGTGGCAAAAAGGTCTATCTAAGGAGTTCCCCACTTTAAGAACTATTTTTATAGGACTTGTGGGTGGCATTCCCATTCAAGGATTTGTTGCTGCATCCTGCTGAGCAGGTCTGCAAAGTCTTTTTTCACTCCTGGGAGATACTCTGCCACCAGGTGAATGTGGTGGCGGAGAACTCACTTCCATATTGTCTGAGAGAGTTGTGACAATTGGGACAACCATGTCCCTCCTTGTTTCTGTAGGTAGTCATGCTGTCATGTTGTCCGTGCGGACTAAGACAACCTTGCGAGACAGTTGATGAAGATATGCTTTCCGGACTAGAAACAGTGCCTGAAGCTCGAGGTAACTGATATGCAGGGATTGGTGACTGAGATACCAGAGGCCCTGTACTTTGAGGTCTTGAAGGTGAGTGCCCCAACTTTGTCAGTGATGCGTCTGGGGTCAGAATGACCTGAGGCACAGGTTCTAGAAAAGGCTGACCTTTTAACAGGTTGGTGGTGTTCCACCATTGCAGAGAGCGTGACGAGGTCAAACAACACTAGATCTTCCAGGTGACCCTGTGACTGAAACCACTAATGAGACAAATACTGCTGTAGGGGATGCATGTGGAGTCTGGCATGTGGAACAATGGCAATGCAGGACACAATCATCCCTAACAAGTGCATAATAGTCCAGAATGTCTACGTATGATTTTCCTGAAACTGGGGGAGTAGAGACTGAAATCTCTGAATGCAGACCGGGTTGGGGTATGCTAACCCCAACTCTGCATTGAGAACAGCTCTTAGATAGGGCTGTATCGGAAGAGGATGTAGAAGGGATTTGACAAAGATGATTATGAATCCCAGAGTGTGAAGCAGGTCCACTGTCATCTGAGTATGGCATTGGCACTGGGGTGGCTTTAATAAGCCAGTCATCTAGGTAAGGGAACACATGTATGTTTTGTCTTCTGAGATGTGCAGCAACTACTTCTAAGCACTTTGTGAAGACTCTGGGTGCAGTTGTGACTCCAAAAGGCAGGACTTTGAACTGGTAATGTTTGCCTGCAATCATAAATCTTAGGTATCTTCGGTGCGCAGGGCGGGTGGGAACATGGAGGTAGGAGTCTTTGAGATCTAGGGCTGTCATAAAGTCGACTTTTTGTAGAAGCGGAATAACATCTTGAAGAGTAACTATTTGATGTGTTGTGTTCTGCTTGAATGTAGTAGTTTAATGGTCTGAGGTCCAGAATAGGCCTGAGAGAGAGCGTCTTGTCCGTGTTATTGTAAGGGGACAGGCTTGATGGCCCCTTTGAGAAGAAGCGACTGAACCTAATGTTTGAGAAGTGTGAGGTGCTCGTGAGATTGTCTCTGAGTGCGAAGGGGAATGTTTGGAGGAATGCTAATGAGTTCCAGACAATAACCATGTTGGATAACAGGAAGGACCCATTGGTCTGTGGTGATGTTGACCCATTCTGGATGAAAATGTTCAAGTCGTCCTCCGACAGGTGTGGAGTGGGCAGGGGAAGACAGAGGTAGTCACTGCTTTGCAGTGGAAGTAGAGCCTCGGTGGCAGTGCTCTTACCTCTTCCTTGGTTGTTATTGGTTTCATAGCCTCCCCTGAATATGAGGCTGAAGGCTGTCTGGGCAGGGAATTAGGCAGATTTGTAACCACTCCTGAATGTGGGATAACAAAAAGTGGTCCTTTGTGAGGGGGACTGAAGAGAACCCATGGCTTTTGTGGTGTCCGTATCTTTTTTCAGCTTCTCAAGGGTGGAGTCCACTTGAGGGTCGAAAAGATGTTCCTTACTGAAGGGCATATTAAGCACTGCCTCCTAGACTTCTGGTTTGAACCCAGAGAATCAAAGCCATGTGTGCCTCCTTAATAAATCAAATCACTAGTGTTAATACCACATGCAGCTGTGTCTGCAGCATCTAGGGCACAGCAGATGGAGTTGCCCTCTTTTGAAGTGCTCATCTGGGAGAAATTGGAGGAGCTCCTCCATTTCATCCCAGCCGTAACTGGCTAGCAGGGCCTTGGTTCGTGACATGTCAATGATTGGCTCCCTGTGCAGCCACCCTTTTGCTGGCAGCAACCAGCTTTTTACTCTCCTTGCCTGGAGGAGGAAAGTCCCCTGTGGCCTGACTAATGGCCCTTTTTCATGCAGTGGTGGCCACTATAGAATCTGGAGGGACCTGGGATCTGATGTATAGCGCGTCAGAGGAAGCAGGTTTAAATTTCGTATATCCCCACATTCTTAAAAATTTTTGTCTGCGTGATGAAGCATGCCAGGGAGCAGGGGGAGAAACTGGATATCCCTATTTGTGGATGTAAGGGTAGCGAAAAGGAAGTCCTGCTCGATGGGGGTCCCTGTGCAGCTCAACATTATGAAAGGCAACTGCCCGAGCTACAACCTGCTGGTGGGATGTACTATCCTCTGATGGAGAGAGTTGTTGTGCAGGGTACATATCTGGGTAATTACTTAACATGGGATCAGGGTAATATTTGTCTCAGGATCTCTGTCCTGCTGTGTCCCACTCAAATCTTCCCCAGTATATACGGGGGAATCCTGAGGTGTCTGATCTCCTGCAGTATGTGAGGCAGATGAATGAGGAGGGGAGGGATGTGGAGGAGAAGCAGGGAGGAGGCAGAGTAGGTGGATCAGGAGGACGAGTTGGAGGAGAAGGCCTGTGAGGTGTGCTGGTAGCCTTCTTTGTAGATGAAGAAGTGTCTAAAGCCTCTTGGAAGGAAAGTTTCCTCTTTAACATAACAGGTGCGGAAGCAATAATGCGTCCTGTACCTTCCTGGTTATGGAGGAGGTGCTGTTGACCGTCTATCTTCTCCAAAATAGCTTCAATAGGTGATGGCGTAGCTGAAGATTTGACTGGAGTCTTTCTGCTCCAAAGGTGTTGCTTCTTTGTTGCCAGAGTTTTCGGTTGGTGTCTTTTTGTTGCCACCGAAGCAGAGGAGGAAGCTGGTCAGCTCAAAGCGGAAGTACTCAGAGCCAAAGTTCGGACCAAGTGGGCAAAGATGTCTTGGACCAAGGTGCTGGAGGTCGACCCTGAAGACATTGTCTTGGTCTTGGCTATTGGTCAGGAGGGGCCAGGGTACTCACAGGCTGTGCAGGTGTCACCTTGTGGCTTTCAATGTCTGACTGCACATCAGAGTTGGAGTCCTGGATCAAAAAAGGCCTCCTCTTGTTATGGCTCCTCCTGGGCTCTCGGTGGGCGTGTTCCTCCCCAAAGATGCCTGGAGGGTTATTTGGAGTCTTGTGCGCCATCTCCAACTGACGAACTCTTTAAACCTAAAGGGTCTTCTTTGACCGGAAGGAACTACAGACGTTGCAGGTAGCTTCCTGGTGTTCTGGAGAGAGGCACAAGTTACACACCAGATGTTGATTGTGGTGGGGGGAGGGGGGGGGAATTTTGTGTGTGGACCGAAGATAGAAACGAAACAGCGTACGTTCCATCAGCGCAGCATAATCTTTGGTGCCGCGTGGTGAGTTAGGCCCGAAACAGTCAAGGTCGCCCCAGAGGGCGCGCGGTCAGTGCCCAGACCAAGGAGTGGAGATGAACACGAAGGTAGAAATACGTGATCGAGAAACAATACCGTTGATAAAGAGAAGACGGAAGGGACAATTTCGAACCGAAGTGAGTCAAAAGATGGAGCGAAGACACACATGTTGGAACCCGACAGCGGAGAGAAAACAATCTAACAAAGGAGTTGATGACCATGCTCAGTATCACCGAGAAGGAAGAGTCACTCGATTCTGTGACTCGGAAAAATTCTTCCTCGAAGAAAAACAACTTGCAACACCCTGTACCCAACGCTAGATGGCAGAATGCCACACATGCCATCGAACTGTTAGGTTTATACAATGCTTTGTACTGGAGGTCCAGAAAGAGAACTGTCAAATTATTTCACCAGCCCAGACAATGTTGAACATTCAAAAGACTAGGAAAGGAACGGAAAATGCACTGCACAAAAATGCATGGTGAGCAGCACTAAAATGAGAACACACTGAAAATGTTGCTTAGCTACCAAACACAGGGGAGACGACTTTTAGGATACCACATATATTAGTGTTAACTAGAAAAAGAGGTTAATCCTTGTTCAGGACCTAGAGTAACCCGTACTCCTAAACAATCACCGTAACTTCAGCTGTATGCCTTTATCCATGGGGTGTGGTAAGTCACAGATTTAGTTGTGGATTTAAGATACAATTTGCTGTATTTGCCTTTCCAGATATGTCTTACCCACAGTGTCAGGCCTCAGAGCTGTAACAGATATCTCTGCACCAATCAAACCAAAAAGCAGGGGCTGAAAAATATCCCACGCAACTGCAACAATGTCTTCCACCTCAGCCTGTAAGAAAGAAAATAAAACAATCTATTAATATTTATACAAACACTGTTGAATTTGGTTGATCACTATCAACATATGATTTATTCTCATCACTATTGTATTTCTATCTTAATTTATATTGCTGTGCTGCCTCCCAAATCCTTCAACAAACCTCAAGGTGATGGAAGGACAGCTTAATCACAGCCACAGGTGACAAACTTCAAGTCGAGGGTTCCTACATCCACATGGAAAATCAAGCAAGCCCAGACTTTGGACTATTTAGGGATTTTCAGTGTTCTATAGCTTGAGTCGTCTGGCACTGTATGCAGAGGGCCCATGTCTGGGCATACCTGTTGCACTTTTAGCATCTAGTGCAGCAAACAACAAGGTAACTGAAGAAATGCTTGAATTAATCTAAACCACTTGTGCATGTTTGGGGACACATTCCAGTCCATCATTTTCACTGAATATGCCATTATAGAAACAGACCTGACATATGCAAATCAGCCCTGGTCCTGCTCCATTAGGAATGGTCTAACCTGAGCTGCCAAGATGGTTCCTCTTCAGACATGAACACAAGCAATCTAAGTCTTTTTTGGCCTCAACAAACTTAATCAATGAGGTATAGCTTGTGTTCTGTGATAGAGCATGCAACCCACTTCTCGTCATACCCACTGTACTAATCAACAAACAGGATGAACAATAGAATGCTTGAATTAATGTAAGCCACTAGCAAATGTTTGGGCTGTACGCTAGTCTATTGACATTTATCCAGTGACCAACTTTAGACAGAGACCCGCCACATGTTAATCAGTCTTAGTACAGCTACAATAGAACTGTCCAGCACAAACTTCACAGCCAGGGCCCCCCAAGCAACCCCAGACCGGTTTACGACTATTTAGGGATTGTCAATGTGATATAGCATGAACCCTTGATATGGTAAGCTCAGGACCTATGTCTAGGCATGTCCATTGCACTTTGGGCATCTAGAGCAACAAACAATGAGGTGGTGGAAGGAATCCTTAAATTAATCCAAACAACTTGCAATTGCTTGGGGCCACAATTCAGTCCATCATTTTCACCCAATACGCCACTCTAGAAAGGGACCTGCCACATGCAAATCAGTCTTAGTCCTGTTTCATTAGAAATGGTCCAGACCAAACTGCCCAACTGAGTCCTCTTAGGACGTGTACACAAACAATCAAAGCCATTTTCAGCCTAAACAGGATTAATCAGTGAGGCATAGCTTGGTTCCTATGGCAAAGATCGCAAAACCCACATATGGTCATATCCATTGTACTTTGGGTGTTTCCAACAACAAACAGGGTGATCTAAGGAATGCTTAAATTAATTTAAGCCACTGGTGAGTGTTTGTACAGTATTCCAGTGTATTGACTTTTACCCAGTAAGGAACTCTAGAAAGGCACCTGCCATATGCAAATCAGCCTTGGTCCTGCTCCAACAGGAACAGTCCATCGCAAATTGCCAGACCGGGTCCCCTTCAGAAGGGAGTACATGCGATGCCTGACTGGTTTTGACCTACTTAGGTATCACTAGTGAAATATAGCAGTGGCACAGTGATAAAGACACTTTTCCAGTTGAACTTTTGGAATTTGCACCCTCTACGCTGAAGGAGCATATACCAAAACAAGCAAATGAAGAAGATTAAAGACAAATCAACCTGGCAACAAAAATGACAGAGACGTAAAATGTTGTTCATTCAGGTAGGTCTAATGATAGCAAATGTTCCTTTTGCTCTAAGACTGAGGACTGCTGAATGAAAATGCCAAACTTCTCTGTGGAAGGACTTTCTAGATTTATATGACTAGTGGACTGCAATATGTTTATCTGTGTTGATTACTGTCTTGTGGTGGGTGCTTTTATTTTTTCCCTCTAGCTCTATGGGTTTATCATGTTGTCCCTTAATAAGACTTTGGCGTACCATTATCTCATTAAAACTATAAGGCTCAGCCTATATTTATTTAAGGATATATTCAGAAAATAATGAATCCATTTTTAATTTTATCCAGTGCCTCAGACAAAATGCTTCTATTGGAAAGAAACTGTATCGAATTCTACGATTGTAACCCAATAAATTATTTATCAATGCAAATTATGTAATCCACTGCGGCTGTGTAGTGAGTACATCAGAAATGGTAAAGATCAAATGAACATTACTGACTTCAATTTCACAAAAGGTTCAGAACAGCTTGCTCATGGTCATACTCGAAATAGCCCCTCGAAATCCCGTAAAGAGGATAGTAACCACCTCATTAATTTAACCTGCAAGTCCGCTGCCTGGATCCAAACACTTGGATGATATACTTGAGTTTCAGATCTCTATTATTTAAATTGAGTCTGAACTCTTGTTTTAAAATAAACAAAAGAGACTAGCACCCTCATTACGACTTTGGCAGTCTTTTTGGAAGACCGCCGAAGCCGCTACCGCCAACAAACCGCCATATTTGGAGTTGCTTTGGATTTCCACCGGTTTACGGGTGGAAATCCAAACCCATCGACCTGGCTGACGGAGGAAGAGAGGAAGTTCCACTGCCACGCCAACAGGACTCTGCCCGCCGTAATACACATCGTATTGTGGTGCAGACACGAGGACCCATCCCCTCCTGGACGACCACCTCGCCAAAAAAGGTATGTGGACTGTCCGAAAAGGGGGATGGGGAGTGTTGGGTGCATATGTGTGCATGTATGTGTAGCGGAATGGGTGTGCATGAGTGAGTGTATGTGTGTGTTCGTGGAGGGTGTATGTGTCTGCATGCGTGCAGATGAGTGGGGGGTGCATGCATGCGGATAAGTGGGGGTGCATGCATGGATGTGTGAGTATGAGTGGGGGGGTGGGGGGGTGCATGGAGTTGTGTGGACATGTGTGGAGGGTGCATGGAGGTGTGTGGATGTGCTGGGGGTGCATGAAGGTGTGTGGAGGTGTGCAGGTGCGTGTGCCGGTGACAGGAATGGGGATTCCTATCAGCAGGTGCGTTACCGCCAGGCTTTTCGTGGTGGGCGACTGCCGCAAAAAGCCTGGCGGTATGCTGCCTCCTAATACAGCTGGCAGTCTGAGGCCTGCCGCCGGCCCAGAGGCGCTCACCACCGGCCACGTCGGTGCGACTGCACTGGCAGGCCGGGTGGTGTTGTGCTGATTTGGCTTCGGCCAATCCGCCGTACTTGTAATGCACCGGTCTTTACCGCTGGGACCGCGGTGGTAAGACAGCCACACTTGTGATCAGGGTCCTAGGTGTTTATTTCTTTGTACTTACTTACACCCACAAAAAAGAACAAGCATTTACAATGCAACGGGTCTCGCGTTTGCTCATGTTAGAGCTGATCGCGTTGTAAACTCCTAACCCGACTTTTCACCTATCGGGCAAAAGTGCATTTATGTACATAACCCGAAAAAGTGAAATCAAGTATGTAAAGCGCTCGACTTCTGCCAAGCGAGATCGGGCTCGTAAATTAGAGAAAAAAAAGTCCACGAGCCCGATGGAAAACAGCGAGCCTCGAATGTTTTCTGTACTTGGTCGCTGCGCTCGAGGAGGGCTAGCCACCGGAAAAGGCATGACATATGCGTGCCGTCGACTAATGAAAGCAAGCAGATTTTATTAGGCAAGCCTACCAACCAATAACAAACACTGACGTGAAGTTGACAGGGCTCCGAGCCCTTTTCTAAATACAAAAGAGTCTTGCTGCGATACGCATGCGCGAGCGCATGCAACGCAGGCTCGACCCTAAAAACCGAAGAAAAGAGTTCTAGAGTAATATGTAAACTGGGCTTAGCCCATTAATATAAGTTCAGTACTTTCTGTTCAAGTACTTTTCACATTTATGTTACCAGGTTTGTTTGTTTCTGGGAAATTCAACAAATGAAGAAAACTTAAATCACTAAAAGGCTAAAGCACTTTATTTTTTATGTCCAGTGTTCACGGATATTGATACCGAACTTCCGGGTACTCTTCACCCTAATGCACAGTCTGATACCTAGCCACTACAAGTTTTAAGGATTCATAGGTTACAAGGATTTTCATCCTACATCCTTCAGTGAGGTTTCTCAGTTAAGGGTAACAAAGACTGCATGTTTGTTCAATGATCCTCACTGGCTGTTAATGTTGTGAATACAAAATGTAATCTAATTGCCAAATGCCATGATTCATTCCCTGCAATTGCCTCCACGAGTTCATCTTGCAACAAGACGAAAAGAGACCCAAAACGCCTAACTGTCTGAATGTACGCACCTTCATGGGTAGAAACGGGTGGTGATATGTGCTGCCTATGGATGTGTGATGCTATTAATTGTGTGTGACCAATGACTTTGTGTTTCACCACTGCGCATATTAGTTGCTTAATGTTCACCAGTAGCACATTATATGTTTTGTTCAGTTTAGCTGCCTATTGGCTTTAACATGGAGTTAGCCATTACATTCTGTATTCAGTTTAGCCGCCTATTGGTTTTGACATGGCATTAGCCATTACATTTTGTATTCAGTTCAGCTGCCTATTGGCTTTGACATGACATTAGACATTATGGGGGTCATTCTGACCTCGGCGGTAAAAAGCGCTTACCGCCGGTCAGAAGACCGCCATAATACCGCCACGGCCGCGGTAAGCCGCCAAGGTCATTCTGACCCACAACTGCCAAACCTCCAAAAATCCGACCTCCACTGCAGTCCGCCACATCAGAGGCCAGTGGTAAACTGGAGATGACCAAACCTCCACCACTACGCCAACAGAAATACGCCCATGGCATTACGACCCACGAATCCACGCGGCGGTCATTCAAACGCGGTATTCCATTGGCGGTACACACCGCTGCGCTCAAAAACACACCCAGCACCAAAACACAGCCACATTGGACAATTCGAAATACACACACCTGATACACATACACACACCACTCCCACACACCTAATACAATATAAAACACACACCCACTTCACCCACAAACCCCTACAACCAAAAAGAGATGAAGGACAGAGAGACACACCATAGAATAGAGAGCTACATCACACAGAGGCACACAACACCATCACCCACACCACATATACGCACAAAGCACCACACACCAACACACTCATCACCACATACACCACCCCACACCTCATCCACACCACCCCATGGCACCCCAAAGACACCCACGGTTTTTGGACCAAGAACTCCGGGTCATGGTGGAGGAAATTATAAGAGTAGAACCCCAGCTCTTCGGCACACAGGTGCAGCACACCACTATAGCCAGGAAGGCGGAGCTATGGCAGCGGATCGTAGACAGGGTCAACGCGGTGGGACAGCATCCCAGAAATCGGGAGGACATCCGCAAACGCTGGAACGACCTACGGGGGAAGGTGCACTCGATGGTGTCAAGGCACAACATCGCTGTGCAGAAGACTGGCGGCGAACCCCCACCCACCCCACCCGAATTCACAGCATGGGAGCAAGAGGTCTTGAACATCCTGCATCCTGAGGGCCTAGCTGGAGTAGCCGGAGGAATGGACTCTGGTAAGTCGAATCTCAACTACTTCATCCCCCCCACCCCACCAGCATGCCAACCCACACCCCCACCCTCACCCCCAATCCCCCATCACACATCCTCCCTGAGAATGTCTCACCAGCACAACCCACCCAACCCAACACCAACCCCTGAATGCCAACACAAACCATGGACACCCATCACCTAAGCATCACCACTGCACATACCCATCCCCCCCACAAACCACCCTCACAAATCCTCCCACAAGGGAATGGCACCACTGGGGGACAAGGGCACACACAAATCGCACGCCATGGCACACACACAACCAATAACCATACTCTTTTACCCCTGCAGGACCCGAACGCCAACACACCGGTCAGGAGGGTCCAGAAATGTCCATCCCACCCCCGGAACAGGCCCCCAGTGATGACAGCAGCTCTGTCGACCTTGAACCTGATGACCAGCCCGGACCATCGGGGACCTCTGGGCAGTGGGTTCCCCACACACAGACACAGGCCACAGCAGACCCAACCCCTTCTGGGAACACCAGCACAGCTCCCACCCAGCGGGCCCATGCCTCTGTCTCTAGGACAGGTCAATCAGCAGTGTGTCCGCCACTAGAGGGCACCCAGGCTGACCCACCACCCCAACAACAACAGGGACCTGGGGGCAGTGGTAGTGGGCACACCGTCCAGGGGACAGAGGCCCGGGGAAACAGGGCAACTCGGAGGGCTGCTGTGCGACAGGGGGGGGAGGAGAGGCCCAGGGAACCCACTCTCCAAGAGGCCCTCACCACCATCATGGGAGCGTACCACCACTCCCAAGAGACGATGGCGACGGTACTGGCCAGGTTCACGGAGATCCAGGCACAGCAGGAGGAACGCTACATGGGGTTCAGAGACGAACTCAGGAACATCGGGACCGCAATGGGGACCATCGTCCTGGCCCTCAACCGGATAGAAGACACGTTGCGGGACCATGTGGCACCACACAGGGCCCCTGTCACTAGCCAGGACCAGGAACAGCCTACCACCTCCGCCGGCGCTAGTGGACAGGAGGCCCCCACACAACGACAGGCCACCAGAACCCCACCTCCTGCTGAAGAACAACCACCCCGCAAGAGGAGCCTGAGATAAAAAAAAAAGACAGAGTAGGATGCCAAGACCCCCGCCAGCATGAGATACCCCCTGAAGTCATCCCACTGTCCCACATTGCCACCCTGTCCAACCTTGAACTGCCCCTGCTCCATCCTTCCACAGGCATATGGACAATGCACCTGTCAGACTGAGAACTGGACTCTGCCATGGACATTACTCCACCCCCACCCATCACCTTTTTACTATCATGTACCAATATCTAGCACTAAAAATAAATCACTCATTGCACAGAAATCAGTTTGGAGTCATGCTGTATTCTTATCAAATGTATTACACATTACAGTTCAATATATGTTCTGTCAATTTGTGATGACAACATACCAATGTCAATACGCTGTAGTTCATGGGCAAACCAAGCAGAAGTCACGCACTGAGTCATACAGCACTGAAAAGGGGAGGGAAAATCAAAATTCAGTTAAAAAGAACTGGGGAGAAATACAGAAAGTAGAGATGCAGGGGGCTCTAAGTAAATGTTAAATGGCGTGGGTGATTCTTACCTGTGGGCTACTGAAAATACTGTTGAATGACAGTGCCCTGTTGTCTGTGTCGTCCTCTTCGTCTTCCTCCTCTTCACTCTCCGCAGGCTCCACAGCTGCCACAACACCACCATCTGAACCATCCTCCTGCAGGAAAGGCACGTGGCATCGCAATGCTTGATTGTGCAGCATACAGAAGGCCACGATGATATGGCACACCTTCTTTGGTGAGTACATGAGGGATCCACCTGTCATATGCAGGCACCTAAACCTGGCCTTCAGGAGGCCGAAGGTCCTTTCTATGATCCTCCTAGTACGCCCATGTGCCTCATTGTACCGTTCCTCAGCCCTGGTCCGGGGATTCCTCACTGGGGTCAGTAGCCACGGCAGGTTGGGGTAACCAGAGTCACCTATGAGCCACACACGTTGTCTCTGTAGCTGTTCCATCACATAGGGGATGCTGCTATTACGCATAACATACGCGTCATGCACTGACCCAAGGAACTTTGCATTGAGATAGGAGATGTACTGGTCAGCCAAACAGACCACCTGCACATTCATAGAATGGTAATTTTTCCTGTTTCTGTACACCTGTTCATCGTCTTTTGGGGGTACCAAAGCCACATGGGTCCCATCAATGGCACCAATGATGTTGGGGATATGTCCAAGGGCATAGAAATCAGCCTTCACTGTAGGCAAATCACCCTCCTCTGGGAAAACAATGTAGCTCCGCATGAGTTTCATCAGGGCAGACAACACTCTGGACAAAATTTTGGAAAACATAGCCTGAGACATTCCAGATGACATGGCCACTGTTGTCTGGAATGAGCCACTTGCCAAAAAATGGAGGACAGACAGAACCTGCACTAGAGGGGGAATTCCTGTGGGTTGGCGGATGGGGGACATCAGGGCTGGCTCCAGCTGGGCACACAGTTCATGGATAGTGGCTCGGTCAAGTCGGTATCAGAGTATAATATGGCGTTCTTCCATTGTCGACAGGTCCACCAGCGGGCGGTACACGCAAGGATTCATCCTTCTCATCGCAAGTCCCAGCGGACGGTGCCTAGGAAGGACAATATGGAGCACAGAGTCAATCAACTCACAGGTACGTACACCACAGCTTGCACAGCACACAATTATGTATGTATTGAAATGCTTGTATGTGTGGCAATGCAAGGCCTAGGCCTGTGTGACGCAGTTGAAATTAAGCCATGTGGGCCCTTGAAATGGCGGCTGCCTGACCTGTGAAGTGGGACAATGGGATGTGAGGTCACTGCGCTGGCGTGGCACACCGTGGCGGTAGGCGGTCGAAGACCGCTTTGCAAAGCCGCATTGGTTAACAATGATCCCTACGGGTTTCATGAGCCAATGACGATGTGCGCAGGCGGTCGCGGTACGCACCGCCGCGGTACGCACCGCCGCGGAGGTGACCGCCATTTTCTATCTGCTTAATCACTCGAGACCTGATCATCCACAGGAGAGGACCTATACTGCAAGTGCTGCTGTGACCTCGGTCTGGAAGAGACAATGGCTGCTGCGACTGGGAAAAGGGCCCCTGCCTTCACTTCTGAAGAGTTGGAGAAACTAGTGGATGGGGTCCTCCCCCAGTATGCGCTACTCTACGGTCCTCCAGACCAACAGGTAAGTACACAGGGTGCACGTCGAATGGGCAATGCATGTGTTGAGTGGGGTGGATATAAGATTTTGGGGGGGGGAGAGAGAATGACGAGTGCAAGGCATGACAGATGAGAGAATGTGCCACATGGCAAGGTTGGGGAGGGGGGGCCAATCACATCTAACAAGCAGAAAATTGATGATATTTCCTTTCCCACCCTGTACATGTCAAATAGGTCAGCGCCCATCAGAAAGTCGATATTTGGCGTGCCATCGACAAGGAAGTCTGGACCCTGGGGGTCTACAACAGACGGGGCACCCACTGCCGCAAGAGGTGGGAGGACATCCGCCGCGGAACCAGGAAGACCGCCGAGTCACTGCTGGGGATGGCCTCCCAACCTAGGAGGGGTGCCAGTCGTACCCTGACCCCCCTGATGTCCCGGATCCTGGCGGTGGCCTACACTGATTTGGATGGGCGCGTGAGGACATCACAGCAGACACAAGGGGGTGAGTAACAGCTAATTCAGCTATTTTTACGCGCAGTGGAGGTGCCTGGGTGGGGGAGGAGGGCTGTGGGTGACATTAGGCCAGGGCGCTTTCTGTAGTGTAGTCCTCTCCTTTAGCCATGGCCCTGTACTCCCTCCCCCCACCTCTGTAGGGTGACAAGTACAGCTATCCATGCTCCAGCATCACCCATGTGCGCTTTTGTGTACCCTAGATCTATAGGCCTGGTCACAAGTACTGAGTAGTGTACCCCGATAGCGCGGCTTAGTGCATGAGGCTCCTGTGTCTGTCCTCTCCGACAACGGTGTTGACAATGCATGCACTCAACCTATTTTTTTTTCTCCCCCCACCCTTTTTCTTTATCTATTTTTCCATGTGTGAATTAGCATCATCAGGCGGAGGAGATTTGGCACCGGAGCAGGAGGGAGCTGCGACTCACAAGGCCCCGGTGGGCCATGGCACAGACACCGAGGGCACCAGTGATACGGAGGGCGAGGGGAGCTCCACAACGGGGACCCGTGGTGATACCAGCGACACCGACACGTCCTCGGATTGGAGCTCCCTAGCGCTGGTGGCAAAATCCGTGCCCCCGCCTCTACAGGTACAGCCGCCACCCAGCGCACCAGCTCTGCCCTCCCAGCAGCCCCTCAGCCCACGCTCCGTGCCCGGTCGCCCAAGAAGGCGGGCATCTCCTTCGCCCCAGGCACCTCAGGCCCTGCCCCTGTTACCCCTGCTGCCCTCAGTGAGGAGGTCATTGACCTCCTACAGACCATCATTGTTGGGCAGTCTACCCTTTTGAATGCCATCCAGGGTGTGGAGAGGGAGGTGCATCGTAGCAATGCATACCTGGAGGGCATTCATTCGGGTCAGGCTGCCCATCAACGATCGTTCAATTCTCTGGCCTCAGCACTGACGGCAGCCATTATCCCTGTCTCCAGTCTCCCTCTTCTAACTGCCTCCTCCCTGTCTCTGTCTCCTGTTCCTCAGCCTATCCCATCCACACCATCAGACCAGCCTGCACACACCTCAACACCCAAGGGAAGCTCACACAGACATAAGCACCACAAAACACACAAACACTCACCCAAGCAACACACAGAAGCAGACATGCCAACAGTCACTACCACCTCTGTGTCCCCCTCCTCCTCGTCTCCCTCCTCCCTCCCTGTGACGTCTACACTCACACCTGCATGCACACCACCAACAGCCAGTACTTCCATCACCTGCACACCCTCCAGTACAGTCCGCACACGTGCAGTCACCACCCCCACTGCCATTTACACGTCCCCTGTGTCCTCTCCCACTGTGTCTGTCACCCCCTCTTCCATGACACACAAACGCAGGCAGCCACCCACCCAACAGCCATCCACCTCACGACAGCCTACGTCACAATCACCTGCAGCCAAAGACAGCACACCTGACTCTCCTACAACCACATCCTCTTCCTCCACTCCCATCACCACTACTCCCACCCTTTACCTTGGTCCCAAAAAACTTTACCTCTCCAATCTGAACCTCTTTCCCTCACCTGACCCACCCCCTCCATCTGCTAAGAGTCCCAAGAGCACCTCAGCCACCACCTGCCCAGCTTCTAGTGTCACTGTTGTGCATGGGTTCTGGAGTCCACACTTTGGCAGCAGTGACACATCTGTCAGCAGCAAGGGGACAGCCAGCCCCCCCCCTGGCAAGAGGACACGGAAACTCAAGGGCCTCCGTGAGAAGACTGACACGGCTGCCCCCAAGGACCAAAGTGCTGCCACTTCACCTGCCACAACATCCAGGGGAGGCAAGGCCCAGAGACCTTCATCTAAGGAGTGAAAGGGCAGCAGGGCGGAGAAGTCAGCCAGCAGGAGCGCGGAGCAGGAGGGCCCCACTAGCCCCATCCCGGGTGTAAGGGAGGACACCCAAAGGGCCAGGACTCCGTCACCGAAGGGTCCAGCAACTGCACGGTCGGAGGGCGACTGAGCAGGGAGGCCAGGTCTGGCTCCCTTGGATTAACCGTGCAGAAGAGCACCGCTGAACACGGCCCGCCGTGCAGAAGAGCACCGCTGAACAGGGCCCCGCCGTGCAGAAGAGCACCGCTGAACAGGGCCCGCCGTGCAGAAGAACAGCGCTGAACAGGGCCCCGCCATGCAGAAGTGCACCGCTGAACAGGGCCCCGCCGTGCAGAAGAGCACCGCTGAACAGGGCCCGCCGTGCAGAAGAGCACCGCTGAACAGGGCACCGCCATCTCAAGCACCGCTCCGCTGGGCCCTTCCTGTCAAGCACCGCTGAACAGGGCACCGCCGTCTCAAGCACCGCTCCGCTGGGCCCTTCCTCTCAAGCACCGCTCCGCTGGGCCCTTCCTCTCAAGCACCGCTGAACAGGGCACCGCCGTCTCAAGCACCGCTCCGCTGGGCCCTTCTTGTCAAGCACCGCTGAACAGGGCACCGCCGTCTCAAGCACCGCTCCGCTGGGCCCTTCCTGTCAAGCACCGCTGAACAGGGCACCGCCGTCTCAAGCACCGCTCCGCTGGGCCCTTCCTCTCAAGCACCGCTGAACAGGGCACCGCCGTCTCATGCACCGCTCCGCTGGGCCCTTCCTCTCAAGCACCGCTGAACAGGGCACCACCGTCTCAAGCACCGCTCCGCTGGGCCCTTCCTCTCAAGCACCGCTCCGCTGGGCCCTTCCTGTCAAGCACCGCTGAACAGGGCACCGCCGTCTCAAGCACCGCTCCGCTGGGCCCTTCCTGTCAAGCACCGCTGAACAGGGCACCGCCGTCTCACGCACCGCTCCGCTGGGCCCTTCCTGTCAAGCACCGCTGAACAGGGCACCGCCGTCTCAAGCACCGCTCCGCTGGGCCCTTCCTCTCAAGCACCACTGAACAGGGCACCGCCGTCTCAAGCACTGCTCCGCTGGGCCCTTCCTCTCAAGCACCGCTCCGCTGGGCCCTTCCTCTCAAGCACCGCTCCGCTGGGCCCTTCCTCTCAAGCACCGCTGAACAGGGCACCGCCGTCTCAAGCACCGCTCCGCTGGGCCCTTCCTCTCAAGCACCGCTCCGCTGGGCCCTTCCTCTCAAGCACCGCTCCGCTGGGCCCTTCCTCTCAAGCACCGCTGAACAGGGCACCGCCGTCTCAAGCACCGCTCCGCTGGGCCCTTCCTCTCAAGCACCGCTCCGCTGGGCCCTTCCTGTCAAGCACCGCTGAACAGGGCACCGCCGTCTCAAGCACCGCTCCGCTGGGCCCTTCCTGTCAAGCACCGCTGAACAGGGCACCGCCGTCTCAAGCACCGCTCCGCTGGGCCCTTCCTGTCAAGCACCGCTGAACAGGGCACCGCCGTCTCAAGCACCGCTCCGCTGGGCCCTTCCTCTCAAGCACCACTGAACAGGGCACCGCCGTCTCAAGCACCGCTCCGCTGGGCCCTTCCTCTCAAGCACCGCTCCGCTGGGCCCTTCCTCTCAAGCACCGCTCCGCTGGGCCCTTCCTCTCAAGCACCGCTGAACAGGGCACCGCCGTCTCAAGCACCGCTCCGCTGGGCCCTTCCTCTCAAGCACCGCTCCGCTGGGCCCTTCCTCTCAAGCACCGCTGAACAGGGCACCGCCGTCTCAAGCACCGCTCCGCTGGGCCCTTCCTGTCAAGCACCGCTGAACAGGGCACCGCCGTCTCAAGCACCGCTCCGCTGGGCCCTTCCTCTCAAGCACCGCTTCGCTGGGCCCTTCCTCTCAAGCACCGCTGAACAGGGCACCGCCGTCTCAAGCACCGCTCCGCTGGGCCCTTCCTGTCAAGCACCGCTGAACAGGGCACCTCCGTCTCAAGCACCGCTCCGCTGGGCCCTTCCTGTCAAGCACCGCTGAACAGGGCACCGCCGTCTCAAGCACCGCTCCGCTGGGCCCTTCCTGTCAAGCACCGCTGAACAGGGCACCG
The DNA here is from genome assembly GCF_031143425.1 of Pleurodeles waltl. NCBI lineage: Eukaryota > Metazoa > Chordata > Amphibia > Caudata > Salamandridae > Pleurodeles > Pleurodeles waltl. Next base: position 952,287,061 of record NC_090436.1, on the reverse strand, counting down.
CCGTCTCAAGCACCGCTCCACTGGGCCCTTCCTGTCAAGCACCGCTAGACAGGGCACCGCCGTCTCAAGCACCGCTCCGCTGGGCCCTTCCTCTCAACCACCGCTGAACAGGGCACCGCCGTCTCAAGCACCGCTCCGCTGGGCCCTTCCTCTCAAGCACCGCTCCGCTGGGCCCTTCCTCTCAAGCACCGCTCCGCTGGGTCCTTCCTCTCAAGCACCGCTGAACAGGGCACCGCCGTCTCAAGCACCGCTCCGCTGGGCCCTTCCTCTCAAGCACCGCCCCGCTGGGCCCTTCCTCTCAAGCACCGCTGAACAGGGCACCGCCGTCTCAAGCACCGCTCCGCTGGGCCCTTCCTCTCAAGCACCGCTCCGCTGGGCCCTTCCTCTCAAGCACCGTTGAACAGGGCACCGCCGTCTCAAGCACCGCTCCGCTGGGCCCTTCCTCTCAAGCACCACTCCGCTGGGCCCTTCCTCTCAAGCACCGCTGAACAGGGCACCGCCGTCTCAAGCACTGCTCCGCTGGGCCCTTCCTCTCAAGCACCGCTCCGCTGGGCCCTTCGTCTCAAGCACCGCTGAACAGGGCACCGCCGTCTCAAGCAACGCTGGTCCAATGACAGTGCCGGTTCTGTGTCGACCTACTGTTCACGGTTCACTGTGCCCACCATGCCTCCTCCATGACCAGTGGTCTCTGTAATCCACCTGATGGACTGTGGCTTTGCACTCCCCAGGATGGCACAGTGGGCAACCCTCCCACTGTAGAGACTTGAGAGACTGTGGCTTTGCACTCCCCAGGATTGATCAGTGGGCAACCCACCCACTGTAGAGACTTGAGAGACTGTGGCTTTGCACTCCCCAGGATTGTACTGTGGGCAAACCACCCACTGTAGAGACTTGAGAGACTGTGGCTTTGCACTCCCCAGGATGGCACAGTGGGCAACCCTCCCACTGTAGAGACTTGAGAGACTGTGGCTTTGCACTCCCCAGGATGGCACAGTGGGCAACCCTCCCACTGTAGAGACTTGAGAGACTGTGGCTTTGCACTCCCCAGGATGGCACAGTGGGCAACCCTCCCACTGTAGAGACTTGAGAGACTGTGGCTTTGCACTCCCCAGGATTGTACTGTGGGCAAACCACCCACTGTAGAGACTTGAGAGACTGTGGCTTTGCACTCCCCAGGATGGCACAGTGGGCAACCCTCCCACTGTAGAGACTTGAGAGACTGTGGCTTTGCACTCCCCAGGATGGCACAGTGGGCATGGTGGCCCCTTCGTGGATCTGGCGTCGTGGACTCATCCGGCTGAGGTGCCCCCCCCTTCCCTTCCCCCTGAGGTGCCTGTAGTTTTGTCATCAGATGCCCCTGCAGTGTTCTCTCCAAAGGACTCAGGTCTCCTGTGTGGGCTTTGCCCTTGTGTTGTTACACTTTAGCCCACGGACACTTTGAAGTTCGTTAAATGTGCAGGACTAATTGCCTCGGTGTCTCGATTGCACCAAATATTTACTTTGTTTCTTCATATTGATATTTATCTTTTACCATGACTTCTCAGAGGCTATTTTTTACATAAATTTTATTTCTCACTTTGATAATGTCTTTTCAGTATTTCGGGGGGTTTAGGTGGTGTCACTGTGACTTGTTGCTCTGCATTGGTGTGTAGATAGTTGTGGGGGTGGGGGTCGCATATGTGTGTGCCCGTGGCCTTTCGTCCTCCCCCCTCCCCTGTGTCGTAGGTGCAGTACTCACCGTTGTCGTCTGCGCCGGCGTTCGTACTCGTGGTAGATGAGCAGGTAGACGAGAGCAGGTAGGATGTTTAATTCGGGTTCCATGCCGTCCTCCTTCCTCGTGGAGTGCGTAGAGGTGAGCGTTTTCCCGTTCGTAGTCTGTTTCCGCCGTGTTTTTATCGGCGGGGCTCCTGCCCCGGAAAAGGTGGCGGATTGGTGGGTCGTGATACTGTGGGCGGTACATTGTCTCCCGCCTGTCTGTTGGCGGTGACCGCCGCGCTGTTTGTTTGTCCCGCCGTGGCGGTCGGAGTGTTAAAGTGGCGGGCTGTGTTGGCGGTTCCCGCCAGGGTCAGAATTCAATTTTTTCGACCGCCGGCCTGTTGGCGGGTTGGCCGCCGCTTTAGCACCGACCGCCAGGGTTAGAATCACCCCCTATATTTGATATTCAGCTTAGCTGCCTATTGGCTTTGACATGACATTAGACACTACGTTTGATATTTAGGTGAGCTGCCTATTGGCTTTAGCGTGGGGTTAGACATTGCAGTTGAGACATTGCAGATGAGCTGTGTTTTTCCACAAGATGGACCAAGCTGTTTTCTTCACACCAGACCTTAGCTGATAAGAGCACGTAGATTTTGTGTTTACCTCGCAATCCAGTCTGAGAGCGAGTGAGCTCAGGAGAATTGGCCCCCCTCCAGGGTTCTTCGGCTCTCACACTGCGTTTGCTTTTAAGGAAGACCTGCAAAAGGTGGTGGCCATCTTCAACTCCTACTGCATAAGTTCCACATGGTCCAGAGCATCTTTAGTAGGTAATCAAGACAGCTGCGATCCTGTCTGACTTTTGAAACTTTGCAGACTTTTATTATCTTTGGAAATCTATGAAAGCCAAACTAGATACAGAGAAGCTACTGTTTAATGATTTAGGGCTTTATTTAGCATCCGGACGATGGAAAAAGTCATCAAAACTTGGTGGATATCCTGTCCACTGTATTACAAGCACCACAAGCTATAACAGACTTGTAATACAGCAGGAAGACATCTTCCATATCTGTGACAGAGAATCCAGTCTGCCACACTCTAAATAAGGCCGTAACAATTTATGAATGAACATTTTCAGGAATCATTCTTTTGGTGTCAAGGTGTCGAAGTAGGTTGGGAAGTCATTGTTTATTTTAGGTAAATTGTATAACCATAATGTACCTTATATTGCAGTTACTGAAGCTGTTAGGTTGAGCCACAGAACATATTCTTACAGGACTGAAGGTTGTTGTCTATAGTAAGAACCACATAATAGCTCAGAATAATTTTATATGTTACATAAAGTCTAATTATGTCTCAGTTCTATGAAGGCATTGTTTAATCAGACAAGAGATGAACATACAGAGACTTTTAAAGGGTATAAAGTATTAGGGATTATGTGCTGGAGTCAAAACAATACAATCACCAAAGGCTTCCTCTTGTTTTTAGAAACTAAAGTTCTTGCATTGTAGACTGTGCTCAGCTGTACAAACCAGAACAATAACGGTATCAAGTATGTTTATTTCTCTTTCTTATCCAATTCCCCTTCCCAGGGTTATTCTTCTATTTTTTGGTGCATGTTCAGCAGTGGAATTGGAGGAGTGTAGCAGCATGTATTGCTCCTGCTGGACTCAGATTGCAATTTTAGTGCTTTCTCAGACCAAAAAGGATGGTCTACTCAACAGAACTTTTCTCTTTCCTCTGCGCATGTCCACACAGCAGGTCTTTATGTAACGGTAAATATATACTGTTGTTTTTTGGAATTTTGTGTTATTAAATAATTTCCTAGGTGTCATTCTGACTGTATTGCTTTTAGAAAGCACTTAGTACTTCTATAACATTGGTAGGCAAAAAAAATAATCTGCCACCATGAATACGTATGTTTTAGCTAAATTCGTTGATGGAGGCACTTCAATCTACAATCTGTTCGGTTAACCAAAAACAGCCAAAGGGATCAACATAGGCTAAAAGGTATGAAATTGCTCAGCTAAATGTCCACATTATATTGATCTTTTGAAATGGATCAACATAGGGAAAAAGGTCTGAGATTGCTCAGACAAATGTCCACATTATATTGATCTTTTGTGCTGCATTTGAATGGAGACCACACATATGTTGGTATGAACCAAACGCACTAGACATCAAAAGTGTTTTCCAGACTTCCCCATGTGGGGGGAGTGGGGTAGGAGTTCCCCTTAAATACAGAACATTGACGCGGAGTGGCTAGGGCCGAGCATTTTGGCCTAGCAAATAGAAGTTAAATGAGCCGCCCAAGGGAGTTTCTATCCACATGAAGCTTCCACCAATCAGTGTGCTGTGCTCCTTATCTTGATGTGCACCCGTACTTGAAAAAATCTGAACAGCACCACGATGTAGGTCAGGCAAACAAGATGGCAGACGGAAGACGAATTATGTGTTTTGTCTCCTGACTTAATTCATCTCACCATATTCATGGCGAGTACTTTATTTTTGGCCTTTTAATATTAACCTCTGACAGGTTCTAGGGTGGATATACGGATATGAATAAGGCTTCACCTCTCATTTTACTTGAACATCAAGCAACAGCATAAAGATAAGATGGCCAATGACTTGGGCTCTCATTAATTGCAGACTTTCAACTTTTTTCTGCTTATTACGACTATTATACTTTTCAAGACAACTATTCATGCAACTGGGAATTGTTCAGCTATCTTGGATATTTTTTACACATTTATTTAAAGGATCCCTGAATAGTTGTAGCTGCAGACACTTATTGAGGAGGTGCCTATTGCAGCATACCCTGTTAATGGCGCTCTTTTGTTAATGTCCTCTGCTCCTTCCTTAAAAAGATACCTGAGCAGACTTTGAGCACTCTTTTTACTCCCTCTGTGGGATTTTGTCTGCCTTAATTCTGATTCTACTGATACTTTGTATTATAATCACATTTTTTATTGGCTTTACAGCACATGCAATGAACGGTACACAGTACAAAACACAGTATATCCACGACAGAAATAGCAGGCAATATAAAAAGAAAGAACAGTCGGACATAACATCTCAGACATCAGGCAGGTTGTGGTAAGCCCGCCACCTACCCCAAATTTGCAGCTGCTTTATAGGGCAGCCACGGACTCTGTAAATAGGTACCTCCATCCTTGCGCACCAATCCATTGCAGAGCTCCACTTCACAATAGATGGTGGGGAGGAGGATGACTTCCAGTGGTGAGCAATATCACGCTTTGCCACCATAGTGCTGATGTCCACCAGTGTGTGTCCTTCATGGGGTCCCCCAAAATCATACAAGATGCCCAACAGGGCTCCAGGGAAAGAGCATTCAATGGGCCTTTCCAGAAGAGCAGTTAACTTAGCAAAAATAGAGGACCAATATTTTTCTATAACTGGGTATGGCCACACACTATATGAAAGAAGTCTCCTTCAGTCCTCAATCACCTACGGCGACTAGGGTTTGGAAGCAAGCCCATTCTCCATAAGTGCTGTAGAATAAAGTATGAAACATGCAAATATTTTAATTGGATAAGACATAGATGAGAGGGAATAACTAGCTCTTGTGGAGCCATCCTGGCATCTCTCAAATCACTGTCATCCAGCTCATTGTATTCCGGGAGGTCCTGCAGTTGTGTATTATAGACAGCCAATGCATAACAGAGTTGAAGATATCTATAGAATTGAGTTCTGTGGTGATGAAAATCATCTTGGAGCACCAGGAAGGTGTTCAGCTGTGAGCCCTCCCAGCTATGTCCAAGATGGGAGATGCCTATGAGGCCCCATTTATGAAATCCGTCCAGAGTGGGTGCATGTGGCATCTAGATACCCTGCAAAAAGAGGGTCATTCGCGTAAACTGGCAGTCTCAGCCAACCCATCCCAGGGCCCGCCGCCAGCACAGGAGAGTGGCCCTAGTAATCTCCAGCAGAGAATGACAGATTGGGCTGCCATAAAATAAACACAGCATATGCTGTCAGTCTGTAACTGAAATCTCCAAATGAAAGGCAGGTTTATCAGAGTCACCTAATATCCAGTCATTAATTGCCTCATAATACAGGCAAACGATCGGAAGCACCATTCCACTGTCGGATGACTGGACGCTGTTATGAAAGGCTATTTTCTAGGTCCTATTCTCCCAAAGAAAAAAGCACACAGCACCCTGCAAGCCTACGAATCAAGAATGAGGGATGAAGAGAGGAAAGTTCTTCAATGGACATATTAATCGCAGGAGGGCGATCATTTTGAACAAAGAGATCCGACCCAAGGTACAGATCAGTAGAGCGGGCCATCTGATCAAGTTCTGGCACGTCTGATGTAGCAGCTCCAGGTTAATTCGATATCCAGACCAATAACTACCCCAGTGAAGGAAAACTCAATCTATTTATTAGGTAGCGATCCCGCCAAAATTTTACCTCAGCCACCCTGCACAGGGACAAAAAATTACTTGTTTTGAATGACCACCAGCCCCCATGCATATTACAAATCGTGGCTCAGTGATATGTGGTTGGCAGAGGAAAAGTAGTAAGGTGCCACAAGTCTGGAGCTAGATGAGAAAATGAGCGACTGCAGCAACAGGATTTAAGATCCTTGGGAGCTTGAAGCAAATGGGAAGAGGAAGATCTGAGGTATCTTTTTGGGATATTTGGGATGACTAAAGGTCTAACATGGAGGGGCCTCTGTTGTGGAATGATTTTTAGAGTGCACTGGACCTTAAATTGAATAAGTTGGTCAACAGAAAGCCAACGAAGGACCTTCATTTCACTTCTTGCAGAATGGTGCCTTGGGAGTTTCAATAGCCTGGTGGTGACATTTTTAATGATCTGTAACCTATTCGTCACATATCGCAGGGAGCACAGTTAGAGGACACTGATATAGTCAAGGCGGGAAATGACAAGGGCCTGGACAATTAAGCTCCTCGCTGAAAAAGGGAGAAGATCTAAAGCCTTTCTCAGAAGTCTGAGAACACCGAAGCAGTTGGCTGCTAGGTTTTCAGCTTGATACTCTATAGTGAGACTGGAGTCAAGTTGTATTCCAAGACTTTTGATTACTGCTTTTGGACAAGGGAAACCTTCTAGGCAGACGTGCAGGGGAGTTGAAACTTCTTTACTAAGGTTATTATCCAGTAGCATAACCTCTGTTTTATCTGCGTTAAGCTTATGGTTACTATTGGCCATCCAGCTAGACACTGCTTGAAGGCAAGGAGCCACATTAAAATGGCTGGAGCCAGGTTTCAGGGAAATAGGAATCACCAATTGGGTGTCAACAACATAAGACACCAGTGACAACCCAAAGGAGTGTATAATATAAGACAGTGGAAGCATCTAGAGATTAAAAAGAGTGGGGCTAAGAGAAGAGCCCTGTGCAACCCACACTTCAGGGGGAAACTGGCAGTGTAGCAAGAATGTTTGAGGACCTGGAAAGTTCAATTTTCTAAAAACGAAGAAGGACATTTTATGGCTGGGCCAGTGACACCATCTTTGGAAGTTCTGTGGATCAGTATGGAATGGTCCGCTGTAACGAATGCTGCACTCAGGACTAATAAGATTAGGGTTCCCGAGCCTCGGCGATCCATAAGCGATCTAAGTTCCTCAACTACAGTGAGCAATGCTACCTTGGTGCTCTGTAAGGGGGTCAGATCCCCATTTGCGTCAGATGGAGGATATCATTAGACTTGAGAGAGGAAGAGAGATGCTTGTCAACATGTTTTGCCAGGAGCATTGATAGACCGGTAAATGAGAGATGGGTCTAAAATTGTTCAGGCAGCAAGGGTCTAACTCAGGTTTTTTTTTACCAAGGGTTTGACCACAACATGATTCCATTGTGGGGGAATATCTTCTGTAGCAAGAGAAAGATTCAACAAGTCAACCAAGGTAGGAGCAATGCTGTCAAGATCCTGATGTAAGATGCATAGCGAAATAGGACGAGGGGGGATCCTGATTTGGCTGGTGATAGAAGATCTGTAAGAAGACTAATAGTCAGTTCAGCAAAGGCTGTAAGAGTCCCAGCTGACAGTGTAGATGTTGACTCGTTGCCTAAAGAGTCGATATAGGACTGTTAGGGAAGGAGAAGTAGATATCTAATATTTTTCTGAAAATATACAACCAAGTTGTTCCTGTGTTAAGGTGATGCTCCCAGGGCAGATCCTGCTAACTCTAATATCCTTCAAAATCTGAAAGATCTCTTTGCCCGAGAGATTAATTTTTGCAGAATAACATGCAGACTCAGCTGATTTTATTGCATCACGCTAGTGCCTTATAGAGCCCTTGTATTCACTTTTGAGCCAAGGTACTCGCCTCCAGACTAGAAAAAGTCCTTAATCAAAAGATTCACCTATCACAATCCGTCTTCCGCAAAGGAAGATAAGCGGGCAATAATAACAGAATATTGTGTCAGGCTAAGGAAAAGGCTAAAATACTTGATTCTCTGGATGCCGCCTTGCAGTAGACGCAGAGGAAGCCTGCAATAAGGTCTCTTGGCTTTTTCTGAGAGCCACTCTACATAAATTTAGATCATGGTAAAACTTTATTAAGATAGTGTTTAACTGTATTCTAACCCAAAAGCATTGGTCAGAGTAAATGGGTGTTTATCTCAATTTTTCTCACTGAATCAAGGTACTAGACAGTGTTGTCACTTGTCTCCACTTCTATTCTTAATAGCTATTGAACCCCTTCTTCATTTGCTTCGCATCAACAAAGAGATTGAGGGTATTCTTTTCTCCTCCAGGACACAAAAAGTAGCAGGGTACGCTGATGGAGTACTGATATAGCCATTTGCTCCATTCCCCAGTTATTAAAAACAACTGATGATTATGAGAAGGTTTCAGGCTATTCTCTCAATATAAATAGAATGGGATCTTTCTCCTAAACATACATTGTTTACCCTCTTCAATCTAAGGTTTGGGTCTAAAATGGCAAAACAAATTATTAAAATACCTTGAAGTGTGGTTTGGATGACAGCTGATAGAGACCTTAGTATTGAATGAAAATAAAACAATCAGTTGTCAAGGAACTTCTCACACAACGGTCCCTAAAATGTATCAATTGCTGGGGTTGATTAGAAACAATTAAAATGATGATAGCCTCTATAATTACTTCCCAGAGGGGTATGCTTTCTTTCAAATGCCACCCTAGTTTATTTAAAAATATAACCTATTAATTAACTTCCTATGGAAAAAGAAGAAATCTGTAATATTGTTACTTAAACTCAGACTTGGCTAAACAGAAAGAAGTGTTCAATTTGCGGACTATCACAGATGCCATTAGCTTTTTTAGCCGGACAAAACCCTTGGTGGTTCAAACTCGCAGACAAATCCTCACCTATTTGACTACCGATAGAAATAGGTATTTCACCACTTCCTCTTTTTACTCTATTATCAATAGCTAATGTTATGGGGCTTATTTTGCAACACTCTACAACAGTTCTATATGACACAGTAGACACCTTATGCTTGACAGACATTTTTTTTTCAAAAGGCACTTTCAAAATCTGATATGGCAACTTTCTGTATGGTTTAAAAACCACTTACAACTGGATGGCCATGACACTATATGGAAATATTGGGCAACAAAAGGGATTACATTATTTAAGGATTAAGGAGACCATACTAATCCTTTCTTTTGCTACCCTGCAGGCTAAATATAATCTTGCAAATACAGATTTGTATACTTTTTTTAAACTCGAAGTGGCATTTAGAAATAAGGTGCTCTACATTCCTCTGATTTACCACTTCTTTTGAGCAACTTCCCCAAATGAGGGCATACTGCGTCCAGAGTACATAACCTCTTGATTAAATCTTGCCCTAGATTGACAAAAAAATATATACACTCTTGGAATGCAATGAAGACTCCAATCTAAATCAGATATTCTAACAAGTGCCTGGTCAAATATTTGGAATTCTACCTTTAAAGAAAAGATGACATCTGCTCTAACCCAAGTGAGGTTGTGAATGTTACACAATGTTTACAAGACGCCTGAGAAGCTCCATAAATTAGGAACTGCAACCTTGTAACAGGGGATACTAGAGATATGTTCTTAGATTGCATCCATATGTGACTACTACAGCAAAGGATTTGCACAATATTATGGGCTATCAGTTTAATATGGATTCAGTTACTGCCATTTTAGGAAAGAATGCAACTTCTCAAGCAAAAGTTGTTGCTCTGACACAATGTTTGTTAATTAGTTTGACCCTCGCCATAGGCACAAAACTGTTTCTCTCTGAATGGATGAGCTCTTCCAAGATTTCCTATCAAACATAGTGGGAAAGGCTATGCTTTCTTAGCAGTGCAAAGAATGAATGCTTCCAAAAATCACATAGTGTATCATCCCCTAGGACATTATGCGATTCACTTGATACCTATCTTCAGAAAAACAAACCTCCCTGAATTGTGTCTACACATCTACCCCTTCCCTTTTAGCCTCACCAGTGCCTACAGCCGGTGTACTTCAAAGTAGCTTCATTACTGTTATTAATAATAATGTCTGACATAAATATTGTGTACTAAATATTGTTTACACAAATATCACCCTATGGAATTTCATATAAAATCTACACCCAATGGGGTGGTATATTTGTAAACAATATTTAGATCAGAATATTTACACCCGATGATATTTTTGTCAATGATATTCTAATATATAACCAAAGGTTTTTATTTGAAGTTATTTTTGTGTGCAGTCATGCATGATTAAATATATTGTAAACATTACCTTTTGATTGGACCATCCCATTCCTGCAAGAAAGGCCAAGACCAGCGTGCAGAGTCCCCCAGATCCAGGGAACCCAAAGAACAAACTTCCAAAGACAGCTGACACAGACAGGCCTAAGATCAAGTAACCTCTCTTCCATACAAGGTTACCCTATGAAGCAAAAGAAGACAATGTTTTGAAATTTCCTTTAACAAATGTGCATGTTGACAATGTTGTAGCAGCAACATTATATTTGCCAATATACAATGAAAAATCAGGTTCATATCAACATTTTCAGCACTTTTATGTTATATACATTAATCAGAGTGCTATTGAAATCCTATTTTATTATTCACAAGATTCTTAAAATCGTTGAAAATTCACTTCTGTATGCTTATGATTATGTTTGGAGTAAATTTTTGACTTTTTTTAATTTGCAAATTTTACATAAATGCAATACCTACATGTTTACACATAATTGCCAATTATGATGCAGATAGGATGAAAAAGTACGTTTGTAATTAAAAAGTAATTCCCACAAACTTTAGGAGTGTTTCTGTGCTAATGCCATCTTTAATTGTAAGAGCCTTTTGGTCTTGACAGAAGTAAAACTACGACTGTAACCAGGATGGGAATGCACCTGCAAGAAGTGCCTCGAAACCAGTAGTTTTGTGGCATCTTCAAGTACATTTGCTCAAGCATAATATGACACCATGATGTTGTGAGCAATGTATTCACACATATTCACTTGCTGAATACAAAATGTCATTTCACCCATTTAAGGAAAACATCACTTACCCTGCAAGGATCTCTTTGTGGCATGTAGTGCTGTGGATTCATATACTGTGCATTTTCCTGCCACCTTATATTGGGATTGGACGTGTACAACATGTTTTTATTGGAGAAATCTTTTTAGTCATGAGTAAAATGACTCCTCCCATGACTGGTAATGTGCATGGGCATGAGCTCCATGGTAAGAACTGTTTTCCCGGATGGTGGGTGGGGATGGAGACAGAGCATGAAAATGCAGAATGATGACCATGCAAGGAAACAAAAGTAAGAAAGAAATACAGGAAACAGATATCTTCCATGGAGGAGGGTGAACGCATGTGAATCTACAGCACTACATGCCACAAAAAGATGCTTACAGGGTGAGTAACATTTTCTATTTGGGGCATGTGTAGCTGTAGGTACAGATGCTGGGCACAGAATATAAAGCAATTCTCTCCAAAAGTGGTGGCTATCCAGAGGATGTTGCAGAGGTTTGGAAAAATCTACGTAAGACAGCCTAGCCAACTTAAGCTAGGGCATCTACAACGTAGGGAACGTGTGCGGTGAGGACCAGGTAGCTGCTGTACAGATATCAGCTATTCAGGATCAGGAATCAGTCTTTTGGATTTAGCATAGCAAGTTTGATTGTGCTTGACCAGCCAACAAGCTACCGCTGCTTTTGAAGTAGCACTACCCATGTGAGGTTTAGAATAGGCGACAAATAACTATTGCATTTTGCGAAATACTTTCTCTGATTAAAGTAGCATATAGGCGCCCTTTTTACATCTAGTGTGTATAGGGCTCTCATTGTCACCAAGTCTGGATGTGTGAAGGATACCGGGGGTTCAATTGCCTGGTTGAGGTGGAAAGGAGAGATTACCTTGGGTGGAAACTTGGGGGTGGTTCTAAGGACCACACTATTAGTGTGAAAAGGGGCTCTTTCAGCAGGAGGGCTTGGATCTTACATATACAAATCAAAGGAGTAATCACAGTGAGGAATGATATCTTCCAAGACAAAAACTGGAGAGGGCATGAATGGAAGGGCTCAGAAGAAAGAGGGTCCCAGAAGTCGAGTGATGGCTAGGTTAAGATTCTAAGACAAGACTAGGGGCAACGGGAGGAATAACCCTTTTATGTTCTACCATAAACCCTTTGACAATTGGCACTTTAAACTGTGTCCCTGTTTTGTAAGTATTCTGCACTGGAGCTAAATGTAAAAAATGGAAGTGTAAGCTAGCTAGAGCATTGCAAGTGCAGCAGGTAACATACAATGTCCTGCACTGTTGACTTTAGAAGCTCAATGTGTTTGGGTAGGCAGTAGTGAAAAACAAAATTCCACTTTGCTGCATAGAATGCTCTAGTGGTGGGACTGCTAGCCTCCTTGAAGATGGACATAAATTCAGAAGACAAATTGAGATAAACAAACTCTAAGAGCTCAGGTGCCAGATCCCTAGGTTGCTGTGCCTTTTGACTACAATGCCTGAGAGTGCCTGCACTAGGGTGAGGGTGAAGGATGTTTGCTGAAGCTTCAGAGTGGGAAAGGCTGAAAAGCGTAGGCAAATATCGCTGACCAGTTCATCCACAGAGCACTGCCCATGGACTGTGGGTGTGGAAACCTGAAGGCAAAGCTTGGGCATTTCCCATTTTCTCCAGTTTCGAACAGATCTATGACAGGAAAACCCCATTGTGGGAATTAGGGGAGCAGGACTTTTTGGTAGAGCCCCCGACTCCTGAGCTTGTTGCTGCATCCTGTAAAACAGGCCTGCAAAGTCATTGACTGCTCCCGGAACGCACTCTGCTAACATGTGTACTCTGTAGTCGATTACCCAATGCCAAATGCTTTGCACCAATGCTGATAAGTGAGGAGAGTTTATGACTGCCATTTCTGCAGATAGTACGTGGCAGTCATGTTGTCTGTTTTGATCAGGACTGTTTTGTGATGTACATGGAAGACGGAGGCCTTCAAAGCAATTAGATCTGCCAACAATTTAAAGTAGTTGAAGTGGAGGGTCTGTTGAAAGGATGTCCACAGACCCTAAACAGTCATATGTAGTAGATGTACTTCCTTCCTATTAGAGAGACATCTGTGGTAATGGTCACTTGGGGAACTGAGTCTAAAATGGGCTTGCCCTGCAACAAATTGTTGCTGTTCCACCACTGCAGAGAGTGATGGGTGCTGGGCCAAACTAACGCTAGATCTCCCTGTAGACACTTCAACTTGTGACCACTGTGCCACAAGGCACCGTGGAAGCAAACATATGTGTATGTGGGGATGGGGAGCGATGGCAATGCAGAAGGCCACCATCCCTAAGAAGAACACCACTGATCTGACTGTGAGCTGATGTTCTGGTTGAAAAGAGGCAGCAGCAAGTAAAAGGCTTGGAGTCTTGCAAGACTGAGATAAGCCTTCCCCGTGGCTGAACTGAGTATTGCCCATAAGAAGGGTTTTATTTGTGAGGGTTGATGGTGGGTTTTCTCCATGTTGATAGGGAAACCCAGATCGTGGAGGAGATCTAAGGTGACGTCTGTGTGAGCCAGACACTGCTTTTAGCTTACACTGTTTATTAGCCAGTTGTTGAGACATGGGTAGATGTGGGTGAAACACCTCTGTAAATGAGCTGCTACCTCTGCAAGGCATTTGGGGAATACTTGTGGGGTCTGAGTGATGCCAAATAGCAGACCTTTGAATTGAAAATCTTGTCCACTTTCCATGAACCTGAGGTAACTGTGATGTGCAGGATGAATGGGGATGTGAAAATAGGAATCCTTCTGACTGAGGGCAGTCATGAAATTGCCTTGTTACAGTAGTGGAATGACATCCTGGAGTGTGACCCTGTAGAAGTGCTCCAATAGCATGTACTTGCTGATAGGTCAGAGGTCTAGGATGGGCCTCAGAGTCCTGTCTTCTTAGGGGATTAAAAAGTACAGGAAGTACGCCCCTTTGCCGCATAGGTGGGGTGGCGCTGGCTCCATGCCTTACTTGAGCAAGAGTGCATGTACTTTGTCTTGCAGAAGCCTTTCGTGCTGTTGTGAAAAAGTGTTTAGTTTACGTGGGGAGTGTTTAGTGGTGAAGAATAAGCTCCAGGCAGTAACCCTGCTCTACAATGGACAGGACTCAGTGGTCTGTGGTGATGTTTCGCCATTGTGGAAAGAACTCCTGCAGACATCTCCCGACAGGTTTTGTGTGATCGGGGTGGGGAAGGACAGGAAAGGAAGCCAATGCTTAGTGGGTGTGGCTCTCTTGGACACTCCACCACTACCCCTACCTTTGGCATTGGTTTCCCTAAAGGCACCCCTGGAAGATTAGCAGGAGGCTTGTGATTGTTTTTGTTGCCTCTGATATGTGGAAAAGGCCTCTGTGGAGGTAGTCTTGGCACTGTCTCAAAATTGTGATTTGGGAGCTGTTTTGCTTTACTTTTGACTGAGCCAAAATATACACACTGATAGGAGTCAAAAAGATTCTCTGGAATGCACTTCTTAATCTGATGATGACATTTAATATACCCTTGTTGCAAGGTTCCTGAAAGAAGGATCGAAGAGTAAAACGTGTACTTTCAAAATGTGCAACAATGAAGTAAGATCATGTATGACAAATTTTCAATCTATAAACAGCAAATACATACATGCAAGGATACAAACACTTATATTGATATATGGATATATATATATATATATATATATATATATATATATATATATATATATATATATATATATATATATATATTCATCCAAAATGCAAAGCAAATAATGAATAAAAATTCAGCACCGTAGGGCCTGTCAGATGCTTCATCTTTCTCATGCCAGCAAGAAGATGACCCCGTTCAACTGGGAGAAAGAGATCTCCACCCTCACGGGACAGGTGTCAGGCATTTGACGTCTAAATCCTGACCGAGGTCTCGGAATCAACGACTGCCGAGCAGGGCCATCTTTTATATCTTAAGGAACCGGAAAAGGGGCTTTCTAGAAAAACCCCTCCCATAAAAAAGAAATATTCAAAAATGCTGGCTAGTTTAGGTAAGCTTTGTAAGAAATGCGTTGGGACCTGGCCAGAATCCCAAGGCACCCCTCCCAAAGTCAAACCGTTCCCTGCTTCCAATATAAACATCAGTCTGGTACATTCTTATCGTGCTGACTACCTAACTACTCCATATTATGTACAAGTTCTTGGGTAATAATATTTCCTAGCTCTTTGGTGAGAAAGAGAACACGCAGAAATAGAAAGCACGTTGCATAACATGTTTGTATGGAAAAGTACTCCCACCTCTAACGTGGCAGCAAAGCTAAGCTGAACACAAAATGGAGTCTAGGCTGAATACAAATTGGAGTCTATAACTAGTGACCACTAAAGTGACAGTGGGCAGCTAAGCCAGGTGCAAAGTGGTGCAACATGAAGTCAGTGGTCAACACACAAATATCACTACAGGAGCCCCCATTGCTTTGGCTGCATCTGTACCTTTTGATCAACTTGAGGCCCAAAGAAGTGTTCCCCTTCAAAGGGCATGCTGATCAGATTCGGTTGGACCTCTAGCCTAAAGCCAGAGATACAGAGCCAAACAAGCCTGCAGACTAATACACTAGAATCTATGCCCCACTGTGGTGGTGTTGGCACCACCAACAGCACAGCATATGGTGATGTTAGAGAGTGTTTGCCCTTCAGTTCGATTTCCTGTGTCCTTTGTATTGGTCTGGGAGATGCTGGATTAGGCCCTAGTCCTATGGAGTTGGCGATATGCCAGTGAGTTGCCGACTGTGAGGCAGGCTATTGTCCTGCTGCATCAATCTTTTAGCTGTCCTTTTTAGGCAGAGGGACAACCCCAGTTCCTTGATCATTTGCCTGTTTATGTGCAGCATGCACCACCAAAGAATGTGGCAGCAGTGGGCCTCTAATATAGGGAGGGTTGGAGAGCAAGGGCTTTAACTGTTTGTCAACCCTTGTGGTGACAGCTCTGGCATTAAATGGATCTTTAAAGACCTCTCTAAGCATTCCCTTACGCATAGGCGAAAATTGGGTGGCACGCTGAGTGTGGGAGAGTGTTTCCATGAGGAAATCCTATTTCTGTGGCATAGGGTTTAGGTCAACCTTGGGAAAGGTGGCTGCCCCGTAGATAACCTGATGATATGAGGAGGTATCGTCAGGAGGGGAAGGTTTAGCTGGATATAGGTTGGGCCATTGTCATCTGGAGGGACAACCCCATTATCATCCCATGGCCCCAGATCATAAGGAGTGACATATGGATCTAAGGGCTCCCCTCTCCATATGAGGAATGTATAGATATAGACCCATCCAGTAAAGGCGGTAGGGCCCCTGTGGTGGTGAAGGAGGAGGAGGAGGAAAGACAGGAGGAAGAAGGGATGGAGGATGAAAAGGTGGAGAGGGCAAGGAAGAAGAGGTAGTGGAGCAGTTCTTGGGGGCATGGGTACTAGTGCTCCTGTCCTAATGCTTCTTGAGCTTTGGAGGTGGAGGGTGCTTCAATGCTAGTTGCTTCTCAAAAGTCAAATTCCTTTTACAAGGAAGAGTCTCTTGCATCAGTGGTGGAGGCTTTGCAGTTATTTGTTTGGGGATCAATAAACAGTCTTCGCCAACGAGAATCAAACTCCTCATGCAGTCGTTGAAGGAATTGGTAACTCACTCTCCTCAGAGCCTGCCATGGACTGTCAGCTGGGCACCGAAGGCTGTTTAGACCTTGAGGCCATCTTCAATGTCAAGCGTTGTCTCAGCTCCACAGTGTCCATTGGGGCTGATGTCGAACCTCCAGTGGTTGTCAATGGAGTTGTCGGCGTCAGCAAGGGCTGGGTCTTGTGTGGCTTGCTCGGTGCTGGAGTCTGAACTGAAGTAGGCTCCAAAGCCTTAGATCAGTGCCTGCCATTGGTGAGATGCAGGAACCGCCTTGAAGGCTATGTCCCTCATTGTGGGCTGTCTGTCTAGCTCCCTGAGGGGCAATGAATGGCTTTATGAGTAGTAATACTCACAGAAGTCAACTTCTGGCCTGGCTGGACGTGGGCTGCAGACCTTGGACCTCGGAGTCTGAAGGTTCTAAGCTGAAGGTTGTGATCTGTTCAACATCGACACGTTCTTCCGCCTCCTGCTCCTCAATTTCTAACCCACAGTTATTGGGGGGTGTTGTCATCTCAATGCCACTCCATTGTGTGCAGAGCAAGTCGATGATTCCAGATAGTCTTTTTGGCATGGAAGTGAAGCAAGCAGAGCAGGAGGCCTTGTTATGCTTTGTTGACAGGCAGGGTTTCAAGACAGTGTGTTGATCTGCCCACAAGGACTTGGAATGGCACTGTGGATAGTAGCGAAAAGGTCTTTTCCATTATGGTACTTGCATTCTTGAGCATGAGACTTGACAGAAGAGGGACGAAGCCAGAAACTAGAGACGCGGATACGATGGAGGGACCACAACAGAATGAGTAAGGGCAAATCCAGTGAAGGATTGTCTGAAGGCTAATGGAAGCAGAGAACTAGAGAGGCCCAATGAAGAGTGGCATGAAGCGTCAAATCAGAGCCTTTGCGAAGCACGTCCAACCACGATGGCGGAAGAAAACATTCTAATCATGGATCTGATGCCCGTATGCGTTACCAGCCATGGGAGGAGTCACTGTGACTCGAAGGACTTCTTTAAAGAAGAACAAGTTCAAGCCCAATTCCAGATTTCAGGAGCATGTATAGCATGCATATCTACAGATACACATTCCACAAATATAAAGGGAAGATACTTGTCTTTATAAGATCATCCTAGGTGCGCACATACCTTTGTGAATCAGGTCCAATCATAGCCTAACGACTAAAGCAATCCACTTTGATACTAGAGACTCAAGTTTCAGGCCTGGTGTTAACTGGAAAAAACACTTAATCTCCCTGCACCTTAAAAAAGCATGTAAAAAATATAATCTGGTGCTCATGTAAGGCACCCCAATAGCCCTGGACTGAGTTCACACTATGTAAAACTGCAAAAAATAAATAAAGATGTCCTCCTATTTAAAATAAAATGCTTAAGAAAAGTTAGTATTTCAATCATGA
The DNA here is from genome assembly GCF_031143425.1 of Pleurodeles waltl. Taxonomy (NCBI): domain Eukaryota; kingdom Metazoa; phylum Chordata; class Amphibia; order Caudata; family Salamandridae; genus Pleurodeles; species Pleurodeles waltl. The sequence goes on along the minus strand of NC_090436.1, from coordinate 952,268,858 downwards.
TCTCAAAGAAATACATATTCTTTCTTTTTGACACTTTTGAAGGCATTTCTAAAACGCTTGAAAATGTGTTATTCCTTCATTCAGTTTTTGGTGATGACTTAATTACCCTAGTTTGGAAACGTCATTGTCAATGATGCGTTTATCAAGCTACAATCATGAGAATAACCAATGATTTTGATGATGTTAAATGAGGGTAAAATTGAAGCCAAAGCTGAGAACCTCTGTCTTTTAAATATTGCATTTGAGTTGGTTAATACTCATCCAGTGGAATACAGCTGATGGCACCCGCAGCCCGTCCTTTAGGACGTAGGGGCCACCCCCCCACCACCTTTTACCCCTCCTGAAGAGTGCCTGTCAGGCTGAGCAAAGGTCAGCCTTACAGACACTCTTCACTTTCAGATCAGGCAGCCAGGAGCGAGACATGCACAATTTGAGCAGACTCCTGGCTGCCTGAGCTGAACTTTGCTGGGCTGAAGGGGTCACAGCTCCTATGGGCGTGACCGCCTCAGCTCAGCAAAGGTGTCTTGAGGCCCTTTCCCTCAGTGACGAGGGGAAGCATCACCCATTGACTCTGATCTGGGTGCTTCAGGTTTAAGCCCTGAAGTGTCCAGGGCGAGTGTCAATCGTTGACACCTCGTCACAGAGTGGGGTGGGGTCAGCAGTCTCACTGACCTCATCCCACTCTGTGACGAAAATGGGACTGCTGCTTTCCCTCAGTGGCTGAACTAAGGTCAGCCACTGAGGGAAAGCAGCAGTCCTAACCCTCCTGGGGCCTCCAAGGCAGAGCTGAAGGTAAATGTGTGTGTGTGTTTGTGTGAGTGAGTGTGGGTGTGTGTGTGTGTTTTTAAACAAATGGTGCGTGTGTGTATGTTTAAATATTTGATGAGTGTTGTGAATGAATGTGCATGCATGTGTGAATGAATGAGTGTGCTTCCCGCCCGTGCCACCCCCTCCTAAAATTACTGGGCGCCACTGGCTGATAGACAGGGCTTAATGGTGTCTTAGGTAACAGGCTCACCCTTCTTGAAGGAAAACAGCAACTGAGTATCATAGGTGTACGAGATTACCTTGGCCCCAAAAGACTCAAACAATGTTGCCAAAGGGGTCATATGGATGTTAAACAAGGTTGGGCTAAGGGCCGAGCCTTTGGGCAATCCAACCGAGATGCTGCTCTCACATGACAAGAAAGGTGGCATCCAAACCAATTCGTATCCGTCTTTGAGAAAGAATCACATTACTAATCACATCAAGACAATATTACTATACAATTAAAAATCACATTGTATTAATTAAATTTTAATATACAAAGGAAGACAGCAGTAAATATACATCAGGAGAATGCTCAAGAAGGTGCAAAGTGAACACGTAGTGCTTGTAGAGAACAAGCAAACTATGAAAAGTAAAACAAAAAGGAAGGAAAAACAATAGCAAAAAGGAGTACATCCAAAAAAATATTGTGCATGAATCATTTCAGCCCATTATTAAAGTATCATGGCATAATAGTAACCCATTCCACTGCGGGTATATGTTGATGACGTTTTAACCCTTCTTAGTTTGAGGTCACCATTGGGACAGGAAAAGCACTAAAATTATGACTGTTGCCTGAGAAGCAACAGAAATACCTGTGATAATTCCAAGAGATCTGAAAAGAAGCATCGAAAAGGGAGAGTCAATAAATTAACCGGATACAGGCGTGAAGTTTAAAAAATAGCCAACACCACACTGTGACAAACTCATTATAACTTAGTGCTTTTCTTGTCTTGATGATGACGTCAAACTAAGAAGGTTCGAAACGCCATTGACATATACCGGCAGAGAAATGGATTCCTATTGTGATATGATAATTTAATGGTGTACTGATACGATTCATGCACAATATTTTTTGGATGTACTCCTTTTCACCATTGTTTGTTCCTTCTTTTGTGTTTCACTTTGCTTCATTTACTTTGTTTCCCACGAGCACTAAGTGTTCTCTTTGCACCTTCTTGAGCACTCTCATGAAGTATATTTGATGCTAACTTCCTTTGTATATTCAGATTGAATTAACCCAATTTGATTTCTAATTGTCTGGTTATAATGTATTTATGTGATTATACCTAAATGTATTTATAGATGTATCCTCTTAGTGAACCCTTATGTGACACTGTTGTTTGATATAAAGTTCTCTTTAAGGTAGCATTCCTTCAGTGTTTTAGATTTAAATCATGTTTATCAAGCAACACAAATTTGTAACTCACTGTTTGATTTAGTAAAATGTGATACAATGCTATATAATATGACGTAGATCAGGCTTCCCAGGTCAACTAAGCAAAACAGTTCTCATGTCAGGGATTGTCACTTCAGTGATCCATGTTGCGTTAGAAACCATGTTGCAAATGTTAAGTGCGATCAAAAATCAGGCTGGGGCCATCAACTTAGTCTGCAGGAAGGACTCTATCTCTGGCATTATCAGGATAGCATGGATCCTGGCCTTGCAGTAGGCACCATATTACCCAAGAGTTGAACCTCAACTCCCATGCAAACCATGGAGGTTATTGTACAGTGCTTGAAAGGTGCAGGCATGTGTTGCTGTAAATCATCTTCATGTTTTTTTCACCGGCAGCTCATCTTCAACACCCTTTGATTGTGGCTCGAACTTCATTTCTGTTTGTTTACCTTTTCTTTTCAATTCCTCCATACCACCCTCCTTGGAGCAATCTTTCGGACAATACTGTGAATCATAGCTCCCAGGTCTAAATGGAAGTCAAGCAAAAGGTATTCTCCCCTGGGTCATACTATATTAAAAGGGTGGGTCTGTCCCCTATAGGTTTTCTGTATACTTTGTGGCAAGTAGAATGGTGGATGGTGCTGAAGAACAAAATCTCCTTCACTTGTGATCCTTTATTACTATTCTCTTTGAGCATAATTAATAGTACATTACACGCATTACACATTAAGTGCTCACTACGTATTGCCTCAGTGTCAGCATAACCTTCTCAAAGCGTGAACCAAGAAGCCTATGCTCTCAAGGGCTGCATCACTAGGTCATCACCCAGGGCAGTATTTTGAGGGATGTGCAACATAGGTCTGACCTTGTCTTCAAACAAACATCAACTCTCCAAGCATACAGCACCATGACAAAGGACAGGAAGCAGAAAGCAAAGCTCTTGCAGTTCCAGTTCAGCATGAGGAAACCAGGTCTTCAATGGGAAGAACTTTGATCGCTGCCCTCAATAGCAAATCAGCTTCCACATGGGGACGGCCTCTGCACTGGTGCCTGCAGTCTCCCTGGCTGCGTTTTGATGTTTATGCAAAGCACCAGCTTGAAATGAGGATTATGGCAGGGAAGAAGAGTCCATTCTCTCAGGTTTTGTGGAGTCTCAGGGTATTTCAGCACCACAATCCTGTTTTAATGGTTGCAACACCCTCTATTGTAAGTCATGGAGTCAACTCACTGCTCTCGCAGTAAATACTTATCTCTGCAGTGAACTGTTCAGGGGCACCTCAGAGACAAGCCTGCCTCAGGGAACATAAACTCAGCTACTTTACTTCAGAATTTTGCTGTTTCTTTGCCGTTGTTTTAGAAGTTTTTAGACCAAAGGTTTTTGGATATTATCCTACTCTGTCTAGTGTCATGATCAGTGGTCCGTGCTCACCTGAATATACCAGGCAGGTATGGAGATGAGCTCCTCCGAACTTCGTAAGTACCTGACTCATCCATAGCAGAGGAAGTCTGTGGTGCATGCAATGTGGGAATCAAAAATTGTGAGGCTTTTTGGTTGTGACCTTTGTACTATAGAAAAGCACAAGTTGAGGCAAAACAGATGACTTGCCACAGAGTGCTATCAGACTCTCCCAAGATTTGCAACAGTGGTAGTCATAGTGGATTCAAGAAATTTAAGTTTCAGAGCATTTCATGCTAGGCAATCAAGATACTTAGATGGACCCTAGTTGCCAGGAGATTGTAAATTATGGCTCTATCATCTGAAGTTATCAATGACTTACTGGATACAGAGAAATATTCTAGAATATCACTCAAAAGGAAAGATGTAAACTTTGATTTTTGATTTGCACTTAGCCTTTTACAAGAGGCACAAGACAAACCCTTAACTTGTACAGACTCGTTTATATTACTTTTGAGTCACGTATGATATTAAGGTATTTGCAAGTGATGGAAGTGAATGTACATTGTTAGGAGAAAAAGCAAAATACTAATGTCTGTTCATTACACTCGGGCCGATAAACTTGTTTTATTGAGAATCATACAGATCACAGACTTAGGGTCTGATTTAGAACTCTTCACAACGGGGACAGATATCAGTCTGCCAAAATCTAAATCCCATTATATCCTATGGGATTTAGATTTTGACAGACGGCATATCCGTCAAGCTTGTGACAGAGTAACTCGTCTGCTGAGTTCTAAATCAGGCCCTTAATTAGCAAATCGCTGAAGGTAGTTATCACATATTACAGTACAGTTTATTTTGTTCATCATTTGCAGTTCAGCTCTAGGAACTCAGAGAGTTTCAACTAACAATAGAGAGTCATTTATAAAGAGATTGCCGCAAGGCATATGATACGTCATACTATGAATAGTGACTTGGATTGCTAATGATGAAATATTTAAACATGTTTCTATTTCGCCCATATCAACGCTCCTGCGGTACAGATTGAGCCGAGTGTAAAAACAGGCAGAGTGAAAATATCCAGTGTCTTTGATTTTCTCGTTCTCGTATTTTATTCCCCATTCCTAGGGTCCACTGCGGACTTGAGTAAATAATATTTATATCGCAAACTCCTTTCCAAGGAGCAAATAGCACTCCAAAAGTGAGAATGCTGTTTACTATGTGGTAATAAATTATGCGTTTTGGCTTCCAAGACCCTTTGTGAAAGTGTAAGCATTCCCAAATACGCGCAGAAAACATAGCCAAACAAGCAAGAACATAAAAATATTACTTCTAAATAGGAAGGCAGAGCACTGAGTGCATATCACCCAGAAGCCCATGCCCTATAGTAACAAAAAGCATTATCCTGCATAGTAATAATAATAAATTAATCTCCAAACATGGAAATGCAAATTGTAAAATTGAAAGCAACATTGTATACTCAACTGAACTTGGGTTGAGATCCGATGGAAACAAAAAGAATACTATGGACATGAAAAATCATAATTAAATATTTTTAAGTAGAGTGGGCATAGTTCATTAATGGAAATCTTTTACATCAACATACCAAAAATACATGGTATAAACACCAATTTTATGTCAAGACCGAAGGCTCTATTATGCATTCTTTTCTTACTTTATTTTGAATAGCAGCAGTCAAGAACTACAGCTCCCAAAAGGACTAGTAACAGGCTAGCCAATGGGAGCAAAACAGAAACCAACACTAGACCAATCAGCAATAACCATTAACCATAGAGAGTACCCCTGACTGCAAGCAGCCCTCTTTTCTTGCTGCTTGCAGTCAAGATAAGTACACTCTCTTGGTCTTCCGTATTTATTTACTGTTATTTTATGCTGTAGTGTTTATTTAGTTCATTATATTATTATACTTGTCACTTGGTTAACTCCTCGCGTTGCGTGCTCTGGCTATTACCCCCCCCCCCACCTTCGTTTCAGGCTTTCGGTCTAGCGCGCGGTCTAACCGCCGCACGTTCTATTTGTACCGGCTACCTGCTTCTGTCAGTGCGCTTTATGCTTAATGCGCGTTTGACAAACGGGGTGTTTTCCTGACCTTTCGCGCGTCTTGCAGTTCTTCAGAAGCGGCCCTTCGGGACTCCGCTTCTAGCCGGAGCCAAGCCTTCCGACGCTCTGCTCCGTCCAACGCCGCTTTATTCTATCAAAGCATCTACAGAGGAGCGAACCTTTCGGCCGGCTTTCCCCTTCGTCCCCGCCCTCGGGGAGGAGCCGTATAGTGCTTCAGAGAGTGTGTTGCTCTCATTAACCCCTGCCTGCCCAGTAGTTTTGTTCCAGCCTTCAAATTTCCTTTGGTTTCTTTTTCCTTTTTTTTTTTCTGTGTGATTGTTATTATTGTTCAACGCTAATTTTATTATGGAGCTTGATAGTTCCCCTTTAATGCCTGATTTTGATGAGGATGAGGAATTCTTTAAACAGGATTTAAACATTGTTATACAATCCTCTGTGAAGCATGCTTTAAAAGCACTGATGGAGGTCATCCAATAACCAAGGTAAGCCAACTTTCTGGCCTTCCCGTGGGAGGTCGGCTACGTTTTTTCCTTCAAAAATGGAAGTCAATTTCTTCAGACCCATGGGTTCTAAGCATTGTTTAGGGATACCGTATCAAACTCCTCTCTCATCCTTTCCAGTCCTATCTGCCTCCTTTTCCAAGGTTTACTCTCAAAATGTCCTCTCTCATTTCTTTAGAAATTCAATCCCTCCTAGACAAAAATACCATTCATACTTACATCCCAGACCCTTCCGGCTTCATCAGTTCTATCTTCCTCGTTCACAAAAAGAACAAGAAGCTAAGACCAGTAATCAACCTAAAATCATTCAATCAATTTGTCGTCTATCGACACTTCAAGATGGAAACCATCATCCATCTCAGGGATATTTTACTCCAATTCGTTTGGTTGGTCAGACTAGATTTGCAGGATGCGTATCTGACCATTCCTATTCATCCTTCTCACAATTTTTTTTACAATTCCATTGGAATTAAAAAACGTATCACTTTTCCACCCTTCCCTTCGGTCTATCTTCGGCACCCTGGTGCTTCACGAAACTAATGAAACCTGTTGTGGCCTACCTTCAATCCCTGGGCATCAGGCTTATTATTTATCTTGACGATATCCTTATCATGCACCAAAGCAGATCTTCCCTGCTGGCTCATCTCCATACAACATCCAATCTCCTTTCAGATCTAGGTTTCCTTATAAATCACGAAAAATCCGTGGTGATTCCTTCCCAACAAATAGACTTTCTAGGCTTCCAGATAGCTTCGATATCAGCCTCTCTTCTCCTTCCTCGTTCCAAGGTTACCGCAATCAAAAGAGAGTTGGTTCTAACTCTTCAAAATGACGCTATTTCCCTCAGATCTCTTGCAAGGGTCGTAGGCCTTCTCTCCTCTTCGATCCAGGCCATTTTCCCAGGGCCACTACATTACCGCGCTCTTCAGCGTCTCAAAATTCTTCATCTCTGTCGAGGGTTGGCCTTTCCCGACCTCGTGTCTCTAGATCAAGAATCTCAAATGGAAATTCAATGGTGGATATCCCATTTAGAGGCCTGGAACGGCAGATCCATCTTCCCCTCTGTGTCCGATCTTGTGTTAGAATCAGATGCAAGTCTCACGGGCTGGGGCGCCCGCTGTGGTTCGATATCGACTGGCGGTATATGGTTCGCAGAGGAGTCCAAATTGCACATAAATTGTTTAGAGCTTCTTGCAGGCTCCTTTGCGATCAGACGTTTTACAAAAAACAGAGCGCGATGCTCCATCCTACTCCGTATTGACAACATATCCGTGGTACGATACATCAACCACTTAGGAGGCACCAGGTCCAGGCCCCTTGCTCTTCTGGCCAAGAGCCTCTGGGAATGTTGTCTTTCCCACAAATTTTCCCTTCTAGCCGAATATCTCCCAGGATCCTTGAATTCCACTGCAGATTGGCATTCGCGCCATCTCACGGACTCCAGCGATTGTAAACTACACCGCTCAGTTTTCCTTCAAATCGCAAGGAAATGGGGTCCTTTCCATGTAGATCTCTTTACGTCCAGACTCAATACTCAGCTTCCACATTTCTTCAGTTGGCGCCCAGATCCTCTGGACATCGCTACAGACGCTTTCCTCCAAGATTGGTCCAGGACTCTCAATTATGCCTTCAACAGAGTCTTAAACCAGGTCAGACGTCAAAAGGCGTCTCTTGTCCTGTTTTACTTCCGACATTTCCGTCCCTTCTCCTAGACCCTTTCAGTTCTCCCCACAATCTAATTCTCAACAAATCTCTAACTCTTTCAGCTTGGAACATCTCCGGCCTACCCAACAGTCCTTCCCTATTTCGTCAGAAGCTTCGGAGTTCATTAATAACGCATGGGCGCTGGGCACAAGGCGAGCCTACAGATCAGCTTGGGCTCTTGGTCAGGCTGGTGTGTGGCAAAATGTGCCAATCCCTTTTCAACAGATTTAAATTTAATTATCAATTTTCTAGCGGCCCAGGTGGGTATGGGTAAATCCTATCGGACAATAAACCTTTACAGATCGGCTATATCTATGAACCACTCAAATATTGATGGCAAACCAATCGGAGTCCATCCCTTGATTTGTCGTCTCTTAAAAGGTGTGAAACTCTTGAGACCTCCAACCACCAAATATTCCCATGTCTGGGACATTTCCCTAGTTTTGAACTTGCTTCTCTCTTGGCCAGATAATTCAAGCCTTTCTCTCAAAATGCTTTCTGCCAAGCTGACTATGTTGTTATGTTTAATTTCAATCAAAAGGGTATCAGATGTTAAATCCTTAGACGTGTCCGCCTCGGGTGTTCTATTCCATATTTCCAAACGCACCAAAACCAATTTACATTCTGTCTTCTATCCTTTCTTTCCTGACAAACCAAAACTGTGTGTGGTTCTTTGTTTAAAAGAGTATGAAAAAAGAACTGGTAACCTGAGAACGTCCTCTTCCAATCAACTGTTGATTTATTTTCGCAAACCACACAATCCGGTGGCTTCTGCAACTTTGGCCCGATGGGTTAAATGGATTATGTCCCTGGCGGGTATTGATATCTCCGTTTTTGGAGCCCATTCTTCTAGGGGAGCTATGGCCTCCAAGGCTTTCTCTCTAGGTTCTAGTTTAGAGGACATTCTCAGGTCAGCAGATTGGTCTAATGACAATGTTTTCAAAACCTTCTATTGTAAACCTGTTAGTACTGCTTCTTCATTGGTTATTGACAAGCTTTAAACTTGCATAATAGAGCCTCCGGTCTTGACATAAAATGTAGATTTTCCCCGTAATTTATGACGGAAAGTCTAAATTTTATTAAAGACACGGAGGCGAATATTATCCCACTGCAGTACTTTTATTAATATGTACTTTTCTTTCTCCCTCCCAGCGACTCCTGCATTGCCTCCAGCTTCCGGATAACGCCGTTGGCTTCATCTTCTCCTTTTTCAAGAAGAAACCCCTGAATTCTGCATCTCAACCTCCTCAAGATCACCTTCCTTCTTCAATGTCCTCTTGGTTTATTGCTGGAGTTCAAGACCTTTGTTCCGCTTCCCTCGCTTTAGCAATTGTTGGACTTATTTACCCATTGGTTTATGACTCTATTTGACTTGCTTGTTCAAGAAAAGAGGGCTGCTTGCAGTCAAGGGTACTCTCTATGGTTAATGGCCATTGCTGATTGGTCTAGTGTTGGTTTCTGTTTTGCTCCCATTGGCTAGCCTGTTGCTAGTCCTTTTGGGAGCTGTAGTTCTTGACTACTGCTATTCAAAATAAAGTAAGAAAAGAATGCATAATATTCGCCTCCGTGTCTTTAATAAAATCAAGACTTTCCGTCATAAATTACTAGGAAAATCTACATTGTCGGGCTTATCACACACAACAATTAAAAACGCCTATTCAGATAGGACTACATAAATATACTTTACATGGTTGACAGCAGTTTCAGGGAAGTGTGGCTATTCGCATTGCTCATTTATGATCCGTTTTATCAAGTGAGTGCAAAAATTACATCTACTCATTCGTTAATACACCTTTTGGCAGGCGTTGGGTAGGTTTAGTGAGAGGAAAGGTATCAGACAGCAATGAAATAGGCCTGCTGTTTCTGATGGCAGGGGCTAGCTCTTTGTGACTTGGGACACTTACATGCATGGGCTGTAACAGCCACTTTCGCTGTTTTCTAAACTCTACCTTGCTTAACAAACCAAACAGAAACTGTATAACAATGACTGGGGCCTCATGCAGCTTGCACAGATGTTCTTCTCACTGTGGACCTAGCGTCCCTTGACATGGTGCCAAACATCCTGGGGGGGGGCATGCTGGACAGATTGAAGACTACTGTGTTCGACCCTCAAAAATCTCTAGTGAAATCCATTAAGGCCTTGGATAATGTATAAGGCCAGTCTATCAGTAGTACCCAACACTAAGCGTAATAATAGGATGCAAGGTCCCCAAGCATCTGAGGTGCAATCAGTGGGCGTTTAACCTTAAACTAATGTGAATATCAAACTCTCTGTTCTCAGAAACTCCTAACTTGCAACATAAAAAAGAGCCCTGATAGGGATAAAACAACCGAGGTAAGACCTGCATTCACCTCTCTCTACAAAACACACAAAGAGAAGGAATTAAAGATTAAAGAAAACCTGCAAACAAAAGCAGCTGTGTTTAGAATGTGTAATTATCATGTTGTGGAGTACTGAGGACTAACGGCAGGTGAAACATCCGGAGGTGCACAAAGGTCGGTGGATGAGGGTTGATTGCGTTGTCTATGCAGAAGAATTAGCACTTTACAAAAGTCGATGCACTGAGGCTGCATGGCCAGCTAAATACCCCCAGCTGTAGCTCAACAAAAGTATGTTTAGTGAACTACATAGACTGTGAAAATGTTCAGTGAGGAAAATATACATTCTGTGGTCCAAAATAAGTGATCGACAAAAATATACCCCATAAAGCAAGCCTCCACCCATGCCAAATACATACCATTACCCCTTCTTTTATTAAGTGAAGCAAGACCTAACTCTTTTTTCAACCCCTCTGCTCGTGAAAGAGATTATTATATTACCTGTTCTGTGCTTGGGAAGTAGCGAAGAAAAAATCCCAGAAGTGCACCAGCTACTACACCGACCACAACTTCCAGCACTCCTCGAATTATATTGTTAACTGTGGAACCTTTAAAAACAAATCAAAAAGGCAAATGAAGTGAGTGAGCTGGGGCAGTCTAAGTGCAGGCATAAGCAAGCAAACACCTCTGATGAACGTATTTTCTTACATATGCAAGTGGACAAGTTCTCATAGTGTATATACATCAATTACAGACCTATGCACGCGGTGGCATCCTCATGTTAGTAGCTCAGAGATTCTGAGGGGAGGTCCCATAATACAGTTCTCTCGTCTCCTGCAATTGCCAACGCGTTTAGCTTGCAGTCTGTAATAAACACCGTCTGGCACTGTTACTCCATGCATAAGAAATTGTGGGCACTACTTTATATCAGCCTTAATGTAAGGTCCATGGTGCAGTGAGTATCCATATAACCACGTACGATATGCCAGGCCCTGTATGCATAACGCATAACATTGGTGCTCGGAAAAATAAAGGTAAAGCTCTCGGCAGCCAGAAATTAAAACGAACCCCAAATCAGACATGCGGTAGGAAAATAATAAATGAGGCGTCACACTGATAAAGAAATTAAGACGCTATTGCAATGTTTATGCATGGTCAGAATTTGTGATGTGTAAAGTTCCCCACAGCAGCTGCAAATCACCTGCGAATGTTGTAGCGTAGACACAGACGAGGAGGGTTTTCACATACATTTGTGGAATTCACAGGTTTTACTAAACTCTTCTCGAGGGTGCACCTTTTGCACTGCCATGATTCCGTATGCGAAGGGATAGGTTGGACTGAATGCTCCCCCTCACTCGGATGAACATGATGAATGAAGAAGTGTTTTCTACATCACTAACCCTTGGAACATTAGACCTTACGTTTAATGTTCCGTTAAGTGTAGGAGATGCATTACACATGTCCGTGTAAAACCAGTTCTACGGTGTGGGTGGCCACCTCATTTATATTACATTTTCCTCCTTTCCACGTCCACTCCCGTGACATTCCCCTGGGAAAACCATTTTATACACAGGTTGTAGTTAGGAACACAGAAGTTATGCAGACTTTGCATACAGTTTGGCCCAGGCAATTGACACTAAGACATGCCCATCACTGGTATCACTTTCCCCCATGCCTATCTATGCTCCATCTACACATGGAAACAGCAATGCAGATTTAAGGAACTGTTTTAAATGTCATTAGACTCTTTAAAAGGAGCCAGACCCTTATCTCATTTGGAGCGCAGGGGAACGCATCTTCCCATGTGGCAGACTCTTCCCTCTAGAGAACTCTTGTGGCTGGCGGACCTGACATCAATTTAAATGGTAGTAAAAAGGCCTGCTCCCCAGCACTATTCCTGTCAGTGAACTTTCTTTCTGGGTCTGCCATGAAAACCATAGCGATCCTAGACACAAAAACTCCAAACACGGCCCCACATGATGACAACAATGCCTACCCCGGTGGGTGCGATTAAACAGTTATCAATTAATTCATTATTAATTACTATAATGTATCTATGATCACCCACTTAGAGTATTTGGAAATAACATAAGTAATAACTCCCGCCACGCCTTACCCCCAAAGTTGTATCCGCAGTAGGTAAAGTGGCTGTTTTTGGGGAAAAATGTCAACTGTTGGCGGGCAAAACTCATAACCTGAAGAAGCTGAGAGGTGGGCTTTGCTGTCTATAACATAAGAAAGTACCCTATGTGAGGCTTCTTGGCACGTTGAATCAAACCTTTTCCTTCTTCCTAGCGGCTCCTAAGCTTATATATTTGGTTCAAAGGGCAGTGTGCTTCCCACCTCTAAACGAAGCAAATCCGTTTTGCTGTGTATGGATAGTAAAATTGCAAACCTATGGCCATCAACACAACTGGACACCTCTTTGATAACATCCTTATATATGTAAATATCTGCATACATCAATACCTTCACCTCCTTCAGCAATGACCAGTGATCCATGTATAGCTTTCTTCAAAAAGGGGTTTTAAGAAAGGCCAATGAAAGGGGAGCATATTCTGCAAGCAGAGGTAGCCTATACAACTGTATTTGCTTCTTTGGACTCAGCAAAAGAGATGATGGCTTCAGTGGAACACGCTCCCATCAGAAATTCTTTGGAATTGGAGGTAAAAACTTTGTTTCAGAAAGTAAAGGTGCATTACTCCCTATCTCCACCAGATCTCAATAAGCAATTCAGCCTCCGCTCCGCCTTTCCCAAGGTGGCTTAAAAACATTAAAGGTTATTTAGGTCCTCCATATCAATAGAGCACACACCTCCATACCGGCTTTTTGCCTTAAAAAGAACAACTTTGTGAACTATAAAGTCACAGAAATGGTCTGAAAATTAGCTATCATACCAGTTCAATGTTTCTGTGCGCAAGAAACTCATAGTCCAGAACCAGGTGATAAAATGGAAATTAATCAACAGGTGACTCCTTTTTCAACACTTCAAAAGGAAGAGAACCCAACTCCTTAGAAACACCCACACTGCCAAGAACTGAATAGTACTATTAGATCTAAGGCATATGTATTGCTCAGTCCCTATTTAGCTTGCTCAGTTGATGTGGAAATTCTGGTATTGGCACCTTGGCCTGTTCTCTGCCACATGCTTCATTAAACTCGTTTGTCTAGTAGTGGGTCATCGCAGAATCCATGGTATTTGTCTTTAAGGCGAGGTGTTACCTTACCCAATTGGAACCCATGAACTACAGCGGATCTTTTCCACTGGCTCAGATTTTTAGTGAATTTTGAAATGATGACCTGCAAACCTTTCCACATGATAGTTTTCCTAGGCTTTGTGGTCGACACCAAGTATATGTTTTCAAGCTTCCAGAAACAAACTCTGTCATGTGAAAAGTGAGTATGGACTCGCCCTTTATCATAAATTCCTCATTTTGAGGGATAGAATATTTTTTGGATGTCTGCGGCCCTCTTCCATCCAAAAGATCTTTTCTGGACCAGTTCACCACAGACACTCCAATAGCCGAAAATGTGTTATTGAAGCAAGTTTTTTCAATTCCTTGAGCAAGATTCCATGGGTTACGAGTAATCAGAAGTTTTCCTTTGGTGATTAGACTTTTTAAAGGCATGGAATGGAAGGGCCATCACTGAATCACAGCCAGACAAGATCTTTGAATCGGAAACAAACAAACTGGGTTGATAGTAACCTTCTTAGGGACCACAACTGTGGAGACAGTCACTCGAGGAAGCTCTTCTGTTATCTAACTATACCATCTCCTCCATGTGGATAATATTTCAGTCTGTATTTGGTTTTAATTCCACTTGTGAGGCTCTTGATTCAGTTTCAGTCTCTATCTAGTAAATTTGGTGGTTATTGGCCCATTTTCCTTGCATGTCTTACGTTGCAAGGCATCCATGCTATGCCACTGACCTGATTTGCGTGAAAACTAACCCATGTGTGGCTGCTATTCAAGTGTATTCTGTTACTTGTGCATACCCTTGCTATGTTTCAGACCTTATGTGATGAACAGAAAAAGAGATTTAAGAAGCAATTCTGAGAATGCGGTTTTGGGCCTTCTAAATATTGATTTCTTGAACATAGACTTTGATTTGGATAAGCTGTGTGCTTTTGCTGAAAAGGGGTGCTTTTAATGCGCTTTTTGGCTTATAAGAAAGCTTATGCTTAATACAACAGGACTGAGTTGGTTCTGCTGCAATCCATTAAGAAGGGCTTTGGGTCTGATCTGTTTGGGATAAAAAGTCTGGCCTATTTATTGTGAAAAGCATATGTGAAAGCCCATAGGCCTTTAAGAGTGGATTGTCATTAATGTAGACAGGTATTTTGTTACGGGGACTCTCACTGATTACCAAAGTATGCAATAGTTTTGGTGATGGTTATCCCCTGTGACAAACCTTTGCGTAAGAAAATCTGCACTTTAAGAATCTTTGTTATGCTGTTTTAGGATGGATTGCATATTGTTTCCCCAACTGTAATTTGGTACATATTTGTAATTGTATGACTATACACAGAGCTGCGTTGTGGTAAAGCTTATGCAGAATGCAGTTGGCCTCACTTGGTAAAGATGACAAGCTAAAAATAAAGGTTATGAGGCTGATTGTTTTTTTGGGGAAAATTATGTCAGGTGTATTTGGTTTGATATGTTTAATAATAAAAGTTGTAAAGAAAGGCAGTAAGCCTCATCTGTTTATTGTGAAAAGTGTTTGTTGAAGACATTAGGCCTCTAAGGGCGGATTGTCCTTACATGTTTTAAAGATTGTAGACAGATATTTTGTTACATGGTGTCTCATGGTTTACTGGGGAAGGCTTGGGTTTTGGAGTTAGTTACCCCTCTAACAAACACTTGCTAATCCCTTCTCAGAAGGATAACATATTGTTTTGCCAACTGTACTTGTGCATGTGTTTGTAATTTTATGACAGTGTGTCTGATGAGTACCAGCTTATGTGCAGTACAGGAGGCCATAGCTGGCTAAGGAGACAAACCAATGACAAAGGCTATGGGCTTGACTGCTTCATTGGGAAAAGTTGTGTCAGATGTCATAAGTCTGATCTGATGATTATGAAAAGCTACAAGAGAGCACACCTAGCTTACTTTTTGTGAAAAGCAATTGTTAAAGCCAATAGGTGTTTAATGGTGGATTCTTATTAAATTTGTTAATGTTTGTAGACTGGTATTTGGCTACATTATGTCTCAAAGATTACATTAGAAAGAAAGGGTTTTGGTCTTGGTTGCCCTCTTGGATAGACCCTTAGTGTAGAAGATCTGAACTGTGCTAATACTTGTCAGACCTTCTTAAGAAGGGCTGTAGTTTGTTTTGCCAGTGGTCCTTATATATGTATTTGTAATGTTGATGACTACTTGCCTGGTGGCTGTTTTGAGAGAAAGTTTATGCTTGACTAATATGCCAATGATGGTGATGAAAAAAAGCAAATCAAAACAAGATAGCCAGACTGGTTCATTTGGCAAAGTTATGTCACATGCAATAGGAACAATCAGTTTTTTTATCAAACGTTATGAACAAGAGAGTAGGCCAAAGTCATGTAGTGTGAAAACCATAGGTTAAAGTTGATAGGCCGGCTAGGGCGGATTATCATTACACTGAGACAGTAAACAGGTACTTTGTTACATAGATGTTATCGAAGCCTGATGGGCCTTTGGTGTTAGTTACCCTTGTTACAAACCTGGGAGGTAGATTTGAGCTTTGGGAATCCTTGTTTTAGGAGGGAGTGTATATTGTTTTGCATCATTAAATTGTACATATTTGTAATTGTATAACTGTATGCTGATGGTTGCTTTGTGGGAAATTTGTGATCAGTACAATAAGCTGGAGTTGTTTATGGTAAAAGGCCAATGATGAGGGCTATAAAAGGTGTTACACTGTGTTAAAACCTGTAGACCGGTATTGTGTTACTTGGATTATCTGATATTACTAAGCAAGGGGTCTGGTGTTGATTATCTCTGACAAAAACCTGGCAGTAGTAGCTTTGCTCTGTGAGCATCCCTGTTAGGCACTCTTAGGCAGGGTTGAACATTGCTTTCCCAACTGTAGGAACGTGCCACTGTTGGCATGGTTATCCCCCCCACACACACTTTTTGCCTAGTGTTGATGCCAGCTTTGAATGAAAGTGTGCTGGGATCCTGCTAATTAGGCCCCAGCACCAGTGTTCTTTCACAAAATCTGTACCTTTGTTTCCACAATCGGCACACCCTTGGCACACAGTCAAGTCCCTTGTAAAAGGTACACATGGTACCAAGGGCCCTATGGCCAGGGAAGGTCCCCAAGGGCTGCAGAATGTATTATGCTACCCTAGGGGACCCCTCATCAAGCACATGTATACTGCCTATGCAGCTTGTGTGCGCTGGTGGGGAGAAAAAGGCAAAGTCGGCATGGCACCCCTCTCAGGGTGCCATGCCCACAAACCAATACCTGTGGCATAGGTAAGTCACCCCTCTAGCCGGCCTTACAGCCCTAAGGCAGGGTGCACTATACCACAGGTGAGGGCATAGACACTGTAGGGCATATTGCTCATGCAGCTATGTCCACTCTTAGCCATAGTAAGTGCAGTGTAGCTATAATGAGTATATGGTCTGGGAGTTTGTCATTACGAACTCCACAGCTCCAAAATGGCCTTAACTGAATACTGGGAAGTTTGATATCAAACTTCTCAGCACACTAAACCCCCACTGATGCCAGTGTGGGTATTATTGAAAAATGCACACAGAGGGCATCTTAGAGATGCCACCTGTATGTTAGCCAAGCTGCTAGTGTAGGACTGACCGGTTTGTGCCAGCCTGCCACTTTCAGACAAGTTTCTGACCACATGGGGTGAGAGCCTTTGTGCTCTCGGTGGTCATAAACAAAGCCTGTCCCGGGTAGAGGTGCTTTACACCTCCCCCACTACAGGAACTGTAACACCTGGCGGTGAGCCCCAAAGGCTCACGCCTCGGATTACAGTGCCCCAGGGCACTCCAGCTAGTACAGTTGCCCACCCCTGGGCAAAGCCCCACTTTTGGTGGCAAGTCAGGCGGGAAAGTTAGGGAAAACAGGGAGGAGTGACCACTCCAGCCAAGATCACCCCTAAGGTGTCCACAGCTGAGGTGATCCCCTCCCTGCAGAATCCTCCATCTTGTTTTGGAGGACAGGGACCGATATGATTAGTCTTGTGCCCCCCTCCACAAAGGGAGTGGGCACAAAAAGGGTGTGGCCACCCTCAGGGACAGTAGCCATTGGCTACTGCTCTCTGACCTCTGTCACGCCCCTAAATCCAGGATTTAAGGGCCTCCCTAAACCCAGCTCACCAGATTCCTGGTGACCTGACAAAAAGAAGAAGGACTGCTAAGCTGAAACCCCAGCAGAGTATAGGGAAGACGGCAACTGCTTTGGCGCCAGCCATACTGGCCTGTCTCAGCTTCAAAGAACCTGCAAATGAACAGCGACGCATTCAGCGGGACCAGCGACCTCTGCCAAGCTCCAGAGGACTGCCCTGCACCCGAAAAGGACCAAGAACTCCTGTGGACAGCAGCTCTGTCCAAGAAGAGAACAACAACTAAGGACTCCAACTTCACTTCGAATGAGTGAGTCCTAACCACTCTGCACCCAACGCCCAAGGCCCGTGTCCAGGTAGTCCAACCAGCTAGAGAGGATCCCCAGGCGATTCCGATCAAGTACCCACCCTGGGTTGACCTCGCTGCCCCTCCATGACGACACCTGCAGAGGGAATCCCGAGGACCCCACTGACCGTGAAGATCTGGACGAAAATATCCCACACCACTGCACCCGCAGCCCCCAGGCCTTGAAGAACCCGACCTTCGATGTAGCTCCGTTCAGACTGCGGCCCTCCTCCCTGTCCAGCATGTCGTCTACCTGAGATGCCCCCCTGGACCTCATCTGCAGCCTCTGAGTGACCCCTGGGTTCCCTCATAGAGAATCACGAGAGACCCAACATCGTACTTGCACCCTGCACCCGACCGCCCCAGTGCCGCTGAGGGTGTATGTTTGGTGCCTACTTGTGCCCCCCAGTGCTCTTCTAAACCCCTCAGGTCTGCCCTCTGAAGTTGCTGGTACTTACCTAACTGCAGATCTGAAATCGAGTGCCCGCAGTCTCCACAGAAGCCCACGTTAATTTTGCCTACACTTTGTCCTCTGCACTCAGCTGGCCCCGTGTTGCTGGTGGTGGGTGTTTGGGGTTAACTTGAACCTCAACCGGTGGATTTCCTAACCTCCGAAGACTGGAACTGTAAGTGTTGTACTTACCTGTAAACCAAACTAACTGTTCTTTCCCCCAGGAACTGTTTCTGAAAATTGCACTGTGTCAAGTTTTAAAACAGATTATTGCCAATATTTCAAAAACTGTGTAACTTACCAATTGCAAACAAAGTACTGTTGATACATGTGTGAAATACTAAACTATTGAAGTACTTACCTGCAACCAGAATATTGTGGTTCTAGAAATAAATTAAGAACATTTTTGCTATATAAAACCATTGGTCTGGAGTTAAATCATTGAGTGTGTGCTTCTTCTATTGTCTGTGTGTGTACAACAAATGCTTTGCAATACCCTCTGATAAGCCTCACTGCTCGACCACACTACCACAAAAGAGAGCATTAGTATTATCTACTTTAGCCTCTATGAAGCCTCTGGGGAACCCCTGGACTCTGTGCACACTATATCTCATTTTGATATACTGTATACAGAGCCAGCTTCCTACACCAACTCTATCTAATTCTTTATATATTTCTAATGTTAGGACTGTATTTGATGGTTACCTTGCAGGAAAACTTATGCTCAATATAATAGGTCAGCTGAGCCAGTGACAAAAGATATCGGCCTCATTGGTTTGTTAGGAAATGTTATTTCAAATGCCATGGGTCTGATCGTGTTTTTTTATTAAAGAGTACAACAAAGACAGTAGGCCTGGATTAATTACTGTGTTATTATGTTAATGCCAATAGACGTTGATGGGTTAATAGATATTGCACTTTTTTAAAAGTAGGTAGACATACATTATGTTACACAGAATCTCACAGATTAATACAGTATGCAAGGATATTTATTTTGGTCACTCTATCTGACAAACGCTGGGGGCAGAAGATTGGTTCTGTGAAACTCCTTAGGCGGGCGCAGTGGGTATTTAGGCCTCCCAAGGCCTATTATTAAAAAAATTAATAAAAAACTTGGTAGACATTGGGGTTGTATAGCCCTCTTTGGTCTGTTCGAGGGTTAGCCACCTTGGATCCGTACAACAGTGATACACTATACATTGGATACTTTAACATTCCAAGATGAGTGTTCTGTGCAATGTTTACTGAGTGGCCAAGGAATGATAATGTAGATAGTGTACCTTTTTTTTGCTCCATGATGACCGACACATTACTTCCAAACGTGGCAGCTATGTTGGAACTTTAAAACTTTGATACACTGTGTCCAATATCTTTGCAAGACAGCAGCCCATTGGTATGTACATTTTTACTTTTTTATTTTCTAGCATATGTTTTCCAAATTTAGGTGGCAGCATGTTTTCTTTTTCTACGTTTATTCTTCCACGCAGTTGTTGAGTTTGTGTGTCTGCTTTATCGTGAATGGGTGAGTGGGTGAATACACAAATGAGTCAGTGGGGGGAGGGAGGGTGAATGGATGCATGAGAACCGATGAGTGATAGTGCATGTATGTTGACTTACTGAGTGCTCGAACTCATCAGTGACTAAAGAGGTGCTTTCAGTTATAAGCCAGATGTTCATTACAGAGCCTTTTTAATTTTTTTATAATTTATGATTGATAAAATTACAATGAAACCACTTAAAGTCAAATGTGGCAACTGTATTTTAACTAAAACTAGGAATGCAAATACAAAATAAATTTAGGCAAACCAATATTATTGCCCTTGTTTTCATACTGTGATTATTGTCTGCAAACAGCTCATTATTAATCAAATGTACAAACTAGGCTAGTGCCGCATTCAACAAAAATTAAGTTGGGTAGTAGATTGGCAACTACCTGCCGTTTATGTTGGTTCTGTACCTTTATCACATTTGCTAAAATGGATTTGCAATAACATGATCCTAGCGGACAGGAAGCCTCGATAGGTCGCATCTAACGGTGACGTCGGATGTGCTCACTGAGTCTTGCACGTCAGTTGTGCAGAGGTGCTAGTTTTTTTAATCAAATGACAGGGAGAGAGGAAATGCAGTACAGAAGCCGTCCCCTTGCGAAAATACATTTCTTCCTTTAGATATGTTAATAAGGAGAAATGTGAACACCTACAGTGATGTGGTTCTTAACCAGGAGGGCACTTGCTTAACCCTGCAGAGATCAGGCCTAATAGTCTTTAATGTAGATAGTTGGTGCAGCATTAGCCAGACTGAGTTAATAGTTATATAATAGCGGCTGAATTGTTGAGATCTCACAAAATAATTTAGAAAATCTGGTATTTTATGTTCTACTCATTTAAAGGTGGTCTTTAATATGCAGAATTGCACAGTGACCTGTCAAAGATGTTGGCATGATGGTTAATCCTACTCAATGCATTTGAAACACATCAAGTCTTCAATGTTTACACAGATGAAAATTTAAATAACAATTGAAACATAAAGAACAACTGGAGAGCTGAGTTGCAGATTGAATTTTAAAATTTTCTTTACTTGTGTATGAGTGACAGGTTAGTTGTCAGATGATGGGTAGCTAAATAAGTCGCAGGTCCTACCTGAGGAGAATGCCATTCCCAAGCAGGTGTTAAAACCAGTGATTGCTAAAATGTCGTCAAAGCTGCCAGCAGCCATTAGCAAGGTAGGAATTCCCTGGTCAACTCCATATCCAGCATTTTGCAGCACCAGCATTGAGGGGACAACAACAGCAGGAGATACTGCGCCTAAAACAAAGCTAAAACATGCAAGCAAGCAGTTTAACAACTATTTCTCAGACGGGATCTACTTCAGACCGAAATTCAAACATCAACTGGCTCTCTCAGATGGGCAAGACTAACCACCACTGCCACATCAAGTGTAAGAACAAAACACATACTTGAGAGGTGTCATTAGATGGGAAGTGCCAAAAACAGTTATGGCTACAATATAAGGTGCTTGCGTTGTACTGATACTATCTGGATTTTTCTATAAACACAGAGGATGGTCTTTTAGCCTGGCATTAAGGACTTAGTCAATGATCCAACACAAACCAGTTTACTAGCTGTATGGCAACCATTACACAGTCCAGTGAGCACTATCTAAGCGAGATATATTCCAGTAATGATCACTCACATGAGATATTACAAGGACAATTAGTGGAACCCCAACGCTTTTTTTTCATTAAGAAATACCACACTCAATATTCACTAGAACACTAAAGACATTTTAAATGTTCATTTTAAAACTAAAATTCTTCTCTAGTGTACAGAGGGAAAAGCTTATCAAGAACTGAGTCCATTAAACTATTCAGAACATCGAAAATAAACAAAAGCCTATTTCACACAAAAAAAGCTAAATTCATAAATTAGTAAGAATATATTAAAATATGGCTTATTAAAAATCATCAAACATGTTAATTCCCCCTAATTTCTTTCCAATTGCTTGTAAAAATTTACTAGGTGCAATTATTACATCCACTTAGTGCATAGCACATAAAAACTTTAGAGCTACATACTGTGCACTGAAATCATATATCATTAAAATAGGCTTTAATAATCTACACTTTTCTTAAACATAAAACCAACAATCCAATAAAATGTGAACACTAGAACATTTCATATTTAAATTCCAGACACAAAGACCACCAGCTCTAAGAGTTGTGTCGGGTAATTTCATACGATTCAAATACAGGTTAATGCCCAATCTGGAGTTCGATACAAAATTTCACAAGCCAGGGACTTATAGTATACGGATGCACATCCCCATGATTCTAATACGTGAATTACTGAAGTTTTCATAGCTAGATACACATAGTCATAGTCTCTAGATAAAACCTCCATTTCCATGTTTGCGTCCATCCTTGACATTTTTGGAGGCAGTCATTCAGTGGGAGAGTGAAAGGAAAACAAAGTGTAAAACTTCTTTAAAAGTTTCCTAACACTCGCAGTCCACAACAGATCACACTATTTAAGAGCTAATTTTTACAAAAGTTAGAGATTTTATCCTCTACGTTCAGTAAAAGCTTGTTCCAAAATCTTAACCACAGTTTCGTAAAAATATGGTACCAGGAGACAAGTTAAGTTCTATTCTTATTACTAGAACCATGGATGATTGAGGGCGTCTAAACAGGTGTTTTTAAGACACTGGCCTTCCAGCTAATACTAATCATAATATCCACTCATGCAAAAGATTTCCGTACCATAAAGACATTTTGTTTGTACCATTGCTTTAAAAGCTTTTAAAGCTGGGATCATGTGATAACCACCAACGACGCTATTAAATGTGCGTGGTCAGTGGCACAGGGAAGTGCCTGTGTTTTCACCGAGTTCAGATGAGATTTCCATTATAAATTTGACCCAAAAAGGAGGTGAAGATACCTCTAGGAGGTAACTTCCTCTAACCTTGCCCAGTTAATGAACCATTGATGTTTGCCCTTTTGACGGCCAAACACCCACGTCTTGGTGTTATCCATATGAATTAACAATCTTTTCTTATCACAGTAATCTTCAAAAGTCTCCAATTTCCTTTGTAGCCTGACTGGAGTAACATCCATAATTACCAAATCAACTTCGATTTTAGGAGAGAATGGTCGCACATTTGCCCAAATATGGCATACCTCTGATATATGGATGGTGAACAAAGTGAGTGCCATTAAGCTACTCTTGTATAAAGGGACAACAGGCCTTCTTGATTCAATTAGACCCTTGTCCAATTGCTACTATGCTTTTTCTTCAGTCAACTACTTTTATCATAAATTTCTTATATCAATTGAACAATGTCCTTTTGATAGTCTTAATCCATAAATTTCTAAACAAATGCGTAATTTGACAAGTAGCTCAATTTGTTTTTCTACAAGATGGACTATTCCCCTCTGGAACATTCCACCAATAGCGGAAGGGGGATCTGATGCCCTTACCTATTGCGGGTCTGAAATGCATGGTTAGAGGAAAGTGATAACTCCCAGTTTCTTGAAGAACCCTAAAACCTAATTATAGGTGAAAGTGACAAATCACATATTATAATCAATGGGACACTCCTATTTGCCAAATCTAAAAGCTTCTTTTGCCACAATATCCCCATTAAATCAAACCATTAGTGCATAATAGCCCCAAATTGACTAGCATCTCATTAAATTGTCTGTCAAAACCTGACCTTGTTGAATGTATAATTATTGCTTTAGATATATCATAATCCAAAGGCACTTCCCAGCTTATTTCATCTTTTTTGCATAGTTTGGTGTTAAAGTCACCCATAAGCATAACCAAACTCTGCGAGGGATGCATCAGTAAAGTACACAGATCTTCCTCTAATTAGATTAGCTGATAATCATTATATATCATATTTCCCAGAGACACATACACATTTACCAAAACAGCAGCTGTTAACAGTGCAGAATTAGAAAATAATTTCATCTCAGTAATTTGGATCCACAAGCATTTAGCTACTAAGGTACAAACATCCATTGCAATATTCATCTAAGCCAAGCTCTCTAAGCCCCCAGATGCTCACCTCAAATCACTAGGAAAGACGGGAGAATAAAGATGCACAAACTTTGTGTAAATGTGTTCATATTATCTAACTTGATTAGCCTCTATAGCCCATGAACATTCCAACATATAACCCTTGTGTGCAGGATGCTTTCATCCTAATCTTACAAGAGAGTTTCTATCTGTCTCATTTTCAAGAACGCTAAAGCGATTATCTGCCTTAATGCACATATTCTCAGCCTTCTGCACCACAACTATAATTTTCCCTTTTCTATCATTCACTTGCCTTTTGGTTGGTCTTCCTAGTCATTCATCACATGATGTATAGATTTTCTTTGTAGTTAGGGCACCTTGCTTCCTCAAAAACTCTCTATCCTCCAACTTATTGATTTCTTCAAATCCAACCAACTGTATTTCATTATTTTTCAAGTCCTGTTCTGCGTCAGCCACCAATCTTCTCATCAAAAGCGAGAAGAAGCAAACCTTTGTCACCTCCCTCCCATACCTACTGTTAACAAATCCTACATGTTTGAGAACATTTGAGGTAATTACATTCAAGTTTACAAAATGTTTTTTTTAAATACCAAGATGGTACTTTTAATTAGTACTTTTCGTTTTTTTGCTCTCTTACTAAAATCCAGCTATATGCAATCAATTTCTTTGTCCAGAAATTTGCCATTAACCTGCCTCTTTACTTCATTCACCGATGTAAAACCATCAGCCCTTTTTATCTTTACATTATCAGCATACTCTCATTTATCTAGAGATGTCTTATTATTCCTCTTACAATTATGAGACACAACTGAGGATTCAACAGAATTTGCTTTCATCATCTTCCCTTTGGTGTGCTTAGTGATGCCATCAGACTTCTTTTTCCCTACATTTATATAAACTCTGTGCTGGCATCTCTTACTGCTACATTCTGCAACACATTTTTCATTTCCCTTCCTCATAATTTTCTTCTGTATTTTCACCTTAGCAGAGATCTTCTCTTCTGCTTTTGTTGGGTTCCTATATTCTCTATATTTCCTATTAACCTTTTGTTACCATATGAACATTCCCCAAATCTTCTAACTAGCGTGGGTCTATATAAAATGTACACCTCATCCCCATTTCCTGTATTCACCTCTTTTGATCCCATCTTGTCTCCTACTACATGTACCTCATTGTTAGATGTTACCACAACTCGCCTAACAAGTGTTAGCTTGCCTTTATTTATTTCTCTTAGCTCACAAGTAATGCTCTTTAACAGAATGGTTTGTGATTTGATCTCTTTGTGATTTAAAACTATTGTTTCAAAAACACCATGTAGGGTTTTATTGTATTAACAGTAGCATATTGAGCATTGAAGAGAATGTAGTGGTATTTAAGGAGGAGAATAGGTCTTGTGTCCTGTCTTCTTCTCTCACTGTCTCATCGTCAAGATCAGACATTTTATTTTCTTTAACACATCTGTTTCAGAAATGGCATTGTCTTCTCCCACACTGGAATGAGACAATGTGATTGGCAACTGGAGTGATGAAACCATGGATCAATAAGACACATCTCAAAATCTGGGTCTTGTGAATCTTGAAAATTCATCAATAAGCCTACACAGCGATTGCCATTAAGATGTGACTCCAAATTCTGAAGTAAATTACCTCTTCATCTCTCCTTATTTGCACACTCTGACATTCATTTTTTTCCTGGCTAAGTCAACTTACTGTGCCTTCATCTTCCTCATCTTTATTGTTCTTAAAATACTTATCCATAAAAAGTTGTTATTGAGGAGGCTAGGGTGACCGATGGAGATCCGGCCTCACTTATAGAGGAGCCTTCAGATCCTTTTTGTATACTCCCATCTTTCTCCAGGAGTCGCAGCCCTGACCTTTTTTCAAGGCTGTTAACATTTGCTTCATGGTGCGTCTTGCCCTTGTCCTTCCTCTTAGGGCTTGCTGATTTGTTAGTTATCGTTACGCCTGGCATCTCGTTAAAATTCACTGACTAGCTTTTATAACACAACCCTAGCAATGAATCACGGGGCACACTCTGCCTAGATAGTTAACCCCTCCGTGTGCTTCTTAATGAGCTGTGCTGTTATTTTTCGCTGCTGTACTTGTGCAGTGACGTCCAACCCACCTCTCCAATTATATGCCTTTTATAGAACTCCTTGTATACTGCTTTCTTTGGTAATATGATTTGAGTTACTTTCTCGGGCAACATAGATTGAAGCTTCTTACTCACAGCACCCACGTCTTTGTCCCAAGCTGCCTGCACACTCTCTCCAGAAATCCTTCTGTGTGGAGGCTGGGAACCATGGTTGACAGCCCACAAGAAGCCTCTTGACCACACCCAAAGAGGATTGAGGTTGAGGCCGGAGCCACCATGTCTGGATGCTGGGATGCCCCTGAGAAGAAAAGCTCTTCAACTAGAAATGAACACAGGATGACAATCCAGAATAAATTCAATAAAAAGTTGTCCTTGAGACTTTGACACTTTTCGGAAGCAACAACCTCTAATCGGCCATCCCGCGACCTCAATCCACGGTGAATTCAGTTCAGCAGCTGCTGCGTTCTTGTGCAGCAGGTACAGCAAGGTCATCAGTGTAGAGCAGCAGATGGTGGGTAGAGCAAAGTGGCATGAGCATTAATGAAACGTCCAGGACAAACCTTCATGGAGCATCAGTTTAATTAAAATAACGTAAAGCTGCTTGCTTAGAAACCAAACCTTGTCTACCTATGATCACTGCCTCCACCCACATGGTATATGTTGTAAAAGAGACTTCAGTCCTCGTGTCTCCTTCCAAACCTGGTCTTTATTTCCTGCACCATATAAATACTGAACTATCACTGCCCCGCAGGCTGAGGAAACCAGCCAGCAGGGAAGCAGCAGAGGCCAGCGAGGCAGGCCCAGCCCCAGGGCAGCGAAGCAAAGCAGATCCCCCCTCAGCCCTCTTACCCGCCTCAGCTCTGCAAGGGATACTGGCTAGGTTTCTTGTGGAGAAAGGAGAGAGGTGAAAGACAACCAGCCCAACAGGAGTCCGCAGCAGCCCACGAAGACAGAGCAAACCCGCATTGCGCTGCAGAGCAGCAGTCCGTGCGCAGTGCAAATCACACCTGGTCACAGTGGATCCAGAGAAGGTGCGCAGCCGACAGGAGATCTCAAGGCTGCACTTCCTACACTTTCTGTGGGTGGGCACAATCAGGGTCACAAGGTCCAAGGTCCAAACTTGGACATCATTCCTGCCTCTGCACCTAATCTAGTCTAGAGCACACAACACGAATTTTAACCACAATGAATACAAATAATATGACAGTTGCAATTGTTACCAAAAGCATGAATAAAAGATGCCATTCTAACAAGATAGCTCCTCTTTATACATAGCAACCCTACTTTATTTCTGCAACTTCTAAGCGCTAGTTTAATACTAGAATTCTAGCAAGGCAGAAAATAAAATCTATTACGAATTTCAAAGATGGTACACACCCTTATTCCTGTTAGAACAATGACGTGCTGTGTTCAATGAAATACCTAGGCCTGCTATTCTTGTCTCACAAGAATGGATGCATTGATAGTGCATGAAGGCTGGGGTCTCCAATTCCAATAGCCTTTATTAGGAACCAGAGATTTAACTGTACAGCCTGTCCCAGTTTGGCCTAGTGTGGAAACTCCCCTCTGCCCTCAACATTTTGTGCTCGACTTCCATGACATAATCTTGACTTAGTGGTGCCATTATGCATCATTTGACACCCTGATAACATACTAGCATGTGACATTCTATGACCATTGATCGCTATGGCGTCGTATGAGTGACACTGCACACCTTTTGACCATCATGCCATTAGAGAAACTGGATAAAAATATACAACAAAATTTAAAACTGGAATTAGTTCCAGCTTCGGAGAATCAGACTGAAAGCAGCTACATGCACAGCAAGAGGTACCATAAGTGTTATAGGTCCAGATCCTAGTGAATTCTAACTAATCCCTGGCTAACAGCTCCTTGCTAACTCTAGTATTAGGAGGCAAAGCACTATATAAACAATATCCCTGGTCCGGTGGGTGCGGAGGTATTAGAAAGCTCAGCAAAATTTGGAAAGTCTCAGAAGTTAAAGAAAAAGTCACAGGAATTGCAACTACAGTTCCAGTAACCCCTCAATGGCATCCAAGGGAACATCTGACATTTAGATGCCCAAAAGAACTTAGTCAGGCTATGAATTCTAGTGTGGACTTGCCCTGTTTCACACAGTATGCTAAGTGCAAGGAGATACTCGTACACCGTCCACTATCTCCAAGGAGCCTTCGTCGGCCTATGTGCACCTAAAAAAGTGTCGGTTTTGGCCAGCACAGAGTAAAACCAACAAGGAGCACAGTCAGAGAGCCCCGGGACAACCAAAGTCAAGAATGTCGATACTAAATCTTTATCAAGTTAATGAAAATTTAAATGACCTCAATATGGATAAGCTTGATAAGACCAAAAATCGATGCCATGACGGAGTCTCAACAAAGCACTAAACAAAGAATAATGATTTTAATGTGACATTTGCTAATAAACATGGACACGAAATTAATACCCTCTTAAAAAATAAAAATGTGCTAATGTATGTGAGATTTTCAAAATGTGGCCTAGATATTACGTTGGGTCTGCAAAATTAAATATGATTCCACGAAACTACAAATACTAATGAAAATAATAAATTACAACATATGTGATTATTTTGTTATCGCAATATAATATCACAAACAATTATTCCTAGACCTCATGGCATATGGTTATTCTTTACATACAAAACGTTTGGCACACACTGTGAAATTTAAAATAATAAGGAGGCTTTAATGCACAGATGGAATACCATTAGAAACTGCTTATGGGAAATAACCTTTCCGCTATGCGAAGTAAAACAAAAAGCCAGCACGACTCTGATCGCACTTTTTACCTTGGAATATAGTAACATTTAGATTTGATTTTTATCAGTAGTATGCCAAGATTTTAGGGACCATGAAATCCATTTCCCGAACAGACTGTAAAACAACTTCTCTTTAAATAAAGGCAAAGTTCAGACTGGCTGCATTGCTACTTCAGACCATTTCTGGTACTCTCTGGTACTCTGTGATGTGGGACTATAGGCACAAAGCAATGTCTGCCTCCCCGCCCCTTTTTTAATTAGCATATGTTACGCCAGTTCAGGACAGCTCTCATAAGGAGGTCCCAAGAATGTGCAAGTGCCTGTTTATTTTAACCAAAATGCTAAGTCTGCACTGTAATCCAGGACGGTGGCAAAGGTTATAACTGATTTTGTTTGAATAATATGTACCCACACAATGCAAATAACGGCGTGCTTCACTGGTGTATTTTCCTCATTGTGGCTCACACCTTACACTCTTTCAAATTCCCCCACTCCATACCTGATTTTGCTATAAAGCTGAGAGCCGATACATATTTGCTTATGAGCTGTACTCGGAACAATACTGTAGATTCTGGGCAAAAGGGGCTGATTTTTAAAATCCGTTCAGCAAGATGAGCTTAACAGAGTCAGTGAGCTATTGTCTCTAGAACTCAATGTAGGCAAGGCCTACTACACCAGGAAGATTATCAGGGACGTTTGCCACTTCCTTCAGATTAGTTTAGGAAAACGAGATTTGTGGCCAACCTGAGCAATTGGTGAATTTGTGGCCTCCAGGAGAACTCCAAGCATTATCTGAATTGGTGCAAAAGCACTTAGGACAGAGTGGCAGTAATGGCGGATGCTTCTTCACGCCTGTCTTTTGTAGTGGTGATGTCTCCGAAGAAGGTGGCATTTCAGGAAAGCACTGAGGTGCTGAGTGCTACACCAAAGAAAAAGGATCTGTGTTGGACCGAGGGTGGCCACCCTCAGAAGCCTAAAACTTTGACTATTATTCGGACGCAATGTGACAACACCATGCATGAAAACACCGGCTCACACCCACCATAATTAAACATATACAGATTTTAATTTAGAATTACGAAAAACAGATATTATCCATTTAACACAACAGGGAAAGATGGCAATACGCCAATTTAGCAGACAGAGTCATAAATGAAAGCACAAAGGTAAAAAGCAAATCCAGAATTAAATCCCTTTAACAGCTCATTAACTGTCCCTCTTGGACTCCATCATGATTGTTGATTAACCGCGCTTCTTATTCATGCTATTTGTGCAAGCTTTTTCTTAATGACACCTTAAGTTTTTACTTCAGTGGGCTGTTGTAAGCCACATTTCTACTCAAACAAAATAAATCGTTTTTGTCACCATCATTAACTGTAACAAGCTTGTATTTTATCTGATAGAAAGCAGCCAGGAAATCTTTGACACCAATGGGGGGGTGGAAATTAAGGGCCTGATTCAAGAAAAGTGGTGCTGCATCCAATGCAGCACCGCTTTTCTTGCACCCTTTAATGCCACCCTAATGCTACCATGGGTGCGCCATATTTAACATATGGCGCACCATGGCGGTAGTTAGGGGACTAGTGTCAAAATGTTTGACGCTAGTTTGGTGCTTTGCAGGATTAGTGTCAAACATTTTCGAAAACAATGGTGTGCCTCCTTTTAACACCTGCTCTGTACAGGCATTAAAAATGCAGCTAAAAATGGAGCAAAGAAAACTTTTAGATTTCATTGGCCCATTTTATTGCCCCCCCTAGTGGGGTAACGCCCCCCTTGCATACATTATGCCTGGAGCAGGCATAACGTGGCACAAGGGATTACAAAGTGGTGCAATGCACGCATTGCGCCTCTTTGTAAATCTGGCACCATGATATTGGCCTTGTTGGGCCACATTAGCGTAAAAACAATGACACTAATGTGTTGCAAGGAAGCGCTAAACCCTCTTCAATCTGCGCCTAAATATATTCATCTTGGGCAAATGTCAGTCAGAGACCTGCTCAACAGCATCCTAGCGTATGCTCAAGCATACAAGTTAGGAAAACAGCTTGCAGTCCCCATCATCTTTGCAGTACCAGTTGGAGTTTCAGAAATACTGGGGTGCCACTTTTAATTTGCTGTTGACGTCTGAGAAGAAAATTGAATTTTGCACAAAGTTGATTTTCATAAAATATACTTTAGCTAATGAAGCAACACTTCACATTGTGGGTCCATTTTCATTTCCATTCTGCTGGATCAACTCTCCAATCCCCTAGAGATCATTAAGTATTTGGCCCGAACTAGCAAACATATTGGGTAGAAAATTTAGAAGTGTGTCATTTTGATATGTTTGCATCAACCGATTTCTTTATTGCACCTGTGGTTTTCTCCTACGCAGTCTCAATTTCTACAGACAAGTCAGGCAACAAATTCCTCTTTTCATGGAACTTCATTTTTTAAAATAAAAATAATGTGAAACTACCTTTCTGCACAAGGCATCTTTCATGTGCAGTTTCAACAGTTCTATTGTCATTATTATTCCCCTATACTGCTGAAGAGAAACCTTTCACCCATTCACGTTTCTTTGCTCCACCTCAGCCAAATTAAATGTTTTCTGTGTCACTACATTCAGTTTTTTGACCTTTGAATTACAGCTTTTACGTCACGTCGGAATCCGTTATTCTTGGGAATGGGTATGAAACATTACACCAGTGACGTAGTATACTCACGATCACATTCAGCTACCCTTAAAATACTTCTGAACTGTCAGTGATGGTGTTAAAGAAAATAGCGCTAATGAGTCTGAAATGACGGTAGGCTGGTTAGCGGCAAAATATATGCCGCTAACCAGCCTAGTGTCATTTTATGACGCCCAAGCAGCCATAAAAGTACTCCTTTCGTGGTGTAGACAGGAGTTTTTACCACTACCACAATGCCCACTACAGAGGACTAGTGTCCCCCGGGCAAGCCCAACATACCCTGTGCCAGGCAGTAGGCCCCATGTATGGGGCCCCCAATGGTACTTAATAAATTAAAAATTATACTTACCTGGGATGGGGTCCCCCTCCTGTAGTGTCCCAGTGGTCTGGGTGGTGGTGTTCCTGGGGCTTGGGGTGGGCATATTTGTGCCCATTTCATGGTGTTCCACCATGGAAATGAGCCTACCTGCACCCTAATCCCTGGTCTGACCCAGGTGTTAAATAATGGCGCTAGGTGGGTTTAGCACCATTATTAAGGTCTGCCTTCTCCTTGTGCGTCGTTTCTGCCCCTGGAGATAAATATGGCGATAGGGGGTTTGCGTCTTATTTAAGATGGGAATGCCTACTGTGCATCTCATTGACGCAAGGTGGTTTCGCGCATCCTAAACAGGGTGCTAACTCCAATATTTTGACGCTAGACTGGTCTAGCGTCAAAATATAAATATGGAGTTAGGTTAGCGCTGTTTCAGTGCCAAAATGAATGGCTCTAAAGCAACACTAACCATCCATAAATATGGGCCAAGGAGTGGGCAGGATGCTCCTGGAACAAGTGCATAGTTTTTAGAAGGAATATATGTCAAGTGCGTTATGCTGGAGGGCTGCCATAGAAGTGCCTGGCTTGCACTGACCCATGTACATGCCAGATAAAAATACAGGACATATCAAAACTTCACCGTTTTGGCAGATGTAATATACTAACCAGCAACTTTAAATTAATTATTTTGTTTTTCTTTACCTACCTGGTGTGACATTCCAGTTGATTTCGGCTGTGCATATGCTGTTCAAATATTTGCTGATTGTAGTATTTTTAAGGAAAAAATAAAGAACAAAGATCATTTTTAAAATGTGCAATTCGGAGGGGCTAGGCTTCAGCCTAAGCAAGATGGCCGCTTAGCCCGTTTGTTCTGCTGCCAATGGGAGAAAGCTGCCACACAACAGAAATTAAAACAGACTCTGCTGTTCCCCATGTACTGCCAAGTGCTTCTAAAGAGGTGAAGAGCCAGAGTATACCCCACAATTTGACATCAGATTCCTACATGCGGAGTGCAGGTTACAGAAATTCCAGTGACTTACAAACAAGATGGTAGGCTCTTGTGACCATCTGTAGATGCTGGGGCCACCCAGATATACCTAAGCGCTTGGAGAGTGAGAGCCAGCGCTCCAACGTTCGCAATGTACACCACAACCATGCAACACACTCTCCGCTCATTTGATTGAACTATGCATTGAAATGAACAACGCCGTCTGTAGTCATCCAGCACTCCACAAACAAAATCAAGATGGTGGCCCCCTGGAAAGCACTCAAATGGTGTGCTCTCCAGCGTGTTTCAGAGATACAGAGATCGAGGACCCAGCACATTCAGCACGTTCTGTGCATTGAGCGATCCAACACACAATGTATTCCCCCCTTACAATGCAAAAACTCTGCATTCAATTAAACTATGTCAGTTACAACCATCCTGCGCTCCGCAATCATAATCAAGATGGCACTCTGAAAAGCAGCAACCTCTCAGACCACCACATACTGTTAACAATATCATGTGCTGCATTGCATAATTGACAATGTACCTGATTGCCTCATAAACGAAACTGCCTGACACCCACTGACATAGCACAGCAGCACAGACTATATGCTAACGTCTGCCACTACATGACTGCTCTCACTTAGGAGAATCAGACTGCGATACGCTTAGGTTCACATCAAGCTATACGTCATGATGCATCGGGCAATATATTGACACTCACTGTAACTGAAGGCTGATTTAATTGTACTTGACTGAATTTCGACCCCGTCCTAACAACAAAATTATCCAGCATCATCAAATTGCTTACTTTTGCAGACATCTCTTACAGAACATGTGGACAATGGATAAGTCGAAGTATAAAAAAGGGACAGAAAGTGTGCCAAAAGAGGACAAAGTTAGAACCCCTATGCAGGAGGCTGGCCTGGTATGTGGTGGGTACCTATGGTACTTGCACCTAATACCAGGTTCAGGTATCCCTTATTAGTGTAGTGTAGTCAGTGTCTAGAAGCCAGGCTCTCTAGCGGTAGCTGTCGGTGAGCAGCAAAAGGCTTATCTAGGAGACATGCAAAGCTCACGCAATACCACTGTAATCACACTTAGTACTTACACGCATGAAAGAAAACACTCACTGTTACAAAAATAAAAGTACTTTATTTTGGTGACATGAATATCAAAATACTATAGAGACTATGCTCCCTTAGGAGGTAATTAATACACAAATTATACTAACTAGTATGCAGAAATAAGCATAAAAACAGTTAGAAAACAGTGCAAGTAGTGAAAATCACATTAGGGAGAAATGGGGCTAGGAAAGCCCAAAGGTAAGTACCACAACCCTCCCCACAGACCAGGATAACAGGAGAAAATCACAGTAAGTCTTGCAGAATACACACATAGAGGTAAAGAAGAATATTGCAAAACCCAGAAGAGACTGTAAGACACCAACAGTGGATTCCTGGACCAGAGGACCTGTGGAAAGAGGGGACCAAGTCCAAGAAGCACAGAAGAGTCTAGGAAGGGCAGGAGCCCCTACTCACTAGGATGAAGGTGCAAATGATGAACCACCGGTGAAGAAGAAGAGTCAGCACTGCACCCAAGAAGATGAAGTCGGGTTCCTGGAGGATGTAGGTGATGTCCCACGCCGGATGGAGGATTGAAGTCGGGTTTGCAAAGAGCGCAGTTAGCGGAAAATGGACCCACAGGAGTCCCACAGGATGGGGACAGGAAAGTCGCAGTAGAGGCCCATGCAGCACTATGAAAAAGGCTCCTACGGCAGCGGAGAATCACTCAGGGAGCTGTGCATTGCAGGAAGGAGTGCTGGGGGCTGGAGCTTCAAGATGCACAAAGACCTTGGAGGAAGGATGCCAACAAGCCTTTGGCAGCTGCAAATGACGAGGTGCAAAGGGGTACTGTCCTGCGTGGGCAGGCAAGGGATTACCTTGATCCAAGCTGGATAGTTGGAAGAGAGAACTGTCGGGACTACTTCAATCCACCACCTGTGATGCAGGATCCACACAGCTCAGCAGGAGAGGGGATCCATGCAGCCGGTCTTCGTCGCAGTAGCAGGGGAGTGACTCCTTCAATTCAATTCTTTCTTCTGATGCAGGCTGAAGACGGACTGTCCTCAGAGTATGTACGAATGGGGAAATGTTGCAGTTGCTAGAAGGAGCTGGAGATATAGGGCCTGATTCTAACTTTGGAGGACGGTGTTAAACCGTCCCAAAAGTGGCGGATATACCACCTACCGTATTACGAGTTCCATAGGATATAATGGACTCGTAATACGGTAGGTGGTATATCCGCCACTTTTGGGACGGTTTAACACCGTCCTCCAAAGTTAGAATCAGGCCCATAATGTTGCAGAAGGCATCTTGCTTCTTTGTTGCAGCTTGTAGAGTCCTGGAGAGTCCAGATGCAGTTTCTTCGGTTAGAGGTGGAAGTGGAGGGGGCAGAGGATTCCTGCTGGAGTCTTGCAATACGAATCTGGGAAACCTCCCAAAGGAGAGACCCTAAATAGCCCTGAAAGGAGAATTGGTCACCTAGCTGGGTGACCACCTATCAGGCGGGGGCTCTGATGTCACCTGCTGGCACTGGCCACTCAGATGCTTCTAAAGTTCCCTGCCAACCTTGAATCCAAGATAGCAAAACCCAGGGACCCTCTGGAGGAGCTCTGAGCACCACCCCTAGGGTGGTGATGGACAGGGGAGTGGTTACTCCCCTTTCCTTTGTCCAGTTTCATGCCAGAGCAGGGACTGGGGGTCCCTGAACCGAAGTAGACTGGTTTATGCAAGAAGGGCACCAAATGTGCCCTTTAAAGCATTTCCAGTGGCTTGTGGAGGCTACTCCTCCCAAGCCTGTAACACCTATTTCCAAAGGGAGAGGGTGTAACACCCCTCTCCCAAAGGAAATCCTTTGTTCTACCTTCCTGGGCTCGAGCTTCCCAAGCAACAGGAGGGCAGAAACCTGTCTGGGAGGTGGTAGATGCGTTGGCTGCATGGAAACCTTCAGAAGGCTGTAACGGCAGTACTGGGGTTCTCTAAGGAGCCCCCGAGTACATGGAATCATAGAACCAATGCTTGCAGAAGCCTTGGGGTATGATTTCAACATGTTTGATACCAAACGAAGTTACCATTATGTAGCTGGACATAAGTAGTGACCTATGTCCAGTGCACGCGTAAAAGGGCGTCTCCGCACTCACGAAGTCTGGGAAAATGGACTTTGAGTTTGTGGGGGCACCTCTGCAGTACTTTTCACCCTGCCTTCTGGGCTAGAAGGCCTGCCATAGGGGTGACTTGGTGTAGTGAAAAATGGCAGTGAAAGGGTGCTTGCACCTTTTCATGCAGACTGCAATGGCAGTCCTGCAGAAGCCTTTGCTTGGGCTTCTATGGGTGGCAAAATATATGCTGCAGACTGTAGGGATCTCCTGGAACCCGAATGCCCTGGGTACCTAGGTACCATATACTAGGGACTTATAAGGGGGCACCAGTGTGCCAATTGTGGGTGATATACAGGGTTTTGGGAGAGAGAGCATAATCACTGGGGTCCTGGTTAGCAGGATCCCAGTGAACACAGTCAAATGCACTGACATCAGGCAGAAAAAGAGGGTAACCATGCCAAGAAAGAGGGTACTTTACTACACCCTAATCCCTGACTCACCAACTAAAAACAGACCAGACACAGGGACAAACATAGATCTGATACTGGAGAAACTAAACTCTCTACACGACCTGACCAGATCAGCAAAGACAAACACTGGCATCTTACAGTTTGAAATGCAAGGCCCCAGGAAAGGGCTCCAGAACATAACCTCCAGAGTAGACAAAGCAGAATCCAGAAATAGCAGAGTAGTAGACCAGACTTTTTCACTCCAAAAAGGAATACACTTTCACTGTGAAAACAATTGCACTCCTGGAAAAGGAGATTACAAATCTTGAAGATAAGAACTGAATGTTCTCAGAATCTTTGGCCTGCCCAAAAATGCTGAAAACGAATAATGGTTGTGTGTTCTTTCTGGAAACCTGTATACCTCAAGCTCTAAAAATAGACCTAAAGAGGGACTTTAAAAATGAAAGGGCCCCTACAGTACCGATGAGAGTGTTGCACCACTTGAAAACACCACAATGAATGATTGTTAGACCACTATACTACAAACACACAGAAAAAATCTTGGCCCAAATGAGGGCAGTGAAATCTGTCATATGGAAAGATCACAGAGGCCGCAATCTGGGTGCATGGTGTTGGACCTGGAGAAAGCAATTGAATCTTTGGAATGGTCCTATCTGTTTGATGTGGTGCTACCTTACGGCCTTGACTATTGTAGCATTAAACTAACTAAACTTCTCAACACAAATCCACTGATACAGCTAAAGATAGGCCCCCTCATCTCTAATCCTGTCCTGATAGCCAGAGGCACACACCAGGGCTGTTCTTTTTCTCCTCTACTTTTTTCATTGGCACTAGCTTTCTGTGGCTTTAGTCAACCCTGGGAAATCCCATTAGGAGACGGTCTGCACATGGTGTCTCTGTACACAGATGATCTTCTATTATATCTCAGTGATGTCACCACCAGCCCAGAGGTAGAGGACAATATATTTAGTAGTTTTGCAGCCTTGTCTGGATTAAAAGTTAACTCGACCGAATCCTGTCTCTTCCCGTTCCAACCTACAGTATGAGACCCAGCCTCCTCCCTCAACGGGAACCGCTTGACTTGGCAGCCCAGTGTATTTTAGTATCTAGAGATATAGATCTATTATTCATCTGCATAAATCTCATCAGAGTCCTAGTGTCTGTGCGCACCCAGATAGGATTCTGGAGTTGCCTTTCCCTTTCAGTGGCTGGTCGCCTGGCTCTAATTAAAATGGCCATGCTACCATGTTTACTTTATTATTTTGCAAATCTCCCCCTCTATATTCCTAAAACCTTTTTGTTATTATCAAACAGATGCTGCAATCGTTAATATGGCATAATACATGCTGCTAATGGACACTACAGAACTCTACCTATCGAAAGATCAAGGAGGACTGTCAGTCCTACAGTTTGAGCAATATTACTTGTTAATATTCTCAGTTTCAATGGGTGGCCCGCTGGATGGCAGGCCTTTACTTATCAGACACTGCAACTGTATCCCCGGCATGGGGCATGCCTGTCATATTACATTCATTTCATCCTTGTGCAACGACCCGCTGCGCAATCCAGCCCTTTTGCTAGTTAGTTACCGGTGCTACAAGCACTGTCTTTTTAATACAAAAGCTGTCATCCCCTATGCCCCAGTGCTTCCATTACTGAGCACACCCTGCAATAGCCACCCTTTAGCCAACCTAGAACGTCCCTGGAATTATCCACCTGGCATACACTTGGTCACTTGTACCTAAATGGTGTCATAACTCCATTGAAGAACCTGATAGCTGAGGAGGGTTTACCTCCAGGACAGTTCATGCTCTACAACTCACTGCTCAGGATGCTAGGGAGTAAATGGGGAAAGATGCAGTATGAGCATCCTACACATCGCACAATACAATACATGCATGACATGGATGCAGGTACACACTTAATGACCAGGTTAGCGGAATTCCTGCGTGCCCACACAACAATATCACTCAACCCTTTAAACCAGGGCTGGGAGACAGAACTAGGCCGCTCCTGACACAGATGAGGAATGGAACTGGGCCCTAGAGAGGCACATTCGGGTTCTGCTGAATGCCTACTTCCACCTTATCCAATTTTCCATTCTTCATAGAGCTTACCTCACCCCATGCAAAATAAACTGATACTTTTTATGCACCAATGTCGCCTGCCCCGGATGCCATCTCATTGACGCCGATATTCTGCACATGGT
This sequence comes from Pleurodeles waltl, assembly GCF_031143425.1. Taxonomy (NCBI): domain Eukaryota; kingdom Metazoa; phylum Chordata; class Amphibia; order Caudata; family Salamandridae; genus Pleurodeles; species Pleurodeles waltl. The sequence goes on along the minus strand of NC_090436.1, from coordinate 952,230,320 downwards.
GTGGTCATGTCCTTCCTTACATTCATCCTAGCATGTGGTTTCAACCCATTTGGCACAATGCACGAAGCGCCTAGCACTACATTAATTGGAAACCTGTATATTGGGGATCTGATGCTGCAATAAGAAACTTAGGTTTATAGACCTGGGTGACTTACTTGCTAAATGATTAAGCTTACGCAGCTGTAAATTGCCTACAACCACCTTGCCTATTGCTTGGGACTGTTCCTTAACTGCTTGGGCACTGGCAGAAAGTGTCACTGTTCATAAAGAGGACATACTTGGATTATGCAAGTAAGCCCAAGCAGCTTTGTGGGATGGCATACTGACAGTCTTCCAAGCTCCCCCGTCTGCCACGGAAGATTCTTCCACCTGATATCCATTAATGCTAGAGGTTGTTATCCTCTATATATCAGCTTCAGCCACCCTATGGCCCTGTGTGCCCCGGATTATTCATCTATATACTAAAAAACATCACCGTCCCATGTACCATACTGACTACATAACGTGCATGGATGTTCTGGCTGGCTGTGACTTGATACACTATTTAGCAAAATGAACACTCATACCGTGTGCTCTGTGCAAAAAACACTGCTTAAATGACAGATGGCACATATTCAATCCCATAGGAAATGAGTTTTTCTTCTATGACCACCCTCATAACACACTTTCCAGAACTGATTACATACAAATAACCGCCTCACATCGAAAACTAAAAATCCTACTATTGAAGCAATAATAATAGTGTCAGACCATGCATGCGTCTCCCTCGAACCACTTATATCCCCAAATATTCCCGAAGAAAAGCAATGGAGAATTAAAACTTTGGTAGTAATAGACCAAGTGTTACATGACAAAATAATCAGCGCCATTAACAATTTCATCCGTGAAAATAATACTAACAGAATGTCTTCTGAAACGCTAAGGAACACTATGAAAGGCACATTAAGAGGAGAACTCATTTACGTTATGTCCAACATAAACAAGTACACTAATAAAATATTACACAAAGTAGAACTATCCATAAATCAATTGGAAAATAATTTTAATAAATTATGAAATCCAGAGCTCCTATCTCAAATGAATCTCAAAATATGAATACAATAAAATAATCAGCACCAGAACGCACATTTGGGTCCAAAATAATCGGATTAAAAAATGTAAAGAATCTAATAAAGCAGGTAGAACTCTAGCAAACTAATTAAAATTTTAAAACAGCAATAATCTCATTACCGCAATTAAAGATAAATCCGAAGATACAGTCTTTGACCCAACAAAAATTGTCAAGACCTTTCAGGAATATTACAAAGAATTATGCAACCCGAACTCAACATTCTCACCTGGTTATTGTCAAAGATACCTAGACAAACTACAACTACCATCCCACGATGCAATAATAATCAATCTATCTCCTCCACATAAATTAAACGGGCAATCAACTCTCTCAAGCCTGGAAAAGCTCCAGGGAATGACGGCTTCCCGATCAGTTTCTACAAAAACTTCCAGAAAAACCTATTACCCTGCATGGAATCTTTATTCCACCTTTTTGAGTCCACTGAGAAAATATCAGGCATGGCTTCGGAAACCACAATAACAGTGATTACATATAGACGGAAAGGACACTCTAGAAGTCAAACACTCCAGGCCCAGCTCTCTGATAAACATCAAATGTAAAATCTACATAAAACATTCAATATTAAGACTAGAAAAAGTCCTTCCCCATCTCATACACCAAACACAAACGGGATTTATCAAGGGCAGACTAGCGTCTCACGACGTTAGACTGTTTCGCCACATCACTGAAAGGGCAAAAACACTATCATTCCCTATTACTGCCATGGCCTTAAATGCAGATGAGGCATTTGATAATGCCTCCTGGTACTTCCGGCACTCAGTGTTGTCCAAACTAAATCTTAGCCACCACCTTAAAGCCTCCTTCAAATGAGTGCTTATAAGTGACATCCCTGTGACAATCCTCTGTGTTCTTCTTCTGTATTCTTCATCTGTGTTCTTCTGTGCACCCCGTCCTGCATGTTCTTTCTTCATCTGTGTTCTTCATCTGTGTTCATCTGTGTTCTTCTCTGCACCCCGACCTGCGTGTTCTTTCTCCTCCTCTGTACTTTTCTCTGCGTGTTCCTTTTCTTTCTCTGTGGCCTCTCCTCATCTTCTGGACGCTTCCCCTCTGCTTCTCAGGTCTCTCCTCGTCTGCCTGACTCTTCTTCTCTCTTGACTCTTCTCTCTTCTCTCTTGACTCTTCTCTTCTTCTTTACTCTTCTTCTTGACTCTTCTCTCTTCTGTTCTTGACTCGTCTCTTCTTCTTTACTCTTCTTCTTGACTCTTCTCCTCTTCTGTTCTTCCTTACTCCCCTCCACCTCTGTAACCCCCCCTCCCCTATCTTTTCTCCCCTCCCCTCTACCTGACCCCCCCACCCTCCACTTTCCCGCCGCCACCTCCTGCTCGGCCCCCCCCCCCCCTGCTCCCATTCGTCGCCCCCCTTCCGCCCCCGCCCCCAGCTGACCCCTCCTCCCCCCGCCTCCCTCTTATGGCGGCCGCTGCGTGGCAGAGTCCGCAACCCTTGACCCGAGGGTAGGTCGCTCCCCCTGCTGCTGCAGCTCCACCAGCGCAGGCTCCTGACACCTCCCAGCAAGACCTGCTAAAACAGTAAGTACTCCCCCCGCCCAGCCCCTTGCCCAGCCCCGCGCTACTCACCTCTCTTTTCCTGTACCTCTGTCTTCTGCCTTCCGCTCTCTCCTCCAACCTCTCTCCGCACCTCTGCTGTCCATTTTCCACTTCGCTCTCTGCTCCTCTTATGCAGCCCACTTGCTGCGTGTTCTGCTCTTCCTCGGCCCCGCTCCTCTTCCTCACCGCGTTCTCTTCCTGCTTCTTTCTTCATCTGTGTTCTTCTTTCTCCTCTGCACCCCGACCTGCGTGTTCTTTCTCCTTCTGTGTTCTTCTCTGCACCCCGACCTGCGTGTTCTTTCTTCTTTCTTCATCTGTGTTCTTCTCTGCACCCCGTCCTGCGTGTTCTTTCTTCTTCTGCGTTCTTCTTCTGTGTTCTTCATCTGTGTTCTTCTCTGCACCCCGTCCTGCGTGTTCTTTCTTCATCTGTGTTCTTCATCTGTGTTCTTCATCTGTGTTCTTCTCTGCACCCCGACCTGCGTGTTCTTTCTCCTCCTCTGTACTTTTCTCTGCGTGTTCCTTTTCTTCCTCTGTGGCCTCTCCTCATCTTCTGGACGCTTCCCCTCTGCTTCTCAGGTCTCTCCTCTTCTGCCTGACTCTTCTTCTTCTTGACTCTTCTCTCTTCTCTCCGGACTCTTCTCCTCTTCTTCTTCACTCTTCTCTCTTGACTCTTCTCTCTTGACTCTTCTCTCTTGACTCTTCTCTTCTTCTTTACTCTTCTTCTTGACTCTTCTCTCTTCTGTTCTTGACTCTTCTCTTCTTCTTTACTCTTCTTCTTGACTCTTCTCCTCTTCTGTTCTTCCTTACTCCCCTCCACCTCTGTAACCCCCTTCCCTATCTTTTCTCCCCTCCCCTCTACCTGACCCCCCCCACCCTCCACTTTCCCGCCGCCACCTCCTGCTCTGCCCCGCCCCCGCTCCCATTCGTCGCCCCCCTCCCGCCCCCCACCCCCAGCTGACCCCCCCCCCTCCCTCTTATGGCGGCCACTGCGCGGCAGAGTCAGCGACCCTTGACCCGAGGGTAGGTCGCTCCCCCTGCCGCTGCAGCTCCACCAGCCCAGGCTCCTGACACCTCCCAGCAAGACCTGCTAAAACAGTAAGTACTCCCCCAGCCCAGCCCCTCGCCCAGCCCCGCGCTACTCACCTCTCTTTTCCTGTACCTCTGTCTTCTGCCTTCCGCTCTCTCCTCCAACCTCTCTCCGCACCTCTGCTGTCCATTTTCCCCTTCGCTCTCTGCTCCTCTTCTGCAGCCCACTTGCTGCGTGTTCTGCTCTTCCTCGGCCCCGCTCCTCTTCCTCACTGCGTTCTCTTCCTGCTTCTTTCTTCATCTGTGTTCTTCTTTCTCCTTTGCACCCCGACCTGCATGTTCTTTCTTCTTCTGTGTTTTTCTCTGCACCCCGACCTGCGTGTTCTTTCTTCATCTGTGTTCTTCTCTGCACCCCGTCCGGCGTGTTCTTTCTTCTTCTGTGTTCTTCTTCTGTGTTCTTCATCTGTGTTCTCTGCACCCCGTCCTGCGTGTTCTTTCTTCATCTGTGTTCTTCATCTGTGTTCTTCTCTGCACCCCGACCTGCGTGTTCTTTCTCCTCCTCTGTACTTTTCTCTGCGTGTTCCTTTTCTTCCTCTGTGGCCGCTCCTCATCTTCTGGACGCTTCCCCTCTGCTTCTCAGGTCTCTCCCCTTCTGCCTGACTCTTCTTCTTCTTGACTTTTCTCTCTTCTCTCTTGACTCTTCTCTTCTTCTTTACTCTTCTTCTTGACTCTTCTCTCTTCTGTTCTTGACTCGTCTCTTCTTCTTTACTCTTCTTCTTGACTCTTCTCCTCTTCTGTTCTTCCTTACTCCCCTCCACCTCTGTAACCCCCCCTCCCCTATCTTTTCTCCCCTCCCCTCTACCTGACCCCCCCACCCTCCACTTTCCCGCCGCCACCTCCTGCTCGGCCCGCCCCCCCCTGCTCCCATTCGTCGCCCCCCTTCCGCCCCCGCCCCCAGCTGACCCCTCCTCCCCCCGCCTCCCTCTTATGGCGGCCGCTGCGTGGCAGAGTCCGCAACCCTTGACCCGAGGGTAGGTCGCTCCCCCTGCTGCTGCAGCTCCACCAGCGCAGGCTCCTGACACCTCCCAGCAAGACCTGCTAAAACAGTAAGTACTCCCCCCGCCCAGCCCCTTGCCCAGCCCCGCGCTACTCACCTCTCTTTTCCTGTACCTCTGTCTTCTGCCTTCCGCTCTCTCCTCCAACCTCTCTCCGCACCTCTGCTGTCCATTTTCCACTTCGCTCTCTGCTCCTCTTATGCAGCCCACTTGCTGCGTGTTCTGCTCTTCCTCGGCCCCGCTCCTCTTCCTCACCGCGTTCTCTTCCTGCTTCTTTCTTCATCTGTGTTCTTCTTTCTCCTCTGCACCCCGACCTGCGTGTTCTTTCTCCTTCTGTGTTCTTCTCTGCACCCCGACCTGCGTGTTCTTTCTTCTTTCTTCATCTGTGTTCTTCTCTGCACCCCGTCCTGCGTGTTCTTTCTTCTTCTGCGTTCTTCTTCTGTGTTCTTCATCTGTGTTCTTCTCTGCACCCCGTCCTGCGTGTTCTTTCTTCATCTGTGTTCTTCATCTGTGTTCTTCATCTGTGTTCTTCTCTGCACCCCGACCTGCGTGTTCTTTCTCCTCCTCTGTACTTTTCTCTGCGTGTTCCTTTTCTTCCTCTGTGGCCTCTCCTCATCTTCTGGACGCTTCCCCTCTGCTTCTCAGGTCTCTCCTCTTCTGCCTGACTCTTCTTCTTCTTGACTCTTCTCTCTTCTCTCCGGACTCTTCTCCTCTTCTTCTTCACTCTTCTCTCTTGACTCTTCTCTCTTGACTCTTCTCTCTTGACTCTTCTCTTCTTCTTTACTCTTCTTCTTGACTCTTCTCTCTTCTGTTCTTGACTCTTCTCTTCTTCTTTACTCTTCTTCTTGACTCTTCTCCTCTTCTGTTCTTCCTTACTCCCCTCCACCTCTGTAACCCCCTTCCCTATCTTTTCTCCCCTCCCCTCTACCTGACCCCCCCCCACCCTCCACTTTCCCGCCGCCACCTCCTGCTCTGCCCCGCCCCCCGCTCCCATTCGTCGCCCCCCTCCCGCCCCCCACCCCCAGCTGACCCCCCCCCCCCCTCCCTCTTATGGCGGCCACTGCGCGGCAGAGTCAGCGACCCTTGACCCGAGGGTAGGTCGCTCCCCCTGCCGCTGCAGCTCCACCAGCCCAGGCTCCTGACACCTCCCAGCAAGACCTGCTAAAACAGTAAGTACTCCCCCAGCCCAGCCCCTCGCCCAGCCCCGCGCTACTCACCTCTCTTTTCCTGTACCTCTGTCTTCTGCCTTCCGCTCTCTCCTCCAACCTCTCTCCGCACCTCTGCTGTCCATTTTCCCCTTCGCTCTCTGCTCCTCTTCTGCAGCCCACTTGCTGCGTGTTCTGCTCTTCCTCGGCCCCGCTCCTCTTCCTCACTGCGTTCTCTTCCTGCTTCTTTCTTCATCTGTGTTCTTCTTTCTCCTTTGCACCCCGACCTGCGTGTTCTTTCTTCTTCTGTGTTTTTCTCTGCACCCCGACCTGCGTGTTCTTTCTTCATCTGTGTTCTTCTCTGCACCCCGTCCGGCGTGTTCTTTCTTCTTCTGTGTTCTTCTTCTGTGTTCTTCATCTGTGTTCTCTGCACCCCGTCCTGCGTGTTCTTTCTTCATCTGTGTTCTTCATCTGTGTTCTTCTCTGCACCCCGACCTGCGTGTTCTTTCTCCTCCTCTGTACTTTTCTCTGCGTGTTCCTTTTCTTCCTCTGTGGCCGCTCCTCATCTTCTGGACGCTTCCCCTCTGCTTCTCAGGTCTCTCCCCTTCTGCCTGACTCTTCTTCTTCTTGACTTTTCTCTCTTCTCTCCGGACTCTTCTCCTCTTCTTCTTCACTCTTCTCTCTTCTCTCTTGACTCTTCTCTCTTCTCTCTTGACTCTTCTCTCTTCTCTCTTGACTCTTCTCTTCTTCTTTACTTTTCTTCTTGACTCTTCTCTCTTCTGTTCTTGACTCTTCTCTTCTTCTTTACTCTTCTTCTTGACTCTTCTCCTCTTCTGTTCTTCCTTACTCCCCTCCACCTCTGTAACCCCCCCCCTATCTTTTCTTCCCTCCCCTCTACCTGACCCCCCACCCTCTGCTTTCCCGCCGCAACCTCCTGCTCGGCCCCACCCCCCCTCTGCTCCCATTCGTCGCCCCCCTCCCGCCCCCAGCTGAACCCTCCTCCCTCTTATGGAGACCGCTACGTGGCAGAGTCAGCGACCCTTGACCCGAGGGTAGGTCGCTCCCCCTGCCGCTGCAGCTCCACCAGCCCATGCTCCTGACACCTCCCAGCAAGACCTGCTAAAACAGTAAGTACTCCCCCCGCCCAGCCCCTCGCCCAGCCCCGCGCTACCCACCTTTCTTTTCCTGTACCTCTGTCTTCTGCCTTCCGCTCTCTCCTCCAACCTCTCTCCGCACCTCTGCTGTCCATTTTCCCATTCGCTCTCTGCTCCTCTTATGCAGCCCACTTGCTGCGTGTTCTGCTCTTCCTCGGCCCGCTCCTCTTCCTCACCGCGTTCTCTTCCTGCTTCTTTCTTCATCTGTGTTCTTCTTTCTCCTCTGCACCCCGACCTGCGTGTTCTTTCTTCTTCTGTGTTCTTCTCTGCACCCCGACCTGCGTGTTCTTTCTTCTTTCTTCATCTGTGTTCTTCTCTGCACCCCGTCCTGCGTGTTCTTTCTTCTTCTGTGTTCTTCTTCTGTGTTCTTCATCTGTGTTCTTCTCTGCACCCCGTCCTGCGTGTTCTTTCTTCATCTGTGTTCTTCATCTGTGTTCTTCATCTGTGTTCTTCTCTGCACCCCGACCTGCGTGTTCTTTCTCCTCCTCTGTACTTTTCTCTGCGTGTTCCTTTTCTTCCTCTGTGGCCTCTCCTCATCTTCTGGACGCTTCCCCTCTGCTTCTCAGGTCTCTCCTCTTCTGCCTGACTCTTCTTCTTCTTGACTCTTCTCTCCGGACTCTTCTCCTCTTCTTCTTGACTCTTCTCTCTTCTCTCTTGACTCTTCTCTTCTACTTTACTCTTCTTCTTGACTCTTCTCTCTTCTGTTCTTGACTCTTCTCTTCTTCTTTACTCTTCTTCTTGACTCTTCTTCTCTTCTGTTCTTCCTTACTCCCCGCCACCTCTATAACCCCCCTCCCCTATCTTTTCTCCCCTCCCCTCTACCTGACCCCCCCACCCTCCGCTTTCCCGCCACCACCTCCTGCTCGGCCCCGCCCCCCCTGCTCCCATTCGTCGCCCCCCTCCCACCCCCTGCCCCCAGCTGACCCCCCCCCTCTTATGGCGGCCAATGCACAGCCGCGCCAAAGGCAAGCCTGTCTGCGCCCGTGCCCAGCGCCACGACACCTGGCCCCCAGCACTCCCAAACCCCACAGCACCGCTACGACCCCAACACTCTCCACGCCCTCAACCCGGGGCGCTCCAGTACCTGCTTCCAAGCCAACCCTAAACGCACCCATGGACCCTTCGCATGCCTCACCTGCAAACTCACCTTCCACAGCGAAACCACCCCGCCCGCCAGCCCACGCGCCAACAACCACCTCAAATGCATCCTGATCAACGCACGCTTCGTCCACAAGCACGCCGTTGAACTATGGGACCTCCTGGACTCCACCGCACCGGACGTCGCCTTCATCACTGAGACCTAGATGAACGCCTCTTCGGCCCCTGACATCGCCATAGCCATCCCCGACGGCTACAAGATCTCCAGGAGAGACCGCACCAAACAAGTAGGTGGAGGAATCGCCTTCGTCTTCAAGGACTCCATCAACGTCACCACCTCCACCGAAGACACCCCCCTCGCCGCCGAACACCTGCACTTCCAGATCCACACCGACCCAAGGACCACCCTCAGAGGAACTCTCATCTACAGACCCCCTGGACCACGCGCCCTCTTCAGCGACTCTATCACTGACTTCCTCTCCCCGCACGCCCTTGCCTCACCGGACTACATCCTCCTCGGTGACCTCAACTTCCACCTGGAACAGAACAACGACCCCAACACCACCGCCCTGCTCGACAACCTCGGTCTCAAGCAACTGGTGAAAACCCCCACCCACATCGCCGGACACACGCTCGACCCCATCTTCTCCGCCAGCAACCACGTATCCTTCAGCCACTCCTCCGTAATACACTGGACCGACCACAGATGTGTCCACTTCACCTTCCGACGCGAGACTCGCCACCTCCGCACACAACCCATCCCACGCAGACATTGGAACAAAATCCCCACGGAACAGCTTCTCTCCACTCTCAGCGACAACCAACCCACCTTCTCCACCTACCCCAACGACGCAGCCCTCAGCCTCATGCATTGGATCACCAACTGCGCAGACAACCTCGCACCCCTCAGACTTCTCCCAAGACAGACCAACACCAGGAAACCTCTTTGGTTCACAGACACCCTCAAGGAATCTAAAAAAACCTGCCGCACCCTTGAGAAAGCCTGGCGCAAGGACCACACTGCAGAAAACATGGCTGCCCTCAAAAACGCCACCCGCGAGCACCACCAACTGATCTGCGCCACCAAAAGAACTTCCTTCACAGACAGACTGGACAAGAACACTCACAACAGCAAAGAACTCTTCAACATTGTCAAAGAGCTCTCCAAACCTAAAGCCAACGCCATCACGCCCTCACAAGACCTCTGCAACTCCCTCGCCACCTTCTTCCATCGTAAGATCACCGACCTACACGACAGCTTCGGACACCAGACACAGCCAACCACCACAGAACCTACAACCCCAGCCATCACCCTCAACGCCTGGGCTCACATCAGCACGGAAGAGACCAAAGCTACCATGAACTCCATCCACTCCGGTGCCCCCTCGGACCCCTGCCCACACTTCATCTTCAACAAAGCCGACGACATCATCGCCCCGCATCTCCAGACCATCATCAACAGCTCGTTTGCTTCTACCACCTTCCCCGAGAGCTGGAAACACGCAGAAGTCAACGCCCTACTGAAGAAACCTACGGCGGACCCCAGCGATCTGAAGAACTTCCGCCCCATCTCGCTCCTCCATTCCCCTGCCAAAGTCATAGAGAAGACCGTCAACAAGCAACTTACCAACTTCCTTGAAGACAACAACCTACTCGACCCCTCTCAGTCCGGATTCCGAGCCAATCACAGCACAGAAACCGCCCTCATCTCAGTCACAGACGACATCAGAACTCTGATGGACAACGGAGAAACAGTCGCCCTCATCCTCCTCGACCTCTCGGCTGCCTTCGACACCGTCTGCCACCGAACCCTAATATCCCGCCTCCGCTCCACCAGTATCCAAGGACAGGCCCTGGACTGGATCACCTCCTTCCTCTCCAACCGCTCCCAAAGAGTCTACCTCCCACCGTTCCGCTCAGACCCCACCGAGATCATCTGCGGCGTCCCACAAGACTCCTCGCTCAGCCCGACTCTCTTCAATGTCTACATGAGCCCCCTCACCGACATCGTACGCAAACACAACATCAACATCACCTCCTACGCCGACGACACTCAGCGGATACTTTCCCTCACCAAGGACCCCACCAGCGCCAAGACCAACTTGCAAGATGGAATGAAAGACTTCGCAGAATGGATGAAACTCAGCCGTCTGAAACTGAACTCAGACAAAACGTAAGTCCTCATTCTCGGAAACACCCCATCCACCTGGGACGACTCCTGGTGGCCCACGGCCCTTGGCACCGCACCAACCCTCTCAGACCACGCACGCAACCTCGGATTCATCCTGGACCCACTTCTCACCATGACCAAGCAAGTCAACGCCATCTCGTCTTCTTGCTTCCTCACACTCCGCATGCTCCGAAAGATCTTCCGTTGGATCCCCGCCAACACCAGAAAGACTGTGACCCACGCCCTTGTCACGAGCCGCCTGGACTACGGCAACACCCTATACGCTGGAACCACCGCTAAACTCCAGAAACGTCTGCAGCGAATACAAAACGCCTCTGCCCGCCTCGTCCTTGACATACCCCGCAACAGCCACATCTCCGCCCACCTGAGACACCTGCACTGGCTTCCCGTCAACAAAAGGATCATCTTCCGGCTCCTCACCCACGCACACAAAGCCCTCCACAACAAGGGACCCGATTACCTCAACCGTCGCCTCAGTTTCTACACGCCCAGCCGCCAACTTCGCTCCGCCAACCTCGCACTCGCCGCCGTCCCTCGCATCTGCCGCACCACGGCAGGTGGGAAATCCTTCTCCTACTTAGCAGCAAAGACATGGAATTCCCTCCCCACCAACCTCAGGACCACCTCGCATTCCAGAGGAAACTCAAGACCTGGCTCTTCGAGCAGCAGTAATCCCCCTCCCCCTAGCGCCTTGAGACCCTCACGGGTGAGTAGCGCGCTTTATAAATGTTGTTGATTTGATTTGATTTGTAAGCAATATAATATGACCTATGCGTCACTACACCCTGATCAGTACCACCTTTTTGTCTGATGCTGCTTATCGCAACCCATACCGCACCTCCCTTCTCCCCTCTCCCTAAACCCCCCTCTTTGCTTTTTACATATTCTATTACACTCTATGTGCAATGAACAATGCTTTGTTCAAGGTCATATATACCTATGCCATACCTTTGAGACTGATTAAAGTGTCTAAGTTTTCCTTGCATGAAATGTCAGCATTGTATACACTATGAATGTTGTTTTTATTATCCTTGAACAGCAAAATACAATATTTTTAAAACTTTGCAATTCGTTCCTGAACAGACAGCATGAAGAAGGTGACACGATAGGAAGAACTAAGGTGGCTTATAAATGAACAAGGCATGAACCTGTGGTGGTGATTGCCTAAGGTGATGGCATAACTACAGCTGACTAGCTACCTATAAATAAAAAAATTACTAGATGTCCAAGAATATTATACTAACTCAAACATGTCGGACAACTGTTGCATGACTACTTGCCAAGCAGATAAGAGATTATATAAGTGTAATGACACTGCCTACAGTGAAGGAATGAACTAAAGCTAGAACTCGACTAGTATTAGGTTAACACCCAAAAATGTTGGCATTCCGTCTGAATTGTTTGTTGCATCGTCTGATTTGCTGCTAGCTCCAATTAATCTGTTCGTTTATGCAGATCTTTTGCAAGAAGACACTACCACGTTTCAAAACTGTCGTTCTCTTTCTTTAGATAACTATTTATGCTAACTAGAGATACCAAATCTTTTAGCCTTGTCCAGGTTAAGAGCATAGTGGGTGTTTACACCCCTCTGTTCCACCAGATCCAATGTAGATTTATTCTCAACAGACGTTCAGTCATGAATCTACAGAGACTGTTTACCATAATCAGCTAAACAAGGTACCCTGAGGACACTAGTGATGGGCTGCTAAAATGTCAAAATGGTGTTCAATTTCATCAGTTGAGAATTCCTGTTTCAATCACAGCTTAACTTGGATTTGGCCTCAATATAACAAACTTGATCAAACGAATTTATAATGATACCCTGACTTGGGTCTGTAAAGGCAATATTTATTCAGGTGAACTTATTTTTCCAGGTTGTTCTGGGGAGGAGTGTTCACTGTCTCATCTGTTCTTCCTAGTAGATATTTAGCCACTGGCCACGAAGCTACGCCCTGAGTTCCAAGACATGAACAATGAATTGGCTGGGCGATCTCAGATTCCCTCTCTGACCATCTACGATATGGACCTAGACAATGAGTTTCACAAAGTTGCCTAAAGGTCATTAATGGACTGGGTAAGTGACAGATTTTCCCAGTGGGTGTGGAAACAGTACTTTATGTGGCTGATCTGGAAATACAATGGACTGGAAATAAATTTAAATACCTAGGCGTTCGCATATGCAATGACTTATAACATCGAGGAGATCAGGAAGTCCTCTGATATTTCGATACAATGTATTTGTCTAGGATGTGCAAAGTGCCAGGAGTAATATACTCATTGTGGATGGTGCCCTTACTTGTGTAAGTCTTTCAAAAACTTACCTTGTTACCATCACCGTTGATATTTAGACAGATCTCAAGCTAAGCCATGTCTCTATAGCAAAAGTGGATGCACAAACATTTCAAATTAACATAGTGATTTTTTAGGTTTGAAACCTTGTGGGGTTGCATCTACATCACTGGAATATCACCAGTAAGACCTCTTTGTGTTATCAAAAATCCCAAAGATGCTTTACGATCACAAGTTACGGTATACAATTAGACTAACGAAATGTAGCATAAAATCTCTGTAAAAGAGAACTCCATGGAAATTCAGGCAGCGTTGATCCTGCAAGGGTTCCCAGTAAACAGTGCACTTAGATAGGCACCAGTACGCATACTACATCAAACCCTGATTGAATAATCGTCCCAGAATATGTTCAAACCAACTAAAAAAGACATGTCATAGTTGTCTGAATGGTCAAGATACAGCAATACACAGCTCAGATTCTTGGAATAATCAAAGCTGTTTTGAAAGCCAAAAGCCTTACCCGAGCATAAATGACCATGTTAAAGGTAGGCCCATGAGAAAGTGGGCAAGAACAGCAGAGGAGCAAGCTTCGATGAGACATGGACCCAATGACAGCCTTAAACATACAGCCTTCAGCTTCTTTAGAGCCTGCAAATGTCAAGAAATCTTACATTAGGCTTCATGCAGAAACGTCTCTTCAAACAGCTATTGAAAACCACATATATTCAAACACACTGCGCAATGATTTACTTAGAAATGTGGTTTCGCGGTAGTCAGGTCTCCCAAATCTGTGTCAGTCTGTGAAACCTTCTTGTGATTCGGGGTTCTTGAGTCGTCTGTGGTGCAAGAAGCGTGAAGGGCCAGATGTCAATAATTGCCTCAGTGATACTCACTGGCAAAGATGCCCAGCAAAAGCCATTGTTACAAAAGGAGCTGCGGGGCTACACTTGTTTAGGGTGTGAGCTCGCATATGTACATTGTAATAGTATTTATATAGCATGAAAAAGGATTCAGTCGTGAAGTACTTTCCCATTCGGTAACTACACATTTGGAATTTGCAATGACTTTGTTAAAAGTTATCAACTTTATGTTCTAAAAATAATGCACATCTAGTGGAAGCAGAGGGAATAGTTTTCGTTCCTAAAGTTAAAACCTTGTCAGTGACAATGAGACTCTTATTTTTACCATGTACTTTTAGGGAGTCGGAAACTCATCTCTTAACACTAGGGAATAGCACCTTTGTGTGTCATGTTCTGGAATTGTTCCAGAGGTGTTTAGTGATGTCATGGAGAAATTAAAAACAAGCATTGGTAAATGCATTAGGTTTCGCTTATGTGATTAACAATAAGCTGTTTTTTGTTGTAAGTTGTATCTTGGTGAGCAGTTGTGCAATATTAATTTTTGAAAGTCCGCTTAAGTGTTATGACTTGTTTACTGAGAAAGGCAATGCTTTTTTGCAAACTGTTCAAGGAATCATGAATTTGCCATAATGCTGTTATAATAAAAGAAAGCATTGCTGCGCATTGACAAACGCTCAGTGGAGGATAGAGGGAAGCTGTGCCCAAAGAGTGAGAGGGTACGAACCGCTTGAAAGTGCGGGCTGCATCTGTTGTCTCTAAAGTGCAGTGCGGAGTGGGCCTGGCAAACCTACCACCAGCAAGCAACCTTATTTAGCTTAATCAAAATGGTAGCCTAACAACTTGAGCTGTAGTTTATCAATTTGTCACAAAAGTGTTGCGTTTTGAGGCAACAAGCAATCACAGCTGCCAGAGAATCAATTAATGGCAACTGCTGTGTGCGCAGTTATTTGAAGAGGCGCTGGTCGGCTACTGCAATTTCGTTAAGTAAAAAAGCACTGCGCTCAACAGTAAACATATTTCCAATGTGTTGAAGCATTAAGGGCCCAATGTACGATGAGATTTTGCGGTTGCAAAAGGTGAATTTCGCCATTTTGCGACCGCAGAATGGCCTTTTCCAATCTGTCATCCCTATTATGCAAGCCAACATGCAAATACCAACTCACAAAAAAGGGATTGCAAATCACAATTAGGAACGGGCGTTCCAAAGGCTACCCCTTCCTAACTGCGAGTCTCAGTGGCATGTAGGATTGCTTTGTGAGCGCAACTGCAGTTGCAAAATAATCATAGTTACCAGGGATTTAAATTGGTGGTAACCCATTCGCAAACAGGAAGGGGTCCCCTCCAACCCTGTGAGTGGGGTCATTCCTAAAGGGGTCAAAAACTGCGACCTACTTTATGAATGTTGATGAGCTAGGTCATATGCGACCCCATAGTGTGGTTGACACTGTTGTACATTCCAGATTGCGTCTCGCAAATTGTGACTCTCAAAAAATTGCAAGTCACATTCTGGAATGGTCGTACATCAGACCCTAAGTCCTTTAAGGTAAGAAAATGAACTGTTACACCACTAGAAAATTAGCATATTCAGCGAACTACTGTAATCAGAGCTCTAGCTTAATGGGAAAAGGTGCTGGCATATTCAGATGCATAACTAGTATTATCAAAACGTTGACAAAAAGAGAGTTCTTGCCTTAGTAGAGAACATAAACAACGCACCACAGGTTCAGTAAGTATGATGACAACCTGTCAGTTACACGGATGTTCACTCAATTCAACTCCATGTGCACAGTGCTGTCTCTATGGCTGATCTATTGGATGTCATTTTCAGTAACTTTAGCACTTCCGGATTGCCTAACAGCCAATTACAAGGCAGAACATATACTGAGAGTCAGCTTGGAGTGGGCGGTACTTCTAATGTGTTTGGTGGCCTATGACTGAAGTATATGCGGAATAGATTGTTATTATATATGGAGCAACCTCATAGTCTGCTTAATAAACACAGGAGGTTTTTCTACCTCGCACATCCTGAAGTCACATATTTGAATGTGTTTTCACATAATAATGAAGTTTGTCTTCATGAAACAACATAATTGTCTGGTATCACATAATGTGAGCAAGCCTTAAAGCTGGTATTGATAGCCGTTTTCAGGTTTTAGATTGTACAAGTTCCTCTCCTTTTTGCGGCAATGGTTAATGCATTAATTCTGGGCACCTGAGGTTAGACTGTGGGTGGCAGGCAGAAGCCACATGAGATCTTGGCTCGTTTTGGGCTTGAGGGTGCAAGAGGATCTAGAGCTGAACAAGAGACAGGCACTTGACCCTTCTTTGGCTCCCCTCCCCCTCCGCAAGCATCTCTAGTAGTTATGTTTGACCTTTGGGGCACAGGACTGTCTGAAGTGATAGGGACTTCCCCATGCCACCTGTGGTAGGCAGAGACTGGGGTCTGCCAGGCTATGAGATGAATTATTTGGAAAGCCGCTTATCTGTGAAAAGCAAAGTCACTGATATCTATAAAAAAAGCCAGAGGCTCATAACACACAAGTTCTGCTTGGAAATATGTGTTTGGGTGGGGGATGTCTGTGGGGTCGGGAGAGAAGGCGCCATGAAATATGAGGGAGGGTGGGCCCAGGCATAACATCCGTGCTTAGTTAATACACATTTAACACAATGCTGCTACCGTACGTTTGGTCAGAACTTCGTGGAGAGTACACTGGTAGTTTACAGGGGAACATTACTGCAGAGTATTCAAACCTTTGTATGCACAATCGTTTGGACGGCACGGGCACTTGTTCCTCAAACACGCAGCGGCAGATAGGTTGGGCACAAAACTCTGCATGTAGAGAGGAGTGGGGCCAATACAACCACACTGACCACAACTTCATCAGCTGAAACCGTCAAGCCTGCTGAGCACAGGTTCCTTCCAGCTGAGTTTCCAGTGAGCACCTACAAACTATAAGGTCTGGTGTCGCAGTATTCCACTGCGCACCTAATGGTATACACGTTCCTATATTGCCTTGAATAGGGATTCTGAAACACGGAAAACGTGAGGGCGTGTTTGAGAGTAGGGAGCTAACCACGATCCGCCAGTAGGTATGGAGAAGGAATGCCATGGATTTTACTAGTCCCGCAACACAATAGTCAGTCAGCCGTACAATGCTTTAATTCGTTTAGAAGTCAGAAGATGGGAAAAGCAAGTAGACTGGCAAGGCTATAAATTAGCGCTGCCTCAACACATATTTGTTCAGAGCAGAGATATGTTAGGACGGATAACCAGTGGGTCATCCGAGCCATATAACCCCGTGCCACATCCATTCATGTTGGCGTGCAGCCAGGGGAAGAATGATTACGTAAACAAGGACAGTACAAACGCTGTGCAGGGGAGATTATGTAAAAAAGCACAGCGCAAGTGCTATGCAGGCAAAACATTTGTTTTAAAAAGTGCCCTAAAAGTAGATGGAAACAGCACTTTGGCTATGGGACATTGATAAGAGAAGCACACGTGGAACAGCACAGGAAACAGTATGCGACAGCCAATAGAAATGGAGGAAAAGTAAGTGCCAAGCACAGGAACCAATGAAAAGCAAAGGGGAGGGATGTAAGCCCCTTTTAAGATTTAAATCGAACACAGTAGATTTCACAAATCTAATGACTACCTTTATGGAAGGCATTACCTCACACACCTGCCCACATCCTGTATGTCTGAACACATTATAATTATTTTTTACCTCTGAGCTACGTGGACTGAAATTCTGCTCCTATCAATTTGTGGTGACGACGTGACCAAGGGCAGTAGTGCTGGAACAATTCTCAGAGTGGGGGTGCTGCCATCAATGTATATCACTGAAGTCGAAGGGATTGTGAGAAATCTATGCGTCACACAAAGAACAAGTGTAGCAAATGAGTCACACCCTTGCAGCAGGAGTGCTGAGGGTGTGGTATGTGGCCGGTGACGCAATTTGGAGAACACCGTTGCAAATGTATTACTATAGCATGGTGTGGTAGCACACCGCCCTTTCCAGACAGCACATTTTCCATTGAAATGGCTACAGAATTTGCACTGACATGCAGTTTTGCTGAAAAAAACATATAGCATACAAACAATAATGTAAGTAAATTGGTTTTCAGCAAATATTTACCATCTGCACATCACCAAGTTAACTGTACTGATTTGTTTTGATCGTATTATAATCTTTGTTTCCATCACACTTCAGAATAACAAAAACATGTTTTTTATGTTTGTGTCATAATTGCTGATATATTTTGAAATATTTGTACAGTTCTTTAAAAATTGCCTTGTGACGGAAGAACTGACACCCTATGGCCTTTCCTTTCACACTCCCAGTACTCAAGCAATATTATGAGATAGTTCACTTTAAAAAAATCCCTTAACCTTACAGTCCGCGGATAAAAAAATAAACAATCTCAATGTTAAAAGAATAAGCAGCAATTTGTCAGAATACATGGCTGACATTTGATTCCTGCCTATGGCAGCAAATGTGACAAGATGAAACAAGATTTAAAGGACTCTTTATTGCTTAGTCACCCTTTAAATTTCAGCATGGTCAGAGCTTTAATTTAGCTGAGTCCCTCTGGGTCTTTGACCTGCAGTAACTAGAAAAGAACACTGAAATGGGTCCCTCTCGGGCCCTCTCTTCATGACCCTAACAACACTAATCGGTTTTCTGATTAAAGAATGTAAAACTTTTTGAGGTAATCCAGGTTTGCCATTTATATTTCACATGTTTTACTTAATATTCCCCCAACCAAGAGTGTCAGCTATTTCCAGGATGTTGTGTTTCTTTGAACTGTCTCTCTCCAGGAGTTCAGAACGAGCCACCACCGAGAGCTCTGCAGCTGAGGATGAAGGCAGTGGGCGTTTCTTACTGTGCCTGTCAGTGGGTTTAAAAGGTGTTTAGAATACATGGTCATCTAATCCTTGGCCTCTTTACAGAGAGCAGAGAGCAATGGTCACATATTTCAGTTGAAATTGTGATTCTGTGAAAATGTGTGAAGGACGTAGAGAGTTGTCAAAATATTGACAAGTTGAAAGTAAAATAAATCCCACTGCTTAAACGTGAATGGGTGTGTTGTGTGTTTGGTGAGTGGTGAAGTGAAGGATATTCAAGGACGTGCATTGAGGAGAGAGTGAAAAGGAGGTGCAGAAGAGGAAAGAGATTAGGCATAACATGTGTAGAGGAACATGCTGTGGAGCTAAAAGGGTTTATATGTCTAACTTAGAGTAAACATAACCAGAGTGACTGAGACACTCCGAAGACTCTACCCCTTTTACCGGCTGAAGTAATGTTTACTTCAGACTCTTACAGTTTGTTGCGCCCATGTTCCCCTTTGTTGAGGAACTTGTGTTTTCTTATTGTTTCTATTTACAGACTTTCAGTTTCATGATCAAAACCTGTCCCTGCCTATGCTACTCCCTTCTTTTTTAGCCTTCAGGTACTTACTTGTATATGTTTGAGACCATTCCCCTTTTCCTACAGAGAGCTCATATCCTCTATATTCAAGTCTATACTAAACTCACCCAGCTAGACCCCTGCCATCATTGGCTGTCCCCTCTCAGACCTGGATGGTGTAACAAAGCCTGCCTTGATGCTGGGCCCACATGAACTTTCAGTTCCACTGTGACAAGGAGGATGCATGGAGCTAAGAGGCCAAGAAGCCTCAGAGCCACCCTCACAGTGATCCAAGACTACACCTGAAACAAGGATCATAGACCAAATGGCCTGGACTAGCTGCTGTGGAGGAAAATCCCTGAACTCCGCCTGTTTGAGGATTGCCCCAATGAATGGAAGTCTCTCAGAAGAAACCAGGTGGGGCTTGGGGTTGTTCATGGTGACACCAAAGGACATCAAAAGTTCTGTTGTCCTGAGAAGATTTATGACTGACTGTCGTGAGCCTGCTTTCAACAGCCTGTCGTCGCTGTATGAGAATTCAGGGACTCCTGACCTCCAAAGATGGACAGCAACCAGTGCCTCAATTTTGTGAACACTCGAGAAGCACTTGTGAGACCAAAGTGAAGCATGACAAAGTTAAAATGCTTCCAGCTGACCTTGAACTGCAGGTGATTCTTGTGGGACTGCAGCACAGGTATATGGAATACATGTTCTGGAATCGAAGGATTCCACTAGAATCTGGGCCAACATGAGCATTTTGAATTGGTCCTTCAGGGGTAAAAGGCGTAAAAAAGACCGGAGGTCGATGTCCATTTTCAGGACAAGGAAATAGTACAAGTAAAAACCCCTGCCTTTACTCAAGTCTAGGACCCAGGACCCTCTCTATGAGACCGTTGGAGAAGTACAGACACACCTCATGCTGCAGGATGAACAGATACTCTTCCAAAATCCGCACTGGTGTGGGAGGGACACGGGCAGGGAGAACAGAAAAGACAGTGCATAGCCTTTTTTAACAATATGCAAGACCCGTTTCTTAAATGTGATAGATGGCCAGTCTGGGAGTGCATCTCAGTGGCTGGGTATTCACTTCTATGGCCCAACTAAAGATATTTGCTGGTTGTTGTAGTGCAGAGGAGCTGGAAGACTGATGCCATTACTGGCCCACCCATTGCCTACCAAATCAATGGCTGTGTCCTGGAATGAATCGGGCTGTCTGCTACATCACTAGTTGATGAGGCTGTCTCTGGCAGTAGTCAGCCCTCTGGAATAGCCCTTATATCTTCAAAACTGGTGCAAAAATGATTAGGCAGGGATTAACAGCCTCAATGAACGAGTTGTAGCACTGCTGTTTTTAAAGTGTTCTAAAACAGAGACCGCAAAGTGTCAAGATCCATCAAACGGCATGTTCAATAGATAAGCCTATATTTCGCTAGAAAAAAACAGTAGACCTCATCCAGGCAAGTCTAAGTAGGACAACACTGGTACAAATTGCCTGATCTTGGCAATTTGTGGTAGCCAGGCCTGCTTGGATAACATACTTGGCCATGTCCTGCCCATCATGTAAAGTATGGACCAAGAAGCCCCTAAGGTCCTCTGGAACTGCCAGCAAGATCTTGCTGGCCAGTTCCCAAAGGGCATGTGTGTACCAGGACAACATTTACTGCCAGAAAAAACATATGTTTGCCAAAGACATTAGTTATTTTGGATTTTGCCTCCAAAGGAGTAGTTGGCAATGAATTAGGATTTACCTTACAGGTCAAGGCCCATACAATAAGGCTCTTTAGAGTGGGATACCTGGTGACAAAATACATATTACCAGGCTCTGGCCTAAAACATCTGACAATCAGCCTCTTCAAAGGCCTATTTGAAGGCCAGTGGGAACATGTTCTCAACCAGGTAGCCACCAGAACATCTATGAGGAGTTCATTGAAAAAAGCAAGAGTTGCAAGGTTGCTGGCCCAGGATTCAGAATTTTCATCAAAAAATATTTTTAGTTGTGAAATGAAGGCAGCTATAATTCTAGCAGTTTGGCTGGCATTCGAACCACCATTACTAACGAGGTACTTTTTTCTGGTTTTGGTCAATGTGGTGATTTTATTTAAAAAAGGTATCAAACCCACGGGCAGAATTTTCTGTAAGTTAAGGTTTAAGCCTTCATTAATTTAATGGGGGTGGTGTGGGGAGGTCCCCCTACTCACCATCATTATCATCATCATTAATATCCTGGGGTGCACCTTGGTCTGGCACAGGTCCAGAGCCAGAGAAAATAAGAAACAGAGCCTCAGTTGATTCATCATGGGCGGTGGCACTGGATCAACCTACAGCCGTGTAGGAACTGGCATTGTGGTGGCAGGAACTGACGTGAATCGCTGGGGCGGCAGGAACTGACATGAATCATTAGGGTGGAGTACACACCTGTACCAGATCAGTATGGGTCCCAAGGGCACCGATGTCAAAAAGGGGACACCCGCCAAAGGTAACCCAAATGGAGGCTGTTGCTGTTCCATAGGGCTCAAAGGTGCACCAGAGGGAGTCAGAAGTGCACTGAAAATTTGCAACTTGGGCTCTTTGAAGGCCTCAATCTGCAGCGAGGTCAACGATGGCCCAGAAAACATGGGGCATATTAAAATCAAGTAAAGGATCTGCTCTGTGGCCAGTTACCTTGACTGACATTTCAGTACCCCTGCGTCTTCTCCTTGGAGTTAGAGTGACAGGATGTGGTCAAGTTCTACTGCGCTTTTCTATGCTTTATTTGGGCTTGGACTTGAACTTACTGTAGGACTTACAGCAGGAAGTAGAGTGGTCACAGGAATGGCCCTGTGACCGGGATGGAACTTGGGAGTGGGAACAGTGTGAGGACCGGGACTTCTTTTGTGCTTGGCTACATACCACTTCTCCTCCCTGCTTTGAATTATCTTTGGGCCTAATAAGGCAAACTTATTCCACAACTTCAAATCATGTCCTAAGCCCGGGCACCAAAGGCACACTTTGTGCGGAACCATGACCAATATCTGCTTTCTGTAGCTGTGGACCAGTTTGAATCCTGTTAGTTTGAGTGTGGATGTCATTCCCTAGCACACTGTGGAAAGGTTTGGAAATTTTGGAAACAAGCAAATCAGGAGCAAAGCTTTGGATCCGTGTCACAAGGCACAGAAAGAAACAAACTGATGTAAGTGTAAAGAGGTGTTGCTTATATTCAACTGTGCTCCATCACTTCCAGGGTGGTATGGAGCCAGTGTGGGCATACAAAGAGCCACATAGCAGCACGCAAGGCAATTGCTAATAAAAAACTCTCCCGATGTAGTTTGGTACCTAAGAGATAGTCTAAGCTCAGAAATGTGAGAGAACAATATCCATAAGAAACATCACTACTACCAGAAGAGGACTGCAGGGCAGGAAGAACTACTTCTTATTCTCTGTGGAAGAAAGTGTTACCCTTTGGGAAAAAAAAGCTAGGTCCACCCTCAAAGTAACCTATCTTCAAAGACCTTCAACTAAGGAAACCTGCAAAGAAAAACCCCTAATCTCTACTATGTGTTTTGCTGTGGCAATTGCTACCAAAAAGCATACCTTCACAATCAAGAAACTCAAATTGACAAAAACTCTAATGGCTTAAAGGATGGTGTTTAAGAGAGATCCAAAGGAGAATACTTTTTTTTTTTTAAACAGTGAGTTTCAATAAGTCAAAGCCCTTAAATAGCCTAGAAATAAGAACTATCTTGGATAAATACCCCCATGGCGCTCTAACAGCCTGTTAGCTGACAACAGTAACTGTAATGTAGATGGGGGGCGTGGCCTGGAGTCCATGGAGTGAGCAGCATAGACGGGGAACTCCGGCCCAGGATCCACTGTCTACATATATCCTGACCCCATAGCCGGAAAAATCACACAACACCCCGACCCTCAGGGTCCAGGATTGGGGGGTGCACTTAGAAATGTACTGGAACGATCGCTTCGGAACCTGCGTCTGGTCCAAGACGGAGGCGCCCGTGATCTGCCTGACTTCAACATGGCGGACGCAGCAGGGTCAGTAGAGCGTGGAACGAGCGCGGCCTTTGGGAGCTGCTGAAAAGGATCAGAAGTGAGGGATCCCCCCAAGGACCACAAGACCAACTATCACAGTACCAGCCATACGATCTGGCTGTCACGCTGAAACCATGGAGGAAACACCCTCTGTCCCCCCCCCCCCAATACTACGAGAGGACGTGAGAGGGCCAGCTGAGAGAAGCGAACTGCGGACTGTGGCACGGACTCGGTAGGCCCTATCCTCCCGCTACTGAAAGGGGGGGAGGGGCACAGACCCGGACGCAGCAGTGGCCTTTCGCCCGTGCCCGGGCAGAGCCCGTACGGGGACGGGGGAAGCACGGTCAACGACCCTCAGAGAACAAACACATTGAGAAGGCCAAGAGGGAACATCAGGTATTTGCCGTACGATGGGCAAAATCAGCAAGAAAAAAGACATAATAGGAGATCCTAGTGCACCCTAGGTCTGTCCTACATCCTCCCCTGCCGCCACAACGCAACCAGCAGCCACTGGGGACTCCCTCACTAGGAGACATTTTGCAGGCTATCACGTCCTCCATGGAAAGCCTGGAGTCTATAATCGACACGCTTGCACTGGACTTGGGCCTCCTCCGAGAGGACCAACGACAATTAGCTGAAAGGGTAACAACAATACAAACGAAACATGGAGGAACTCAAACTTGAGGTGGTGGCAACGGGGGATTGAGTAACAGTCCTCAAGAAACAAGTAGGAACATTGATAGCCCGAGCTGAGGAAGCTGAGAACAGGTCCAGGAGAAATAACTTCAATAAGTCAAAGCCCTTAAATAGCCTATAAATAAGAACTATCTTAGATAAATACCCCCATGGCGCTCTAACAGCTTGTTAGCTGACAACAGTAACCGAGTACTTAAAGAGTTGGATAAGTGCAGCGGTTGCTCCAGAGGGCCTGTCACGCTTCTTCGCGTTTGAGAGAGTGCATAAGGTGCACGCGCTGCCTCCCCCCAGTGGCCCCCGCTACGGCCAATAGTAGCCAGACTGCTGTACTATAAAGATCGGGACCACATCCTCGCCCAAGCCAGGAAAGGTGCCGAACTGAGAGTGGAGAACAGCGTATTCCGGATCTTTCCTGACTCCTCCCACGAGGTACAGCAACAAAGAGCCACTTTCATAGAGGTCAAGAAGCAGCTGCGCCTACTGAATCTCCCATATGCCATGCTCTTTCCCTCCACACTGAGAGTGGCGGACGGCCGTAGGGTGCAATTCTTCTGCACCCCACAAGAGGCGAGGGAATGGCTGGGTGAGCGGGAGAGCCCCACAGGTGCGAGTGCACCTCACAGGCCCAGACTCAGGAACAGAAGACAGCGATCCAGAGGACCACGATGAAGGGGCGCAGTGACCATTTTGGAGGAGGCTCAAGAGGAGAGACAACAGGCCATAGCAGCTGTGGCATCTTTAAGTGGCAGGGAGGCTAGCAGACGATCTACAGAGACAAAGAGAGATACACGAGGTTCGGACTCAGATGTGGAATCAGAGAGCTCGGCTGTCACGAGTATGGACCTACCGGTAGTGACACCGGGAACCTCTGAGAACATAATATAACAACATGGCTGAGTATTGAAGGTACCACTTGTGGCCCTGGTACAACGCTATATCTGAGACTTGACGAGAGAATGAGTTGATAAGGCTTTTGAAAATTTTGATTGGATCTTACCCGGTGCATGAGTTCCACGCGGCTGGAGTATAACCTTCACCCACCCCTCAAGTATTGACTTTGGTTTGTAATAGTTTGGATTGGGAACTGTTCTGCCACCTGTCCTGGGGAAAGGGAGTTGGGTTGCAGTTTTTGGTACACCCGCCAATTGCCACGCCCAACAGAAAGCTAAAGCTCTGTCTGATGGTGCCATGAGAGTACCACACAATGAGTGGATGAGAAGAGACACAAAAGTACTGTTTATTTCTAATGGGTGATCTTCAAGGTTACAAAGTGATTTCTTGTAACATACAGGGTATGCATAGCATGGCTAAACGTTAAAAGTTTACTCCTATTTGCGTAGAAGGGGTGCTCACATAGTAATGCTACAGGAAACACATCTGACAGCAGCAGAAGGTGCCGCGCTGCACAGGAGGTGGAGGGGCCAAGTATATTACACAACCTATTCAGCATATGCAAGGGGCACCCTAATTTGGGTACAGATGGGAGTCCCGTTCCAAATGACCAATACACTTATTGATCCCAATGGGCGCTTTATGGTGGTCACCGGTCGATTGGGGGGGATGAGACATTGCGCTGATAAATATATACACGCCGAACACCGAAAAAGGCACATTTCTGATCATATCTCGAGTGCATTGGCTCCCAACCTGACTCATGCGGCACTGATTGGAGGGGATTTTAACTGTGTGGCCAATCCTGAACTCGATAGGTCCCACCCACCGTTGAGGGAATCACCAGTGACCGACCTAGCTAAAATGTTCCAGGACTGGCAGTCTGAGTGACTTCTGGAGAATCCTTAATCACACACCAGGGATTATTCCTACTACTCTGCAGTACATGATCTGCATGTGCGACTGGATACCTTTTTATGCACACCTGGGGTACACACTCAGATACAGACAGTTGAGTACTTGGGGAGGACTCTCTCTGACCACAACCCGACCCTACTTTGCCTGTCATGGGTAAAGACTACCTCAAGCATACCCACCTGGTGCCTCAAGCCGGACCCCCCTGAAGACCCTTCCTTTCAGGATCAAATAGGGGGATACATCAAACATTACTTTGAAGATAACAAGGCATCGCCCCCCTCCCCACAAACACTGTGGGAAGCATTTAAGGTGGTAGTGAGGGGACGCTGTATTGCTGTGTCAATGGGGGTTAGGAAGACCCTACTACAAGACATAGACTTGGTTGAGAAAGAGCTACGAACATTGGAGAAATTGACTCCGGAACGCCCCGAATTGCAGGGTACAGCGCGGGAGGCTAGAGGGAGGGTACTAGACAGCACTGAGAGGCTTCGTTGCTTCGGTTATAAAAATTATATGGCGTTGGCACATGCAGAAAGAGATAAGGCGGGAGCGCTGCTGGCATGGCAGGCCAACCCTGCGAAACATGGGTCCCCTATAGTAGAGATCAACACCCCCTCTGGGACTAGGCTCTATCAACAGAACAAGATTAATCGCCACTTCCTCGAATACTACACTTTATACTAGTGCTCCACACGGGAATGGGGACGATACAGGCATTTCTTGAACGGCTACCGCATCACTGCCTCAGCGACTAGGAGAGAGCCACTCTGAGGGGTGACATAAGAGTTATGAGAAATAAGGGAAGCCATTTTAGGTCTATCGAGGGGAAAAACTCCGGGCACAGACAGCCTACCAATAGAGTTTTACGCCACGTATGAACAGGAACTGACCCCTAAATTAGCGCAACTACATAATAAGGCACGCGAAACAGAGCACCTCCCAAATTCCACAAAAGAAGCCCTGATTATTCCACTACTCAAACCAGGTAAACCGCCAGATGATAGCAGAGCCTACAAGCCATTATCCATGCAAAATTTGGACTATAAGATCCTAAGCCGGATTTTAGCGACAAGGTTGCTCCCTTATATGACCCGATTAGTTCACCCTGACCAGGCGAGCTTCATCCCCACCAGAAACACTGCCCAAAATATACGCTGAGCTATCCACATTAAAGATACCTTTGCCCCACAGATGGCTGTGGTGACAGTGCTGGTAGTGGACATCGAAAAAGCATTCAACAATTTAGAATGGTACTACTTATATGCAGTCCTCGCTCGCATGGGCCTGGGAGAGGGCTTCATCAGGTGGGCGAAACTGCTATATACGGACCCTAAGGCGACCGTTAGAATCAGGACCATCATCTCAGAGCAATATTCGGTGGAAAGGGGCACCAGACAGGGTTGTCCACTCTCGCCATTATTATTTGCCTTGGCAATGGAGCCTTTAGCTGCCCAGGCTAGACCCGCCACTTGGTACCGGGGACTGAAGCAGGGCAACCGGTGTCATTTGATAGCACTATATGCTGACGACCTGCTCCTATTCTTACAAAACACTGGACCAGACTTAGAGGGAGCCCAGACACTATTGGCACTGTTTGGCCTTTTGACAGGTTTGCAGGTGAACTGGCAGAAAACATATTTGTTCCTGCTGCCGGCGAATAGTGACTCACCTGGCGAGTTGGGAAATGTAAAATAGGAACCCAGCTGTATGCCCTACTTGGGGGTTAGAGTATATAATTTTAGGACGGACATATTGGAGGGCAACATAGGAGGTGCCATTAGAGCTTTGAAGGCCAGTGTGGGCTTCTGGAGTTCGCTCCCACTCTTGGTGTCCGGCTGAATAGCTCTCATCAAGATGGTGGCGCTGCCATGGCTCTTATACTACTTTGCGGTTCTGCCGGTTTGGGTCCCCGCAGTGATGTTCAGGGAACTCGATTCCATAATCATGGCGTTCTTATGGGGGAGCGGGAGATGTAGAGTAGCACTTAGTACTTTGAGGTGACCCCGAGTGAGGGGGGATGGCGGTCCCGGGCTTTGAGGCATACTATTTGGCGGCCCAGCTACAATAATTCACCCGATGGGTTGTGGAACGCAGGGCCCGAGTGGCAGGTGGGGCCACTATGGCTCCCCCTGTGTCTGTATTGACGGACATATTCTTTAACCAGGTCAGACTAGATTCGGGACTTGCTCCAGAGACTCTCGTCCTCCATCGATGCTGGAAACAATGCCTTCAAAGAGCAGGCTTGACCATACCTTATGCACTCAAGATACCAATGGCATGGCTTCAGAGGCTACCCCAAGCAGGTGATTGGAGGGGGCTGTTGACCTGGGAGGAGACGGGGGCCAAACAGATGGGAGACCTATACCGAGAAGGTATCCTCCTGCCATTTGAAAATTTTCAGCAGGAATATGACCTTCCACAGAACCACTTCTTAATGCACCTAGCGCTCCTAAGCACAATCAATGCCCACTGGAAAATGGGAAACGTGGAACCCCCCTCTCATCGACCCAGCACCTACCTCTTGTCCTCAGATGGCACACAAAAAGCCGTCACAGGCTTGTATACAGCGATCCTTGCAGGGACTATCTTCGGGTACTAGATGCAAAATGTCCCAGATGCGGGGAAGAAGCGGCGGGCTTTATGCATATGATGTGGTCCTGCCCTCGCTTGAGAACCTACTAGAACACAGTGGCAATAGATGTAGCTGAAATCATTGAGCGCGAAGTGCCATGCACGCCAGCCCATTGCTTGCTAGACTGGTTTCCCCATATCCCCAAGAACAAGGCAACTAGCAAATTCCAAGATCTCGCATTTATACTAGCCAAACGAGAACTGACAAAGAATTGGAATAGTCCCATAGGCCCCAACCCTCAAAGCCGGAAGAGAGAGACACGGAAATGGGCAGACTGTGAAAGCTATGTGCTAAAAAAAGAGCTTAGTAGGGGAAGGGGCTCTCCTGAGTTATTGGAGGCATGGGAGCAGATTATTATAGCATTGCACGATGGGCCATCGATTTCCCACACCGAGGGGACTGAGTCAATCACTACACCCACAACCTGAAGGGATACTACATCCACAAAGCAGACAGAAAATAGAAGCTGAAGATCGAACCGGTAACTGCTCTACAGAACTCATGTACTATAATAGGCATCAGAAGGCAATATACATATGGGCGCAATAAGCTAATCCTTTACAGTGTAAGGGGCAGCCGGGCGGCGGGGACACAGGGATTAGTTAAGAGGTGAATGGTACTATTCCTTATGCGATTTTAGCAAACCGACAAGAGAAATATCCAAACTGATACCCCCATCAGCTACAAATTCATAGAGTTTTAACCTACTTAGAGAGGTCGAGAGGGGATAGATACGCTGTGATTCTGGGTCGCTTTCTATGCTCTTATTAATGTATGTTGACAGACCATGCTGGGCAATACTCAGCGAAAACATGTTCAGTGGTAAAGGATAACTGAATAGTAATAGTGTGCCATTCATATGTAACACTAATGATTGAATTAAAATACCAATAAAGGTTGTTAAAAAAAACCTGTAATGTAGATGTAGATAAATTCTTCTCAAAACCTTCTTAGAGAAACCACAAAATTTCTTCCCAAAAACAATCTACAGGCGAGAAAGTATTAGCCTGGCATAATCTGCTGAATGAAAAACTAATGGTGATTATAATCAATCAATTAAAGCACGTTTATTTAGACAAAAACCTTTAAACACATATATACAATCAAATAAAATACATACAATTAAAATCACATTTATAAGAACATTCCCTTAAAATATAGCCTTCTATAACCACCATTAAAACTAATATACCCTAAAATATATAGCAATTATATATCTTCACCCCAACCAGCGAATTCAGTATTAACCCCTGTTTATAACAAAAATCGTTTTCCGAAGGGGCAGAACCTTCAAACAGTCTTTTGAAATGTACACATTATCGCAATTTGTGCTCAAATCACGTGCATGTGCCCGCAGTATCGATTATTGCTGATTTTATCTTGGCGTTAGTGTGACATGAATTGTTTCAAATCCTCATCCTTAACAATTCATATCAAAGTGACTGGTTAGGTAATAGATCTACATAAGGGAACCAGACTTCATTCTGCCAAGCGTTAAGTACACAGTGGGTTGAGTTTTTACCATAAAGTACTGCCAATCATATTCTCTGGACAGTTCCTTAACTAGTGCCCTAAGTTCACTCTTCAAGGCGTCTATTTGTAAAGTCTGGGAGCACCAATTAAACTTCATTTCCACACAGGTAACCTTCAAGCTTTTCCTAACACCCATAGCTCAGTTTGATTCAGTGTGCCTAATTTCTTTTTACACCATAAAGAGACCTTTTGCCCCTCGCCAACACTCAAACTTTGCCAAAATGTTATTAATGCCACTTTGGCCAGTATGCTCCGTGATGTCGTGCCTGTCTCCAGTCTCACATCCTGTATCATAGATGACCCTGGTAAAGACAGTAGGCTTTTTAAGCATTTCCCCTTCTCAACATCCCAACAGATTTTGCCACTGACGGATAACAACTCGGTTCTGTACTGGAATTGGGAGGAGGGTGTCATAGCAGCGTAAGCTTTCAGGACAGGCCCGTGGGACCTCTCGCCATAGTCCCTATTTTTTTTTTCAGGCCACTTACTAAGGCAAGGGCCCTTACTTTTAGTGATTCACAGTGGACATTCCACTTCTATGTCTTTTCAAACCAGACTCCTAAATATTTATTAACTGATTCCAAATTGCTGGAACAGAGGTGCAATCTAAACATCACCTTTTTCTTACCAAAACTCAGCACTTTAAGCGTCTCCATATTTATCACTAACGTTGTAGCATTACGATGATCCATTAATGCATCTAACTTCCTTTGCAGGCCTATCTCTGTCAGATCTAAAATCACAAGATTGTCTGCATACAGGAGGCATGCTATGTGTTTTCCATCCATCTTGGGGGTAATGTCCCTTTTTGCTGCCAGAGATGACGTCAGATCAGCTACACATAGGGAGAAGCGTAAGGAGGCCAAAACAAAATTCTGCCTCAGCCCATTATTGATCAGCATTTTCTGTGCGAGTGTCCCCTCAGTGTAAAAAATTTCCTGAGCCTAGTTTTGTGAGTATACCTTCTGAATTAAAACCAAAAGACTCTTGGGGATGTCTTGGTTCCCATAAGCACTTACGGTCCACCAAATCAAAAGCAGCATGGAAGTCTATGAAGCAGCAGAACAAACTGCCCTTCTGCTCTACTGACGTCTGTGCAATGGGCCATAGAAAAAATAGTGGTCAATTGTTGAATGACGTTCCCTGAAGCCCCCTGTTCTGGAGGCACAATATGGTTCAGTTCGGCCCACTCCTTCAGGCTGCCGAATATCATTTTTGCAAACAATTGTTCTGCAACATTCAATAAGTTAATCAGCCTATAATTCTTTGGAACCTTCATATCTCCTCTTTTGTGAATGGGTCTGATAATTGCGCCTCTCCAGTTTTCTGGGATCTGGTTGGTGGCTAATACGTCAAGAAACATCTGATGAAGAAATTCTGCGCACCAATCAGGCCTGGTCTTTATTATGGCAGCCAGAACGTTATCCATTCCAGCTGCTCTCGTCAGAACTAGGTTTAATATAGTTCAAATATTTCAGCTTCTGAAAACAGGAACCTAGTGTCCTCATCCACTCCCTTCCTTTGGGTTGCTGTCGCTATCACAGGCTCTATCCCATTACCATATATTTATTTTAAAAATTCAGCTCAACACCACACAATTCATAGAACCCTGCATTAATCCTGAACCTTTGTGCACAAACCTCCAAAACTTTTTTTTAAGTTTTAAGTTTCTATTGCGCACAGCAGATTTCCCCAACACTTCTCCTTGTGAACTCTTCAAATTTCTGATTCACATTTTATATACTTTCCTAATATTCTGGAGGCTATTGTAACTTTCAAAGGCAAACCTGATTTTGAGGCTTTTTATCTGGCCCTTTAATTCTCTACATTCCTCATCAAACCAAGCATTTCCCTTCCTCCAGTTGCCCTGATTCCCACTTTCCCTCTTCCTGTTGTCTTTTAGATCGACCCTTAGACAGTGAACCACCTGGATAATTATATTTTTGTACCACCCTATGTTGTTGACAGGGACTTTGCTCAGCTCTTGTTTCTGCTGAAATGTATATCATTTCCCCATGCATTCCTCAGTGATTCTAGTAGTGAGACGTTTTGGATAATCTGTAGGGGAATTACGGTTTCTCGCAACCATCTTTCACCTGTTCCTATTTCCAGTTGTAAAGAGAAGTGGTTATTCCTTTTTCCTCCCACTACCTGAAAACCCCTCATTTTATCAAAATACCAGGCATGCATGAAAATAAAATCAATGGAGCAAAATTGCTAATCATTCTTCAATGTATGATGGACGAGGTGGTCAGGATCCATCTGAGCGTTGAGAAAAAACAGCACCTTGGACCCCAGGTATTTCCCAAGAGCCACATCTCGTGCCGCGTGCAAAGTTGTTGGGAAGCTGGCAGAATTTATATTATATGCGGTCAGTATCTCTTTGAACCAGGGGTCAACCGTAAAACGTAGGTCTAATTTATGATTGAAGTCTCCCAACAGAATCAGCATGTCTTTATGGTAGTTTAAACACAAGGAATACACATCTTCCTTAAATCTTATCAATTCTGACCTGTATTCTTCCTATCTCCCCCAAGGCTGTACACATTTATCATTACCAGACGTTCATAACTCCTATCAGGATCCTGGACGTACACTCTACCGGCCACCAACCAGTTACATTTCACTTCAATTGGTGCAACCATCTTAGCTATTCTGGTGGATTTCACGGTTATTAACCCCCCACCCACTCCGAAGGGCGTCCCTGCAGACACCTCTTGGCTGTTCTATTTATCTGTGCAAAGCCATTGACTGCAGGGGGGTAAGTCGCACAACCATGTTTCTTGCAAACATTTAATCTGATGCCATTAATTAGCTTCTTGGAACATTCTAGATTTGATATTCTCTCAAAACCATTAATGTTCCATGTGAATACCCCTAGGATGTGTGACGACCCAATATCCTAATCAGTATCACTCATTCATCCATCTCCCCGGAGGCTGGAGAGGAAAGGACTGTATACCTATTCTCGTGGCCCATCTCTTCCGAAGACCTTACTAAACCAGGGTATGTCACGGTTATTTCCAAATTTCCCTTTTCACTACACCGCTATCACTCAAACTGACCTGCCTTGGTCCTAACCCTGTGCGGTGCCTCCGGAAAGGTTTGTTCCAGTCACCCTATTCAGGTATTTCTAATTCTGAAACAAATCTAATCCCTTCTTTTAATACATCGTTTTCGGCGTTTACAAGGGCTATCTTTACCAGTTCTGAGTACAGAAATACTTTAGTGACTTAATTCCCTTTGTTCTTCTTCATGAAGCCCTCTTCCCTGAGATCGTTTATCCCTATTCCTTTCAGGCTAGAGCATTTGGCAAAGGAAAGCAGTAGTGTTGATTATAAGAATTCTGAGTGGATTCTCTCCTGGGAGCTTAAACTGACATCAAAGCCCTGACCTCTGAGCACTAATAGTCTGAGCCACTGATATGTGCAGACTGGGAGAATCACTCTCTCACCACTGCCATCAAACGAAGGAAAGTGAACATGGGGCTTCTCAGCAGGAAAGGGAGAACAACCAACACTTTTGTCTGTTACTTTTTCATTTTGGTCAAAATTATCGGAATTAATGGTATCAGCAGAAATGCATAGAAAAGCACATTTGGCCAATGGCATAACAAGGTGTCTAACCCTAGTGTCTCGGAATCATGAATCCTGAAAATGTTAAGGGGAAGGACAGTATTCTGGTGACTTGCAAACAAGTCTATTTCCTGGGCTCCAAAATGAAGGAAATCTTTTTAAAATTTAGTGGGTGAATTGAAAACTCTTGAGACGAGGGAAACACTTGGCTTCGAAAACACATTGTCATATTGTCTTTCCACACATATGGACTGCTTTGAGTGAGACAAGGTTTTTCTCTGCCCAGTAGCAAATCTGCCCACCCCACTGATTGTGGCTCCTGGGTCCTGTTCCAAATATCAGTTTATGTATTCTTTGTTACCATATTGTCCATCTGAACTCCCAAAGGATAACCCACAAAGCTGGCCGTAAATTTCTTTAGAGCTAATCAAACACCCATCACCTCTTTCCAGTTGGAAGATCTGCACATCTCTGTTCTGGACCACTTCTACTGAATTGACCTCTGTCCCAGAGCTGCACCTCAACCCGTATTATTGGCATCTGTGATCAGGAGCTTTGGTATAAGCAGAGAGAATCTCAATCTAGTTTCCAGTGTAGCTAGGATTAACCACCACTGTAGATTGTCTCTGAGAAACAGTAATTGACCAATCATATTTCTTCATAGCAGGATGCTAGTTCTGCAGAATGTGATTCACCACCTGCCCAGTTACAACCGATCCCAAAGAAATATGAATATTTTTGCTGCCTGGATAAACCAAAAACAAAGAAGGTAAGGTAAAGGAAGACTTCACTTGACTAAACTTAATGGCTAGACATATCGCCCTGGATACAAAGCCATTCCCTGACTAAAGCAAGATTTTTAAACAAAATCTCCAGATGAGGCCACAAGGTCTTCTAACAAAAAAAAAGCAATTGAGTAGCATTCCAGTTTCCTTTGCTTCTCTGGGACTGGAATCAAAGTATTCACGCTGTACTCTAGCACCTTCCTCTTCAATGGATCTTTTGGCAGAGGAGTCCGAAATAAATGAGAAATTGGTGGGATCATAGCAAAGTATATTGCGTATTCCTCTAAAATGGCAGGAAGAGCTCATTTATCTATCACCAGCTGACACCAGTGACCCAGCAAAAGGGCTAAATTGTCTCCTTCTGATACTGGAAAGGGCAATGACCCCGCCTAGTCAAAACCTTGAGTCACATTGCACTTGGTTTGGAATCCTGACCTGCCAGAGGCAAAAACAACTTTCTCCTGTGACCGCTGTCTAACTGCCTTCTTCCTTTATCAACCCCCTTGGACTTATATTTGAAATGCTGAGTTTGCTTTACGTTTTTAAATGTTGTGTACATCACTGTTTCAAGTTCTTCACCAAATATTCGCAAACCAGAATAGGGATTCTAAGAAGGCAATTGTTTTGAGAGGCATCCACTTTCCAACATCTCAGATGGAGCTGTCTTCTGGCAGCCACAACCCCACTCAAAGACAGGCAGGGACACTCAGGCTGTCAAAAGCAATTTCCAAAAAACTTTAGCTGGAAATCCTTTACCAGGGACTGAGATGTATATAAATAGTATTTTTGGGATGCATTGTAAAATGTAAACGAGCCTATGGTTTTTAAGGCACCATTGCAGCATTATCAGTAATTAAAGCAGTGTGCCACAATATACTCACGAAACAGGAAATCAATAATCAAACATTGATGGAGCTCTAGACCTCCCTTTGCTAGAAGATAAACTCTTTGTGGAGACTGGAAGATAAACAGGACATCTCAGACTGTAAATCTACCTTATGGATATACAATCCTCATTTAGAAGATGATATTGCAGGAAACACCATATCCTCATCTTAATCTGGAGAAAACCAGGATGATGAAATAGAGGAGCATGAGGAGATAGAAAATACAAATGATCTGAATATCCAAGGCCAATGCCTTGAGGAGCTGAAGCATTTCCCCTATATGTATTATATGCCTCAGAAAGAGATTTAAACTAAGGCCTGTAAAGAGCTCCTTGACATAGAGGCGAAACTTTAGCCCTTATATTACTCCTCCCACCTTCCTGTTAGAACTCCTCCTAGGAAATAGAGAAGGAGAGGTATATATGACAAAGCTTCTTTTAATTTTCTCCATCTTCCTACAGTCCAAGACCAAAGGTAGAGTGAAAACACCAAGTCTAGGGACCATAAAAAGCACTGAAGGATACTTTTTAAAGCAAAACAAAAATGTTGTAAATTGAGTAGGTCCTTACATCCCTGCCTTACCAGAGAAAGAAAACTTATTCAACATAATCCAGTAAATGCAAATACTCTTAGCATCACACAAATAGTGATAAGATTATGTGCCACAGAAACCAGAAATTAACAATTTACCGAGAATACAGGCCTGTGCACAGCCGAAAAGCTTTGCATCCACAGGCTTTCCTCAGTCGGCAATAAGGGCACTAACATGGGAGACTGAAATAATCCTGCGTACCTTGCCGCATAAACACAAACAAAGTGCACAACAGATTCATTGTTCATACCCGGTAGTACACATATGTTCTTGTACCGCCAAGAAAATAAACTACAAAACAAAAAAGTAAAGAGGGTTGTCACACCACACCAAAATCAGCTGCTCCCTGAAACATCTGGTCTCTGGTAATGGAGTCCAGGAAGAAGGGCACACAAATAAAACAGGAAGTGGGGAGGGTTGGTTACTATTTTATTGCTGTTCAACTAAAGAGGAAGTAGTCAGAGGAAAAGGCTTTGGTTCTGGAGCTCGGGAGCTAAGCAACACCTGCCCTCATCACAGGAACAAATGAGATAAGAAAGGATATGAGGAGGTAATAGACAAATAGCAAATGTTTAACATCCGGCTTCATGTGAAATGAAAGCAAACAAAGTGAAAAGAAGAAAGGTCAGGTGGAATGGAGAGAATGTCCTGTGTGTGGGAGATAAAGGAAAGCTATTAAGCAGTTTGAACCAAAAGGCATCGGGTGGAGGTTGAAGGTGCCAGCTCCAACAGGGCAAAGTGAGTTTGAGCAGAAACTGTGGAGGCATTTCAGAGAAAGGCATGTGCCAAAACAATGTGGTGTGTGTGTGTGCTCGCACTTATGTGTGTTTGTGTGTGTACGTGCATGCTATGTGGGAGTGTGGGTACCAGTTCGGGTGGTTTCGTTTTCAAGTGTGTTAGTGGCTATTGGATGGGGATGGTTGTTGTGAAAGGGAGGATATGGTGTAGCATTTGTGTTGAAAGGAGGGGGTAGGGGGTAATGTATTGTTCCATATTGTAGAGATTGCAGAATGCTTGTCATTTCTCCACCATTCCATTCTTAGGTTGTTAAGTAAATCCATTGGTGCTCACATAAAAAGGAAAAGTAAGTATTTTCAAATGCACTACTGGAAGACATGTACACATGCAAATATTTGCAAAACGTATAATCACAGACGTGTAGCAGTTTATGAATGTTAGAACTCCATGGGCCATATTACAAAAATTGTTCTGAGGACGCAACCGGTATGTGCGCCCACACTGTGTGCCCTTGGGGCCCTTTGGTGTTACAGAACAGGGTGCAGAAGATTGAGTAACTCAGATAGTAGTGTCACATATAAAGCTCCAGCTCTGTCTCAAGAAGAAAATGCCTAATTTGCAAGGGAGTGTGGCCCCTGCAAATGAGGAAATATCTTTGTCTCTTCGCCGTACTATGGATGCGAGCACTGAGGCAAAGTAACTGTCAGGTGGGCCACAAACATGTAACAAAACTTGCAGTGCGTCCCCTGATTGGAGCCCTCTGCATGTTTGAAAGGGAGCCTCGTGGATCCCCCCAAACATCCCCTTGCAGAATGGTGCAGTCACTCACTGCACCAGCCTACTAAGGGATCTCTAATCCTTCTTTAAAGTGCAGGTGGGTGCCACCTACGCAGTGAAACATGAACTGGCTTTGAAGCAGCACGCTTTTGCAATGTATTAACTGTAACAGGGCTCATTTTCTCTGTTTGCGCATAGTGCACCCATTTAAAGGTGCACCATGGAGCAATAAATACAAATATATGTGTAATAAGGGCCTTGGAAAGCTGCGACCTCTGTAGCTTCCACAGAGAACACATGGAATTCTTTTAAAGTTCATTAAAAATATTTTATCCATAATTAAATCAGGTGTATGCATAGGTGTGATGATTGATACATGTTTTTGAATTAAGCAAAATGGCTATCTGTTTGGAAGCTGTGTCTCTATAAAATGTTCTATGTGCCCCTGTTAGGTTTCCCTCAAAAGAAGGATTTAGATCTAACATCTGGAAAGTAATCTCCTTTGGCAGGGATACTCCTTTGGGCCATTCCAATTTGCTTGGTGTCTTCAAAACTGAATTATCAGGTACACATTACCAGACCTGCAAATCCCAGGGTGGAGACACCAAACCTGGTTTCTTGTGTATTGTAGGGGTGCTATTTCCAGTCTCAAAAAATGGCCTTCTTGGCAAGAGCTGTGCTTTTAGTACCTTTGGGCGCACACTGATTGACCAATATTTCTGTGGTTCAAGTTTCCTGGGACTATGGTTCATGTAGTTTCTGGTAGCCATTTGACTCAAAATACTTGCCTCTTTGCTTTTAATAACATCATGACATCCCATTTATAGTTCTTCTGACAATTTTAAAACGTTAGCTTTGGCAGGAGTATGACACCTTGTTGAATGAGTGTAAACATTAGTCTGACAAACAAACACCATGACTCTTCTATCGATTCAAGCAGAGGTTCCAAACCAGGTCATTTTTTTAAGCTCCCCAATTAACAATAAAATGCAATTGCCAAGTTAATTCCTAAGGCCCTCAGACCACGCCATCGAAGAACTGAATGTTGTAATTTCTTCTCTCCATCATCATTAACAGTATATGTGAAACACACAATGGTGGTGGATGCCAGAGTCTCATTGTTTTATACAACTGGAAACCTTTACACAAAGTCCAAAGGTTTGCTTGCTAATATATTAAAATATCCTCACCGATATTAGCACAAACCGAGAGCTCAATTACCAAAATTCCTGGATGTACAAGTTTCCAACGGCAATTCATTCAAACTTTCAAGACAGTATTTTTGTTCTGAATGTTTTGTTTTATAGTATAAACAATACTTGATGGTTCATGTCATTGCCAAGGTGTAGTTAACCTAAAATAAATTCTTACCTATAAAACAAATCAAGATGCTCGGAAGGCACTTGTTACTACCTTCCAAGATACTTATCTTGACACATTAATATGGATCAGTTCCAGGAAATTCTCCCATTTTATAATGCTGGTGTACATTTAACAGAACACAGTCTAACTCTCTGACCCGAATAGCCAACTGCTGATGTTGACCAAGATATTGGCAAGCCCACTACACAATCAAGAGTTAAATGCCCAATAAAATACAGATGATTTGTTAATTAGTGTCTTGCCTCCGAACAGGGCCTCTAAAGTCTTCAACTGCTCTTAAAATACACTCCATTCACTCTCTAGAAAGGATACCAGCTATTTGGATACCAATGTTTAGGATTATAGAGGAGACAAAGCAAGTTGGTTGACTCTAAGATGTTCTGCAACCAAATGTCTTGTGCATACAAAATGTTCTACAAGTAGGGCTCGTGGTGAAATAAAGGAAATCACAATGTCCATCCAAGTAGGCAAAGGGATAGAGATCAAGTTGAAAGGCATCAGTACTTTTCAGCTTTTCTACTGTTCCAACCCTGTGGGACATAAAATCTATTTACCGCAAAAGTGTTGCTCTTGCTCTGACCATTAATGCTTAAATCAATTGGGATGAGGACAGTGGATCAGGATAATCCCAGAAGGCCACTTTCAACAATTTGTGGAAAACAGTTTAAGTCACAGCAGGGTGTTGGACATAAAATAGTTTCTTTTACTACGTTTACAGAGGTGTGATCTGTTTGGCGTCAATAACATGAATGTAATATTACACCTGAGCAAAGATTTGGGATTAGGGTCATCCAGTTGTGTTCTTTGGTCATGTCCATGTGGAACTGGAATATAAATGACAGCATACTTCTCACTGCCTTTCAAGAGCATAATAAAATAACTTGGAGACCATCAGTTCACTCTTTACTAATGAGTCCTTCTACACTTCTGGCATAGATTTATTTGAGTCGCTCATCTATACTGTTTGAGTCATGCTGCTCACTAAAGGACTCATACAATGATCTTTGTATCATGATTGTGATTTTCGCTTTGAGAGCAAAAAATAACTGTATAGTATCTGGAAAAAAATGCATTGTAAGCAGTTTTGCCAGTCCTGGAATAATAAATAGTTCACAGTATGAGGCAGAAGTCTGCACAATCAAAGGGCATAGGTCAGTGGTTTTGTTCCTGATCTTGTCTTGAAGATAGTCATCTTTGTTTAGATAGAGAATCAGGTTCATATTTGAAGACACTTGCCTCCATTACAAGTCTGGTAGTCAGTAGACCACCAGACTTGCATATGGGGCTCAGTCCGCCGCCGATCAGAGATCCCGGCCGTCTGGTGGTTGCGGTGGTCCTAATCCGCCAGGGCGGGGATTACAACCTCGTTCTCTGCCAGCCATTTCATGGCGGTAGCACCGCCATGAAAGGGATGGAGGAGAACGGGTGCTAGGGTGGCTCGAGGGTGGCCCCTGCACTGCTCATGCACTTGGCATGGGCAGTGCAGGGGTCCCGCTGGCCAGCACCCTTGCAATGTTCACTGTCTGCTTTGCAGAACCCTATTCTTGGTCAAATAAAGTAGCCTGACAGAGTTTTGATGAGGTGATGAATCTGCTTCTCACTACAAGGGACCTCACTTATTTTACATTATAAAACTTTTTTGCCACAATAGTTCAGCAATCACTTAATCTCCAAGGTATCTAGAGGTTTACAACAGGTGATATGTAAGATGCTTTCTTAGAAGCTAATAATTTGGTACGCCGCATTACAGAGCTCCATCTGCCACTGGACTCTGTACATGATTTTTCATAAGGCACAATACTGCTTACATGACATCCTTCTCCCATATCATGCAATTTCTAATTTTCACATTACTAGGGCAGTATATTAGTCCACCCTTTTTCAGAAGTCAAGCTGTGGAGCTTGTTAAAACTATTAATGTCAGAGAAACATTTAATCGTTGATCTGAATGTACGTAAAACGTCAAGATTTCCTCCAAGATGTTTGCCACCTACAAAAGACACGCAGCTGATCAACTAAGACAACTATTCTAACTCTGTTGCCGTGCTGGAGAGAGCACTGTGCACATGTGTATTTGGCCGGCCCGAGACAGCGCTCCCCTCTGTTCGTCACCCCCAATGCCCGCCCCTTTCACAAGGAAAGGATAATAAACAGAGTTTAATATCCTTTCTTTGTGAAAGGATTTGCAGCGATTGCTGCCAGCGGGGGTGACACTCCTCCGCCCTTATGGAGGAGCCGCCCCTACACCAAAATTGAAAAGTGTGTATTCAAGAAAAGAATGTGTGTACTTTCAGAACTCACAAGCTGATGTTCTGAGAGACCTATTAGTAATAATAACTTGGTGGCGGGGCGTTGCAACTATGGCTGTTATGCATTACCAAAGCAGAGATATTTATTATTGAAAAGCATTTTTGTATTTTTGCTGGGAACCCTTCCTGAGGCGCTGAGGTGAACACTGCCTGTAGTCTTTCATAAGGTGGAGCCTAATGCAATCTTGTTCGATGTTGTCAGTATTAAAACTCTAATAATATTAGTATCTCTGGAAGATTTTCTTTCAACACAAAAGTTTGGCGATCCCTGCTTTAGCGTCTGAACTAAAGAGTTACTATCCTTTTTTTCCCACATTAGTAATGGCATTAGGATTTTCCACTCAAAGAATGTTCTCAAGATTTCAAATATAATGTCTACTTGTATTCACTTTCTCAAAAAAGATTTCTCTGCAAAAAAATGAATCAGCTGAAATATGTCATAATTGCACCTTAGGATTCCACAAAAGAAATACAGAACATTGACATTAAACCTCTGACATACTTATAAGAGCCTACCTTTGAATCAAGCCCAAGTCCAGCTCTGGTCAAGATGATGGCAAGTGCGATATTTCTCAATGATGAAGACCACTTATGTTTGATCTGTACTTGATCACTGACAACAGGAATATTCTGAATAAGAAAGCCAGCAAGTAACATCCCTAGGAATACAAAATAATAGGGAATGGTCTCCAGAAAACATTTAGAAACAGAAATAGATCAGAAAACTGGTAAATTTACTCAGACCACACAAGGCAAATATTTATATGGAAAACACCTATAGGGAGGAAATGACAGACACACAAATAGGCAACCTGTTAAGGTACCTGTATCATAGAAGTTTGGAAACAATGACAGATGGTAGGATCATAAAGCAGTGAAAACTTGGAATTTGAGGGAAAGAGTCCTCCTTTAATGCTCACCTCCCGGCTTCCCGGCTCCCGCTACACTTGCTAGGCGCTGTATGAATTTTTTAATTGTCAAGCTGGGAAGTGGAATGTTTTAAATTTTTATGTGATGTGCTTTCTTGGTAGCGCACTATTTTGATAAATAATTTTTGTGTATCACACATTTTAAAAAATAAAAATAAAATACCTCTTAGTGCTCTATTATTTCGGGCTAATCTTGTCGGTTTTGGGGGGATTGTGCTGACGGGTTAGTGGGGCCTTTTGTTTCTTGACACCTTCCAGTCCGCTGCAGCCTTTTTGATTGATTGTGCGGAGAGAGTGCCAAGCTCATTCTTTCTTCTCTTCCGGTCTCCGCAACCGTTTTGTGCAGGTTAGCGTGCTAGTGGCCAACCTACTTTCTGTTCTCCGCCTTAGATTCTGCATGCTAGTGTGGACGTGCAGCGGACCTCGGCTTCCCGGCTCCTGCTACACTCATTATGTGCTATTTGAATTTTTTCATTGTTAAGCTGCAAAGTTGAATATTTTAAATTGTTATGTGATGTGCTTTCTTGGTAGCACACTATTTTGATAATAAATTTTTGTGTATCACACATTTAAAAAATAAAATACCTCTTAGTGCTCTTTTATTTTCCCGCTATTCTTGGTGTTTTTTGGGGGAGTTGTGCTGAAGGGCTGGAGGGGTCTTTTATTTGTTTCTTAAAACCCTCTGGTCCGCTGCAGCCTTTTGACTGTGCAGAGAGCGTGTGAAGCTCATTCTTTCTTCTCTTCTTGTCTCTGCACACACTTTGTGCAGGTTAGCATGCTAGTGGCCAACTTACTTCCTGTTCTCTGCCTTATATTCAGCATGCCAGCACGGACGCGCTGTGGACCCTGGCTTCCCAGCTCCCGCTACACTCAGTAGGCACTATATTAATTTTTTTATTGTTAAGCTGCAAAGT
Organism: Pleurodeles waltl; assembly: GCF_031143425.1. Classification (NCBI taxonomy): domain Eukaryota; kingdom Metazoa; phylum Chordata; class Amphibia; order Caudata; family Salamandridae; genus Pleurodeles; species Pleurodeles waltl. The sequence goes on along the minus strand of NC_090436.1, from coordinate 952,187,836 downwards.
TGAACTTTTTAAGTTTTTATGTGATGTGGTTTCTTGGTAGGGCACTATTTTGATAAATATTTTTTGTGTATCACACATTTTAAAAATAAATATCTCTTTGTGCTCTTTTATTTTCCTGCTATTCTTGACGCTTTTGTGGGGGTTGTGCTGACAGGCTGGCGGGCTTTTGTTTGTTTCTTGACATCCTCCTCTCTGAAGCAGCCTTTTCACTGATTGTGCAAAGAGTGTGCCAAGCTCATTCCTTCTTCTCTTCCGGTCTCTGCACCTGTGTTGTGCAGGCTAGCATGCTAGTGGCCAACTTACTTCCTGTCCTCCACCTTATATTCAGCATGCCATCACGGACGCGCTGTGGACCCTGGCTTCCCAGCTCCCGCTACACTCAGTAGGCACTATATTAATTTTTTTATTGTTAAGCTGCAAAGTTGAACTTTTTAAGTTTTTATGTGATGTGGTTTCTTGGTAGGGCACTATTTTGATAAATATTTTTTGTGTATCACACATTTTAAAAATAAATATCTCTTTGTGCTCTTTTATTTTCCTGCTATTCTTGACGCTTTTGTGGGGGTTGTGCTGACAGGCTGGCGGGCTTTTGTTTGTTTCTTGACATCCTCCTCTCTGAAGCAGCCTTTTGACTGATTGTGCAAAGAGTGTGCCAAGCTCATTCCTTCTTCTCTTCCGGTCTCTGCACCTGTGTTGTACAGGCTAGCATGCTAGTGGCCAACTTACTTCCTGTCCTCCACCTTATATTCAGCATGCCAGTGCGGACGCGCAGCATACCCCGGCTTCCCGGCTCCTGCTCCACTCAGTAGGCGCCATATGAACTTTTTAGATTGTTAAGCTGCAAAGTTGAATATTTTAATTTTTTATGTGATGTGCTTTTTGGTAGTGCACTATTTTTCTAAATAATGTTTGTGTATCAAAAGTTTAAAAATAAAATACCACTTAGTTCTCTTTTAATTTCCTGCTATTCTTGGCACTTTTGGAGGAATTGTGTTGAAGGGTTGGCGAGTCTTTTGTTTGTTTCTTGACACCTTCCGGTTTGCAACAGTCTTTTGACTGATTGTGCAGAGAGGGTACTGAGCTCATTCTTTCTTCTCCTCTGGTCTCTGCACTCATTTTGTGCAGGTTAGCGTGCTAGTGGCCAACTTACTTCCTGTTCTCCACCTTATTTCTGCATGCCAGTGTGGACCAGCCGCTGGTGCACCAACGGTGCGACTAAGGCAAGCCTCTCTGCGTCCATCCATGCCTGGACGGCGCCAGCTACCAGGCATGCTGCTGGTTTTCACCCAAATTCTGACCTGAATCAGGTGTACTGTCTGTCATGCAAGCAGCTATTTGACTTGCAGGTCGGAAACTCTCAGGCGGTCTGTCCTATGGTTCTGGATGTTTCTAATCCTTCTAGAAAGCACTGTTCCAACTGTGACTTTTGTTTATGTCTAATACATGCTTAGCAGAACGTGACAAAAAAACGTTAATTCACACATTTCTTGGGCCAATAACCTTTGTGTAGCAGCCATAAACTCTGGAAAGTTGCAATTTGGCTTCTTAAACACTCGCTCCCTAATTGAACACAATATTGAAACACGTGATCTCAATCTAACTGAATCTCTTGATTGTCTTTTTATTACTGAGTCTTGGGCTAAGGCTGATTCTGATCCCGATGTCATTGATGCTGTTCCTCCTGGTTATGCCATTCTCAGACAAGATCACCAAGGCTGGATGGGTGGGGGACTTGCAATTATTTTTAGCAACTCTCTTGGTTGCACATTGGAGCTTATACTTCTTAACAGCAAAGATGACATTGAGGCAGTTTTTTTTAACTTACGCTCTCTGTTAAGGAGACATTTTTCTGGGATTCGAGTTTACAGACTGCCAAGCTTAAGGGCCAATTTCTTTGGAGTTTGGAGTCAGTATATTGAACCCTATCTAAACTGTAGATTCACCACTATTTTAGGGGATTTTAACTTTCACTTTGATGATGCATCTAATAAGGATACGGCCTCACTGAGGTAGTGCTCTATTTTGATCTGTCTCAAAAAGATATGAGTCCTACTCACTCTTCAGATCACACCTTGGATGGCATGTTTTCCTAATTATCCTGATTTTAGTATTAATGATATATACGTCCTCTGAGCTGGACAGCCCATCACATAATTTTCTTTAGAATCCCCTTGGTTTATTCTAAGGTTAACCAAATCCTGCTAAAGCACATTATGTGCAGAAATGTGAGTAAGATTACTCCAGCCAAGCAGGGGGGCGGAGCTTGCCTGCCAGCAGGATGGCCAGCACTCAGTGGCTCTGCTCGGCCTGGGGCATCGACGGAACATTTCACCTTCAGGACGGCGAATCCTGCGTCCTGCTGGCCGGGCGGCGCAGCGGAGACACTGTTGCGGCTGGCGGAGGCCGTGAAGGTGGCCCCCTGCCGCCACCGTGAAGAGCTGGCGGCCGAGGTGAAAGGCTTGGCCGGGAGGAGCCGGGAGACGCGTGGCGTTCGGTTGCCGGCCTTCGGCCCTTCTGGTCTGATCGGCAACCCAGCGGCGGGATTGGCTGCCGACAGTGGAGGCGCGCTGGTTGCTTCCGTTGGTTAACGGCGAGGCTGGACCAGCAGTAGCATCGTACCGCAGCCCCCCTGCGGTTCTTGGCTGCCGGCAACTGGGTGCTCCTGGGGCTGTGACGGTCTGGTGGGGCCCTGGGCACCGGGGCCTACCAGGGGGTGGGCCTGGTGTGCCCTGAAGGATTTGGCGGCTGGTGGTGTAGGAGGCCGGTCAGGCCCCGACTGTGAGCTGGGAGTGGCGGTGGGGTCCCTGCTGTACATAGTGGAGCTGTGGACCCTGGTGGCTGCTGACTGGTTGGCAGCTTGCTAGCCGTACGTTGGTGGAGACCCGGCCGGCCTGGTGAGAGGAGCTGTGCTGGCCGGGTTGGGCCTGGTAGCCACCTGAAGACGTGCATTGGAACCAGTGGTACGCATTTCTGGCCTGGCGGGGCCGGTTAGAGGAGAACTGCGCAATTGCTGGGCCCGGCTTCCCGCCTCGGCCACTAGCGCCTTGGCTTGTTGGTGCTGGGCTGGGACTGGGGACTGCCGGGCCTGGGCTGGAGGGGGCCCGCTGGCCGGAGGAAGCTTGCGTTGGAGAAGGAATTGCTGGCTGGCCCTGGGAGTTTGACTGTGGCCTTTGCTGCCCGTGCTTAGGATTCTGGCCAGGGTACCTCGGTGTCGCAGGATGGGAAAGGCGGAACAGCGGCAAGCAAAGATTTCCTTTGATGGGGGACGGAGGAAGGGGGGACCCCTTCAGCACAACAGGGAGACGAATCGTTGGAGGCCGCATCCACTGACATGTCAGTCAGGGCCATGTTTTTGGATTTGAAATCCAGTCTGACAGGAATTGACACCAAGCTTGACCATCTAACAGAGCAGCTTGATCACATTAACACAAGGGTAGATGACCATGATTCTATGTTGGATCGGTTGGAGGCACATTCTTTGGATATAGAGGACCAGTGTCAGGGCGAACGCGCACAATTGTTGCAAATGGAGAAGGTGTTAGAGGTGATACGTAATAAGAATGAAGATTTGGAAGCTCGCTAGCGCCACAACAACGTCAGACTGATTGGCCTTCCTGAGTCTACTGACATAGGCAGAATGGAAGACTTTATTGAACGTATGCTCTCTGAACTCTTTCCCGGTCAGCTCTCCCGTTTGTTGGTGGTGGAGAGAGCGCATCGGTCTCTGGGCCCTCGGCCTCCACCTGGCACCCCTCCTTGCCCCATCATTATTTGCCTATTGAATTATCGTGATCGAGACACTATCCTACGGCTGGCTCGGGAGCGGCGCCCAGTGCTGTATAAAAATACTGAGTTGCAGTTTGTTCCGGACTATACTCCGGGGGTGCAGGTTGTGCGCAGGGCCTCTTTGCCGATCAAGCGCTCGCTCGGCCAGACAGACGCAAGGTTTTCCCTTATCTATCCTGCAAAACTGAAGGTGCAGCATGGAGGGAAACTGCATTTGGGTTTGGGTTGGGTGGCTAGCTGTTCGCCCCGTCGATGAGTCTCGTGGGACAGTTATCGTGTTCTTTCTTAGTTTTCTGGGTTAAGGGGGAGGGTTATTTGGCTTGACCCGGTTGGGGGATCTGCGTGGGAGGGGGTGGGTTTATGTGCTTTTCTGTTAATTCCAGTAAATTGGATGTTTTCTTTCCGTTTATTGTGTCTGCGTTGGCTGGGTTGGCTGGTGGGGCGGCTGCATGTTCTGGTACTGATAGGAGTGTTTGGATGAACAGGACGGGGTGACAATGGTCCGTTGCCCTACCTGGAATGTGCGTGGCCTGAACAATGGACGCAAGGCGCGGCTCATGTCTGCGTACGTTAAGTGCCAGAATGTAGATATTTGTATGTTGCAAGAAACTCACTTGGTGGAGGACATGATGCATAGCTTGAAGGCTGGATGGGTTAGGGAATGCCACAGAGCGGTATATCCGAGGTATGCCAGAGGAGTGGCAATTCTGCTGCACAGGGGACTGCAATGGCGCACTCGGCGAACTATAGTAGATCCCAATGGGCGTTCTGTGCTGATGAGTGGTGTGTTGCTGGACAGGCCTTGTAGATTAGTGGTTGTGTATAGTCCTAACACAGTCGACCCGGATTTCTTTAACGAGGTCTGGCGGCTGGCTGAGTCGTTGGGAGGTGGGGCTGTGATCTGGGGAAGTGACTTTAACGTAATTCTAGATGCGGAGCGCGACAGGGAGAATTTGGCCAGGATACAGCATGTGGCAGCGGCTCAAGCTCTTACTGCAGTTATGGAAGATGGTGCATTGGTAGACACCTTGCGGATGAAACATGGAGGCGCTAGAGAGGGCACGTGTGTCAACTATGTGCATAGCAGTTGGTCTCGCATTGATCGCTGGTTGGGCTCCCGGGATGCGTACGGTGGAGCACATGGCGCGTACGTTGTCGGACCATTCACTGGCCAAGCTGGATCTGGCAATTCCAGGCGGACCGAGATGTGCGTTTATGTGGCGTTTGCCCCAGAGGGACTTAAGGGATAAGATGTTCCGGGAGGAGATTCGTCAGGATATCGTCCTCTACTTTGAGGCGAACGGTGGCTCTGTGAGCTCGGCGGGCATGCTGTGGGAGGCCTTTAAAGTGGTTGTCCGCGGGAGCTGTATTTCGAAGCAACATGGCGTGCTGCAAGGGTTGCGCCGGGAGTGGGCCGACCTGGAGGCGCGGATTGCAGAACTGGAGGCCCGGTTGGTGGTGGACTGGTCTAGAGACACACTGGCAGAACTCCGGCGTATAGTTTCCTTGTATGAGGAGGCTTCGGAGAGGGATATATGTTTCTTGGGAGGCTTTGCCAGGGCGAGGTGCTACGGAGAGGGAGAGAGGGCTGGACGCACTTTAGCTAACTTGCTGTGCAAGCCTTGGGCCAGTAGTTATGTAACTAAAATAGATAATTCGAAAGGTGAACATGTGATGGGGACAGATGGAGTCATGCAAGTGTTTACTAAGTTTTTTTCAAATTTATATTCTGCGCCCGACCTATGGCAAGCCGAGGTTATACAGGCTTAATTTTCAGAGATTAGTTTACTCTGGTTTGAGGCTGCCCATAGGGCATATTTCGATGCACCTTTTTCGTTGGAGGAGGTGAAGGCTGCGCTTCGTGCCCTGCCTGGAGATAAGTCCCCTGGCCTTGATGGCCTGACCCAAACGTTCTATAAAGAATACTCTGATATACTAGCACCTCATCTCCTGGAGGTATATGCAGAAGCTATGGAGAATGGGATTCTTCCGGCCTCTCGTCGGGAGGCAATGATCGTTACGATCCCTAAGCCGGGCAAGGACCCCCTAAGTTGTGACTCCTATCGCCCACTCTCTATGATTAACGTGGCCAAGATGACTGCGGCGCGGTTGCAGCCACTGATGACGAGGTTGGTGCTTCCTGATCAGTCTGGGTTTGTCCCGGGGCGGTCCACGGCGCACAATTTGCAGACGTTCGTTGCGGTTGCTGGGTCGACTACTGCTGATGATGATGCTGCAGCAGTGTTTTTAGATGCCACGAAGGCCTTTGATTCATTGGTATGGGAATATCTGTTTGCACTCTTGAGTCGGGTGGGCTTAAGCCTGCGTTTCGTGGGCTGGATCCGAATGCTGTAAACAGAGCCTGTTGCTCGACTTCGTCTGAATGGAGGCATGCCAGCCCCATTTCGGGTGGCCAGGGGGACACGGCAAGGATGTTCTTTGTCCCAGTTGCTGTTCGCGATAGCGATGGAGCCAATCGCTGCCAGTTTGCGGCAGCCGTATGATGACAGAGGGATACCGTTTCGGCAGCGGCCCATCTTGATCTCCATGTACGCCGATGACACTGCGTTGTATGTGCGAGAGCTGGATGTTTTGCTGGATGATATTGTACGGTTTGGTGAATTTTCAGGTATAGCAATCAACTGGTCTAAATCTGTGGTGCTACCACTGTCGTCGGGTGTGGTGGGCTTTTTGTCCCGATATCCTATTGCATGGGCTGACGGCCCGGTGAAGTACTTGGAAGTCTGTCTGAGCTGTGACGTTGAGATACTTTGGACGGCTAATTACGGTACAGTCATGTCCTGGCTGGAAGATAGGATTGAGATGTGGCGTCCCTTGCCACTGTCGCTGATAGGATGAATAGCCATTGCCAAAATGATTGTGCTACCCAAAATATTGTACTTGTTTGTAAATCTCCCCCTGGTCCTTACAGCGTGTTTTTGAGGCGTCTCCGATCTGCCATGATTCGTCTGGTCTGGGCGGGTCGCCAACTCAGAATTGCATGTGAGAATTTAACGCTGCCGTTTGAACTGGGCGTACTTGCCGCTCCAGATATGGAGCTTTATTACTACTGTGCACAAGCCCATTTTCGTATGGTTGGATCCGTCCTTTTCGTTATATGCCGCATCTCGCTCCTGAGAATGACGGGGTATGTCCAGATGACTTGATGCGAGTGTTCGGGGGTCTCTCTCGGCCTCGACCTCGGGGGTGGATACTGTGGCATGCACTGTTGGGGCATGGCGGGCACTTTTGAAGCGATCTGGTGTGCGTGAGCCATTTGCGCCGTCGATGGAGGTGGCTGCTGTAGCTGATGAGCAGCTGATACGTGACTTGCGGCTGCGGACCTATCTTCGCGACTCGGATTTGTCCCTCTTGGGGGACTGGTTTGTGGATGGATGGTTGATCTCTCCGGAGGTGGCGCTGAGAAATGGTTCTGATGGTGCCCTGCATAGGCTATATGTGCTGCGGGTGTGTGCGATGCTCCGGGTGCGATATTAAGGGTCTCCGGCATCCCCGGAGCTGTGTCGAGTATTGGAGGTAGTATGGAGCGCACAGACACCGAGGAAGCTAGTCACGAAGCTATATGGATGCATGCAGGATCAGAGGGATGCATTTGCAATGTCTGCTAAGGTTAAATGTGAGGCGGATGTGGGAAAGGCAATCTCTGATGAGACATGGAAGAAGTGTTGTGCGCATATGAGGGCGCTCTCGCCAAACTATCATCTGCGATTAATCCACTTCAAGTTTCTGCAGCGTCTTTATTACACCCCCCGGGGTCTGTGTGCTATGGGGTTGAGGACGGATGCTTCCTGTGAGTGATGTCATGCCCAGATGCAGACTTTTTCCACCTAGCGTGGCAATGTGGTGAAGTGCATGATTTCTGGCTGGAAGTTGCACATGTGATTGGTGATATGACTGGGCTTAAGCTGGCTCTCTTGCCTGTGCTGGCGCTGCTGGGCAGTGTGGACTTGGTGCCGTCGGCTCAGCGGAAACTGTTGGGCATGCTGCTGCTTTTAGCGAAACGCAGAGTTGCGATATGCTGGGGGCGCGGCCACCCTCCTCGGGTCACTGACTGGCTGCGTGATGCTGCTTACTGCCGAGAACAGCTGGAGACGTTCTGGGAGTTGGCGCCTGAGGGTTCTATACCGCAAGATATTTGTGCGCCGTTGCGTGAGTACCTCGAGACGGCTTATTGAGTGACAGGTGCTTGAGTCCATTGCAACGAACTTTGGGAATGGTTGTGTCACCCTGACTGTAAGAAGATGCGAATAGTGGACGTTTGCCGGTGTCACCTTGCCTGCTCCATCCGCCATGCTACGTTGATGTTGGTTGTATTTGTTCATTTCCCGAATGCAGACAGCTGTGGTTCATGGCCCCTACAACTTACCTATTGTGGCTTATTAGTTTATAACATTGCCGGATTCTGATGCACTAGAGTCGGGGTCTTTGGTGATAATGTTGTTATAGGACAGGGGATTGTTATTCTTGTTGTACTTCCAAAATGTACAAATAAATACATTTAAAAAAAAAAAAGATTACTCCAGCCAAGTTTGAAAGAGCTCTTTGTACTTCCAAACAGAACTCAATGTCCCCCATTGTGTTATTCGCCAGAAAGCTTTGACATTTGGGTTTCCTCCTCTTTAGACTCAATCGCCCCATTAAGATCTAAACTTTGACCAGAACCAAATCTTCTGCTCCCTGGTTCCTGGCTGAACTTAAGGAGCTGCGTTCTAAATGTCGTCATCAAAAACGTAAGTGCCTGTTTACTCCCTCTTCTGAGGGTAATCTTTTGGAAATAGTTAAATATAAAACCATGCTGACCCACCACAAATCAGCAATTAAGGCTGCAAAAATAGCTTTCTTCTCTGATAAAATTCGGAATGCAGGTAGTTCCTCAAAGCTGTTGTATAAAACCGTTAAAGAGCTGACCTTCATTCCTTCTCAGAAGCAGGCTTCCACCTCCCAAGCCTTCTGCGATGGCACATTTAAAAAAAAAATAAGATACTAGATATATATTCCACCTTTTTAAATCAGACAATATCTCCTTGCCTGTAAACTCCTCTGACATAAAATGTTGGAGTTCCCGAACATCCCTCTTCAGCAAACTAAAGAGCTGCCCTTGAGTATTAAATCTGGGTCCGCTTGGGATCCCTGTTCAGCCAAAATATTCCATCTGGCACCCTACTCCATTGCCGACTCCCAGCATAATACCTTTGTGAGTATAATTCAATATGGAATTTTTTCTGCACCCTGGAAAAGAGCTTTAGTCACTCCTTTTCTGAAAAAACTCCAACGCTGATCTGGACGATTTTAAGAACTGCCGTCCGATCTCTCTGTTCCCTTTTTCTGCTAAAGTGTTGGAAAAAAATGGAAACCAGCAACTGTCCCTGACTGCCTGGACGGCTTCGGGGGGGGGGGGGGGGGGGGGGGGTTGAGAGAGAGAGAGAGGGAGAGAGAGAGAGAGTGTGTGTGTTAGTTCACTGGCTGCCTGTCAGAAGGATTGTATGGTGCACAAAGCACAGAGCAGATCAATGTTATTTTCAGATCAATGTTATGTTCAGGTGGTAGGGTCGTCTTCGCGGACACGTGTAGCTGTTCCTAGATTTCGCAAAGCTACATGGGGATAAAGGGCCTTTTCTGTAGGAGTGACCAATCTATGTAATACTTTGCCAGCCCGCATTGCAAACATGGAAAGGTTATTTAACTTTAACAAACATCTACAACTTGGCTTTTTACAGTGCACAGCGTCAAGTGAATATTCCTGTCATGGGAGTTTTTTCTCTTTATGTTAGGGATGTTATGAGGGTTTACTCTGTAAGACCACCATTGTTCACGAGGTAGCCTTGCACAGCTATGGGGCTATTAGACATGGCTATTATTAGTGGGTTTCCACTTTGGCACATCCAAACAGGCCTGCTACCGATTTTTTGGAGGATGTTCTGTTACCACCTCCTCCAAGCAAGTGGCCTAGAGCCAATTTCTGAGGTATAAAGAAGTATTTTCTAATTCAATTCCCTGTAAGTCAGGAGGCTCCAGGAGTGAAATGCACAGCAGTGGCTCCCCAAAGACACTCTCGGCATGAAATATACCAACACTTACAATATAGCGCCCCTTATCGGTCAGACAGCTGTGAGGCAAAGCCCTGGTATCAATATCATTTCGGTTAGTGGGTGAATGCTCCAGGTCTACTCTTACTTTTAATGGGTATTATCTTTCCCTCTGAGCTCTTGGTCTCTGCTATTTCCCAAAAACGTGTCTGTTTATATTTAGCGTGCAGGCTGTTCTCGGACATAGTAGGAATTCCTAAGGAGCCTGTTACAAACATTCAGAAGATAAATCAAACAGAACTTTCCTCGTCTTGTGAAATTGGTCATCGCTTAATGGGGACGGTCTCTAACCTTTCTCTAGCCCAAGGTGGCACACGGTATATTTTCTACAGCTTCGAAATTGAAATAACTTTGAAGTATAATGTCTGATAGAGGCAACAAACAATGTGGAAGAAGCTGGCAGTGTCTGAAACCGAGCTTCAGTCTTCAGATACTCCTCTGTTATCATTCTGCCTACTGCTCCTGCCAGCTGCTGCCGTGACAGACTTCATTTATTTCTAAATGAGTAACAGGCTTGTTTGACGCCAGGCACTAAGCTAACTTTGTTGTGCTGGTAATACATAGGCATAAATGCGTGAAACATGCATGTACATGAACAAGGCATATTTCTCAGCAATTCCTACATAATTCATCAAGACAAATATTTTAGTGCTCAATATAACATAAGCAAAATGTTTAAATCACATTTCCTACACAAACTCGTTTCCTGTACTGTAACAAACATTCTGACACATAAATTAATTGGGGGAAAAGTACATTTATGTCTGATTTTCGTGCGTCCTACATACTCCTGCACAAAGGGGTGGCCCCATCGGACTGTCTTCGAGCCCTTCTCTACGGAAGTGACAACTATCATGAAACTTGTCGCTAGGTTGTCGCTAGGTACATACTTTTAAAGTCACAGGGGTGCGTTGTGCTATGGGAATATACAACTGCGCTCGGCAAGAATAGTTTCTGTATCCCAATGTATCTGACTAAACCTCGTTCCCCCCGTTGATGACTGATGTGACGTCCTTAGGGTCCATCACTTCTCTTCGTGCAGGTACACAGATATAAACGATTTGGTTGGAACACCGACAGGGGTGACTCCGTTTTTCATCATTCTGAGGTTAATAAAACGAGTACCACTGAGCTAGGTAATAATAACAACTGATATTCCAAGGCCTGGAGGCAATCGGTTTGCATGCAGCTTGCCATACATAGACAGACATTAATGTTATTTTTAATTTTAATATTATTAAAAAGTGTCCTCACCCAGAAGAGGAGGAAGGGGAGGCAGTGTTGGCAATTGAATGAGACCAACCAGTTTTCCACCGATAACCGCAAACAGCAACAGAAACAGCACACCGAAGAGGTTACCACCGGGAAGACATTCAGCGCCAGTGATGGACCAGACTATTCCCCACACCAGAAACACCATGACCACTGAGGTAAGACAAAGAAACAAAAACATATCTGAGCAAGATGTTTGCTGAAAATAGATTTTTAGGTTTAGAATGTAAATGTGAAACACAATAAAACATATTTAATAAGTACCAACCAAATCCCCAAATCCGATTCAATGGGCTGAGTTTATCCTCAGCTCACTATTTACCCTTATCTTCCCCGATTTTGCAGCTAAATGTCTTTGGTGGCGCCACAGCACAAAAAAATAGAAAATAAAGACACGCCTAATGATTTACTGGTGCATTCTTAAACAAATGATAATTCTCTGGAAATGTCACTTTTGAAAGCAGCTTCTATTTAGTAGCTCACCGTCAATTTCATGCAGATTCGTGTATAATAACCCTGCAAGCAGGTCACTGTTGGGCTGTAGAAACGTGTACCTCGTCACACAATTTGGATGTTAAGGGGTCTTGGCAGTCCTGTCAGTTATTCCAGTTTCTTGTGAAACTGTGAATGAGGTAAACTGAAAGGGGGACCCATGGAGAGCTACGAACTTGCTGCCTGACCAAAGAGCAAGATTTTGGAACTCTTCACTGGCAACTGATGATGTCAAATAGGCAAGAGATGTGGTCGAAAATAGGAATGGAGATTAAACAAGTGGGTGGGCATAAAACAGGCTAGAGATGGAGGGGGCAGGACGGAGTCTACTGTTGAAACGTACCAACCGACCGTTGAACAGTAGCATGTCCAACACCACCAACTCAGGACAGTCACTGAGAGACTGGCATGCATTCTAAATGTATAGTTTGCTACTGGCTGGCAGCCTTGTTTCTACCAAAATATGCCTTGTGCATCGTTTTTGGAAATAAACAAAACACAAATCCCAGTGCTTGCGTGACATTTCCAGCCTTTTTCTCTCCAGGACCATAGTTACTTGGAGGTCCCGGAAAGGAAACATGCAGGCGAGAATGGACGGTCTAATAAGGTGGGCCCTCTGAATCCATATGCCCTGGTGTCGAGTCAAAGCAAGCACACACATACATTTTCGTCAGTCACGCTTTTTTTAATTCAAGAATGTTTTTATTAGAGAACTGATTAAAAGGTAGTCCTTGTAATGGAGCTACTGACATGTAGGTTCATCCACTAGTTACTGTTCTTTTCCAATACCCACTGACTGCCATCATTAAGTGATTGATAACATGGGCATCAATGAGACAAGTAAGAGTGACGTGTCCTGTCACAGCTACAAAACATAAACTGTGGTTTCAAGTTCTATCTTAAAATGCAAGTTAGAATAGTTGGTATTATAAGGAAAACTCAGCAGAAACTGGTACCCGGCAATGTCGTTGCACCTGGTGAAAAAGAAGGTAGAACTCACAATGGGCAGACTATTATATTTTATAATTACTTGACTGTAGCACTCGGTATAAATGTGTACATGCTTATGGCTGCCGAGTACCATGTATGCACTCATAATTTCAAGTCAAATATTTGATTCAGCAGGAAGCTGTGTCTAAAAATATTTTGAATTCAACTCCTCACAAATTTAGCAACCCTTCTAAGCTCAAGTCAATTTTCTGGTAAAACGTGTGATGGCAAGTTTGAAGAAGCCTTATCCTGACTTTACATCTTTATTTCTGTGATAGTTTAGTTAGAATAATTGGTAACATTTATATGGTGCACCACGCGTCTAACCTACTACTTGCACGTTGCAAAGATAACGTATTCTGCAGAACATGAGAGATGTTAGGGTTGCTCTAAATATGTCCACAGAAGGTTCAAGTTTGTGGTCTACTCGTGAGGGAATCTATAACCAAGAACTAGTGAAAAGACATCACCCTCTAAAGTGGCAAACATAAAGAACATATGGGGAAATGCCTTCAGCAGTTTCGAGGGTGAACTGTTCCTCCCTCGGCTCTTTCGTCTGCTGTGCTCACCCTCAGATATACCTCTTCCCATCACTAATCACCGACGTTCTCTTTTTTTTCTCTACTGACTACTGGTCATTCGAATGCCTGTTTCCCTTTGTAATTTCTGGTGAGAAAAATCAATTTCGTGTTCCTCCTAATAAAATACACCACATTGTTTTAGAAAAGAAAACAACAATAAACAACGATTTAAACAAACAATGTTTTTGTTTCAACGTTTTCACCAGTTTTTTCTATTTTGTTTTTATAGTTAATGAGTGAAATAATAATTGACCAGATTTCTACTTGGCTCACTGACTCCAAATTACCATTGGTCACTGTTCGGGCCAGAATCCCTTGTGGCGGGCATACAAATATTTCCCTTAATTTTCCACAAGGCTTCTCCTTCTTTGGTAGCTCTGGTAGTGGCTGTGAACAGTTGTTCAACAGAGCGCTTTCTTCTGTAGGCCCATTTCCATCAACTGCTTTGATGTTGAAGGCATCTGCATCCTGAAAAATAAAAATGATGCATTATGTTAAGTATTGTGCAAGAATGAAGAATTAGGATTTCCCATTTAATTCTAGCTTTATCCAACTGACACATTTTTACTGTTCAAGAAGCTGACCGGGGATCGGAAAATTATATTCTTCAGCTGCAAGGAGTGATCTGATGACATACGAAATTTAAATAAAATCTCATCCACTGAAATACAAAGGAGTGGCATGTGGTAAAAGTTCTCCCTTCTGCACCAGTACATCCAGGTTCTAACTCCTAAATTAATGAAGACTTTGAGAAACAATGTTATGGAGGAATCACTTCACTAAATCCACTAGTTATTACTCCACATAACGCTCCACTTCATTGTACCAAACTTGATTTACCTTAAGGCATCAGGGCGCACCTCACAGATGAGACTGAACAAGGCCAGCATGCACCTGGGGTTGCTTGAGTTCTTATTCAGCCCTGGGGTGACTGTCTCTTCAAAGGCAGGCTCCAAACTGACTTGTATGGAATGGTTCCGTTTGTGGAAGGGCACCAAAAGGGTAAAAACTATTTTTATGTTTTTACTCCTTGGGAGAGATTAGTGTGAATAGCATGATTCGAAATCCACTTATTCACTGTTCTGTCCTGTCAGTGGTAAAAAACAGAAATTGTTTTCCAGTGCTGCAACGTTACCAAGAGAAACACAGGCTTCCCTTAAGGAAGCCTTGAGCAGATCTCCATACAATGGAATGGAAAGTGGAACGGCAGATGATGCTATTCAGTCCCACCCATCTTTTTCCACCTCTCTAGATTCTCCACAGACCTGCAGCAGGTGGGAGAATGCTGGTACGCTCTGGTTTTGCCATCTGCACTCTTTCCTGTCAGCTACGGTTCTCTGCAGCAGGAGCATAGCAAGGATGCCATGATCCCTGGTCCAAGGTAGGAAAAATGACACCCTTGACTCCTATTGGGATAGTGTTGGAAATTGGGTTTCTGGTTGAGGGGGGTGAAACTCTACTTCAGCAGCAGCCACAATTTCTGTCAGAGAGACACACTAGCAACCCCAATTTTAACCTGTGCTTAATCCTCTGGTATCTGACACAAATGCAGTCAGGCTCACTTAGAGGCAATGTATAAAGCATTTATGCATCACACAAACAGTAATAGAGTAAAAAAACAACACAAGAAAAATCCAACACCAATTTACAAAAATAGAGTAAAATCTAATAAATAACTTGACACCAAAATGACAAAAATCCAATCCGTGGAACTAGAGACATGCAATTTTAAAGATTTCAGGTAAGTACAGTGCCTAAAAGCACAAACCTCCACTTGCGGTTATCTGGTTGTGAAACACTAAGTGAAAGTCACAAGTTCAGGCCGACCGTGATGGAGCAAAGGCAGATACAGCAGATCCACAGAACAGGCTAGTCGTGCTGAAAGAGTTACCTTCAACTCCAGTGTGAAGAGTTCCATTCTCAATGGAAGGGGCCACGAGGTGCAGGGAGAGCATTGCCGATGACCGTTGGTGTAGCATGAAAAGCAGGCTGGGCCTCACAGATGGTCATCACTGTAGCGTGAAAATCCTATTGGGTGTTGTGGACGGTGGTTGCTGGAGCTTTGTGTTGCCAGTCAGCGGGAGCTGTCAATTCAGTAGTGCAAAGTACAGATCTTGCGCTGCCAGGCATCGTCGGGGTTTTTTGTGGCACGAACAGTCAGGTTCACTGGAACTTTGCATTGGCGCGTGGTGTGGAAAGCAAGAACTTTATGAGAGCTCAACTGAGGCTACACCAAGGGTACAGGACCTGAGGGATACGACTTGGGGGTCAGGAACTCACTCCAGCAGAGATCAGCAGGGCTGAAGCAGGTCCAGGCAACTAGTCAGCTAGCAGTTGGTTGGAGGCTCTGGAGCTTGTTATGTCCCTATAGCTCAGAACAGGTCGTCAGGTGGCTGACCCCTGGAGTTACTTCAGACTGGGATGAAGAGTGCAGGTCCAGTCTTCCTTCCCACAAGCAGAGCCGCAGAGTGGCAGTCCTTCTGGCAGCAAACCAGCACTGCAGTCCTTCTACTGTAGTATCCAGGTCCAGGAGGGCACTGAAGAGTTGGGTCTGTAGGGATATTATTCATACCTTGTGCCCACTTTGAAGTAGGAGATGTTTCTAGAGAATTCCCTTAGAAGTCCTTGACATTTCCTGCCTCCTCCATCCTGGCTTAAAGCTGGCTGCATGAACAATGCAGTGGTGACAAGTCCTTTGTGCGAAGACTGAAAACAGCCTATTCAGTTGCAAGTGGGGCTGTGCCACTCCCTTCCCCCAACCCTGCTAGTTGATGGCCCATCAAGGCACACACTAATCCCTCTAATGTGTGGCTGTCAGGGAAAAATAAACAAAGTCCGACATCCAACTACACCCAGTCAGGTGACCCAGGAACAGGCTACAGGTTGAAACAGCAGTTTAAAACTGCACACACAGGTTGCCATGGCAGGCCTGTGACATGCTTAAAGGGCTACTTAAGTGGGTGGCATAATAGGTGCTGCAGGCCCGCTAGTAGCATTTAACTTACAGGGCCTGGGTACATGTAGTATCACTTGACTAGGGACTTACAAATAAATCAAATGAGCCAATTGGGTGTAAGCCAAATGTACCATGTTCAAAGGAGAAAGAACAAGCACCTCAGTACTAGTTAGCAGTGGTAAAGTGTGCAGTCCTAAAGGCCAACCAAAACAAGTCCCAGAAAAGTGGAGGA
The DNA here is from genome assembly GCF_031143425.1 of Pleurodeles waltl. Lineage (NCBI taxonomy): Eukaryota > Metazoa > Chordata > Amphibia > Caudata > Salamandridae > Pleurodeles > Pleurodeles waltl. The sequence continues at coordinate 952,171,420 of NC_090436.1, read as the reverse complement.
TGAAGGCAAAAAGTTTGGGGATCACATTCAGAAAGGGCCAAGTCCAAGAGATAGTAAAACAATAGGTGCAATAGTGCACCTATTGTACCAATGTTAGCTATGCCTCTGCTCTACAGACCCATGCAGACATGAAAAAGCATGCCATACTAACAAGCATTTCTCACAGAACTGCATCAGAATGGCACTGGTTCTCTGGTCTGAATATGACAGCAGAAAGTGGAGGTTTGGGCAAGGAAGGAATGTGCAGGGGTTGATGTGAGAGGGTGGCAGGATGACAAGTAGGATATATGTTTTCTGTTTATGGGGAAGAGTGACAAAAGGGAATTCAAATAGGTTGGCATGGAAACGTATATATATTTTAACAACATATTTATGGTAAGTGCTAATAATCTGACAATGTTATTAAATATGTTCACGCTTGTCTTTCCTTTGGAATAGATTTAGCTAAACATATTTACATGTCTTAATGGGAAACAGTGCTTGATACTTGAATACTTAAATAAAGCCAGAGAATTTCAGGACTGACTTTGAAACACTGCACTGTTTGGATTTGAACGGAGGGTTACCTTTCTTAGGCTGCACTGAAAAATTGTACTTAGCACAGTTTATTAAGTGGGCCACATAAGGCAACTGCCTTGCAGATGAGTTGCTATTGCTTTCCTTCAAAGATAGTTGCCTGCTATTCTGTCCAAGATTTAGATAAGGAATCTAATTCTTGACTACTTGTAAAGAAACAGCACTCTACAACGAGAAAATAAAATGTGTCCCAAACACCTCATTTAATGCCTTTAAAGGGCCATCATATTGCCAGATATTGTAACATTTGCTACCTGAACTTCTAATATCTGGACAGTACAATTTTAGATATCTATTATACCGCACAGCCCACTGAGTATAGCATCAACCCTCTGAAATATTGAGTACAAATGTAGCTCTTGAAGCAGAAGAGCCAGAAAGGAAAGCTTTGAAGAACTCGTTTAAAAGGATGAGCAAAGCCACTAGAATTATGGGGACCAAAGTCACTGGTCTTGGTGTCAAGCGGCAGGGAAGTACATGCTGAGCAAATGTGACATGCATACCTCTGCAAGTTAATAGTAACATCAAGGTGGGTTAGTTATTTACAAACAGGAAATTATTCAAATCCATCCTTTATCTGTGTGGAGCTGTGTCTCATTGTATCACATTTCATTTGAACCAAAGGCTTCTGTGCTACTCTATGCATAAAAGATAAGCCTTTTCCTGATTCACCAAGGCACCAATGATACGCCTGTGAATTCTGATTCAACTTTGGGATTCAGTGAAGTGAAGATGAATGAGAAAAGACTGCCAAGAAAATTTGTTCCAGAAAATCGTTTGAACACAAAAGATGCTTTGTGCATTTGTGGATTTTCCTTCCATTACATGTTGACATTATTATCATGGTAACGCATCTGTAACCTGTATCTGTGATGGAGCAGGCAGTGTGTTTCCGTAAAGAAGTAACACTTTCTTCAAGTAATGGACCAAAGTGGAACTCACAAACCCTTATGAAGTATGAAAAAAGTGCCATTTGTCTCTAAATGACTCTGTCAAGCTACTTTCTCCTTTCAATATCGGTGGTGGCGGCACGGTACCAATTGTTGAATGCCAAAGCTTCCTTCATCTCCTCTAGTTCAGAAAACCTTCACCCATGGTATGATTTCCAGTGCTGATGGTAGATTGATAAGACACATGTTCTAGTGGTGCAGAAAGATGCCCTGCATGGCTGGTGAAGACTGCACACTGTGGTGTTGGGGTCTAGTGGGTGTCGAATGTGGAACTGTGTAATGGTTCTAGAATGTAGAAAGTGAACTAACAGTTGGGGTGGACTTGTCAGTTGGAAGGGATTATTAAGGAAAGAAGACATATGCCTGCCCTCTAGTAAAGTACTAACTTCTACTCACTGTGTACGTATTACCATTAGTCACCTCTGCCCCAAGTGCCCTTTTGCCATAGGTCTCTGTGGGTTTTGATTTCCCCTGACAGTACACATATCAATTATGCATGTGTGCTGCAGGCATTGAGTGTAACGTGACTTGAGACCCAGAGTGGAGCTCTGTTGTCTGGAAAGGCACCTAAAGTCACCCTTCATTTCAGGGTAGGGACTACTGTCAGTAACTTGGGTTAGAAACGTTTGACAATGGAGACAGCAGTTTGGATTATAAATGGAAAGGCAGGCCTTTTTCCTGGAACCTTCACTGGGAGAGTTCTTGCCAGCTTCTCCTGTTCAAACTGATCTGTCAATACATTTTCACCCCAGCTCTTTGCTATATCTGTTTGGGACATGGATGGTAAATAATTGCGTTCGGTACATATGTTTGTTAGGATGAATATGGAGTGTGTATGTATGTGTAACTATATAGAGACCGGATTCCATTTTGAAACTCCTGTGTGCAAGAGGCCAATAAGATGGAGGTTAGGGCTGCGATATGCCAGACAGGTATGTGAATTGGATGGAGCCCCCTAATAAACCTTAGAAGCTCAGAAACATCCACATTGAAGTCAACCAGGTTCTCTCCAAAGGATGGGTGGGGATAAAAATGTCCCTCCTTCCCCACATCCCCAGTGGTGGGGTGCAGGCAAAGATGTGCGGTGGGCCAGGTACACAAGAAGCTCTCTTTTTTGTGACTTTGGTCTTTTCTGCAAGTTTGGGCTCACCCTGCTCCAGCATTCTTTTCATCATATCCCACATCAAAGGTTTATGGCTTGGCAGTTCTTGGAAAAGGATATCAACACCCCAGGATCAGAGAGATCCCAGGACAGAGCAGAGGTCTGTAATCCAGGTCTAAACGTGAGGCAGATTCCATAGCTCAGGCGGAGAGCAGGGATAACCCTGCCATATTAGCATTACTCCACTACTGTTAGCCAAATATGTCTGATTGCACAGTTAACTGTGTAGTGTTCTTAATTGCTGTGATTTTAAGTATATTACATTGTAAAGTGAAATAAAACGCTTATCGTTCTAGAACTAAAACTCTTGATGTGACTTTTATTTATTACACGTTATTTATTTACTTTCCAGTCTCCAACTCATACTACCTCCCCTAGGAAATAATTGGTCTGCTCTGCCTTACTACACTGAGAATGACCTGCAAAATCATTCCACTTGATAATCAGTCCAATAGTAAGCCAGGCCAAGCAACAGCTGAGTCAAACTACTCCGAACATTTTATTCCATTTTATTTATGTTTTGGATCGCAAGCGAGGTTCACATAAAACACAATTAGACAGTACATCCGAAAAGCATCAACAGTACCACAATTTAAATACCAACTCCAATAAAACACATTTAAAAATCTTTACAATATTAAAATTCCATAAAGTGCTTAGCAATACTTTTCCAAATGTGTAAATTGGAACTGTAATACTCCGATATAATGTGCAAAAAACAGAGTAATGCAAGTGCACATACCAATCAAAACTAAATTGCACATGTGCAAAGGCGCAATAGCAAATTTCAAAATCATCACACTCTAGGATACTAAGAGAATTAAGGGGGTCATTCTGACCCTGGCGGTAAGCCAACGACCGCGGGAGCACCGCCAACAGGCTGGCGGTGCTCCCAAGGGCATTCTGACTGCGGCGGTACAGCCGCGGTCAGAAACGGGAAACCGGCGGTGTACCGCCGGTTTCCCGCTGCCCTGGGGAATCCTCCACGGCAGCGCTGCTAGCAGCGCCGCCATGGGGATTCCGACCCCCTTAGGGGTGTCGTGGGGCCCCTGGGGGCCGCAGCAGTGCCCATGCCAATGGCATGGGCACTGCAGGGGCCCCCGTAACAGGGCCCCACCAAGATTTTCAGTGTCTGCCATGCAGACACTGAAAATCGCGACGGGTGCGATTGCACCCGTCGCACCCTTTCCACTCCGCCGGCTCCATTCGGAGCCGGCATCCTCGTGGAAGGGGGTTTCCCGCTGGGCTGGCGGACGGCCTTCTGGCAGTCGCCCGCCAGCCCAGCGGGAAACTCAGAATAACCTCGGCGGTCTTCTGACCGCGCATCGGTATACTGATGGCGGGAGTTTGGCGGGCGGACTCCGCCGCCCGCCAAAGTCCGAATGACCCCCTAAGTGCCAATCCACAGGAACAATAGTGTAAAAACATTTATCTAAAAATAAAATATGCATAGGACAACAGAATACAAATCCACTAATAAAATACTATAGAGATATTACCTAAAGATAGTGTACACAAATCTGACACTCATATCATACCAAGTTCATTACCCTGCAGTTGTGAATAAGATCTACAATTCCATACAAATACAATGGAGTTCAAAAAGCTTTATCACAAATCCGGAGACAATTTTAAAACACATTTAAAAAAACACTTTAAAAGATTTTTGCACAAGCCATTTGTGAGGGTGGGTCGAACACACAAAATCTAGCATCGACAACCGAAGTTATGTTATATTTCATAAAGATTGGCCTCAAGAAGTGACGATGTGAGAAGTGCATATATGGGCATACAAATATCACATGGTTCTAATTTTGAATATGGGACTGGTAAAGCTCACAATTCCTCTCTTCCTTTGGAATACCTTCCCATGCTCCTATGATATCACGTAGCGGTGATAGATTTCACATTAATAACAACATAATTCTATGTACAGCATGCAGAAGATTCCTTTAATAATAAGGTTGGGGTTTGTGAGACGGAAGGGTGAAAATATGGCTTTGGAGGCTTGGTTAGTATGCAAATATTAGCTTTTATTTGGCCACAAAACAAAACAAGGCAGTACTGAACAAAAAGAATCAGTTTTCCCCCAGGATGAGTCTATTCTCCTTGTCAAGTCTCTTCCAATTTTAACCGGCATGTTGACTTAATTTCCTTCTCTCTCTTCTGGGATGCTGCCACCAGTACCCTCAAAGGAAATGGGCAGGCACAAAGCGGTAAGTATGGGTCCCTGAATTAGGCGATATTACTGTCACCATATCACCTGTGCCCCAGCGTGATCGAATTTTAGGGACTAGGAATACCATGAGAGGCGGTGTACAGAGAAAAGGACATCCCCCAAGGAGGTAGAAATCCCTGGTGCACAGCGGGGTAGGGGGGCGGGGGGAGAATACAAACCAAACAAATAAAGAAAAGCAAACAACTCAAAGTGTGAAGGTACTCGGAGTAACCCATACATTCTCTGTGCACCCAAACATTCTCTTCAGTAGAGGTCTTGCCTTGCCCTGCCTGTTTCCACCACCCACATGATATGCAAGGCAACTGTGTATGCCCACCCCACTTAGCACGTCAGCCACAACTCTCCGGAGTACCAGTCTTCGTATCATGTCTCCTTTACTTCGTCAGCCTCTGCATCCGTCCCAACTTCCTCATCCTGGCAGCGGCTTGAGGGGCTCTCCCTACTCTCCTCGTCCTTGCCATTGGTGCTGGGTACGCTTCCCTCTTCTTGGTCTCGGCAGGGCTCTTCCTCCTGGTTCTCTTCAGGTTCTTTCTCTGCATCATCCTTCAGGCATGGCTTCTTTTCAGGGAGTCCAGGAGGTGGGGAATTCATCTCCCGCCAACCAGGGCCTACTTTCAAACTCCTGACTCCGCCCTGCCTCTCCTGAAAGGGCAAGTCCATAATTACTTTTGGTAACCTGATTCTAGCTTGTTTCTTGGTGCTTATTTTGTAATCCTTTCTCTATTAGGTGTTCCTGGCCGCAATATGGAAAGAAATGAAAGGGGACGCTCTCCGCTGATGTGCCAGGGAAAGAGGGGGCACGGAGGGGGCTTCTTTACAGGGTTGTTTATATACTATTTTATATACTATTGCCTATTATTATTTTATTCCTTCCAGACTGACTACAGAGTGAGTGTTCCTACTTACTGTAAACAATAACTTTTTTATCTGATTTTTTAACATGGATTTTGAAGGGCAATTTGTCGGTAGCTGGCAGGAGAGGCCTTAGGACTTTTTTTTATATAAGTGTACAGTAATACTACCGTTCCACGAAGATGGAATGTCACCCGTCAAATAACAATGCTGGAATAAAGGACATAAAAAGTAGCCCATAGAGACGACTCATGTTTGGTAAGGGCAATTGAAAATTCATCAGGACCCATAGCACCGGAAGTTTGAGCACCTTTGATAAATGCCTCAATCTCCTCACCAATCTCCTGGACCAAGTAACTCCATATCATCTACGATGACACTATAAATATGTGGATCACAGTTACTTTGGTTACCAACATATAAATCAGAAATGTGTTGCGTCCAGACAACATCTAAAATCGGAACTGCCTAGGCTATGACTTTGGAATCACAATATTAAGGCCCAGTATTTACCGGAATTATGTGACACAGTTGCTTCCCTCAAATTAATCCATATCTTATCCTCCTCCTTCCAACATTTCACAACCTTCAATCTAGTTCTCTTCCGCTTAAAGTGATTCATTTCTCTCTGTCCAGAAGGGGCATAGAAGAATTTATTTCTTGATTCACCTTTTTCACTGCCCAAGAAACCTTAAGAACAGGTTTGGTCCAATTAACACTTTCTTTCATCCCTAAGGTTTGAAAGAGGGCCAACTGCTTTTCAAACCAGGAGATCGGGTAACAAAAAGACAGATCAGAACACACCAAGTTTGCGATTTTTAGATTCTGGCCCAAAAGCTTCATACCACCCTGCGACCAAAAGGTACGGCCATTAGTTTTATTATATTCAGATGTGGCTTTTGCATTATTCCAATCATCAAGGGCTGTAAGAGCTAAAAGGATACTATGATTGCTCAAATCAGTCTGCAGAATCTGCAGCTGAGAACAGGTGTTGACATTTTAGAAGGACACCACCATGTAGTCAATTAAGTACTGTCCTCAGGGAGGATAAAATGTACAATAGGCAGAAGAATCCTCAGGACACCTGCCATTCAGACACACACATTTGTATGATTTCAAACTTTCTAGAAAACAAATACTCCAGTTGACACATTTCAAGTCCAGGCCCTGTGGTCCCTGAACCAGTTTTGCCACCTTCTGACGTACTAAGTCGATGCCTATCTAGAGAGTGAGGTTATCATTTTATAACAATAAACTGAAATCCAAAATAGTCAAATAATATTTAATGCTTTGTTGATGCATAACTCATCTGGGCTTTCAAAGATTGGCTTGTTATGCAATTCTTAAAGACAGTACACTGTTGTCTCTCATCCTGACATGATTATCGCAAGATTTGTTGGCCTGTTAGATAAGATATGATTAACCTTACAGATATAGCAAACATTCGGAAAGAAGGGCTACATAAAGCCGTCCTGCAGGGGGAAAACTGTAGATTTCTGAAACATCTTTTTTCTAAATGTGGATATGCAAAAAATCTGGCATTGACTCGGCTCTCCAGGACCGACTTTGCAGAACCCTGACCTATACCACCAATGTAACCCCATTCACGCTTTACTTCCCTACTACCCTCTACATTCTGCAACTGAAACGCATTCACTCACACAACTCCTCCTGCCTGTGCCTAATCAAGATGTACTTTTTCTGTTACTAAGCCCCCGCCCCCCCAAGTTTGGGAATGGGTCTTTAAACAGCTTGTGTTCTTTGTTAAAAGATCACATACACATTTCTGCCAGAAGGCTGTTTTGTTTTCTTAGTTTTTAGACTGTAGCCTATCGTTCTTTTACTCCAATTATTGTTAAGTGCTTTAGCAAAACTGCATGTAGTGATTCACCTCGAGATGAAACTAACAACCTTTGCTCCACTTGGACCCATTTATGTTTTTGTTTTCTTGTTGGGCACATCTATCATCCCTCTAGAGTATTTCAAGTTTGGACTCATGCTTCATTTACTGACATGCATCGTTAAGCATCAGGTAAAAGCAAAGTCTTTAGAAGTCTCCAGAATCTCATGAGGTCTGATTCAGCCTTGAAAGAAACGGGAAGCAGATTCCGAGCAGAAATAATGGAGAAGGAATGTCTGCCAACTGTTTTGTGCCAAAATTTAGGACCACTACATTACATTGAGAAGCTGACTTCAAGATGCGAGTAGGAAGATACTGCCTGAAACGGGATTTCAGAGAAGAAATGTTAAGTGAATAGATTGCCTTGTGGACCAGGATTAAAGATTTGATCATAATCCTTTTTTTCACAGACAAGCAGTGCAGTCAAGCCAAGACTGGAGACAAATGAAAGGTGCAAAAAGCGCTGCTAGCTGCTCGAGCAGCAAAATTTTGAATCTGCGCTGGTGCTCCCCCAGCAGGCCTTCATGCCACGTACTTTCGCCGATTATGGCAGCAAAAGCGCATCCGCTGTCACTCTGACCACTCCCCTGCAAGATAATGAGGTCAGCGCACACACATCCCCTCCACAGCAGATAGATGCTTATCTAAAAAAGGCCCTCCTCGCTGACAGTGCTACCTCAGCAGGTAATCGTGAGGTCACCATTTATAGTGAATATCATGATTAATTGCAGAGGATGCCCTGTCAGCAAGGAAGACCTTTTTAGGTAAGTCCTCTGCTGTGAAGGGGATCAGGCGGCAAGAGAGACACCAGAGGAAAAGAAAGAGTTTCTCCTCCCCTTAGTGTCTCTCTTGCTGTGGGATCGCAGCTTGTATAGCAATCGAGCAGCCAGATTGCAGACCCACTAGACTACCTGAGATTTTTTGTTGCAGGTGTTCGTCAATGGTCCCTTGGCCAATATTGGCCATATGTATTATCCCCCTCCCCCTGTTACCCTCTACAACTCCCAATTTGGGGCAGATTGGCCATTTTTAAGCTGATCTGACCCTACGGGGTGTACCCCTATGCACCAGGGATTGTTCCATATGCATGTCAGGAAGCAGTCCCTTGGGCAATGGTCACTCTCTTAAATAGCTCAGCTCTTTCCTTTGTATTCTGCCTCTCCCGGGGGGGAGGGGGGGGGGGGGTTAACTCAACCATTTTTAGGCCAATCTGACCCCAATGGGTGAGAGGAGAACCATATGTATGCCAGGAGCAAGAGCTGTTACCCAAAAATGGGTCCCGCATATTCTGTGTTCTCCCCCCACGCCCCCACAGGCAGATCAGCCTTTTTTGGCCGATCGGCCACTAAGGGGAGGGAGGGGCCTGAAAAACAAGTATGCACCAGGGATACTTTCTTTTGTATTTGTTAAGGGAGCAAACCTTGCCAATGCGGCAATATACATCCTTTGCCCTTTGGGAGCAGATCACCCATTTTTCAGGCTGATCTGCCCCCGCATAGGCGGTGGGGAATGCAGAAAACCACTAGACACCAGGGATTGTTCCATATGTATGCTGGGGAGTAGCACCTTGGGCAAAATGTGTTCTTTGTTTTCCACCTCCTGTGAGGGCAGACTGACCTATTTTTAGGCCAGCCGGGAATGCCCCCTTGAGTTGATGCCAATCTGCCTCCCAGCAGTCCCCACCCATTCCCTGGCTGACTTCATAATGCTTTATAATGTTAACTGTTTTATTGTATATCATTGTTTGCATTAGTGAACTGAATATTTTTTTTTCTTTTCGTTGTAGTGAAAAGCTTTTGATTTCCTTGGTGGTGAATCCTGCTTGATGTTTCAGCACTAGTAGATCTGCAGTTTGTGTAGTTGCATGCGTCTGGTAAAGAAACTTTTTTTTAATAATGTTTATTTCAAATGAGTATCATTGCCCTGCTTGACTTTTTTTTCAACTGTTGATAATGTCAGCATATACAGCATATGTTTTATTGTGTTTCAAATTCACCTTTGGATTTCTGCACAATCTATAATGTGTTGCCTTATGTGTATTTCTTCCCTTTTTTGTGGGATATCTTTGGTGCTTGCTGTGTCTGTGCAGAATAGGTGCAGAATAGGTGCAGTTAATTTCCATTGTAACTGTCCATGACAAGGGGCAGGTATCTTGGTATCTTTACGTAGTAGAAAGTTCTGTGTGTGGTTTGTATTGATAATGTCTTTCCAAAATCTGATATTTCAGTGGTCATGTTTACTGTTGAGTACAGCCACATTTTGTTAAGTTCTAAGTTGTTGCAGTGTAGTGTTTTTTTGTGTGACAGTTTTATTGGTACGTATCATGGCTGCCCATGGGCTGACCACCCAGCAAATTGTTGATTAGCTTTTTTGCATCGGCCTCCAAACATGGCAGTGAGACTGACTGCATCTGAGGCAAGGGACCAAGTGCAAGATGCTTGCAGCTAAGTTTCTGTCCAGGAGGAATCATCTGATAATGATGATGCTTGTTGTGCAGCATGACGAAGTTGGTTTGGAGCCAGGGGCTTGAAGTGCAGAATTCTAGGTCATCCCCAAAATGGGCAGCCTGTTATGCCTGCCTTGAGTGATTTTGCAGATTGTAGAGTTAATAGAGAGCCATTTTTGCGCATCAGTTTCTTCCAGTTCTTTATTGATTATGTGTGTATGAATTATATTGTTGAGCAGACCAGTTTGCTTGCAGAACAGTTTGTGAGGGACAAGAGTGCCACACGTAAGACCCACTCTACAGCTACCTGGGAGACTTTCACAAATCTACATGAGATTAGGCCGGTCTGGAGCTTTAACGTTTTGATGGGATGCCTAAGAAAGCCATCCTTGTCTTTATGCTAATCTAGTAATTCCTTGATGGCGGCTGCTATTTTTCCAGCAACCATGAGTAGAGATCAGTATTTGCTTCTGCAGCGGATGGGGCATTTTGTGAATAATACTACAGCGTTGCCACAAGATCATGCTGATTTTGACAGTCTCTTCAAGATTTGGCCTGTCCTTGATCATTAAGTTAATTGTTTGTCAGAGAACTATGTTTCAGGCCAAGACATATTTAAGGCTGAGTACCTCATCCTGTTCAAGGGCCGACAGTACATACTCAACAAGAGAGCACACTATGGTAATAGCCTATATATGTTGCATGAAAGTGCCACTGGATATACATATAATTTCAGTATGTACACTGGTATAGATTCTTTAATTGACCCCCTTTGGTTGTCCTTACACTTTTGGAGTCAGTGAAAAAATGGTGTGGGAACTCGCCAGAATACTTTATCACAAAGGTCACCACTTATACGTTGACAATTTCTATACAGAAGAGCAATTGTTTAGAGAATTGTTCAAAGTGGGCACTGTAGTATGCTGCACAATCCAGTCTAATGGTAAAGGTTGCCCTAAGAAGCTTTTGACTAATAAACATTGAAGAGTTAGAGCAATGACTTGCGTAGCAATTATATACTTGCTTTGAAATTTTCAGACAGAAGAGATGTCCACATGCTCACAACTATTCCCAATGAAAACACTTAACCTGTGACAATTTGGGATCCTGCAGCAGAAGTGCAGAAATCAGTGTGCATTCTAGACCACAACAAGCACATTTGAGATGTGGGCAGGTTAGATCAAAGGTTGGCGCCTTACAATGCTACTCGAAAGTCATACAACTGGTACAAGAACTCGGCAGTTCATTTGTTTCATTTCGCAACCTTCAATCCTTACATTTCTTTCAAAAATTGCTCTCCAGATTAGAAGATGGCCTTTACAGAGTTTCAACAGTCTGTAATAGGCTCGAATTAGAGTGGTAACAAATGTGGCGAGATTGAAAGATGGCCTCTTTCCTGAATACATTCCTCCAACACCCAAAAAAGACTTTCTTTGCTGGTGATGCCGAGTCTATATCCAAAGAGCAGTATGAAAGGAGAGTCATATGTACTGCCCTGAGAAGTCTTCTAATCCTGGCCTTTGTGTGCCCATCAGTTTTAAACTGTACCATAGCAACTCAAGTATTGTGAACAACCATGGGATTAAAAGGCATCTGACATTGATCTGTATTGCTATATATTTTATGTTTTGACACCGGGTTGCCAATTGTTTCATGTGCAATAGAGTTTTTATCAGGACATTTGGTGAAACCCTGGGTGGTAGGAATTTTGTGGATATCTGCAGAGTTCGTATGTTTATGTCACAGAAATGCATTGAAAATGCTATTTTATGCAAAGGTTGAGGTTTGCAGGACACTGTGGATAAGAAAACGTCAAGGGATCCACGCAAGGCGTACCATTCTGGACTCCCCTGGGTGTCTTAGCTTTAAGAAGTGTCTAGGTTTGGTAGATTTTCCCGGGTGGCCGCTGAGCCGGGCCCATATACCTTAGCTAGCTCTTTTGTCAATATCGCCACATTGCATTTTGGCCCATTTCCTGTTAGCTGTGTTAGGCCCACTCACACAAGTGAGGTACCATTTTTACAGGAAGATGTGGGGGAATGATGGGTGGTAGGAAACTTGCCGCTCTTCCAGATTCCAATGTGTGTTTTAAGCCAATGTTTGATGATAGCAAAGGCATCTGGGTACGAAAACCTGATGAGAGTCACACAAGCCATGGTGACTTGGGCTCCCTCAGGTGTCTAGTTTACAGAAATGAGCAGGTTTGGTAAGTGTGGGTGGTAGGGAATTCATAGTTCCCCTACATATTCCATATGGATCCCTCATAGATTTGAGCGTCCGAGACCTTCAGATTAAGAAAACCTACTGAGACCCACACAAGTCATGCCACCCTAGACTCCCCAGTTTTCAGAAATGTTTAGCTTTTAAATGTCTGCCTAGGTGCCACTTGAGCTAGGGCCCAAAATCCACAGCTACCAAAACTGCAAAAAAGTGTTGGTTTTCAGTGGAAAAAATTGAAGTGTCCATTTCTTGTTGTGGAACCTAGGCCCAGCCACACAGTGAGGTACCACAATTATTAAAGGAGGTGGGGGAACGCTGGGTGGTAAGAAAGTTTGTAGCTCCCTGCAAATTCCATAAGTTTCCCTAAAAAAATGTGAGGAAAATGTGTTTTTAGCCAAAGTTTTAGATTTGCAAAAGCTTCTAGGTAAGAAAACCTGGTGAGAACCACACAAGTCGCGCTCTCTAAATTCCCCCAGTAGTCTTGTTTTTAGCAATGTTTGAGCTAAGTAGGTTTCTGTAGGTGCAGGCGGATCTGGTGCCCAAATTCATCAGCGACCAACACTGAAAAAAAGGGTTAATTTTGAGTCAAAATATTTGTTGTGTCCATAGTGCTTTTTGAGGCCATTCATATCATGGCGCAAAGCTCATTCACGAATGGCAGGTATAATTTTTACCTGAAGATGTGGGGAACCCTGGGTTGTAGGAAAGTTGTGGACCTCCAGACATTTCAGAAATTTCCCTCACAAAAATGTGAAGGAAATCAGTGTTTTTAGCCAAACAATGAGGTTTGCAAGGTTTCTGGGTAAGAAAACCTGGACAGAGCCACAAAAGTCATGCCACCCTAGATTCCGTCAGGAGTCTAGTTTTCAGAAATGTTCATTTTTGGTAGGTACACATGTGCCAACTGAATCGGAGTCCAAATTCGGCAGCCAACACCACTGTAAAAAAGTGAGGAGTCTGCTGGGTGAAATATGATGTCTAAAGGTTGCGTTTCTGGGTGTTTTGTGTTGAAGGGCCTAGCCAAAGCTACACAAGTAGAGTACCATTTTTATCAGCAAACATGTAGGAACACATAATAGTGGAACACTCGTTATTACCAATTGGATTTCTCTGTATTTTTTGGCTTCCGAATGTAAGCCAGTGTGCAAGAAAGAAAACAGTTTGCAAAATGCCCTCTAAATCACAATATAGCACGGGTAACCACAAATTCAGAGGTGTATATAATCACTGTTCCCAAACTCACCTTGTGTACATTTCAAAATTACATAGGTTTCCTTTATACCCATTTGTCATACTTCAAATTTTTACCATTTGAGTTGCGGTATAGTTGCTACACATTGAAAAATCATTGTAAGATGCAGCTCAGTTGTTGGCTCAGGGTACCTTATGTTTTTGGGGAACTCACACACCCTATATTTCCTGTGACCACAAGAGTCTGCACACATAGCATTGTAAAGCTTTTTTAAACATGCCATCAGGACAAGAAGTTACAGATTAAAATGTTATTACAAAAGGCTGTTTTCTCTATGAATTTAAATTATTTTTTATTTCAATAGTTTTTTTGTTGTTGGTGAAAACCATCAGGATCTACACAAATTATCCCATTCTGAAACTAGAATTGTGTCTACTTTTAAAAAATGTAAAGCTTTCTGGGATCATGCATGAGTTTTGCACCTGTTTCCACCACCAACGTCAAGTAGGTCAAAACCACACAAAATAGGAAAAATAGATTAACTACCGCTTAAAAAAAAGAAAAAACTGTAATAACAAATCGTTTTTTCATACGATTGAGCATGTTTCATGAAAGATGGGAAGACGATGGTCAAGCACAGGAAATATTTTCTTGTTGTTATTTTTTTTAATTGTTTTATTGTGCAGCATTTTGTAAACAAAACCCAAATGTAGCTGTATTTTGGCTAAACTATTTTTGCCCCCCTCCAGGGGTATCCACAAACCATGGGTACCAATAGAATCCTCAAGATGTTGGAAAAGGACACAAATTTGGTGTGGATACCTTATCTGGGAAAGAGTTACGAAGGCGTAACCACAAGTACTCCAAATACCAAAAAAAGGCCTTAGCATTGTAAGGGGATAAGGATTAGTAACGAAAGGGTTAAGGCAGTATAGCTGGAACAAAAATATGTTGGTCACTGTAGTTACTTGTTCAAATAAAGTTAAAGAGGTGTTGATATTCAAAGTTCTTAATTACTGGAATCACTGGGGTGGGTTGGTGAGCCCAGGCTGGGAAGCCAAAAACTGGCCGTTAGAGGCACAGTTGATTTTGAAGGACCCAAACAACCTTTTTAGTACCTTGTTTTAGCTAAAAAGGCCAAAGCCAACAGGAGTAAAGAGACTGGAACAATGACTTCTATTAAAGGTCTCTTCTAGCTTTCATGAAGGATCCCAAGTGAAAGCAAACTAAGTGGAATGTTACTCCCCGGAAAAGAATCCACCGTTAAACGATTATCTACAATTGAACTTGTAGCTTCTTTGTAAACTGTCTCAGTAAATATGTTTGAAATTTGCAAATGAAACAGTTGATGACGGTTCCCTGGGGCCTAGAACCTAAGCCAATCTGGTTTAGATGGTAAATTTAAGAGGAACAGGTTAAAATGTGTGACTTTAACACTGCCAGCATGAGGGAACCTGGTATATCACAACCTGAACACTGTTGGTTTGTACCAGCAGAAGTGTGTTAGGAGTTCCACAAACAACTTCCTTTATTTTCTTCTGCAAAAATGAGCTCACTTAGGTTGCCTGGAAAGAGTACTTAAGCTGCAAATACCCCAAAACAGCACCAGCTCTTATAAAACAACCAAAAAACTTTAAAGGGATAAATGTGCTTTAATTTCATAAGGCATGCGTGCCTTCTAAAAACCTCCAAATATAAATATGAATAATGTTCCTGACTGTTCACTTCTGTTTCCTCCACATTACTTTGCCTGAGGAAATGACGATGATCTGAAGTGCTGTGCTGAGGTCAGCATGGGACTCAGGGTAGTTAGTACTTGGTTAGAAATGTGTGTGTTTGTAGTTTAGCCTACGTGAGAAATATCAAGGTGATGTACGGGATGATGAGTGGTGCTCTCATCATTTAATGTATTGCTATGCTTGAGTGTAAGATCGAGTAAAGAGGAACGAGATAATGAATACATGAGCTTACATAGCTCTACGGCATGTGTTTGCAAGAGTGAGTGCAGGTTACAGGTGTGACCTATGTGAGAAGTGTCTTTGTGCTGTGGGTGATGCCCAATAGATTGCTTATTAAGTCACTGACAGTGCGTGGCTCTCCTTAGGCTTGGACTGAAATTAAGGAAACCGAGAGATAGAAGTGCAAGTGAGATTTAGGTGGGTATGGTCCTGAGCAATCCGCCATCTATACTTGCGCGGGACATATGTTCTGCTTCATGGAAAGTACAACCTTAGCAGTGTTCCTTGTTGAGGCTTTTAATTATCCATCATATTTAAACAAATGGTCTAGGAGAGGGTTGAATTTTCTGGATAATTTCCTACAAGTTGAATCAGCAAAACATCCTATGAGAATTGTTTTAATTTTTTTATGAAACAACTGAAAGAGACTGTGCTAGGCTAACCACATATCTAGTCTTTTTCGAAAAGATTCAATTAAGATTCAATTTTTGTAAAAAAAATACATGCTTTCAAAATGTGCATTTCGCAAAAGATCTTGTATGAGTTGCAAAATCTCTTGTTTCTATTATCCACAATACTTGTAGAGAAATTTGATTAAGTTATGTCTCAGTTCTTGCTTGGAAAAAATAATGGAGGCACTTATGGAAATTTTAAACAGAGGAAATATTGCTGGTGGGTTTGGTTTTCCTTCACGATTCCTTTTTAGCTTCAGCTTTTATAATTTACAGATTCTCAATTCTGGTGTAAAGAGGGCTGAAAGATACCGAAATACTGCTATGTTGAAGAAAGTTTCATAAATCCTTTTAATTTAATTTCCCTACCAAGTGTAAATAAGAAATCACTAAAAGATACTGTTTTCTGTTAAAAGTATACACAATTTGTCGAAAGCCGTATTGCGTGATAATAATACATAGCTTTGCATGCATGTCTATGTCTATTCACAGTATAATCTTGGGCTCAAATGCAATGAGAATGCATTTTTTTGAAAATGTGTCAGCCCTAATTTTTCATAATAAACAGAAGAGACCTATAATGTGAAATACGTTTTCCCAGTGACTCAATCAGGCCTGTAGCTTTTACCACTGATTAGTCTCCATAATCAACTGAGCCTACTGTATTGGGTATAATCGTTGAAGGCAACCATCGGGCATACAGTAATAAATATTGCAAAGTGATGCAAAATCATGTGTAAAAAGAATCTACAATCCGTCCTAAATGGGCCTAATAGGGTTTATCACAGTGCATATCTTCTATTCCAGAGCTTACCAGAGCTGTTAACTCACACCAAATCTTGAGACTCCATGTAACAAAGTACCTGTCTACAGACTTTAACACTGTGTATTGGCTTTAAAAAACAAGTTACTTACCTTGGGTAACGCCTTGTGTGGTAGGGACTATATCTAGCTGCAGATTCCATACCTTTGAGTTCTCTCTAAGCATTAGACTGGATCTGGAAGTTTTCTGTGAGCAGTACCCCTGTGCGCCAGTAGATGGCATCGATCGGCTCCACGTTCGTCATCATCCACTCAGGAAGTTACATTGAAGTACTTATATGTGCGCCACCCAGACGAGCCAATGTCAGTTTCTTTTCACAACTTTCCATGCCAGGAGCGTGAAGTAATGATGAACATTGTCCACTGGTGTTTCAAAACTAGAGCCCTGAAAGAGGTCCTCTCTGTCCTAATAAATCTGTTTGCAGAGCGATGGGTGGATCGGTAAGAAATTTGAAGATAGATATGGGGCCTGATTTAGAGTTTGGAGAACAGGTTGATGGGATATCCATCACAAAAGTGATGGATATCCCATCCACCATATTACGAGTTCCATAGGATAAAATAGAATTGTAATACAGCGCCGGGATATTCACGTTTGTGACAGAGTAATCCCATCTGCCAAACTCTAAATCAGGCACATAGGTGGTCATTATGAACATGGTGGTAACGGCCACCAACAGGCTGGAGGTCTGAAATGCCAAATAATGAAGCCCATGAAAAAAAGGTAGCGGTCCATCCACAAACTGCCATTTTTGTACTCCCGACGAGGACGGAGAAGGCCACCCACAGGCCAGCGGAAAGGTCCTACCCGCCCACCAAGTAATGAAACACAAGACCGCCATCAGTTCCGGGGTGGGAACCACCGCCAGGCAAAGTGGGGCGGAAACAAACAATATAAAAGGAAACACTCACTGGAGGCACACACAACACGCCGACGCAGACATGGAGAGAGAGTTGGAAATATTGCCAGTGCTACTCCTTGCCATATACCTCCAGGACCGTGACCGCCGACGAAGACGACAACAGTAAGTACCGCCGCCTAGTACACATGGGAAGAAAGGGCACAGTTACACACCCCACCCACCCTGCAACGCACCCCAAACCCCTCCCACATCCCAAGCCAAACATAACATAACAAAATGTACTTACCAGACACAAGCCAACAAAGACTTGCACCAAAGTACACACATGTGCAACCACCTCTCCATAGTGAAACGCTGTACAACATCACCATATTGTGCCAACAGCACCTCTGGGCACTGAAACTTTATTTACAGAGACATTACGTCATGTCCAAAGAAGGCCATTGGCCAGGCCAGTACAAATAGCCTGAAGGGCCAAAACAGGCCGAAATTGACTCCCACATGTGCAAAGGGTACTCCACTCAAAAGGGGCATCAATGGGGCAGCCAGGCACCTAAGGGAACAGGGGCATGGGGTGACGGGGTGGGGACTTATGTCTGGAAGGGGGGCTTGGGCTTAGGTTTGGGAGGTGGAGGGGGTTTGGGCTTGCCCTTGGAAGGAAGGGGGGGAATGTGCGCCTGGACCGGGGTGGAAGAGGGACCTGGGGCAACACAGGGCTTCTTCCTCCCTGGGGAAGGGGCACGGGAATGGGATCGGCAGACTTGGACCAGGAAGGAATGGACTGGGAAAGGAGATGGGCACATTTAGGGACAAGACGGGGTGGGCCAGTGGGTTCGAACAGGCTAACACGAGAGAAGAAAAGCTTCTTAGGGGCAGTTGGAGAGGATTTGGAGGCAGGTCTGGGAGTGGAGGTTCAGGGAGTGCTTGTACCAGGTGGAGATGTGCCGGACGTGGATGCAGATGCCTGAAAAGTATGCTGATGTGTGGTGGATGTGTGTCGTGTGGATGTTTGCGAATGTTTGAGTGTTTTGGGAGGAGGGGGGTGGACCCAGTCAGGCTGCCAGTGTACATGGATGTTGTCTGGGTGTCTGCAGGTCTGGTGAGTGTGCTGCAAGTGTCTGTCAATGTAGTTGTGGTGAGTGCGGGTGTGGTGTCTGGGGTGCATGTCTGGATGTCAAATGTTGTGGTAACTGCATGAATGGGGGCAGCAGCTGTGACTGAGGGTGCAGTGCGTGTAGGTGTGCATGGTGAGGTGACAGGCAGGGTGGCGAGGGAAGTTGACACACTGGAGGAAGTGGATGTTGTTGTGTGTGCTTTGATATGTTGGGTGTGTGCTTGCCTGTGGTGGGAAATGTGGTCCTCAGGAGGTCAATAGCTTCCTCCGTGAGGGCAGCCGGGCTGACTGGGGCAGGGGATGAGGTGCCTGGGGCGAAGGAGACACCCACCCTCCTGGGTGAGCGGGCACGGGCAAATGGGTGGGAAGCAACTGGGAGGGCGGTGATGGCATGGCGGTGGCAGAAGATGGCACAGAATGGGTGTGCCCAGTAGGGTCCGCCACCACCATGGAGCTCCCATCGGAGGAGGTATCAGAGTCACTACACCAATGGTAGTTGCCTACCTCTCCCTCCAACCCACTGGTGCCCTTGGCCTCTTTGGAACTGTGGGCTGCTGCCTCCCCACTCGCCGGTGCTACTGCTCCCTCGCCAGATGATGATGATGTACACAAAGGATACAAGAGCACAGGGGTGGAGAGACAAAACAAGGGAGAACTTTGTCAAAACATGAATATATGTACATCTCTGGCTCACACACACTCCCATCCAGGTCACACACTTACACGCAGCTCATACAACATACGTCATGATTGTGCCCCTGACTAGTGGCCATTACCCCAGAATATACCACATAACCCACATGAAACACGGACCTGATACACTGTGTGAAGTACACCCATGAGAGACCATGCCCAGCCAATGCACTTACAAGTCCATGAGGCCACAAAGCATACCAGATGACAGAAAAGGGACCCACCCATGGGCTTATAAAGACTGCGCAAACTATCCCTCACACCATCCCAGGGACTTTGAGGGGGCAGGACTGCAGGAACACACCTGTCCAAGTGCCTGGCACTAGAATGCATACATACCACAGCACCAACATACATACATCTAAGCAGTTTCACAACAGTGTTGGTACTCACCCCCTTGTGGCTGGTGTGCTGCCTTCAAGCGCCCATCCAACTCCGGATAGGCCACCGCAAAAATACGAGCCATTAGGGAGGTCAGGGTCCGACGGGCACCTCTTCCTTTTTGGGAGGCCTTCCCCAGCTGGGCCTCTCTGGTCTACCTGGCCCAGAGCCTCAGGTACTCCCACCGCTTTCTGCAGCGGGTGCTCCGCCGGTTGAAGACCCCCAGGGTCCGCACCTCCTTGGCGATGGCTTGCCACAGGCCTTTCTTTTGATGGGCGCTGACCTCCATGGGACACACAGAGCAAAAATATGGACGTCAGTATGTGTGTACCAAATACAGATGACATGTTATTCCCTATGGCTGGGCAGTTACACATCGAACCCACATGCATACAGGCATCCACCACAATCACACACATCTAAGGATGACAGATGCCAACTCACCTGCTCCTCTGGTCGCCCATACAACTGGCCCCGTCCACCAGCTTCTCCAGCTCCTCCACGGTGAAGGCCGGGGCCTGTTCCCCTGTAACCCGCGCCATCTCAGGGACCAGAATCAGAACACAGCAGCAAATGCAGTGGAGTACTAGCCTGCATGGGAATCAGGAGTCAAGTGTCTGACTAAATGACGTAGCTACCGCGGTGGTGTGCTCCATCCCCACCGGCGGCTATCATGATTGGCCCAGGTTCCCCATTGACAACCATGTAATCCAATGATCGGGTGCACGGCGGTAAACACCGCCTTCCACCATGACGACTAACGTCAGCGGAATTAGGTCACTTCCAATCTATCATACCTGGATGGCAGGAGGCTGCAATTTTACTACCACCACGTCACCATAGCCTGGCCAGGGGCCTCATCCAGGGCCTCAACATCTCCGTCCTTAGTCGCTTGCTGACATGAGTTTATGATCCTCACATGTACCCATCTTTGGAATTGCGTCCACACTGGGATGCCATTATGACATAGTTAACTCAGCACACATATGTCTGACGGTGTACTTCATACTTTGCGTTTGTGTGTGTTACCTACGTGTCACACTTACAAAGATACAGTGACATCATGGGATGCAAGTGTAAGTTTACACTCAGATTGTGTTCTTTCCATCACCATAGGTACAGACCCATGTGGCGAGGGAGGGCCCCATCTGTTTACAGACCCCTGGTTTTATCTGGAAACTATGGAGGAACGTCACATCATTGTCACCTACAGACTCAATAGAGCTACTATCCATGATCTCTGTGCATTGATGGATCCTGTACTGAAACTGGCAAATCGAAATCAGCATGCCATCCCTACAACTGTGCAAGTGCTACCTGTACTCCATTTTTCGGCTACAGGCTCATTTCAGGTGAAAGTGGGAATGGGTGCAGGAGTCTCACAGCCAGTGTACAGCCTCATCCTGTCCAAATTCCTCAATGCATTCATCCAACACTTCCAAAGATATGTCCAGTTTCCCCAAAGGGCTGAACTTCCTGCCATAAAATCTGGATTTTATGCCTTTGCTAACATCCCCCATGTGATTGGTGCCATTGATGGAACCCACATAGCTCTCATACCCCCAAGAGTGAATGAACAGGTGTACAGGAATCAGAAGAACTATCACTCCATGAATGTACAATTGATGTGTACTGCTGACCAGTACATATCACATGTCAGTGCCAGGTTCCCAGGCTCAGTCCATGATTCCTTTGTCCTGAGAAACAACAGTGTACCACACATGATAGAACAACTACGAGGGGACAGAGGATGGCTCATAGGTGAGTGTGTATTACACTGGATCTGTACATAGCTGACAGCCAGGCTATATGCATGCAAAGTCAGTTTATTCAGGTCCTGTTACACCCACGTTTGCAGGTGATTCTGGCTACCCCAACTTGCAATGGCTCCTGACACATGTGAGGAATCCCAGGACAGATGCAGAGATTAATTATAATGAGGCCCATGGACATACTAGGAGGGTGATTGAGCGCACTATAGGTCTCCTGAAGGCTAGATTTTGTTGCCTCCATCTCTCTGGGGGATTCCTGTGCTTTGTCCCTGACAAGGTGTGTAAGATGGTGGAGGCCTGCCGCATGCTGCACAACTTGGCTGTGAGGAATGCTATCCCCCTTCTGGAAGAGGAGGGTACTGTACAACCAGCCCAGCAACCTCAGAGAGGGGATGAGGGTGATGGTGAGGAAGAAAAGGGGGAAGATCTCAACTCCAGGACCCAGCTTATCTGCCTATACTTCCAGTGACTCTAAGGTACTGTTCAATGACGCTGATGTATTCACTGCGTAGTTTCAGTCTGACTCATGTAATTGGTAATGTGGTGTCTATAGTCAGTGACACTGTTAACTGATGACTGAAGAGGCATGTGCCAAGAAACCCAATTTATGTATAGTGTGACATACTTCAGACACTACAGTCCATTGGATCCCCTCCTGCAATAAAGGTATGATCATGAAATTGACTGGCTAATGCATACACAATCACAATTGATATCTCATATTGACGAGGGACATACGATTTGAGGGCATTGGTGTATTTATTAAATGGCAAAATATACATAATTTGTGGGACAGTGATACGGAGGGGGTACATGCTGCAAATCCATACTCGGGTACATATGCTCAGCGGTTGGTAGCACTGGGTTTTGGTCCATTTTGCCATTGGAAGATGGTGTGAGAGCAGTACCATGTCAACAAGGGAGCACAGCGGCACACAAGGGAGACAGTTCAGGGCAGAGTCACTTCCTAGCGCTGGGCTTGGTCTTGGCTGGTGTTTCAGTGGCATGTCTGGGTCTGAGGGCTCGTTTGCACAGCTGGAACTGGGCTGCAGGGGTAGAGGTGCTGGTATTCTGTGTGTCCTCTGCCAGAGGCACCAGTCCAGTAGCTGCTGCAGATGTAGAGGTCAGGGCAGTGTCCTGGCTAGTGGTTAGGGCTTGCAGGTGGGTGGAGGACTCAGGCTGGTTGTGGTACTGGTGTTGCAGAACCCCTGAAATGGAGGCCATGGTGGCATTGCGCTGTTTCCATTGCTCCATGGCCTCCTGGTGGTATGCTACCTGCAGCCTCTGATTCTGCTCCAAGGTGGCCAGGATCGGGCCCATCCTGTCCTGGGTATGGTGGTATGCTCCCAGGACCTCAGATATCACCTCCTGGGCTGCATCCATCCTTTGGCAACCCCCCTGGGCCACTGATGCCCTCCCACTGGCCCTAGCCCCCTGTGCCTGTGTCCCCTGCACAGGTCTGCAGTCCCACTTGCACTGGGCCCTTCATCATGGTGTGGAGTAGTTTGGCCAGAGCTGATGACAGTGGCGGTGTGGTAGGGCTGTCAGTGGTATCCTGGGTGGGGCTGCTGGAGGGTGACAGTCCAGGACTGTGTGATGGGCCAGGGTATTCCTCAATTACCAGGCATCCCTCTGCACTCTCCTGAGTGGGGCCTCTGTCTTCAGGTGGGGCGCTGGCACTCCTTGGTGTTTCCGTCCGGGTGGCATGGGTGGTGGTGCCTGTGGTGGGGGGAATGGACATATGGGTGTCAGGTACTTTTTCGGTAATTGCTGCACCTCTCTGCCCTATTTTATGCTTATATTCCAGTGTTGTGGCATGCAAGGTCCCTTTGTGTACATTTCTTTGCAATTTATGTGGGGGGTAGAGGTGCATTGTGGGTGCTGTAGTGCCACTGGGAATCCATGCAGGGGTAGGTGACTGTGCACAGGGGGCTGGGTGGAGGTCTGTTCGCGGGATAGTGGCCATGCAGGGTAGTTAGATGTGGGTGTTGTGGACTGGGTGGGGATTGAGTCCTGGTGGTAGTGAGAGGGTTGGGGTGATACATGCATTATTGGTGAGGCGACTGTTAAGGTATTGTAGTTGACTTCCGCAAGTCCAGTCCTCCTGTGAGTCCAGTGAGGCCCTCCGGATGTAGGATAGCCAGGACCTCTTCCTCCCAGTCGGTGTATTCGGGGGTGTAGGTGGGGGACCACCACCAGTTTTCTGTACAGCGATGTTGTGCCTGGATGCCATTGAGCGTACCTTCCCGTGCAGGCCGTTCCATCTCTCCCGTATGTCATCCCTTGTGAGTGGATGGTTTCCCACTGCGTTGACCTTGCTGACTATCTCTTACCATAGCTCCATCTTCCTGGCTACGGGTGTCTGATGCACCTGTGTCCCGAATAGTTGTGGCTCGACCCTGAGTATTTCGTCCACCATGCTTCTTAGCTACGTATCTGTGAAGAGGGGTGCTTAGGGGGTGCCATGGTGTGTGCTGTGGGTGTATTGGTGAGGGTGCTGTCATGTGTTAGTGTGTGTGGCTTGTGAAGGTGTTTGGGGTTTGTATGTGTTTTGGTGGTGTATTTGTGTGTGAGACTTGTGTTCAGTGTATGCATGTTGTGTTGTTAATCTCAGTCGTGCTATTGGCGATGCAAAGGATTGTAGGGTATGTGTGTGAGTGTTTTATGGTGTTGTGGATGTGTGTCAGGTGTGTGGTGGGTCCCATTGCTAGCCGTGGCGGTCCGTACCGCCAAAGGTCGTTCGGCATTTACTATCCGCCACGCTGATTTATGCATCATTATTTGGTGGGCGGAGGATTTGTCTGCACGGAGGTGACGGGGTGGGGTGTAATGCTTTTCTGCTTTTGTAGGCCCTGGCGATGGGTGGAGGTTGCAGGATTTTTGGAGGCTTGAATTTTTGGCATCAATATTCGGCAGTGTGCAGTCTACCGCCACTGGCGGTCTTCTGTTCACCGTAGCCACGGCGGTCGGCGGTGATTACCGCCAAGTTCATAATGAAGGCCATAGTCTCTACCAGATAAGGCGTTACTGAAGGTAAGTAACTTGTTCATCTGATGGAGAATTCTAGCTGCAGATTCCTTCCGTCTGAATAGATATCCAAGCAATACCATTCGCGGAGTTGGGTCTGTGAACCAGTTTCAAATGAGAAAGCTCTGCAGGACCAAACAGGCAAAGTGCCCATCCCTACAGACCTGACTGTCCAAGCAGTAATATTTGGTAAATGTGTGCAGAGATACCCACATTGCTGCCTGACAGATGTCCATGACCGGAACTCCGCATGCTAACACAGTGGTCACAGCTTTAGCCCTGATAGGCGGAGCTTGCAAACCATCAGGAGGTTGCTTCTTGGCCAATGTGTAGCAATCTTGATACAGCATACAACTGTTGGAAAATGCCATGCTCTGAAATGTCACCTCAAACTTTTTACCTTTTTCCTTCCTATTTTTGCTGTATCTTTTTGTTGGCTTTTGGACTCTGAGCATTCTACTACTGCTGACCAGTGCTAAAGTGTGTTTTTCTCTTAAAAATGGCAACACTAGTGTATACACAATTGACATATTTAATTTCCTTACATGTCCCTTTTAAAGTGGTATACCATATGCTCAGGGCCTGTAAATTAAATGCTAGAAGTGGGCATGCAGCACTGATTGTGCCACCCACTTCAGTAGCCCTTAAACCTGTCTCAGACTTCCATTGCAGAGCCTGTGCCAGCAGTTTCACAGCCACTTTGCCTTGCATTTAATACACCTTTAAGCTGTAATTCCTGATCAGAAAGGAGTAGCTGAATCATGTTTTATATCTTTGGAATGGTAATGATAAATCCTCTTCACTGGTAAAGTTGGATTTAACATTGCTATTTTAGAAACGCCACTTTTAGAAAGTAGGCATTTCTCTGCTCATACTGCTCTGTATACCTTGCAGCATGCCTCTAATACACTTCTATTGTAGGTGACAGACTTTGTGCATTCCCTCTAGACAGCCACAAACACAGGAAGGGTGGGTGTGACAGAGAACTCATCTGCATTCATCTGCATTCTGATAGCTCTTCCTGGCAGAAAGAGGGAGTGGGGCTGACACTTACACTTCAATAGGCAGTGCCCTATGTCCCACAAAAAGGACTGATTATTCCCCTATTGAAAGTCTGACACCAGGGCTGGGATGACAGGGGGACCTGTGCACTTCAAGGAGCTGCTTTGGGATTCTGACCCTAAAAAAGACCAATCACTGCTGGACCTGTGAAGAACTCTGCCAGGAGTGAGGACCACCATGCTACAAGGATTGCCAATCTGTTTGACTGACTGTTCTGAAGGAACTGTTTCTTGCTTTGCTGAACTACCCCTGCGACCTGCTGATCTCTGCCCTGCTGAGGACAAGGACTGGACCAATCTCACTTGAACCCAGAGTGACTCCAAGGGCTTGCCTCCTGTTTCTGAAGTTTCAGGGCCATCAAAGACTTTCTACACCTTTATCGCTGCTGCTGGACCTTGTTATGTGTGGGTCTTACTCTTGTCTGTGGTGCCAACCCAGTCCTGGGCCTCAGATGTGGGTTTCTGCAGCTTTTTCCACCTTAACACATGTGACTTTGCGCCGACTGGGGTCGGCGCATTGCTCTTCAATGCCAATGCTGCGGCTGCTCGACGACAGCGGTGCTACAGCCAGTGCAGCTTGACACCCATCGCAGCATGGCTAGATGACGATGCAGTAAATGCATCAAGAGGGGCTTGACGCCGGTGCGGAAGCTGACTGCAAGGCTTGATGCAGACGCATCTACCCGACTGCATGGACCTGAACCAACGTATCGTGTCTTCGGCGCCAACCCTTGCTCCATCCAAGGTGCTCTTTCAGCAGGCTCTGTGTGAGTCGGGTAGCCATCCTACTCCCCATTGTGGTCGGCCTGAACTCTGGATTTACCCCGGTCTATCGCGACCTCAATTAATCTTGAGCGATATTGACTTCTAAGAACTATTTTTGGATTATTGTTTATAAGTTCATATCTTGATTCTACTGATTGGATTTTTGTCATTGTGGTCTTGCTTTACTCAGATAAATATGTTCTGTTTTTCTAAACCTGTGTGGAGTCTTTTTGTGGGTTTTTTATTGTGTTACTGTGTGTGTGTGTTGCAGAAATACTTTACACATTGCCTCTTTAGATAAGCCTCATTGCTATGTGCCAATCTACCAGAGGGTGAGCACTAGATGTATTTGTTTCTTCTTGTACATGGTGTATACTCTGACAACCAAAAGCCCTATTTCTAACAACAACCCAATGCAAGATGGTCCACTTCTGCACCGCCCAACCTTTCTATGCATCCACATACACCACAAAGAGTTGGTTGTCTACCGCAACTCATGGGTATGGTCAAGGTAGAACGCCAATGCTCTTTTTTGTTCCAGATGGTGGAGTGTCTCCTCTTTCTCAAAAGGATGTGGGGGTGCGTAAAAAGTAAGCAGTGTTATTGACTGGCCTACATGAAAAGGTGTGGTCACTTTTGTCAAAAAAGAGGTCCTTGTGTGAACCACCAGTTTTTCAGGATATATAGAGAGGTAAGGCATCTTTGATGGCAAGGCC
Source organism: Pleurodeles waltl (assembly GCF_031143425.1). Taxonomy (NCBI): domain Eukaryota; kingdom Metazoa; phylum Chordata; class Amphibia; order Caudata; family Salamandridae; genus Pleurodeles; species Pleurodeles waltl. Next base: position 952,144,259 of record NC_090436.1, on the reverse strand, counting down.
TGCATCTCACTCATTCGGCGGGCAGATGTAATTGCCACAAGGAAGAATGTTTTAAGTGTGAGAAGCCTGAGTGGACATTTTGGAGAGGTTTGGGCAGAGCACACATCAAAAATGTTAGAAACAGATTAAGGTCCCACTGGGGCATAATGAATAGAGAAAGAGGAAGTCTTTGAGGTAACCTCTGTACAATAGGCAACTTGAACAAAGAAGGTTGATCAGGCAACTGTAAGGAGGCAGAAATGGCAGATAAATAGCCCTTAAGATTGTCCAAAGCAGAGCTCTGCTGGGCAAGGGAAAGAATGAAAAGCAAAATCTCAGAAACAAGTGTAAAAAGGGGATCAACAGATTTTTCTGCACACCATGCCACAAATTTCTTCCAAAGGCAGGCGTATACCATCTTGGTGGAGGGAAACCTGGCTGCCAAGATGACATTGAAGACTTCGGGAGGAAGGTCAAAAGCTATCAGCTGCGCCGCCTAATCTCCGCGCATGGAGGTGGAGACTGGACATGTTCGGGTGAAGAAGCCTCCCCTGCTGCTACGACAGAAGATATTCTCAAAGGGGAAGGCTGTTCGGAGGATCGGTGCTCATGCTCAGTAGCTCGGGATACCAGGCTATCCATGCCCCGTCTGCAGCCACAAGGATGGCTTGGGCTCGGTCATTTCTGATCTTCTTGAGAACTGTGGGCAGGAGTGGTATGGGTGGTAAGGCATACGGCAGGAGGCCTGAGTTCCACTCAAGATTAAAAGTGTCTCGGAAAGAGAGAGTCGCCTTGGAAATTCCAGTGCGCAAAACTGCTGACATTGCACATTGTTTTTGCGGAGGCGAACAGAACTAACCAAGGCTCTCCCCACTGCTGAAAGAGACCTTGCACCAACTCCGTGTGGTCACATCATTCGTGATCTGCAAAGCATCTTTGGCTGAGTCTGTCTGCTCTGGTGTTCAGAGAGCCCGCCAGATGTTGAACCACCAGGGATATGCCCTGATGTTCCAGCGATGTCCAAAGACACAGAGACTCTTGACAAAGGATCCACAACTCCATACCATGCCGTTTGTTGCAGTACCTCATAGTGGTGGTGTTATCCGTGAGCACCTTTCCTTGACAGAGGGTAGAAAGGCTTTCAATGCCAGTTGGATCACTCGGGGCTCCAGCAGGTTGATGTGGAGTCTGGATTCCACCTGAGACCAGAGTCCTTCGATCGCCACCTCTCACAGATGGCTGCCCCATCTCAGGAGTGACGCATCTGTCAGCACTGTCAGATCTGGTTGGGGAAGGGAGAGGGGTCTGCCTCTGACCCAAACATGGTTCATTAGCCACCACTACAGATATTTTGCAATTCCGTCTGAGATCTGAACCATGTCAGAGAGATTCCCCTGATGCTCACTGAAACTTCAGGTCCCACTGCAGAGCCTGCATATGCCATCTGGCATGTGTCACCAGCAGGATGCAGGAGGCCAGGAGGCCCAAAAGCTTCAGAGTCAGTCTCACACAAATCCAGGATAGAGGCTGATACATCTTTATCATAGCCTGAATATCCCACACTCCCCGCTCGGAAGGTTAAGCCCGAAACTGCACCATGTCCAGAACAGCTCCAATGAAAGGGAGCGTCTGAGAGGGAGTCAGGTGGGACTTCAGCACATTTATAGTGAACTCCAGCGAATGCAGGAGGTTTGCTGTAGTCAGGAGGTGGGACATGACAGTTTGTGGCGAGCCCGCATTCACTGCCAGTCGTCCAGAAAGGGGAAGGCTGGAACCTCTGATCTCTGCAGATGAGCTGCATCCACTGCCATCGCCTTGGTGAATACCTGGGGTCCGCTGGTAAGACCAAAAGGGAGCATGGTGAACTGAAAAAGCTTGTGGACGCACCATAAACTGCAGATAGAGTCAGAGAGCAGGCAGGAAAAGTATGTGAAAATAGGAGTCCTGCAAGTCAAACGCTATCATTCAGTCTCCTGTGTCCAAGGCCAACGTGAGCATTTAGAATTTCTCCTTCTTGAGGAAGAGATTGAGGGCTCATAGATCTACAATAGGGCAAAGGCCTTTGTCCTTTTTGGGAGCCAGAAAGTAGTGGGAATAGCAACCAATGTCTACTTCTGGCACTGGAACAGTCTCCATGGCTCCTTTGGCCAAGAGAGCCACGACTTCCTCATGGAGGAGGGACAGATGATCCTCCCCCAGCCAGTCATGAGATTGTGGCATGGGGGAAGGGGTAGTCTTGAAGGAGAGGGAGTAGCCCCTTTGGACAATCTGCTAAACTCACCTGTCCATTGTTATGGACTGTCAGTGGGGCAGGTGATAGCGAACCCTTTCACCAACTGGGTGCCCATGGTGGAAAAGGGGCAGAGAAGGAGGTTTTGAGGCTGCTGCAGTTGGGGGGAGGGCAGCTTGACCAGACCATTGCCCCCCTAAACCATGAGGTCTGTGCGTACAGCACCCTTATCAATGCAGAGGCTGGGAAGCATGTGCGGCACAGCAGGTGGTCAGGAATTTCCACAGGTGGAAGCCCCTTCCTTAGCCACAAAAGAAGTGAAAGCAGGTTTAGCGATGACAAGGGCTATTGTGAGGCCCAAGGACCTAGCCGTAACCTGACAGTCCTTGAAGTGCTATAGGGCTGAATCTGCTGTGTCTCCGAAGAGAAGGGTGATATTGAAGGACATGGCCATAAGGGAAGCTTAGACATCCCACAAAAAGCCAGACGTCCTCGGCCAGACATGGTGCCTCAGGGCCAGTGTCGTGGAGGCTGCTCTGCCTAGCTAGTAGGTTGTGTCAAGTCCGCACCGAATTGTGAACTTTGCCACATCTCTCCTATCAGCAACAGCCTGAGACAGTATGGTCTAGGCATCCTCTGGAACCTGTGGCAGCACTTGCACAACCATGTCCGACAGAGTGTGGGAATAATGTCCCAATAGGCATGTGGTGTTCACAGACTGTAATGCTAGGCTGGCGGAAGAAAACCTGTTCTTCCTAAATTATCTGGCCTCTTCGATTCCCTATCTGGGAGGGGTGGTAGGGAAAGTGCAGCAAGAAGGTGAGGCTTGGACCACCAAGCCCTAAGAAGTAGGGTGTGGGGGGCAATCATCCTATTCACAGGAGCCTCTGTGCAATGTTTGGACCAGGTACCCAAAAGGATGTCCATGAGGGCATCATTGAACAGGAATAGGTGTTCAGAGATGGAGACTCCCGATTGTAACACCTCTGTCAAGACATTAGCCTTGACGGTCACTGAGGGTAGCTGAAAGTCTAGGACCTCAGCCACCCTTCACACCAAAACTGCGTAGGAAGCTCCTTCCTCCATAGCCACGAAGCGGGAAAAGCATAACAGTATCTAGAGAAGTATCCAGTACCCTGGCTTTAACCAGATCCTCACACCATTCCATGTATGGTTCTTCCTCAGCAGGCTGGTATTCTAAAGGATCCAGTGGCCCCTCTTAGTCTTCCCTGAGGCCTAGCCCAAGGAAATAGGGTTCATGCTCAGATCTACGAGGCAAAACTCTTGCCAGCATTGGAGTTGGCACTGGGCGATGTCCATCCGGCTCCATGTCAGAGTCAGGGATAACAACAGGGATGGAGGCTGCTGTGGCACCAGGAGCGTTGGCATCAGGGCTGGTGCTGGGAAAGGTTGAGATGGTACAACAGGTGCTGGTCCGGATCCAGGACTGGATCCTTTGGAGACCCTCAGCGTCGGGCCAGAGCCTCAGGCACAAAACCCAATGGGTCCTCTCTGACCCCGTGGGGCCTGAATGCACAGCAATGGGGTCGGAATGCCCCAAAATAAGGTGCATAGCCTCATAAAACTCCTTACATGGGCAGGGTCGCTCCGGCTCCCAGAAAGTCAGGAAGGTGTGAAGCTGGCCCAAGCGCAGGTTCCGAAGAACGAGGCCTAGAATGGCAACGCTCCCTTGTCACGGGACCGCTTTGACGTCTTGCTCTTCTTCTTGTTCCTCGACTTACCCATTTGTCCTGAGGACATGAAATGGGACGAAGCTGATTTCGGACTCTGCGACCAGTCCTGGGACCTTCCCTTTGACCAAGGCCTCGACTTGCGTGGGGTCCTGTGCTGAGCCTCCATCAGCTATAGGGACCACTGCTGCAAAGCCTTCGGATGCATGGGCAGCAATCGGAGCACGACTTCGGATTGTGGTCTCACTCTAAGCACCACAGACAAATGAGGTGCGGATTTGTCACTGACATCGGCTGGTGACAGGCTCCACAGGGCTTAAAACCTGTCTTACATGATGACGTGCTCAACACACCAGGAGGAAAAACCTCAAAAATTGCCAACAAAATGTCAATAATGTCTAGTCAAAAACTGGCTGAGATCAGTGCAAGTTCTGGGGCAGAAAGAAGAGAACTGACGGTACGCCTGGCTGGCGCCTACGGCACTTACGGCACCAACGATGCCGTCAACATAATCGGAGCCTATCAACGCCCCCTACTGGCGTGCAGGGGTACTGCTCACGAAAAATAATCTAGTCTGATGCCTGGGGAGAATTCAAGGAATCTGCAGCTGCAAGTAACTTTGAGATATACGCTTCTAACCATGAGGAGTTTGAGAGGAGCTGCAAATCATGGGCGCAGAGGGTGGAGGTTGGGGGGCAATGAATTTGGACTCCAAAAACAGTCTTCTGTAAAAATAAGCCATCTCGGGCCTCTTCAATCCATATAAAGCCACTCTCTGCCCCTTCAGCTCACTCTTGAAGCTTTTTACTTTCTCCCTTTGTGACGCATTTTCGTTTTTCCCTTCATCCGTCTTTCCTATGTGTCTTTTGCTCACAGTAAATGCTTGAGGCATAACAATAAGCCACGGCCCTCAAAAATAAGTACCGGTGCTCAGCACCGGAAACAACAAGCACAAATTAAGCAACTGACACAAGCCAATAAGAGAAGCCTATTATCTTAGTCACAACTTTTCACCATAAATATATCGGGTGAATGGCAACTGCCATGATGCTGCTGTGCAGTATTGATTTTTTAAAAATTACATTACCAACTTTTCTGACTAGGATTAGATTATATATATTTTTTTTTCTTGAGCATTTCGAGCTACTTGGAATTGTGGTCAATGGATTTTCACCATGCAAAATTATTACGTGATAAATCTGTCTGGGTTTTTGCAAGGAATTTCTCCTTACACAAACTTATTGATCAGTATTTCAGCACCTGTAAATATCACATGCGGAAACACTTATAATTGTATGGCATAAAATTAACGAACAAAACCACAAGCTAATTTCATCATACAGAGCTTATAATGAGGGCATCAGTGGTTTAATGGTAGCCATGAAACAAACCTGTAAACAATGAAATCTAAAAATTCCCCATCTTTTGAAGACTAGATTGAAGATGTACTGTTACTGCTAAATATAAGCATATAAGGTACTCTAATGTAAAGAAGAAGACATATTTTATTAAGTTTGGAGCATTTCTGCGAACTGTATGCTTAGGGACTAAATATGAGATTACCCTAGTCTCATTTTGTAGTATTTTTGCTATTTTTCTTTTGTTCCTTTCTCTGTCTAGTCTTATGTCATTGTTTAGCCGTAAGTGCAGGTTTCAGCTAGCTATATATTTGCATAAAATAGAATTGTCCTATCAGTTACATTTTAGATGGTAAGTTGTGATTTTCGCTGATGGCTTCTTTGAAAAAGTCAATTAAATATTTGAAAACAAAGATGTCAGTTTTGCATAAGTTCAGTTAATTGATTCATCAGCATATATTGTTGATTGCTCAAGTTGTCTACTCTGGAGGCCTCTAGGTCTGTTTAGCTTTCCAGCATCAAAAAGATCTGTGTGTTGGTTGCACATCTGTTGCAGGTTAGGTGGAAGGTCTTGAAGAGGTCCAGTAGAAGGATGAGGTAGGTTCTGAAGTGGATGAGAGAGACTATCCTATGCTATGCCAAAGTCGGTGTGGAAAGGAGCGAATGTGAAATAGGAGAGATAGATGATGTTAGATAAGTTGGAGACAAAGGAGATCTAGTAACAAGCATTGCGAAGCCAATATGTCTCGCCTTTGGGACCTAATATGTATTTAGCCATGAAGCACACAAGCTGTTAGTTAATAAACATAACAAAGTGGATAGAGCAACCGGTCAAATTTCGTGTAACAGCAATAGTTGTGCTGGCCAACTTTTAAAGTTTGGGTGCGTTAAGCTTTGTGCTTATAAATAGATTTAAAAAATAAGTGCTGGAACGTTGGCTAATTTTGCGCTATATCTAAAAACAATACAACACAGGACAGGGTGAGGCGTGGAGCAACATAAAGAGCTGCTGACTTTGGGACTGAGGAATCTGGTTCAAGCCTGGGGTAGTCTATAAAAAAAATACTGATCGTCAAAATAAACTTGCAACAAATAAAATTAAACAATGGCAATCGAAAGGCAGTTTATGGATAAGGGGTAAAAAAATAAAGGCTGTTAGTAAATTGCTTACTTTTGCCTGCAACCATGAGCTTATTGCTCCTGACAGTCTAGAAGTTTAGGAAATGGTAGGTTAAGATGTCTAGCCCGATACCCCACTCCCCAGTCTCTCTCTCTTGTGCGCATGCGTTCTCCCTGTCAGCCTCCAGCTCAACCCAGTGACCACTTGTAAAGAAATTATGTAGTTTGTCTCGACATGAATATGCAAATTCCTCACATAGTTCAAGACACAATGAGTAAACACACACTTAATAGGTTTGCATAATTAAACTAAAATGCAGCAATGCAGCCGTCTTAAGAAGTGCTGCTTGTAACTAATAAGTTAGCGATATGGCTCAGTATACAGAGCTGCTGACTTTGGGACGGGGGTACAAGGTTTGAGTCTAGGGTCAGCTCTATTAAAAAAAATGCTGATTGTAAAAATAAACTTGTACCAATAATTGCATTAAGTGCTGTCCACCAGGCAAGAATTGTCTTGAGAAGAAAATACCTACACACAGGGTGCCAAGACCGAAGGGGCGCGTGTCACATAGTGAGGTGTGGGGAAACCCAAACAGGGAAATGTGAGGCTCCTGGAGCGAGGATACCAATAAATCAACAATCCTAAACCAGAAGCCAAGGCAAAATAAAAAAGTAGTGCGCCAAAACTAACATATATGGCCGTTCATGAGATGATCCATGTTACAGGGGCAGTCTCCAGGGCGTGACCAAATGGATCCTATTCACGAACAAAAGCAAGGGAATTTCGAAAAGGACAAGAAGGAACCAATCACAAGCAATGGGGCTTGCTGGAGCCCCATACAGTAGATACAGCATGTCTCGAGACAGTGCATGCACTGACTAAGCCTGACCTAAGAAAGATTTCTTACATGACAAGGCTGTCCCCACTCCTCTTTGTACTGGCGATGGAACTACTGGTGTTACGTCTGCGACAGGGCCTTGGGGAATGGGGTCTACAGGTAAGGAACACCATGCATATTGTTTCTATGTTTGCTAACAACACCCCAATTCATTTGAACCGTCGAGAGCACTCAATGCCAGTGCTGTTGGGGATTATGGAGGAATTCAAAAGGGCATCCGGGATACATGTTAACAAACACAAGATGGTTTTATTCCTTCTGGCTGGGCTGGGGGATCGAGCACCAGCGGATTTTCCTGAGACAGAGCTCTCTTGGAAAACAAGAAAGTTCAAGCACTTTGGTATTCAAGTATCGCACATCTCGAGTCATGAATTAAATTTAATATGGGTTGAGTCATTGAAAATGTGCACGCTTCCTTTAGATTTTTGTAATACTCCGTCTGTCTTGGTTTTGGACAGGGTGGCTTGAGTAAAATGGTGCTCCTACCCAGATGTCTTTATGTGAGAAAGTGGAATACCGAGATCCATGTCTGCAGAACTGAAGAGCCTCTTGGTGCCTTTGATATGGACTGTAATGGAATATGTAATTTTACTGTAAGTATGTATTGTGAGTAAATTAAACCTCTCTGTACCGGTGGGCGTTAGATGTTGGAAACTGTGTAATACAATTGTAAAGGAATGCTGCTATGTTTACACTTTTAGCATATTACAGTCTAGAAAACAGAAATAAAAAAAAGTTTTATAAAAAGGTCCTATCATAGGATATATTTTTTCCCTGTTTAAGGGAACCCCATTTACCTTTAAGAAGTGATTTCATACTGCATTTTGCATAGAATCTTACTAAGTTTTTTGGACCTATGATCTGTATGCTTTACTTCAAAATTCAGCGATGGCATATTTCATGTATTTTGCCTCAAAAATTCATTATCTAAACCTTTAAACCTTGAAAAAATGGTACCTTCCATGGCAGCACACACACACACACACACACACACACGTATCTCTCTCTCTCTCTCTCTCTCTCTCTCTCTCTCTATACATATGTGGAAAATGTCACTTACCCAGTGTACATCTGTTCGTAGCATGTTCTGCTGCAGGTTCACATGCTGTGCATTATTCTGCCATCTAGTGTTGGGCTCGGAGTGTTGTAAGTTGTTTTTCTTCGAAGAAGTGTTTTCGAGTCACGAGATCGGGTGACTCCTCCTCTTTGGTTCCACTGCGCGTGGGCATCGACTCCATTGTTAGATTGTTTTCCCGCAGAGGGTAAGGAAGGAGTGATAGAGTATATAGGTAAAAGATAAGAGATGTCCATGCTAATGCAAGTATATATATATATACATATGTACAAATGTTTGTAACTTAAACGACTACAGGCTCCCGTGGAGGTGGGGGGGTGCATGTGAATCTGCAGCGGAACATGCCACGAACAGATGTACACTGGGTAAGTGACATTTTCCATTCAATGGCATGTGTAGCTGCAGATACATATGCTGTGCATAGACTACAAAGCAGTTTGTACTCCCGGGTGTTTAGCCTGTAGGAGTTGAAGTTGTTTGAAATAATGTTCCGAGTACAGCTTGGCCTACTGTGGCTTGTTGTCGTGATAAAACATCTACACAGTAGTGTTTAGTGAATGTATGTGGTGTTGACCAAGTGGCTGCTTTACATATTTCAGCCATTGGTATATTCCCTAAAAAAGCCATTGAATCACCTTTTTTCCTTGTAGAATGTGCTTTAGGAGTAACTAAGAGTTGTCTTTTGGCTTTAATGTAGCATGGATGCATCTTACAATCCATCTTGCTAAACCTTGTTTTGATACGGGATTGCCTGTATGAGGTTTTTGGAAGGCTACAAATAGTTTTTAGTCTTTCTGAATGGTTTAGTTCTGTCTATATAGTACATTAAAGCTCTTTTGGTGTCTAATGTAGGTAGAGCTTTTTCTGCCACAGAATCTGGCTATGGGAAGAAGACTGGCAGTTCCACTGTTTGATTTATATGAAGTGGTGATATGACCTCTGGAAGAAATTTTGGGTTTGTTCTTAATACAACTTTATGCTTGTGTACTTGGGAGAACGGTTCTTCAAGAGTAAAGGCTTGTATTTCACTTACTCTTCTTAAAGAAGTAATTGCCGCTAGGAAGGCAACCTTCCATGTTTTTGAATTGCATTTGGCAGGACTGCATGTGCTCAAATGGTGGTCCCATAAGTCGTGTAAGCCCTATATTTAAATTCCAAGAGGGGACTTAAGGTGTCCTGGGTGGAATGATGTGTTTTAAACCTTCCATGGAAGCTTTAATGACAGGAACTCTAAATAAGGAGCTGTGCTGTATATTTTTGTAAATATGCTGAAATTGCAGTAAGATGCATTTTTATTGAAAAGAATGCTACATTTGATTTTTGTAAATGAAGTAAATAGCATACAATGTCTTGTATTGATGATGTAAGAGGGTCAATATGTTTAGATTGACTCTATTATACAAATCTTTTCCATTTGTTTGCATAGCACTGTCTAGTAGTGGGTTTTCTTGCTTGTTTAATAACTTCCATACATTCTGATGGGAGTTGTAAATATCCAGACTCTATGACCTCAGGAGCCAAATTGCTAGATTGAGTGTATTGGGATTTGGGTGCCTGATTTGGCCTTTGTTTTGTGTCAACAGATCTGGTCTGTCTGGGAGTTTGGAGTGTGGTACTACTGGCAGGTCTAATAATGTTGTGTACCACGGTTGACGTGCCCATGTTGGTGCTATGAGTATCATGTTGAGTGAAGTTTGACGCAACTTGTTGACTAGAAACGGAAGAAGTGGAAGAGGGGAAAAAGCGTAAGCAAATATCCCTGACCAATTGATCCATAGAGCATTGCCCTTGGATAGGGGATGTGGGTGTCTGGATGCGAAGTTTGGCATTTTGTGTTTTTGCTTGTGGCGAACAGATCTATGTTTGGTGTTCCCCATTGTTGAAAGTATTTTTGAAGCACTTGAGGATGAATCTCCCATTCGTGTGTTTGTTGGTGATTTCTGCTGAGGCGATCTGCTAATTGATTGTCTATCCCTGGAATGTATTGTGCTAACAGTTGAATTTGGTTGTGGATTGCCAATTTCCAAATTTTCTGGGCTAGAAAGGAGAGTTGTGATGAATGTGTCCCTCCCTGTTTGTTTAGGTAATACATGGTTGTCATGTTGTCTGTTTTGATAAGAACATTCTTCTGTGTGAGAAGAGGTTGAAAAGCTTTGAGTGCTAGGAAGACAACTAACAACTTCAATTGATTTATGTGTAGCTGTTTGTGTTTGACATCCCATTGCCTTTGAATGTTGTGATTGTTTAGGTGAGCTCCCCAACCAATCACTGATGCGTCTGTTGTAATTATGGTCTGAGGCACAGGGTCTTGAAATGGCCGCCCTTTGCTTAGATTTGTGGAATTCCACCACTGAAGGGACATGCATGTTTGGCGGTCTATCAACACTAGATCTAGACCGTGTGCCTGTGACCATTGTTGTGCAAGGCACTGTTGTAAGGGCCGCATGTTTAGTCTTGCGTGTGGAACAACCGCAATACATGATTCCATCATCCCTAAAATTTTCATGACAAATCTGACAGTGTATCGTTGATTTGTCTGTATTTGTGTGATTACATTTTGGAAAGCTTGTATTCTTTGTGTATTTGGACATGCTAGTGCTTGCTGAGTATTTAGTATTGCACCCAAATACTGTTGCATTTGTGCCGGTTGTAGGTGTGATTTTTGGTAGTTTATTTAGAACCCTAGTGTGTGCAAGGTTTGTATTTTATAATGTATGACTGTTTGATTTTATCAGACAATCATCTAGATATGGAAAGGCATGTGTATGTTGTCTTCTTAGGTAGGCTGCGACTACAGCTAGGCACTTTGTGAATACCCTTGGAGCTGGTGTTATTCCAAAGGGCAACACTTTGAACTGGTAGTGCTTTCCTCGAATGACAAACCTGAGATATTTTCTGTGTGCAGGATGGATGGGTATATGGAAATACACATCTTTGAGGTCTAATGCTGTCATGAAATCGTGTTTTTGTAGTAGTGGGATGACATCTTGTAGAGTTACCATGTGAAAATGTTCTGACAGGATGTAAAGATTGAGGGTCCTGAGATCTAATATTGGCCTGAAGGTGCCATTTTTTGGGGGCATTAGAAAATATAGTGAGTAAATTCCTGTCCCTATTTGAGATTGTGGTACCAATTCTATTGCTTGTTTGAGTAGTAGAGATTGGACCTCTTCTTGTAACAGACTGAGGTGTTCTGTGGATAATGTGTGTGAACTTGATGGAATATTTGGAGGAGTGTGTATCAATTCTAGGCAATAGCCATTGCGGATAATTGATAGTACCCAATAGTCTGTGGTAATGTTTCTCCAATTTGTGTGGAACTGTTGTAGTCTTCCCCCCACAGGAGAGGTGTGGAGTGGAAGGGAATGAGATAAGTCACTGTTTAGGGTGCTGTGGAGGTTGCCCCATTGGTATTGCGGTTGGTAGGCTGGCTTTGCCTGTGATGTGGATGCCTCTGTTGTCAGTGGTCTGAACCCACCTCGAAACTGAGGTTTACGAAAGGATCTCCTGTATGGTGTTGAGTATAGTGCGCCCATTGCTTTTGCTGTGTCTGAATCCTTTCTTAATTTTTCTATGGCTGTGTCAACCTCTGGCCCAAAAAGATGTTTTTTATCGAATGGCATATTTAACACAGCTTGCTGTATTTCTGGCTTAAATCCAGAAGATCTGAGCCAAGCATGCCTGCGTATTGTGACTGCAGTATTGACACTTCTAGCAGCGGTGTCTGCTGCATCTAGGGAAGATCGTATTTGATTGTTAGTAATGGCTTGCCCTTCTTCCACTACTTGTTGTGCTCTTTTTTTGGTGTTCTTTGGGGAGATGCAGGATTATGTATTGCATCTCGTCCCAATGGGCTCTGTCATAGCGAGCTAAAAGTGCTTGTGAGTTGGCTATCCTTCAATGATTTGCTGCCTGGGATGCAACTCTTTTCCCTGCAGCATCAAATTTCCTGCTCTCTTTATCAGGTGGGGGCGCATCTCCTGATGACTGGCTGTTTGCTGTTTTCATGGCAGCGCTAACTACCACAGACTCTGGAGGTACCTGATTGGTTATGTTATCAGGGTCGCAAGGTGCAGGCTTATATTTTTTCTCTAGCCTAGGTGTTATTATACGTGCCTTAACACGTTCACTAAATATCTGATCTGCATGTTTTACCATTCCTGGAAGCATGGGAAGGCATTGATATTTAGAGTGTGTTAAGGATAGGGTGTTAAATAAAAAAATCCTCCTCTAGGGGTTCTGTATGCATGGTGACACCATGATATGCTGCAGCTCTAGCTATAACTTGGTTGTAAACAGTGCTATCCTCAGGTGATGATGGTTTAGAGGGATAGCTGTCTGGATCATTACTAGGAATGGGATCTGGATCATAAAGGTCCCATTGATCCACATTGTCCTGTTGTGAGTCATAGGAGTGTGTGGGTGACTGCACTGGTGTAGGACTAGTAGGAGGAGAGGTAGGTAGGTGTGGGGAATGAGGAAGAGAAGACCGAGGAGGTGGTGGTTTTTCCAATTGTTTTGGCACTTTTGCTGGAGGTTGCATAGTGTCCAATTCCTCCTGAAAGGCTAGCTTCCTTTTTGCTTTCAAAGGAGATGCTGTTTGAATTCTCCCAGTATCCTTATGGATGTGGATTCTGGATTGTCTTTCATCCATAACTTCAAGTATTGGTTGTAATTCAAACTCCTCTTCAGAGGTTTTGTGGCTTTCGTTAAGTTTTTTAGAAAGTCCATGCTCCTCTGTATAAGTTGGCCTTTTCGGCTCCGAAGCATGCTTTTTCGGGATCGAAAATGATTTTGCAGATGAAGGTTTTGGCTCCAAACGGGGTTTTCAAATCTTCGACTCCAAAAAAAGGTGTTTATTGGAGTCGGACACAGAGCTTTTTGTTGCCTCAGATTTTTTCGGAAGAGTGGCCTTTTTCAGTGCCGAACTGGAAAGTTGGTCACCACTAGTCTTTTTTCAGGTCGAGCCATGGCCTTCCAGCAGTGGCGTACCCAAGGCCTCGTGTTTTGTCTTTTGTGAGGGTACAGGGGCAGACGTACCGTGCCGTGATCGGTCAGTCTTCTTCTGATTCCTGTTCGGATTCAGAATCTGAACCAAGACCGCTGATTGAATCAGTTCTTCTTCCTCTACGTCGATGTTCGCTGCTTCTCAACGTCATTGAGTCTTCGTGCCCTTCTGTCTCGAAGAGTCTTTTTTGATCGGAAGGATCGACAGGCCTCACAATTTTCTTCTCGATGATCTGGTGAAAGGCAAAGGTTGCAAACCAGATGCTGGTCTGTGTACGGGTATTTTGCGTGGCACCGAGGACATAATCTGAATGGAGTCTGGTCCATGAGGCTCTCCACGCGGTCGGCCCGAATAGGCCCAAGTTGGGCGTGCGTGCCCCGAAGGGCGAACAAAGTTGTTTTCCCGACGGTACTGCTGTGTCTATGGAAGATATTAACCTGATCGATACAATACTGACGAAAAGAGAGTTTAACAGAGTTTTCCGAATCGAAATCTCGGTGCGAGAGGAAACACGTCCGAACCTGACGGCAGAAAGAAAACAATCTAACAATGGAGTCGATGCCCATGCGCAATGGAACCGAAGAGGAGGAGTCACTCGATCTCGTGACTCGAAAACACTTGTTCGAAGAAAAACAACTTACAACACTCCGAGCCCAACACTAGATGGCAGAATAATGCACAGCATGTGTATCTGCAGCTACACATGCCATTGAACATATATATATATATACATATATATATATATAGATATATATATATATATATATGTGTGTGTATATATATATATATATATATATATATATATATATATATATATATATATATATAAAGTTTCCTTAGTGGTACAATAATACAGAAACTTCTAGTCACTTAGAGGTCCTTAGACCCATAAAGGCAATATGCAACCAGCCTTGCACAACTGCAAGCATTAGAAACTACTTGGTCGATTCAATATCTTTATAATGTACAGTTGTGGGTACTTCATCCTACCTATATAACTGGAGTGACTGTCATTTTGCAATACTTTTACCACAGAAAAATGATGTACTGAGTGGAAACAACAGAACTTGAATCTCTAATCCTGCAATGCGCCTCTTGTTTACATAACCCCCTGAAGTCACGATGCTCTTGTTCAATGGATACTTTTACATCACTCTACAAATTGAAAAGCCTCACCACTTCACACCAATCCCAAATATAGTCCTCCGTTTGTCCCAGAAGAGGGTGGTGAAGGAACCTACCTTAAATGCGGACTAGTCCAACATAATTAACCACCCTAAATGTCAACATAAACACGAACTGGGGCATATTTCACAATAGTAGGATACATGCTGTTAACTGTTGCTTCCAGAGAAACATAACGGAGCCAGTTACCACAATTAAAGTACATGCTAACAGTTATTACAACGTAAATGAGCTGAAATGTCTTTTTCGTTAAAAAAATGTCCATTAGTAATATCATCCAAGCTCACAAAGGAATAATGAGCACCTCATGTAACAATGGTGCTATACCATAGTGTAACTTTGAAAAAAGCAGTGATAAAGCCAATAGGTCTGACTTTAATGTGGCAATGCATGTAAAGATAGGCATTCACAAAGATATTTATACGTTGCGTGCACAAATGTGTACAGACAGCGTGATGACTGAGTGTACCTCTCTGGTAATAGTCCCTTATGCATTGCAAGGTGAGAAAGTAACCCCTCCCCGATGGAGCCAAAGCCGTCTCAATGTAGGTTTTAAAAACAAAATGCAAAAAGCTGTACTAAAAAGAAACCTAGATAAAAAGAACAGTTATCTGTCACTAGTAGTCCACAGTGAACAAACACACAACACACACTTACATGAGCTTTGAACTTGATTGTAGCAGCCTCGGCCTCCACAGTCGAATTTTGTGCTAGGTCTTTGCTGTTGGTGTCTTCATTCTCCATGTTTTATGATATTCAACCTAAAACGAAAGCAACATAAACGTAATTGGTCTCAGTTTCAGTTTTTTTGTTTTAATTTGAAGACATGCTTTACGATAAAACTACAAAACCTATAAATACATAATAACATGGCGAAGTGTCCTTTAACTAAAAATACCCAAAGGGTATGCACAATAAAAATACAGTATCTCAATTATTTTAAGAATATACTTTTTTAATGATGTCGTTTAATTGCATGTTGTTTTCGATGAACTGTTACACTTTCTACTAATCGGCCTTCACCACAGAAAGGTTACAAGCGATTCAAGAATATTAGTGCAATTATAATTATTTTCATAAAACTACGCAGTAAACAAAACTCACAACCCCTTAAATAATTGTCTCACTATTGAAACTAAATCCAAAAGTCGTACTCTAGAAACCGCTTAATCCGTAAAAAAACTGAATTTGCTCAGGATCTTAGCTAGGACTAACTGGAGACAAATATGCCATTCAAGTTTGAGTACCTTCATTATGGCCATTTACCTTGACTAGAACGAGAGTAATATCTTTTGGAGTGCATCAATCACAGCCAGTTCACCATCTCACTAATTTGCCGTGAATTTTAACACAATTTACCTTTGCATCTACATGAGAGTGAAAACTAAAAATAATTTCTGTTTGTGTTTTTTTCTTCTTGCCTTATTTCTCCCCTTTCACTCTTTATATCTAATCAAACATGGATTAAAATAATTGTGTATGAAAAATGAACAGCTGATTTTGATACTTCTCTTAATAATTTCTTGCCCTGAAAAAGAGGCGTTTTATTTATTGTTTTGTGAAACAAGTGTTGGCAAATGTTGGCAAAATTGAAATAAAACAGTCTAATATTTATTGAATCATCGATGGAGTAATAAATTATTGCTTTGCAGTATTAAAGATTGGGACACTGCCCATTTGAGGATAACTTGCTGGTTAGACACTAGAGCTAACCTACTTTCTTTATTTAAAATTCAATGAACATGTTTCACCCCTTAAACATAACACATAATTTTGATTTGATAAAATATGTTTTTAGATTTTTTCAAATATGAAAAAGATCAAATGTTCTGGGGAACATCCATCAAGGATAGGGAAAGATCAAAAGCTAACACTAGATACTTTCCTGAGAGTGTTTTTTGTATCCTCGATTTTCCAATTACCAGCATATCATAATGGGAACCCTCCACGTGAAGTCATTATTCTTCAAGGATGAGTAAGGAAAACAGACTCTTACGTACAAGATTTCCCATATTTTAAGATGAAGTTCCCCTTCCACTAACTGATGCTCCATTGTGTATGTTATGGAAAATGGGTTTATTACTTTCTCCAAGATCACATGAAAAACCAGGCAGGTCAGCTGCTTCTCATCAATTGTCCCCACCCTCCTCTGACATTCTTCATAACCTCACACAATTGTTAGAGCAAATCCCAAGACACAACACTGTCTCTAACTGTAAATGAAAGGGAGTGGTTGGAGTGGACTTGATCCAAAATGCTGTGAAGGTAAGAATATGCAACATGGATTTAACTAAACTTACCTTCACATGGAAGTAGGTGGGGCATGGTTCATAGCTGTGGAGTTAGGAGTAGTACATCTACACTTACCTATATGCACTTATATTGGTAATAATAATATTCTGGGTCTTGATATTTAAACATCAATATGTTGACCCCACAATTATTTTTGTCCTTGATGTTCTGACATAACGAAAACAGCAAGGGCTTGGTTCAAAAAGGTAAATATACATGCATATATGTACTTGCATGTATATTGACTCCTACACATAGATGTAACTCTGCATGTTTCTATTGACCATTTTAAAGTGGCAACATACAGTTAGGTAGACTTATAGGTTTCCACCTTCCCAGATGATGGGGGATTCTCCTACATCAGAACTGACCAGTGCAAAGTTACAACTAGTAACTTTCCACTTGTTGATCAGGGTGGAGACCTACCTATGGCAAAGTATAGGGAAAATAAATGATCTATCATGTAAAAAAAAAAATATATATATATATATATATATAACCCCAGATCACATTGACTAGAAAATTGTCTTCTCTACTGAATGAGAAGGGTTATTGTTGGTCAGGGTATTACCGGGCTTATGTAGTTGTGAACTCAGCGGATGTCAGACTGGTATTCCACTGATGAGGTGATGCAGTTCCAACAGACAATGACTGATGACCAGAGCTTAGAAGTGGATGTGTGGAGCTCCCGCTCCTTCGTATTATGGAATAAAGACTTAAACTAAACTTTTTGTGAGTGGATTACTCAACACAACACTCTGGCCCTCATTATGAGTTTGGCAGGTGGCATCAGCCGCCTGCCAAACTCATCCCACCATCTGATCGCCAGTTCGGGCATAACACCGCCGGCCCTATTACAGGTTCACCCCAGGGCTGGCGGGCGGATACAGGGTTTCCGCCCACCTGCGGTGAACAGGGCCTTCATATTCCAGCCGACTCCTTATTGAGTCGGCGGCAATGTAGCAGTGCGCCGGGTGCAGTAGGACCCGTTGTGCATTCCACTGCCAGTAATTCGGGCAGTGGAATGCGCGACAGGGCTGTGCATGGGGGCCCCTGACATCCATTCTGCCAGCCTTTCCATGGTGGTGTAACCACCATGAAAGGCTGATGGTATGGGGACTCGCAATCCCCAGGGCAGCGCTGCTTGCCAGATTATAACTGCCGGGACCACCAGGCTGCCGGCAGCCTGGCGGTGTCAGAGGTCCAACTGTGGCAGCTCCGCCATGGTCGTAATATGGCGGTCCCAACGCCAGCCCGTTGGCGGTGGGACTGCCACTGCGATTCTGGCAATCAGTAGATCACCAGACTCATAATGAGGGCCTTAGGGTCTGATTCACAAAGGGAAAATTACACTTTTGTATACGTTTACTACTGTAGATATTCAACACCCATATGCAGAGTTTTACTACCCTGCACTTAATTTGTGAATACCTAAAAGTAGTAAACTTACACAAAAGTGTTATCTTACCTTTGTGAATCAGGCCCTCAAACTGATCTTGTTGTGTGGTGGAATAATCAACACGACATATGCTCAGAGTTCTATTATTAATTTTCAATATTTGATGTACAAACAATGCTACTGGTACCATCTTTCTCTTTCTATGTTGTTTCCAGAGGCAGGCTTTAAAGAACTGTAAAAGTCCTCCTTTTCTTAGCTGAAACGGTTAGGGATACCAGAGGTAGGAGGCACTCCTTTTTAGGCTTCCAGGCAATTGCCTTCCAAAGAGTATGACAGACTGCATCTCATACAACAAGGAAAACTTAATACCCTGGTCCTATGGATAGATCCGGAGATAGGCAGCCCTGTCCAGGAAGTAATCTATGGTACTCTGGAGATGCTTGAGAGACCACAAAACTTCAGCTGGTAAGGAAGATTTAAAAAGTAATTTATTTTTAAAACTGAGATGACACTAGGATTCTTCGCAGCAAAAACCACAGGAAATGTATCTTTTGAGTGCCACCAGAGGCACAGACAAGGAAACAGTTCAGAAATATAACAGTAGCTAGGTGTGGAAAAACTGTTAGACTGTTCTCTGTTAGAGGATATTGGAAAAGGAATTGTTCCAAACCACCACCAAGTTTGTTTTTTGTTTGCGCTACCTCAGCCGTACCTCATGACCTATTCGAACTGTTTTTAATCCGCAGGGGAAATAAAAACTTTATTTTGATCCCTAGATCTCATAGCCCCTTCTCTGCATCCGGAACCCCTGAGAAAGCAATAATTACATGAGCACCAGGCAAGGTAACAAATCAATCAACCAAATAAATAAAGCAGGTACATTTTGAGAGAAGGGGGGTTTAGAGAGCCCAGCTGCAAGATGACAGCCACCTAGCGAAGCTTCCCCAGCAGATGAATTGATACAATAGAAATCACAGCTGCAAGTGCACATCCTCCGCGATCCTCTGCCCTGACAGGAGATCCAGACTAGGTGCCACTGGGGCCCTTTTTCCCCCCCAAGAAGGGGCAGCATAACTGGAGCAGCTGACACCGTGTGCAGTGGGTCTGTGCCACAGTATACCTAGCTGCAGCACAAAGATTGGAGGTTGACCTGCACTGGTGAAAGCCCTGTCACTCAGCCCTCCCATGGGTGGATCTGGGCCTGGCAGGCTCTGAGCTGCAGGCCTATTGTAGGGAGTTGTCCAGCATGGAGTGGCCTGGTGGGCCAGCAAGACTGGTGTACCTGAAGGACACAGCCCTGTGCTGTGCGCTTCAGAGGCTCTGGGTGCGGCAACAGAGTGAGGCTCATCATGGCGGACCCCTTCTGAGGACTCTTCATCGCGATCTGTGCAGGTATTAACCTGCACTGCAACTTGCTTGCCCTGGTATCGAAATACATGCTGTGGGGAGACCCTGATACTGAACCCCACTGCATGCTGGACCTGGGGGCGTGTGGCACAACTCCATTGCTCCCTGCACCTAAAGGCACATACATAATTGTGGAGACTACAATATCCCCCAGGAAGGAGCAGGTTTGGTCATGTTGTTACCCCTGGCTGTGCAACCCTGGGGTCAATTCTTCTCCCTATGCCAAGGGAGCCTCCGTGACATCTCTGTGCTCTAGCCTCTAGGACTCTACTCTTAGACATCAGAGTAGCCTGGACACACATTTGGCCTACGACAGGAGTGCATTATAACCTTTTATTTCACTAGCACCTACATCTGAACTGGTGACTGGAGTCTGCTCGTGCCCCCCAGCATTTGCCATCGAAGGCTGGGGTGAGGCGGGATTCAGGAAACCGTTCACATCTGCTGTCCAGTCACTAACTACTGCAGAACCCCTCTTACACAATACACAAAAGGGTAATCCAAAACAACAAGCAGCCTAAGCTGACACTGCATGGCAGCAGATGCGTACATTTGACCCAGAGCAGGGGGTGCCGGATTGTGCCCTGCCTTCCATGCTTGACCAAAAACTCATGTATATGCTCATAGAGACGCAAAACACCCTTTGCACTATCGACTCAAGAGTAGACCTCCTTCCAACAGAATTGCTGCATAAAGAAGTGGGTTGATAAACGTAAAGGATGACTGCATTGATCAGCTGGACCATCACATCTCAGAGATCGAAAACACCCATGCTTCTACTGGTGAACACTCACTCTGTTTAAAAAAAGTCTTAGAAGTCATCAAAAACATAAATGAAGATCTCGAAGCCCACTCCAGGTGGAATTACCTCCACATTATTGGCCTCCCTGACACAACTGCTGTAGACAAGATGAAAATATATGTCGAAACCATGCTTCGCTTCCAATTTGGCTGTGTCTTATCTCCAGTCTTCATAGTAGAGTGTGCACATCACGCATTGGGCCTGTGCCTGCACCCACTGGGATGTTTTTCAACATATTAAATGGGGATGTTGTTGTGGGCGGGGGATGGGTTGTGGTTCTTCAATTGGCCAGTTCTTTTGCGTGTTTTCGACACATGCCAAATACAGCCACCACTTGAATTTCTCAACTTACTTGAAGGGAGGGGGAAGATTACCAGAACCTTCCTCTTGGGGTTGTTTAAGGTATATAAGGTTGTGAAGCTTGGTGCTGAGACGGAAGTAACTTATTTTGAGGGTGGACGCACTGCTCAGAACCAAATCCTATTGGGGAGTGTTTCTCCTGTCTCAGCTGTCTCGGGTTCCACAGCTTAACGTTGGCAAGGATGATGTTGAATTCGATCCCTATAGTGATGCATTTTAGCTCTTAATTATCTAGCTTTGCTGTGTGCATACATAAATATATATATTCACTGCAGACATATTAATTGATTATGTATTGCACTTTTTCTGCCTATCGTTGTTTAACTGTTGTGATTATTTTGGTATCTACATGTGTTTTAGTGCATTCAAGTTAAATGCTCATGTTCATATTTTTATGTGCTTCGTTTGATATCTGAGAAGTGAATTAATAAATTAATTACTCAGACTAAGAGTGCTGCATTCTTTACATTCTTTAGCTTTGTTCCATCTTAGTTTTGAAGCTAAGCAAAACACAGGGTGATCCAACACATTCCCGGGCACAGGCAGCCTGGTCTAGGTGGTTCACCATAGGGATTGAATCCAACATCATCCTTGCCAACGTTAAGCTGTGGAACCCTAGACAGCTGAGAAAGGAGAAACACTCCCCAATGCAGCTTTCTATAGGGATATGCCCATCACCTACTAGTGATGTACGAGGAATCCCTATCACTTGTATCACTTGACACACTACTGCCCTCCTTACATGAAGCAGTTATTATCACCATTTTGAAAACACAGCAAGCTGTGAATCTTATCAAGCACTATCAGTGATCAATGTAACAACAAAATACTGGTGAAATTGATCGCCTGTCACCTAGCCCCACTCTTGCTGACATAGTTTGACCCGATCAATCTGGTTTTATACTAGGCTGCTCCACAGCACATAACTTCCGTATAGCCCCACTCCTGCTGACATAGTTTGACCCGATCAATCTGGTTTTATACTAGGCTGCTCCACAGCACAAAACTTCCGTATAATGTCTGCATTCCGTACAATGTTCGCTGAGCTGGGATATGGATGAATTCTAGAGGACAAATTATGGCAAGGCCATGGTTTGGCTGGAGGAGTGGGTACCTGCCTGGTCCAGACTACCTCTCTCTGTAGCAGGATGGATTGCTTTCTCCAACGTGGTCGGCCTTCCCAAGTTCCTCTACCTGTTTATCAATGTTCCCACCCCCTTCACGAGACTCTTCCTCAGGCAGCTCTGTTCTAAATTCGTAGCCCTGGCGTGGGCCCACAAACAGCCATGAGTTGCATGGGAAACACTGATCCTCCTATTCCACTAGGGTGGATTAAGTGCTCTCAACATGAAATTACAAATATATTATGCCCGGGCCCAGTTCTTACATTTCTGGATACACCCTGCACCATTCTGATTGCACACTACCATAGAAGCTGATAATGTGACCACTTGCCTGCTCAACACCGTGCAATATCTGCCAGCTGGACGTCCCAGAGAAGAAGTGGAGACGGTAGCATGCACACTCTGGGTGTGTGATGGCTTATGACGATACACACAAGCACACTGTCTTTACACACCAAATATACTGCTGGCCAAAAAACCTACACTTCCTATGATGAATGATGAGGGTATCTGTCGGCAAGCCTGCAGACTGGGTCTCAACACATTTGTTATTCTGAGTAGTTCCTCTAATGAGAAAGCATAATGCATAACCCCACACATACTGCCCAGGATATCCTTCTATATCACCATTTCCATGCGGCCCTTTGTGCATTACAGTGCACTTTCCTGAAACCTCCCCCAACACTGCATGACCTGGACAACATATGACAAACTTGTCCTCACAAAGACTGATTCCCTAGCTTTACGCAAAAATGGAAAAGAGGGCCCGTGACTATTACAGAGGCCTGGAACGCTTGAGTGGTGGACACGATCCCCCCCCCCACCCAATCTCTGAGTATCAATGGCGCTATTCCTGTGCATCGGCTGGTGGCCTTTCGCCTAACTACAGACTTAGACTAACTCTTTTTAACTTCCCCCACAGGACATATCGCACCTCTGCCCAATTGTATAAAATGGGACTTGTGGAGAATGCAAGGTGTCTGTGATATGCAACGCCCACTGCGTCTTCATTACACCTAGCTTGGCACTGCCCTGCAATTGCTGCATTCTGAACAGATGTTAACATTATTGCCTTCATTATGGGTCAATGTCCACAGCGAACTCCTGAGACTACCCTGTTGAGCTACGTGCAAGAGGTCCCCCCAGAGGCCAGATGACTAACTGCAATGCTGCTTGCTAAGCGTGGGGTGGTCATACACTGGGTTTAGAAGACCCATTCCTAAAATCAAATGCCTGCTGTAAGATGTGACATATTGCCAGGAGCCACATGTGGCCTACTGGAAACTCAAGCCAGCATGATCTCGGCCTGGAGATATATCAGTTTTTCTCCACTGCAAAACACTGTGTAGCTTCTTACACCAGCTCACATTTGTTTTTTTTATTTTGAAATCCTTCTAACAAAATCTGTCCTACTACAAATAAAGGTAATATGTATATGGCACTATAAATTTGTATTTAAGGTTCGTGCTTAATATAGGATCTTATAAAATAAGAGCAAGACCAAGGTAAACAAGTAGTCTCTAATGGAAGTAACGTTCATTCAAACATTGATTACAACCAAAAAAGCAAAATTCGATGCCTCAATAAGATGATCATCTTATTCGACGTCATGAGCCACAGGAGCGTCACTTTTAGTGATGCTCCTGTGGCGCTAAACCCTCGTCGTATTTATAAGATGGCGTTAAGCCACTTTTTGTGGCTTAACGTCACCTTGTAAATACGGCCCCTTCCCACATAGCACTGTGCGTGGAAGGGGCGTGCAATGGGTGTTGCTGTGCATTTTGACACTACCTCAGATTTATGAAATCTCGTAAACCTAATGCAGCGCCAAAATCTATCGCCACCCCCAGGGATGGCGTTACCAGGGTGCAACGAGGAGGAATACTTTTATTCCTCCTTGTTTATTTGTGCAGCACACACAGAAGTGCCAAAGCGCCATTAGTGATTGTTTATGTGCAGGAAGGGGCACCTCTCAACACAGACATCCTTGCACGATGGTGCAAGGATGCCTGCGTTGGCACTGGTAGCTAAATTTAGCGCCAGCACAGTTTAAAATACAGGGGTCCACCGTATTCCCTTAAATACGGCTCATCCCTGCGTTTCTAAAGTGACACAGCGCGGCACTGCCAATTTTGGCGATGCACCACGCTGCGCCACTTTTCTTTAAATCTGGCCCTCAGTTTCTGGTCCATGGCTTTTAACCTACAGATCACTGCTAACAGGTGTGTTGTCTACTTAGTTCAAAGGAAGTAAATAAAACACCATTCCTCACAGAAGCCCAATGATCTAGAAACGAACTCTTGCTGATTGGCACCTCGGGCTATGGAGGGACGGATGTCAACAATAAAATGGCCGCCCTCGTGCTAAAGAAGCAAGGAGACCTAAGATATATTTGTCATTAGTCACATGCATGTATTTAACTTGGAATCTCTTTTAACGTGGGGCAGGTCACACTACTCAACTTGCACAAAACAAACATGGCAGTTCGGCGCCAAAAAAATTGAATGGAGCAGATATCGCCTTATCTCGCCAACGCAAACACTGCACAGCACTGAGAAAACACAGGTATTTTGCGTCTGCATTTTAAGGAGGGGCCCTTCACACACAATTTCTACGGCGCATGGTCAAATCTAGCACAAAGTCCGAAAGTGAAAACTGCAAGTGCTTTTCTTTGTTTTGTGGGCTTGGAGGGTACCCTTAAAGCACTCTCTAAGGGGAAACCGCCGCACCTACATCAGAAGAGGTCAAAGGTGGGGTGTATCTGGGCAGGTGGTTGCATGTGTTGAGGGCCAGCGAGCGATTTGGGGGCTTCGGCTTATTTTACATCACCAGAGTTTGGCCCACAGCAAAACAGAAATATATAAAAGGGAGAAAGCAGTAGGAGGAGACCACGGTAACAACAACGACAAAGGAAAACAGCAGGGATAATTAAGAACATGCAAGAGGGAGCTGGGGAGATAGGTGTGGTATGGAGTTTGGAAGAAAACGATCGAAGACGAGGTAGCCTTGGCATTTCTGGCATTCGGTCGTGCCAGCGGCCGACTCCTATGGCTCCCAAGAAAAACCTACGCCTCTGCACTTCTTTATTTCTTTGTTTTATAAATTTAGCACTGAATGGAAAATTCCCATCTCACTTCTTAACGAGCTCCTGCTGATGCAGCTTCTCTTATACAGAGATAGAAGCATGCCGGTAAAAACCCAACAGTCTGGCAATTATTAAAGTGTTGAAATAAGTTATCTATCCATTACTAGAAATTATTTACTGATGCTCCTAAACTTCCGGCATTCAAAACTAAAGGGAACATTAAAATGGACAGAACCAGTAAATATGGCAAAAGCTGAAAGCAGTAGCAAGACAATGCATCCAAGGGTCGTTCCATGAACCAGGAACCTTCCTCAATATATCCCTCCTCTTCCTCACCCCTCAATTATATGTCAATCAGTTGAATAATGCCTGCTGTATTTTTTATCTTAAGTAATTAGCGTCTGGTATAGTTCAAACGGAATTCTATATATCGCAACAGGTCCTGGTGCTAAGAGCAACTCAAAGGAAAACTGGAATTCTGACTTTTACAATGGCTACAATCTGTAACCAGATGAAAGCACGCGCTCTGTTTGAAGGATAGGCATTTTTAATTTCAAATTGCCATAATTGTCTCTCTGCTAAGACAGCTCTCTCTGCTGACACCTTGCGAAGCTGCACCGAATATATAAGAAGTAGCAGCAAACGATATATTTGTTCCACCTGCTTTGTGTTTTTCCTCACAGCTTCCCTTGAAGGATATATACCTCCTGCTATCTAAAATGTAATATGACCTTTAATTTGTATCGTTCGTCTGGAAGTGCTATGAAAACCAAATGTACACTGTACAAGCAATGGGAAGGTCAGTGTGAAATGAAATTTATGTTACCCATTATCGCCATTGCAGGAATGAGGGAAGAAATATATTATGCAATACGAAGATTTCCATTCCAAAGGCATTCACATTTCTCACTGGGACTCCACTCACTTCATACCTTTTGATGACACTGCACTCCAGCTGCCTCTCGAACACTGGACCACAAAATGCCCAGAATTGGTGGAAAGAACACACCGATGTATGATACCTGTGACTGCATAAAATATGAAGCGCCTTTTCCAACAGAAGAGAAGCCAACTAGAGCCATGGCTGTCAGTAAATAGAGAAATGTATTTGAAGCTCAAGGGGTCTGAACTGGATGGGCAAGTGCTGGTTTTGCAAGGAAGGGAAGAGGACTCCTAGCTGTGATACGGATTCGCCATTTTTTATTTTTGGGGAATTAAACTCATCAATAGATGCAGAAGATCATGTATCCAGGGAAGGAAGTTCATTGCTTTGCTGTAGACTAGGGAGTGCGCCTAAGTCTATAAAAGAGGGAAGTCATTCTTCCCTACTGCACTGAAGTACTCCTTCCTTCTTGTCAGATCCAAGAGAAATTAGGTTTCCAGCATTTAGCTTGAGGCCTGGTTGTTCCAACCTCCTGCTCACCCACAGGACTAAAGAGAATACTGATCCTGCTAGCTGTGCCGGTTTGACCCCTGTGGAACTCTGGGCGGGGAACGTCCTGTTCCTTGCCTTGAGCATTCCAGCTAATGCACTGGTACCTTACAGTGAAATTATGCAATTTAAGAAAGTGGACCAGTATGAGGCGTGAGACCTGAACATCTGAGAGCTTTCTTCAAGGAGGCACTGCTACCAAGAAATGAGTAGTTACAAGTGCATGGACTCTTTTAAGGAAGGGGACTCTCAAAGATTTTGGAGTTTCATACAAAGGCTAAATAATGATTGTGGCTGAGAATATCCTCATGTTATTGTACAGTCCACATCAAGATTTTCTATGTTATTATTACATTATAAGCAAGTCATTGATCAACTTGGAGTGCAAAAGGTCGAATAAACTACAAGTATCGCCACCACTGGGAAGCTTCAAACTATCTATATTAGAGCATATGTGGCAGACCAATTCAATTCGAATGTTGGAGTAAAGAAAGCCAGGAGAAAATGGCATTTCTGGCCCGAATGGGCTTGTGACCAATAAATACTCTTATTTAAAGATGATTCCAAGTGTTGGCTAAAATGGCCGGGGACAAAATGTACTGTTGCTATTGCCTGTACTACTGGACAAACCCATAGTGCACCCACTCTATAAGAAAGTAGACCCTGGGAATGCAGTTAACTACGGTCTCACAGTCTTCTTAGTTGTTAAATAAAAATAGTATGCTTGTATATTATATAGGACCTGGAGATCTGGGCTTCTGGGAAAGGTTTTATCCATGTTCTTCAAACTGGATCTGGTAACGGTTGTGAAACACTATATTTTAGCTGTATCCACGTTATTCCACAATCAGGTGATATCTTAGCACACTATACTATGCCCTGTTTTATTTTATTATAAACCTATACTGACTAAATAACTGCAAAATAAACCAGACACTTCAACATGCATGAAGCCACTGAAAATTCTGGCACATTTAAGGTGTCACACTCGTCCCATGCCAAAGAATACATTTAATACCTCCAAGCATCACTGATGACAACACAATCAAATATCATTCACGGAGTAGAAAGACATTTTGAAGCAGCAAATTAACAAAGGAATTACCCCCTTAGTAGGACTTCACATCTGAATAGTTTCCATAGCAACCAGAAGTACATCTATTGGAGACCCCAGATAATCTTAAATTTCCTTAGACAGCCTCTGGATTCATAAATGGGCCCCATAAACTACATTCCCTGGAACAAAGCCTCTACAGATGTGGTCTCCTTCACTCTCCAATGTTGAGCAGTGTTCTGTTACACCAGGATTAAATCTAAGTTCAAAAGAGCTTTGCAGTGTTTAAGCCTTCACAGATATATAGAAAGCTAAGTTTAGGGTTAAACACAGCACACCAACCAAAATTACAGAGTATGCTCAAACTCTATGAAAGGAATCCTTATCTGATGTGAGGCACCCCAAATATTGCATGGAAGAGTCCCAGCAAAAACACCACAGACACACCCTAAAGTAGTACAAACAATGCACATAGTTTCACTAAATTTAAATGGGCAGCAATTGCTCCCTCCCTGGGTTCTACATAATGCATTAACTTATTCTACCACATCTTCTGCTCTTAATGTGTATTCAGGACCTGCCTGATCACAGGTGAAGGGTATCTATGGTCAATAAAAGAAGAACAACTGAATTGGGTAATTACATCTGTTGTTGAAGTGCCCAAAAAATTAGTTCGTAGTAGATAGCACATAAACGGTCAATATTTATTGTGCTACTAGTAATTTCCACAGAGGCAGATTTCTAAATTCTGCCTATTTGCACTATTAAGCACTGCTCGGGGACCAAGGTAGACATGTTACTCTTCGTTAAAACTCCAATATATTGGTCCGAGCACAGAAAATTGAGGAACACAGTTCAAATATGGTAACCGCCAGATGCCTGTGCTCTATGAAGTATTATTTAAACTAAGTGGTGTAATTTCTGTATGGCACACATCGGGAAGAAAGCCATGCTCCTCTGCTGCTGAACTCAGTATCCAAACGCTTTGCACGGTGGTATCACCCCCTTTCCATTTGCAACAACCAGGGACGCCTGTGCACTCACTTGAAAACAAACTTAGAGCAGTGGAAGTCTGTCTGCCCCCTTGTGCACAACCCACTCATCTTTTATTGAACTCCCTTGCTCAGGCCACTGGAGTATCTGCACATTCAGGAACCATTTTTTCCCCCAACAAAAAAACACCACCTCCCCTCCCAAAATCCCGACTTGAAATTTCAGTATCAAAAGGAGGATGGATTAAAAAAAAGCAGACATACGGGTGATGCATGCTTTTTGAAGCATGGTCAGTCGTACCTAGAAGATCATCAGCCAGTGGCATGGCCTCATTAGCATTAGAACTCCATCCCATGGCCATAAACCATCTATCTAATTTATTTAGTACTGTGTTTATGACTCAGGGGGGAATGCTTCCTTTGTTCCTTACAAAACAGTGTTTTTTCTTCATAAAAGTACTTAGGAGAGGAATCACTTTCCTTACATTATTTGTGCTGCACACAGGTTCCTAGGGATATTTGGCTGCCGGCTGAACCCCGTATCGTGAGTCGGGAACCACCCCCTGCCTACTCGGGAGGCAGTCATGACGTCGGCCCCTGCGGCATCTGACCCGACGTAAGTGAGGCTGGACAAAATGCTTGCTGGCATTACCGACATTAGGAGCGACCTTGGTGGCCACAAGGTGCGGTGAAGCTGAGCCTCTTTAAGGAGGATCCGCGTAAACGTTCAGAAAGGTCTCCACGACCAAGTCATCCATATAAGCCCTCCAACCTGCAACTAAGGAAATTGCTTTCCAGACAGCGAAGCTTACCAATACAGTCACTTCCTGGAGAGCAGAGTGGAGGATGCAGAGGGGAGATTAAGTTGCAATTACCTCTGTATTGTGTGCTTTCCGGCGGGGGCGGTAGGGACGGATCCTACAGCTTTCTTTGAGACGTGGCTTTCTACAGCTGTGGCACCGTGGGTTTATTCCTTTTCTTGCAGTAGAACGGGACCACCCGATGCGTGTGCGGTGCCCTTCGGCTGGTGGCCCACTGCACCCCACTGCGGCCGGAGGTTGCAAAGCTCCTAAACTTTAGAGACAAGGACGCAATACTTTGGGCTGCTAGGCAAATAGGCCAGCTTGCCTTTGAAAATGCAAGAATTCTCCTGTTACCGGACTACACAATGGCATTTCAATGTTAGAGGGCTTCCTTTTTGGAAGGCAAGAGAAAACTGCGGGATGCAGGCCTCACATATTCATTGTTCTTCACTGCCAAACTTAAAGTGGTTGCATACCAAAAACATACTTTTCATGGAGCCGGAGGACCCCTGGGATTGGGCTTTGGGAGCTGTAGGAGTCAGAGTCTGCTTGTGGAGACCGGCACCCACTGCTTTCCTGGCCTAAACGTAAGCGGCACAGCCGAGCCAAACCAGCCACTGGTGCTCCAACCCCAACTCATGCTAGGCAGGAACATGTGCAGGCGCTGGCTGCTGCGGCTAGAGTCTGCACCCATGGCGATTCTCCTGTCACTGATGACTCGGGAGAGGTGCGGTCGGGACACAAGTCAGACACCTTGTGGTCTAGTGTTGCCTCCATCTTACTTCCCAGAATGACCCCAAAAAAGGCTGATGACATTGATCACGAATGAGAACCCCCCCCCCCTTACACTTGGTGGCCTGCAGACGATCACTCCCTTTGTCCGCCCTCCGTGCTGCAGCGCTATTGCTCTGTGCGCTCCAGCTGCCGGGCGTCCCTGCGTCTACCTAGATGTTAATATTCTCCTCACATTTGGCTCCCCTTTGTGTCTCCCCCCTTTGCCCTTGTAGTCTGCCTCTGCAGTACAGTTGAGCCACGACCCACCCAGCCCCCACCTCTGTTCGCACGAGGCGCTCTGGCACTCTTGCTAGGTACCTGGGACACCCATGTTCGCAGAACTTATGGTTCTCTGTTTGGGCAGCCAGATGATTCTCTGCCATCCTGGGAAAGGGAGTTGTTTTTTCTGTTTTGTTGTTGTTACAGAGCCTTACATATATGTGTACTACAAACTGGGTGGGATCTATCCGTCGGTTTCACCTAGCCACAGTCTGGGGCACTTCCTTTCCCGCAGCCCCCTTCCCCCATGCCACCCTGTCAGTAGCTAGTGCATGTCTAGGTTGTCATTTCTAACCTGGAATGTGTAGGGGTGGACACAGCTCAGAAGCATTATTCCATCTACCAATACATTAAAAGGCGAGGGGCCCATATTGCTTTCTCACAAGAAGCCCACATAGCAAAGTGGGAGGAACTTAGACTTCAAAGACGTTAGAGGGGTAGATGTTTCTGCATAGTATATTCAAGCTATGTGAGACGGTCGCTCATACGAGTACGACGGGCAGACCCCTTTAAGAGTGTGGTGGCTGAGGTGGACCTGGAGGGCCATTATGTGTTTGTGGTGGGCCAGCTGGAGGGCTCAGCTGATTTACTGGGGAGTGGGTACTTGCCAAAAGCTGTGCAGATGCAGTTCCTGGCTCTCGTGTCGTGCCTACTGACCAGATGGTCTCATTTACCTTGGATTACAGGAGGAGATTTTAATTGTATATTGAACCCTGAGTTGGATAGATCACATCCCCACTCCCATGCTCTGGAGCTATAGGTGCTGCATCCTACTTGTTACAGTGGCTTATTCACTGGTCCTTAATCAATAACTGGAGGGTGCTGTACCCGAATGCCAGGGAATATTCCGCCCACCCACTGCCCCCTGACCTATATGTCCATCTTGATAGTCTCCTCTGTCTCTCTGCCATACAGCTCGAAGGCACAGGAGCAGAATACATTTGGAGCACCCTCTCCGATCACAGCCCGCTTCTGCTGCATATTGGGTGGGGGAAGCCTACTCCGCCAATATTAACCTGGCACTTACAACTTATTGCCCTGAAAGACCCCATCTTCAGTGAAACGACTTGTGAAACGCTACTCAGTTATATCGCTGAGAATAGCGGGACTGCAACCACAAGTCAAACAAAGTGGGCATCCTTCTAGACTATGGTGCAGGGGGGGCACTTCATGAATACGATAATCGGGGCATGGGGCGCGCTCAGCCGAGAGTGCACCCAGGTGGAATCCTCCTTAGGGCGACCTGATAGGGCTCCACTGGCAGGCGGTGTTGCTCAGGAAGAAATGTCTGACGCGAGCCTTCTTGAATCCTTACGGTATGTAGATAACAGGGCATATCAAATGAAACAACACAGGGACAGAGACAAACCGTATCTTCTTTTGACATAGGTTTTGAAGCGAACGTATGATATGGAGCTGATAACCGCCATCTGCCTTTGCCCAGACATAGGACGCCACCATTCAGGGAGCAATACATGATGCATTCTGCCCACATTTTCAGGCCCTGTACAACTCTGTACTGGTACAGGGACGGTCTAGTGTTCGTGAATTTCTCTCTGCCATCACATTGTCAGTGCTTCCTCTAGAGGAGAAAGACAGGCTCTGAATAGCCCAGTCACAGAGCAGGAAATCCGATGTTCCATTCGGGACTCCCCCACTAACAAAACTCCAGGCACAGACACCCTGCTGCTTGAATTTTATAAAACGTTTGAAGCCCTGCTGGCCCCCAAACTGCTTGAGGTTTATACCGCTGATCTTGCTGTGGGTTATTTGCCCCCAACTATGCAAGAGGCACTTCTGGTTTCACTCCCAAAGCCGAGACAGAACCCGTTGGAGGTCTCCTCTTGTAGACCGCTATCTGTGGTGATGGGCAATGATTACAAGATTCTTAGCAAAATCCTCGCGACACGGCTCATGGGACATATACCGGCGCTAGTCCACCCTGACCAAAACAGGATTCATACCGGGCAGGTCCACCTTGAGAAGACCTTTGACACTTTGGATTTGGGACTATATGCGTGTGGCCTTCCAAAAAAATGGGTATTGGAGACAGGCTGCTGAGGATGATAAAATTGATCTGATTTGCTGTTGTATTTCCTCCCCCCTGCCAGTGGACAGGGGCACACATCAAAGTTGTCTTCTCTCTCTGCTGCTCTTTGCCCTGGTGGTGGAGCCTCTTGCGCAGTGGCTTCGTCAATCTGGACAAGATTGAGGCATACCAGTAGGCAGCGTAACACATCCCGTCTCACAGTGTGCAGATGATGTCCTTGTGTACATCAGGGATATCTGTAGTGGCATAGGTGATATTACATGTATACATGGCGGCTTGAAAGCTGCCTCGGGGTTGAGAGTGATATAAGACCCGTCTGTTTCCACTCAGTCCGGACTGCCCTCCATATCCCATAAAGTTTGGGAACATATTATTACAAGGGAGCTGCCCACCCTTAAATACGTAGGCATAAATATATCATACAACTCAGGATATGCTAGATGATAACCTTGCAAACGTGATTTCATCCTTTCGACCATAAATAACCTTTTGGGTCTCTCTCACGCAGACAGAGCAAGGCTAGGTGGCCCTCACAAAATAGATCATGCTGCCAAGACACCTGTACTATTCCACCAATTTACTGATCCTCGTAGCACATTTAAAACATTGAATGCAATGTTGGGCAGCCTCATGTGGAATAAGAGGAGATATACAGGGAGTGCAGAATTATTAGGCAAGTTGTATTTTTGAGGATTAATTTTATTATTGAACAACAACCATGTTCTCAATGAACCCAAAAAACTCATTAATATCAAAGCTGAATATTTTTGGAAGTAGTTTTTAGTTTGTTTTTAGTTTTAGCTATGTTAGGGGGATATCTGTGTGTGCAGGTGACTATTACTGTGCATAATTATTAGGCAACTTAACAAAAAACAAATATATACCCATTTCAATTATTTATTATTACCAGTGAAACCAATATAACATCTCAACATTCACAAATATACATTTCTGACATTCAAAAACAAAACAAAAACAAATCAGTGACCAATATAGCCACCTTTCTTTGCAAGGACACTCAAAAGCCTGCCATCCATGGATTCTGTCAGTGTTTTGATCTGTTCACCATCAACATTGCGTGCAGCAGCAACCACAGCCTCCCAGACACTGTTCAGAGAGGTGTACTGTTTTCCCTCCTTGTAAATCTCACATTTGATGATGGACCACAGGTTCTCAATGGGGTTCAGATCAGGTGAACAAAGAGGCCATGTCATTAGATTTCCTTCTTTTATACCCTTTCTTGCCAGCCACGCTGTGGAGTACTTGGACGCGTGTGATGGAGCATTGTCCCGCATGAAAATCATGTTTTTCTTGAAGGATGCAGACTTCTTCCTGTACCACTGCTTGAAGAAGGTGTCTTCCAGGAACTGGCAGTAGGACTGGGAGTTGAGCTTGACTCCATCCTCAACCCGAAAAGGCCCCACAAGCTCATCTTTGATGATACCAGCCCAAACCAGTACTCCACCTCCACCTTGCTGGCGTCTGAGTCGGACTGGAGCTCTCTGCCCTTTACCAATCCAGCCACGGGCCCATCCATCTGGCTCATCAAGACTCACTCTCATTTCATCAGTCCATAAAACCTTAGAAAAATCAGTCTTGAGATATTTCTTGGCCCAGTCTTGACGTTTCAGCTTGTGTGTCTTGTTCAGTGGTGGTCGTCTTTCAGCCTTTCTTACCTTGGCCATGTCTCTGAGTATTGCACACCTTGTGCTTTTGGGCACTCCAGTGATGTTGCAGCTCTGAAATATGGCCAAACTGGTGGCAAGTGGCATCGTGGCAGCTGCACGCTTGACTTTTCTCAGTTCATGGGCAGTTATTTTGCGCCTTGGTTTTTCCACACGCTTCTTGCAACCCTGTTGACTATTTTGAATGAAACGCTTGATTGTTCGATGATCACGCTTCAGAAGCTTTGCAATTTTAAGAGTGCTGCATCCCTCTGCAAGATATCTCACTATTTTTGACTTTTCTGAGCCTGTCAAGTCCTTCTTTTGACCCATTTTGCCAAAGGAAAGGAAGTTGCCTAATAATTATGCACACCTGATATAGGGTGTTGATGTCATTAGACCACACCCCTTCTCATTACAGAGATGCACATCACCTAATATGCTTAATTGGTAGTAGGCTTTCGAGCCTATACAGCTTGGAGCAAGACAACATGCATAAAGAGGATGATGTGGTCAAAATACTCATTTGCCTAATAATCCTGCACTCCCTGTAAAGTAGTGCTGGTCAACCTTCAACTGTCAACAAAGTGTGGAGGACTGGGAACTCTAGTGTTCAAACACTATTATCTGGTGGTACAGCTCCAATGACCGACCTATTGGTTGGCCGGGAGCCATCTAGGCTAGGTGAATCGGGACTAGGGCTGAGGTCAGGGCATTGAGGCTTGTGCAGGAATTGTTTTTCCCGGGATCAGTGCTGCCTATATATTTGAATGCCCTCATTCGAGTGGCAGATGAATGCTATCATAGACAACTGAAGGTCGCACCTAGGTTGACGTTGTATGCTTCGGAGATCCCTCTGGGCTCCATCCGCTCATTTTGAGCAATAATGGGTAGGGAGGGAATGGCTCTTTAGGAGTCGGCAGGAGTAGGTACATTGGGGGACTTCTATGAGGGAGCCTTGGTCTCCTTTAGCCTCCTGGCTGAACAAACAGCATTCCTGCAGGTCAATTTTTAGCACACAGGCATCTCATAGTGACACAAGGGTGAATGTGGGGCATTACTGATACGGAGCCCGAGGTACACTCTCTGAAACAGGTCCTTTACACATGGGTAATGGGAGGAGATTGATTACATGGCTCACAAGAGCCACTGCTTACACTGCTCAAGGCGCCCTGAGAGCTCTTCGGCAAGCCTTGGAGCGGGATATAAGACGTTCATTGACCCAGAAGGAATGGGACACAGTGTTGATGTACCCGAGAAAGGTCTTGCGCCATGTCCACTTACAATATGTACAATATAAAATATAACATAGAGTTTACTTAACACCGGCTAAGATCCAAAGGATATACCTTACCACGTCTCTGGATTGCACACATTGCTGGGCCCTAGTAGCCAATATGGTGCATATGTTTTGGACCAGTCCATGAACTAGAGCGATGTGGGTGGAAGTTTGTACCATGCTTTCACATGTCACCGATGGGGGGGGGGGTTGGATTGCATGACTGGCTGATTACAGAGCCTTTCCAGGCACTGTAGGATGGTTAGAGGCGCCAATTGCTTCCTTGACCCGGCACTACTGCTCTTCAAGCGGGCAATTGCTGTGCACTTGAAAGCCTCAACATTGCCTGGTGTGGCGCACTGGTGGAGAGTGACCATCCAGTGGGGCACGGCAGAGGCAGCTGTGCTGCACCACAAAGAAATTTGGAGATTATGAAGGCGCCCCATTGCAGAGGAGTGCGACGAATTGCTTGCTGCCCACCAGGACCTCTCTGGTGAAGATGCGTGAGCTGACCGTCTTGATACAGAATGCACCATGGTGACATGGCTTTCATACAACAGTATTCCCCTCCTTCTGACCCGTCCACCCCTTCACCCCTGTAGGTGGTTCACAATCAGGACCGTACAACCCTAACTCCGTTTATGTTCCAAATGGTTTCCTAGGCTTACAGTCCAGTTTGTGTTACTACTGTTGTATACTATCATACCTTTGTGGAATCTGAATGCAGCAATTAGGCTGTAACTTAGCACGATCAAGGTGATTTTTTGGGCTTATTGATGGTGCCTGCTATGCTGGCTTTAATGCATATTATCAAAACTTAATAAACATGGTTTTAAAAAAAGGAATGAGTGCCAGGTTTACCTATATCTACAACATTCCTGGTTTGCCATTCACCTGCGCAGAAGGCGGCACATGTTTCCTGATTCACTTTTCTTCAAGTGTACAATGGGAAATTAAGAATTCTCATTGACTATTAAAAAGGACTCTTCATGTCTCATCCTGGTTACTGAAGCTCAAGAAGCCATCTAAGACTGACTACGAACATTCTTGGCAAAATAGGTGCCATAAGCTTATTCAACCCACACTTATCCTGTCGCTGTCATATATATATATAATCAGGTAGAGCTTATTTACAACGCTAAGGTTGGGCTGTTTGTAAAGCCTTTTACACATTCATGTGACTCCCTCCCCCGCTCTCCGAGGGCTCACACACATACATCATAAGTTTCACCCTCATTCACAAAACCACTGTGAAACATACACATACACATGATAGTGTTAAGATCGTTAGACAGGGATGCCAGAAATAGCATACACCTGATCTGGAATGGAAGACCTTCCGCAGTGAGGCCGCTAATGGATGTTTGAGCTGGTATGAGGTCCTTACCTCCTAAGTCTTTCTAGGACTACTCTAACCAAGAGCTATGCACATCGTTCCTGGACAGAAAATGTGCAGCAACAGGACACAACTGTGGGTCAAGCCAGGAGTTGAGCAGTGCTGTTTAGTACTACCTGGTGCCCTAAACGCAAATACCAGGGTTGGCATTTATATCAGTGGTGACTGGAAGCATGTTGGCACCTAAGGCCTCACGAGGTCCACTGACTCCTTTCCCTTTGTGGGGTACTATCTAATTTACCTCGCCCCTTTATAAAGATGGGCTGTGGTCTGGATTGTTTTAGATAATCTGCCCACCAAAGGTTTGGACCTGGCCTTGTGCCATGCCATCCAGCCCTAGGTACCACTTGGGGATAATCCATCCTCCAGTAAGGGCTGCCACTACTGTCTAGGGCCCTCGCAAAGGAAGATCTTCACTATCTCTCTTACCTGATACTGAAGCCCGCTAAGTCACCAGAGGACTGTCCCCCAGGCAGCTCTCTTTAACACTTAATCTCTGAATCCCAGGAATCTTCCAGGGCATCCATACTCTTTATTCGTACAAATTTATATTTTGCGGAATTTTATGGCATTTATTTTGTGTTCAGTAACTATTTTATTTTGCAACAAATATTTTGTTTGCCACATACACTTAATGGCTGTAATGTTTTATTGCTAGAATTGGGCGTACATAAAAAACAGAATTGTAGTGCAAGAAGCAGTCATTCATTATTCACAAGGTAATTTCTATAATATTGCCCTGGCCTTCATGATTGACAACATGGGCAGCCAATATTTTAAGAAAAGTGTATTTCAGTGTATCCCATCTTTAAAAATAAATACAGGAAGGGAAACAATGTTTTTTGTCTATATATGTGAAAATCAATGAACATCAGGACTCCAGGCAGTATTATTACAAATAGGGCACACTGTCCCTGGTTGCGCTGGGCACATCTTCAAGTTGATGTGGCTTCACGTTGATGTGGCGGGTGTATACAGGGCTGGATTGCCGGCGACCTTGGAGGGTGGGGTAGGGGCGGAAAGGGAAGGATGGTTCACACATTATATGTTCTGAGGTTTGGAAAATCAATTAAATGCTTTACAAGAAAAAAGGGTGCTGCTTAAAGCAGCAGCTCAATTTTTAGGGTCGAGCCTGCGTCGCATGCGCTTGCGCATGCATATCGCTTGCGAGGCGCTTTAGGAGTTAGAAAAGGGCTCGGAGCCCCGTCCACGTCAAGTCAGTGTCTTTCATTGGTTCGTGGGCTTGCCTGTTAAAATCTGCTTGCTTTCATTAGGGTAAGGCACGCATAGGTCATGCCTTCTCTGGTGGTTAGCCCTCATCGAGCACAGCGACCAAGTACTGAAAACATGCAAGGCTCGCTGTTTCCCGTCAGGTTTGTGGACTACTTTTTCTCTATTTTCGCAGCACGATCTCGCTTGGCAGAAGTCGAGCGCTTTGCATAATATCGACCATGTTACATAGTTAATTGCACTTTTGCCGATAGGTTTCACTACGAGTGAACTGTAGCAG
This sequence comes from Pleurodeles waltl, assembly GCF_031143425.1. NCBI lineage: Eukaryota > Metazoa > Chordata > Amphibia > Caudata > Salamandridae > Pleurodeles > Pleurodeles waltl. Next base: position 952,106,013 of record NC_090436.1, on the reverse strand, counting down.
CACGATCGCACTCTTCTTTTCTTTCAAGTGGCAAGAAAAATCCCAACTGGTAATAGCTGTAACTCGGACAAATGCGAGACCCTAGTGCATTGCAAATGCTTGTTCCCTTTGCAGGCAGCATCCGCCTGCCACTCAAAGGTATGTGTGTTGGTCCCGCTGCAGGAGGGTGACTGCATCCCCCTTGCAAGGAAATATCTTGGGGGGATCCATGGGACCCCTCTAGCCCCATTTAGAGAGCTGCCCTCTTAAGGCACACTGTACACCACCTTCTGACAGCCTCTGTGCCTGACCGCGTGCAAATGACCCCATGCAAATGAAGGAATGCCCTCTTAAGATAGCCAGTAACCTATGAGTGCCAGCACTATCTGTATTACTGAAGGTGCCACACAAGCGTCTGCGGCCCCTTCTGTAGAACAGCAGTGCCCCTGGGGTGCGAAAGAGGGCACACACGCTTGTTGCACTCCCTGGCACTTGTACATAATATGGGCCCAAGAGCCTTATGTAAGTAATACTGCCTTCGGAGCTCCATTTGGGTCACACTGTGCATGCCTACTTCTTATTATGGTACCGTTTGTTCTTCAGTTTATTTACAGAAAATGGAAGCCTTGAAATTACAGAACTTCTCGTGTCCCCTGGTTACCTCTTCATGGTGCTACTGCTCAACAAATACAGGTCAAGATACAACACTGATTGCAGTCACTTCGATAAAAGCTGACAGAGATTATTCTGTGTACTAAACCAACAAAAAGGTAATACATTAACATCACGAAACACACGGAAAACGTACTCAACATGATCAAATAAAGATCCTTCGGTTCTCACAGCAACAAGCAATTAGCCGAAAGCACAATGCGTGTATAAAGGCATGTCTATGAACTCAGTTGAAATTCGGACAAAGGGTGTACTACAGATAGGATCCGTTACTGTGAGAAAGTCACGGATGGAAATCAAAGACAGCACTGGCCAGCTGATGGAAGACAGGCCTCTAAATGAAGGTCAGGACTCACAGCACCATCCAATACCTCCAGTTATTACTCACACATGAAAACTTGCAGGACAATCGGGAAGCAAAAAAGCTCAGAAGCAAAGCATCTTGGCTAGAACTTCGAACACAGCACAAACTTACAAGACATCTTAATACCAGCAACAAAACAGCAATTGTTCTCACACACCCTCTTACCAATCACAACTAGGGGTATGTGAAACTGTGCAACTTATTTTAAAAACAAATAATCACATTTTATACATATTTTACACTGGTTAGCCAGTATTCTGCATAACTTTTTTTCTACAGCAGGATATAGTTTATGTTAAACAAACAAAAACCTTGAATCAGTGGCGTAAAAAAGGTCCCCGCAGCCCTTGCGGTGGGTGGAGTGGGGGGCAACCTCCATCGGGACCCCTCAGAATAGTACACTGTGCACGGGCGAAAGGCCACTGACTGGTTGCAGGGGGCCCATTATATGTACTTTGCAGGGGGGGGGGTTCCTTTAAGTTTCCTTATGCCACTACCTTGAATGACACAGGTGGGAGACTTGCTTGAGCAAAAAATCTGACAGGGAGATCTGCTCTTCACAAACCAATTTCCCACGGCTGAAAATTGTGCAAAATGGTGTTAAAGAAAACTATAGAGTTTTCCCATGGTCATTAATATCTATCCCCGGCTTGATCATAGCTCACAAACAAAATCAGGCCCTGGTGTGAGATGTTACCCTGGAAACCAATGTGCTAAACTATGGAGCCCCATTGGAGAAAGGAGTCTATTTAAATACGTATAACATAATAACACATAACATAATGTAACATATAACGTGTAACACTGGAAAACGAGCACTTCTCTGCGGAATCTTTTCAAATCATCTCATTTCGTAAATGTCACGTTAACATCCCGTTTCCGATGTAGCAGCTAACAGATCTATTGAACTTTTTTGTAACTGATTCAATTTTGGCAGAAGAGAGAAGTGAAACAGAATAAAGGCAGATTAAGTGATATAACCAAAATCACCCAATTTTACTCAAACGAGGAAGCCGAGGCACAAACTCAAGTCTCCTGGTCCCACTCGGCAACGTAGAGGTTTGGACCACATTTCAATAAAAGTGTTTTTTCAGCTAATAGCTATTTACAATATCCCCAAAGGAAAGAGCCACATTAATATAGTGGTCAATATATCATTTTTCATAAATAAACTTCCATCTTCTCTTCCTTTATACTTCTGGCGGTAAAGAGGTCACCTGCAGCTAGCCAGCCACTGATGCTGACGTACCCCGCACCATGGCGAAGTAATACTTGCAACAAATGCTCCTCGCACATCCCTGTGGGCTCTACTTAGTTCATTGCAGTTAAGAAGTGCATCTCTCAACTACAAAACAGCTGTAAAACGACTCACTTTCAGCTCACAGCTATGCAACAGTCTATTAAGTTTGTGCACAACATTCTTCAAAAACGCAACAAATACTCAAGTTTAACGTACATGGCTTCATATTGTCGTTACATGCACAACCACCTCTAAATTAACATATGAACAAAACTATACTTTTGTAGAAACTAATAACACCCCTTCGGCTGCTGCTACACTCACTGAATTGATATCACAGGGAGATAAATCATTTTTAGGACATCTTATGGATCATCTGACTGTGAGGACAGGGACCTAGACGTTTGACTGCGAAATCCAAAACCAGTATTTTGCCTCATCAATCAGCCAAACAAGACCTTTGAACACAGGAAGGTTCACTATTTCTTAAGAAAGAGAAGCCATCTTTCTCTTTGCGAGAGCCTACATAAATGAGGCCGGTGTGGTCAATTCATCCCGGTGATGCTCCTGAACTGGAACAGTGACCAGTTATCCGGTCACAACAATGTATCTCGTTCCTGAGCATTGCAAGCATTTCAGAGAACTACCAAAAGGCGTGACAGTAAAAATGCACATCTCTCAGTCAACTGTCACGGCATCCCCAGCAGTACAATTTATGTTTTGCCAGTCTTTTCCTAAAATCTCACAAGTTTAAAATGCTGCATAAATGGTCGTCGGTAATGTTAACAAAGGACAATCCTAAAAGAAACATTTAAAAAGATTTATACACCCGATTGCCAACATGTCCAGCATGTAGTAAATCCCAACAAGGAAAGGGCCAGATCTGAAACCGAAATCGACTCTAGCAGAAATATACAAACCCCTACTGCAGGAGGGTGTTGATAAAAGGAACATGTGGGCTTCAATAGTAACATCATAGCAGTCCACCCAGCTCAAAAACATCCCACTAGCCAGCACCCATCAGGAAAATGCCAGAATTGCCCTGGAGAAGGCTGTATGCGTGATCCAAAGCGCAATCTTACTGAATATTATTTTGCTGATGTCTGACACAGCCTGGCACCTCTTCTGGAGCAGCAGCCACGGTGTGTGATGTTGTCAGCGTACAGTGCCCAGCCTCTAACCTCCTCCTCAGATCACCCACTGGTTCTGAGCATGTCCTGGGTCACAAGACTTGCAGATGATTCATACCGGTATGGCCAGTGATGAGGAATATTGAGTCAGGACCAGAGCACTGACTCACACACTTCAGTCCACCAACACGCTGTACCTGCCTCTGAGACGCCACACTAATCCCATATTCCATTGTCAATGACAAGTTGGTACACAGTCATATGACCTCAAAATATCATTCTCTGGAAATGTGGGTCAGTGCAAAAATAACACACTGCTTATTGCAGAGACTGGTGTCACGTAAGCTAACTCTGTTTTAACTCTACACCCAGTGAACGGGACTGCTCCTAGGAATACTGTATATCAAGATCCTTGACTATCTATCTACTGAATAATAAAGGAGGACTCACTTTGTCTAATGTTCCAAGTGCTATAAAGTGCGATGATAATGTAATAATTTCGTGGTTCTAAGAGACGCTGCCTTCAAGGTGCTATTATCTACTTTCCTAAGGGTACATATATCTCTCTAGGCCAGTTCAGCTAACATTTACAACGTGGCGAACTGTCTGGTTATTCGTCTGGGGCCTGTAGTGGTCACCAAGCACTCCAAAAATTAGAATGCTATGAGTCCCTACTAACCAAGGCAGCAGACACTCGCTCTGTGATGCGCCAACCCACCTGCCTCTCCAGATGGAAATGAAGGAGCCACAGCCTACCTCAAGCGTGGTGGTCTGGGGCAAGATTATGTATGCACAGTGCAGTGAAGCTCTCATGCTGCACCGAACATGTGAATGTCCAGCCAGAGCTGCCAGTACGCATCACTTTAATAATAACTCAACATCATCTAAATATTTTTGCAGAGTAGGTGGGAATTCAAATGGTCGAGAGTACACAACATATTCTGCACATTAACCAATCAAACAGTAATATAACACAATATAGTAGTGAAACCAGTGCCCACGGCTATACACATTGTATATTGTTTGAGATCACTAAAAGAGTGCAAACACTAGCAGATAAGGAAAAGCACAATATATAAAAAAAAGCTGTTACCGAACCACTGATAAGCCACGCCTGCAAACGTATAACAAACACAATCAATAAGTGACTACAATAAAAAAAAACCTGCAAAGTGTAGGATCACAATTGTTTCTCCAAAATGAAGTTACTTTGTCAGTTCATAATAATCACTCTTTGCAACCCTAGAATGTGAGACAACCTAAAACGTACAAAAGCTTTGACAATGATAATCAGGTAACCTGCAACAGATCGGGCAGTTTATAGAAGCTTATTTACCGAGTCAAAGTAGCACTGATGTCAAGTAACCAAAATACCTGGGGTTGCGGAAATGACAACTCTTTGAACCATATGCCACAGTAAATCACCATGATTGTTGACACTGATGACGTCACGGGTTGCAGCATAAAATACGGTTAGGACAAGAACAATTTGTCAAACAAAAAGCAGCAGTAAATTGTGTTATAATAGTCACATATGTTCACCATTGATAACGCATCATAGTACAGTTTTTTTTAACCTGGGCACCATTTTTGTTGATTCTGGAAGGCCATCATTCAGAGAGAAGAAACCTTTGCTGGATGGTGTCTCTTGTTTTGTTGCTGTTTGGTGGTGGGGTTACTAGAGTTTGTTGAGTGTTAAAATGTAAAATGGTTTGTGCGATAAAGTGAGATATGCCTATGGATGGGTGTCCCACAGTGCTTTATATTTTCTGTCAACATGGGGAGATGAACTGTTTTTTGCTTAGCCACATTATATTGTTTTTTGTAGAAGAATCACAATTTAGGTCGGTGTCTTACAGTGCAGTGCTGTGTTAGTACGGTGGGGCCTTCACTCGCAGTAGTTTTATTAATGTTTCTAGGGTTTATGCTGGAGCGGTGTATGACAGTGCCAATGTCTGTACAGCATTTTGTCAAATATAAGGCTTTGATGCCACCATGCAAGCATTACGCTGATGGAGTTCTGTCTAGGGTGTGCTGTTACATTGGGACCTTTTGTGGCCAATGATATGTGTTTTTTACAGTGCTCCTGGATTTTCAATATCAGCCCAAATGTTCTATATCAGTGATGAGTCGTTTGTGTGTCGTCTATCATTTATTATATGTAGGCTTTTGCAATGGCTACTGACAATGCATTATTGTGGTCACTGATACACAAATCCTGCAGCAATAATATTGTGAGGCTTATGACACTGATTAAATCTGAAGTAACAATGGGAGCATTGTTTACGCTACTTTTGAACACGGTTTAGTCACAGTATTCATTTAAACCTGTAGTTTGGTTTTAGTTTGGCTTATTAATCTGGCTCCCTTCTTCATACAGATGGCTTGCTTGTGTTTCAAGGTTACAGGGGAAGAGTGTGTGAGAGAAATCAAATAATACGAAGGGAGAGATATACTTAGGGTGCAGGTGTGTGTTTTGGGATTTCTTAAGACTAACCACAGATGCACAGTTAATGTTTTCAAAGCATTTACCTGACATACGTTTCGATGGTCACAGTCTATTGTGCAAAGTGTTATGCTCGTATTGTTTACAAACATCTCAAACACACAAAAAATAATAACCACAAAGCGGCCTCGTCGGCCCCAAGCCAGTGGGTGCAGCTACTGCACTTCAAGGCCTCTAAAATGCTGCCATGATCCAGGGCTTGTACTGATGGGTTACAGGAGGGCCTGCCCATCCCAAACTGCAAGGAATCGGTCTCCCTTCTAAGAGCTCATCAAAAGGTTGTTCCCGAGGAGCACTAAGGGTCAGGAATTCAGAGACTCGCACAATCTGGCTAAAAAGGAAAAACGCACGTGATCTTTCCGGGAGCACAAACTATGGTAGCTATGGCACACCTGCAAAGGTTCTCAGGGACTTCTGTCTTTATAGGCTTGCTGTAGAGGTGTACGTTTCGGTGTAAAAAAGCATGCTTTACAGCAAATACACACATGAAGAAGGCATGTATGCAGCCCTCTTAATATCTGTGGGCGTACATGGGCCTTAATACTGGTGTAATCACTGATTGTGATGCATGCATGTTGAATGGTTTTCGATTGGTTTGGATGGGGAGTCGTTTGCTTCTGATTCTGGGGTTGGGGAGTTAGGTTGGTTCTAGTTGTTTGTGGGATTTTTATTGGGTGGCTCCCACCTGTTTTTTTCGGATACCATTGTTAGAATGATGGACCCTTATCATGTGGGTCTAAACAGACCACCCCCCTCTCAGACACCTGTCCTACAATAATTAATCTCCCAAACGGCATCCGCCATAAATTAATGTCCGGTGTCTCAGAAATATGTTGAAGAGGTACAAAGTATATTCTTAAAGACGAAGAATGACTATAGCCCTACTACAAGAAACCCACCTTACTACATCTGAGGGGCTGGCTCTCCATAAAAGATGGTGGACTAGGTGTATGCCACTTCCTATTCAGCTTTTGCTAGAGGTGGTTTGCTGTGGGTAAGGACGTGAGTGCCCTTCCAGAAAACAACTGAGCTAATAGACCCAGAGAGAAGATACGTGGTAATCACAGGAAGGATAGCGGGACTCGACTTAACGACAGTTGACATCTATGCCCCCAGTACTGATCAGGGAGGGTTCACTGCAGAATTGTCCAGGGTTTTTGCACCATATCTGACACACACTGTCTTACTGGGAGGGGACTTCAATAGCATTGCTGAGCCTGCCCTTGATCGGTCCCACCCACCTCCGGGAGATTCCCCTGTGAACCAGTTGAGACGCATCTTCTCCACTTTGCAGCAACAGTGGGAAATTGTGGACCACTGGAGGCAACTGGACCCTGGGGTATGTGACTATGCATTCTATTCAGGCATGCACAAACTTCATGTTCGGCATGATACCTTCTTATGCACCCCTACTGTACAAGGAGCAGTGCACATTCTAGAATATCTATGCTGTACGACTTCGGTTTGTTAAACCTGGCATCCTTGGCGTGGTCTCCCCTAACCTTTTGCCTCTACTTCCCAGGTTGTTTCTGTGTGCTGGGCTCTGTTTTTGCTGTTTATGGTACTCTGAGCACTTTACCACTGCTGACCAGTGCTAACTCGCAAGTGGTCCTGTATAAATTATTATATGTATAATTGGCTCTTCCATGATTGGCATATTTGATTTTCTAGTAAGTCCCTAGCAAAGTGCACTAGAGATGCCCAGGGCCTGTAAATCAAATGCTACTAGTGGGCCTGCAGCACTGGTTGTGTCACCCGCATTAGTATCCCTGTAAACATGGCTCAGACCTGCCACTGCAATGTCCGTGGGTGCAGTTTTAAACTGCCAATTCGCCTTGGCAAGTGTACGCACTTGCCAGGCCTAACCCTTCCCTTTTTATACATGTAAGGCACCCCTAAGGTAGGCCCTAGGCAGCCCCATTGGCCGGGTGCAGTGTATGTTAAAGGTGGGAAATGTACTGATGTGTTTTAGATGTCCTGACAGTGAAATACTGCCAAATTTGGTTTTCACTGTTGCAAGGCCTAGCTCTCTCATAGGTTAACATGGGGAATGCCTTTAAATAGCCTTAAAGTGCAGCTTCCCTTTGAGAGCAGATAGAAATGTGGAGCTTGGGGGTCTCTGAGCTCACAAGTTAAAAATACATCTACTAGTGAAGTTGTTTTTTAGATTGTTAGCTTGAAAATGCCACTTTTAGAAAGTAGGCATTTTCCTGCTTTAACCATTCTGTGACTCTGCCTGTTTGTGAATTCCCTGTCTGGGTCAGACTGACAGTTAGGCTGTTTGTGAACCTCCTCTAGAGAGTGGTACAAAGGAAGCTGGGGTGCAGCCTGCATATCCTGATGAGCCATCTGGGCTAGAGTGGAGGGAGGAGTGGTCACTCACACCTGAAAGGGCTGTGCCTGCCCTTACACAATGTAGTCTCCAACCCCCTGGTGTGTGCCTGGGACCTGGCCTGGGCAAGGCAGAATCTTGTGAAGAACAGAGACTTTCCTTTGAAGTTTGCCTACTTCAAAGGCAGAAAGGAGTATAAGTAGTGGACCCAAAACCCCAGACTTTAGATCACTTCTGGAATCAGGAGGAACCTCTGCTAAGGAGAAGCGCCAAGGAAGCTGAGGAGAAGTGCTGCCTGTGGCTGAGACTGTGCTTTGTTGGGCTATCCTGCAGTTGCTGCTTCCGCCTGTGAAAGGGGATAAAGACTGGACTTTGTTGTGCATTCCTACTTGAGAGGTATCTCCAAGGGCCTAGAGTAGAGCTTGCCTCCTGTTTTGTTTGAAAATTCAGGGACAGCAAAGGCTTCACCATCCAGTTTTGAGTCTACATGCTGTGGACTTTAGCTTGCCAAAGGGTGCCATTCCAGTTCCTGGGCCCCTGGAAGTGAATTTCTGGATAAATCCTGTGAAACGATGCTGTGCAACTTCTTTGAGGTCGCCACTGCACGGAACCCGCCACGCGGCCTGCACCTGAAGCCGTGGACCTCGCAGAAGTGCGACGACCCCAACGACTCCACAGGCCTCGCATCGTCGCAGCCATAGATCCCACACGACTTCGCTGAGATCGGAGTGTTGTAGCACCGACACTGATGACACCCGACTCCGTCGCAACGCCTGTGACCCCGTGACGTGAGCGTGACCCCGTGAGGTCACCCTGCAGCATTGTGACTTTGCCAGACTTTGTATCTGCCGGTGGTACCAAGGGACCGACACCTCGCAATCGACAACGCCTCACCTCCACCGCTCTGCAGTAAGAACCCGACGCCGCTGCGCAACGCCTCTGCTCCTCTGCTCCACAGCACCGGAACCAAAGCCGCATCGGATCGAGCGATGCCTCGCTCCCTGACTCCGTGCACCAGCCTGTTTTATACTTGTTTTACAAAGGTACTGTACTTGGGGGTCTGTACGACTCCATAAACGGTGCCAGTGGCATCGTATTGTAGGAAACGACTCCGTTATGACACCGCTTAACATCAAATTGCAGCATTTGAGCCTCTAGGCACTATTTGTGTGTTTTTAAATTCTAAGATCATATTTTTAATGGTGTATTGTGGAATTTTATCATATTTGGTCTTTAGAAAGTAGGCATTTTTCTGCTTTAACCATTCTGTGACTCTGCCTGTTTGTGGATTCCCTGTCTGGGTCACACTGACAGTTGGAATGTTTGTGAATCTCCTCTAGACAGTGACACAAAGGGAGCTGAGGTGTAGCCTGCATATCCTGATGAGCCATCTGGGCTAGAGTGGAGGAAGGAGTCGTCACTCTATCTGAAAGGGCTGTGCCTGCCCTCACACAATGTAGTCTACAACCCCCTGGTGTGTGTCTGGGGCATGTGAATTTGCTTTGTTGGGCTATCCTGCAGTTGTTGCTTCTGCCTGTGAAAGGGGACAAAGACTGGGCTTTGTTGTGCATTCCTGCTAGAGAGGTATCTCCAAGGGCTTGGAGTAGAGCTTGCCTCCTGTTTTGAAGCTTCAGGGACATCAAAGGCTTCACCATCCAGTTTTGAGTCTACATGCTGTGGACTTTAGGTTGCCAGAGGGTGCCATTCTAGTTCCTGGGACCCTGGAAGTGAATTTTAGGAGAAATCCTGTGAAACGACGCTGGACGACGCAGTGCAACTTCGCTAAGGACGCCACTGCACAGAACCCGTGACGCCGCCTGCACCTGAAGCCATGACCTCGCAGAAGCGCAACAACCCCAATGACTCCACAGGCCCTGCATCGCTGCAGCCACAGATCCCACACAACTTCGCTGAGATCGGAGTGTCGTAGCACAGATGTTCGTGACACCCGACTCCGCCACACCACCTGTGACGTGAACGTGACCCTGTGAGGTCGTTCCGCAAGCACCGTGACTTCGCTGGACTTCGTATCTGCCAGAGGTACCAAGGGACCAGCACCTCCCAATCGATGCCGTCTCACCTCCACCACTCTGCAGTTAGGACCCTCTGCCCCATAGCACCAGAACCGATGCCGCATCGGATCCATCGAAACCTCGCTCCCCGACTCTGTGTACCGGTCGGTTTTCTACTTGTTTTACAAAGGTACTGTACCTGAGGGTCCGTATGACTCCATAAATACATAGATGCATGTGAAGCATACCACCCTGGACAACCCCTCATGTCTAGTTTTCAGAACTTTCTGGGTCAGGTAAGTGCTTCCAGGTGGCAGCCTACCCAATCCCAAAAAGTGCGGCTGTTCACTATAGCAAGTGGGATAATACTGGGAGTTGGCCAAACTCTCCTGGCCCTTTTGTAAAAACAACATCCAAAAGAATCAAATCTCCTCTAGCTTGCCTCTGAGCTGGGAGCTTTAGTCCGCAGGGGAGCAGAAACACTGCAGAGGTTTTAAGGGTGAGGGCTGGGTCTCAAGTTAGGCTGGGTAAGACCCACCATTTTATTTTTATTAAAAATATATATTGCTTCCATACAGAGGGCTTTCTGCCCCCTCTCCCCCACCAGCGGCAGATTGCTGGTAATTATCCCATCTGGCCCCAGGGGGGCAGAAAGACTGTTGGCCCATTTAATTAGGGTGGGGCAGTTCCCATCCTTATATTTAAAAAAAAGTAAAAATCCCTTGCATAAAGTGGTCTTTCTGCCAGTCCTGGGGACAGATCAGGGGTAATTACCCCAGTGCCTCGGGGGGGGGGCAGAAAGACTGTTACCCCATTTATTTGGGGTGGGGGCATAGACATGCCCATGGTGGAAAGCTCCAATCCCGATGTTTAACAAAAATCCCTGGCGTCTAGTGGGCTTTGTTGGGGGAGTAAATTGGAGGGGCAGAAACACGGTTTCCCCATTTTGGAGGGTGGGTCATAGCCAAACTCGTGCTGGGTAGCATCCACCCATACAATCCTAAAAAACATTAATCTCTGGTGCCTAGTGGGCTCTCTGCCCCCTCCCCCCCAGTTGGGGCAGATTGGTGAAAGCCTTAACATATTCAAATGAACAAGGAGGAGCTCTTGCCCAAGGGGTCGCTGACCCTATCCCTGGTCTCTAGTCAGTGAATTTCTGCTTGTGGATCATTCCTCTGGGGCGATCCCCAGGTAAGAGGTACCATTGTAAAAGAGGGATTTCTTCCTTTCCAATGACACCTCTCTCATAAGAATCAGTGCTTGGGGGAGGGGGGGGCTGAGATCTCTCCCTGAGTACTGATTCAGTGAAAGTGAAACAGGCCCTTCAACTCATTTTACTTTCACTTTTGTATGTAATGACATCAGCACGCTCTGCGGGTTGATCATCATTACATACAAAAAATGTTTTTCCTGAGTAGCCCAAGCCTCATTGAAAAAAAGGAAACCTTTTGGTGCAAGGCATCATAGGGCCCTTCCTAAACCTCCTTGTGTAAGCCAATGGCCAAAGCCCGCACTGGGGAGCATGTGCATGTGTCAGCCATTGGTCGACACCTGCACCAAAGAGGTTAAAGGGTGTGCTCTACTGTTTTGAAGCAATCCTCTTGTGCTTAGCTCTCACACAAACATCAGACTTACAACCTGAGGCGTTTTCACAATAGTTCACAATTTGTGTGATTGTGAGTTTTAAATGAAAAATATTGTCCTTGATGTAAAATGAAATGTGGCAATCATAGCACAATATATATGTACAAATGTATATAATATTTACACATATGTAATGACCACACACTATGCATCTGGAAAAACTTTAATGTGCAAAAAATTAACTAAAAGATAGACTGCAAGCATGAGAGTCGTCTTGGGGTTGGAGGACTGAAAAGTAAACAGGCCTCCAATGAAAACAGGTTCAACTTTCTTCAGTAAGCACATTATATTATGTCACCAAATGTTAGGGAAAAAGTGAGCTGCTGGTAATCGTGGTCCACATATATTCCGGTGGTGAAACTTAGAAGGGAGCAGGATGGTGCTGGAAATGCCATGTAGATGGAACCCATGGTAGTTGGTATGTGAAGCAGCACTATTCGTCAGAAAGAAAAGGCATTGTTTAGAAGTGATGGAAAGAGAAAAAAATTCAGTTTAGAAAAAAACAGGACAAATGTATTGAAACAAATTAAAGGTTGTGTTTGGTTCACATCCATTGCATACAAGCTGCTGAGCACTGCAGTTTACATGGTATTGCTTTTTTTGTGCAACTACTTAAGAGAAATGTAGTAGCCACCACAGTCTTAGGGTAATTAGGGGTTGGATTAGAGGGGTTCTGCTGTTTGCAGTGGCCCAGAGTTGTCACAGCTGATGTCACTAGAGGGAAGGGAATGCAGTCCAGCTGCTGTGCTTTAAAGACAGAACAGCAAGTTCAGTAAGCCTGGAAAAGGAAAAATCTCATCCTGGGAAAGCAATGCATCAGCCCATGTAGATTCACACTGTTAAAAGGATAGTGATCTCACAAATCCAATTAATCCACAGCCAAGCCAGGAGGGTGGAAGGGGAGTACAGGGCTATGCTGGAGAGCAACGATGGGGGGCGGGGGCGGGAGGGCCAGGGATTTGACAGAGAAGCAACATACAGAGAGGTGGCATGTGAATGGAGGAATCAAATGAGCACAGAGGGAGAGCCCAGAACACATATGCCCTCTTGTGGAGTGCTAACGAAAAAAAGAAGAGAGAGCAACACAGAGGGGGAGAGAAGCGCACAAGGGCAGCAACTTAAAAACACATGCACCCTTAGGAGTGCTTCAGGAAAAAGAAGAAAAGAAAATTCCTGAAAAGCAAACACTTGTGGAAGAAATAAAGAACTCAGTGAGAGTTCAGAGAGGCTATACTCCAACTGAGGGGCAAAGATATGCTGGATGGGCTATAACAACTAGATCCAGAAGATAGAAAGAAAACAACTTTGACTGACAAAACAAAAAGCTAGTGGTAAATAATGGGCAGAACGCACATCTAGGTAAGCTTTCAGAATGTCCACAATATGTCTGTGCAACCAGATGGCTGTGCTGTCTCGTAGGTTTCGCCCTGAAAAGAAAAATGTCATTGATGACACAAAACTCAACTCTGTATTAGCACAGAAGTAGAACAGATCCTAAACTTGCAAACCATGTATGACTCACTCTCTCCTTCTCACGAAAACCATGACAAATCTCTAATAACCCTAACCCACAAAGGTGAGGAAGGCCAGGAATAGCATAACCCCCACACCATCACTCCAGCAGCACTCATCACAGAATCCTGCTCGGAAAAGAAGATGGCCCCAGTATTATATGGAGCTATTTCCCTTGCTGGTCAAGCCATTCAGACACAGACTCTGACCTCTCATTAAACTGTCAAAAATATCTATTTTGGTGACCTAAACCTCTGGTTTGATAAACCAAATATGCCTCAACCAAATGCCATCATATCAGGTCTAAATACTCATAACTTAAAACTGATCATCTATCAACCCACTCGTGTACATCATACACTGAATGTCACAGTCGCCAAATTACAACAAAAAAACACTATTACATGGACCAATCATGACATCATCACATTCTCATTCAAAGTCCCTACCAAAATTTCAACTAATGCTCACCTACCTCTACAAGGTATAGACCAGAGGTCTTCAAACTGGGGGGTGCCCCCCCAGGGGGGCCTCAAGTGATCCCAGAGGGGGAGCCATACTCTGGCCAAAAGCAGCATTATAGAGATAACAGGCATTTGTTTTAAGCAGAAGCATGTTATTGCATTTTTTAAAAGGTATCAATACTTAACTGCAATGTTTAAATAGGTCTAGACATATTTAAACATTGCCATATTTGTAAAGCAATTGCGAAAACTTCTGAGTGGGGGGGCCCAATGAATTGTATTTTTCAACTGGGGGGCCACAGCATTAAAAGGTTTGGAGACCACTGGTATAGACAGTGGAACAAACTAAACATGCACAAGTTGGAATCACACCGAGCAATATTCAACGAGAAAAAAAAAACTACATGGAATAACTCTATGAATAGATGTCCTCAGCCTTTGATATAATAATATCCAAAACAACTTTAAAACAAGGCAGAAGGCCCTTGACTCTCAACACTTCAGTGCAGATAGCTCAAGTCCAAGAACCTGCAAGACAAAACGTCTCTATGCAGACACAACAGGATGTACAAGGCATGCAAGGCCAAAACAATCCACTACTCAAACAGGATTAACAATGCTAAATATTTAGTCAAGGAACTACAACATTCTATTGGAATCTTGGAATACAGAGAGCAGTCAAACCTTCACCCCTAGTTGACAAGACTTATACAATAAACTAGCAGCACATTATCTGTACAAAGCAGACTGACTGGATTCTTACCTAACAACCAACAGAAACAACTCTTCCCTTCCTAAACACTCAACAGCAATCACAGCAGATACCCAACTGCTGTCTATTGTCTGATGTTTGACAACACATGAGGATGGGAGATCATAACTATGGGATGGGGCTGGGTTATACATGTCTTTGTAATTCTGTACATTACCCTGTACAGTTGTAACAGTATGCCATTATTGTTACATTTATTGTGCAAATGCCAATGAAAACCTATACACAAAAAATACCAGTGTTCCAAGAAATTATAACCTCAGAATTTGAAGCTCTACTAAAAGCTAGCAACCAGCCAGCTGCATTTTGGAGCCTTGCCAGCCACACATTTTCAAGAAGATTCCTCAGTAAACATCAGCATCTATCCCAGTCAGAAATATTGTCAACAACTTCTTAAAAACAGGAACATTCCCAGAGATAAAAAAGAAACCATACAAACTTCCAATACTAAAGAAGAACAATGTGAGCCAACAAGACCCTAACAACTATAGACCAATCTCTAAAGTACCAAATGTATGGAAAGAGCAGCCTTTCCCCAGATCTCAGAATTCATAGTAGAAAACAAATTGATCTCAAAATGTCAAACAGGATTCCATCCTAGGAGGGACACTAAATCGGCTCTAATCTCAATTTGGGGTAACCTCAAACACATAGTCAACAAAAATGGTATTGCTGCATTGCTACTCCTGGACCCTTCAGCAGATTTTGACACAGTACACCATGACTCATTAATTCTTAGACCAGTGGTTCCCAACCTGTGGTCCGGGGACCCCTGGGGGTCCGCGAAGCCTTCTCAGGGGGTCCGCGACTGCTAAGAAAATTAAAAAATATTAACAAATATTGACAAATTAGGTCCCCAGCTTCCAATAATGACTCAGGCGGGGGTCCCCGGATTCCAATGATGATTCAGTGGGGGTCCCTGGGCTCCATTAATGTTAAAGAGGGGGTCCACGGAAATCAAAAGGTTGGGAACCACTGTCTTAGACTGATCGTAGTTGGATTAGAAGGCATTACACTCATCTGGAATCCCTTTATCTAAAGGACAGATCATAACAGATTTACACTCCATCTTTCTCTTCAGCTCCTTGTAAAAACTTGAGTTTCACATGGGTCTATCATGCCACCACAAATTTTTAACATATACATGAAACTATTGCTAGATCTCAGCTAGAATTTTAAACTCACCTGCTACAATTAAGCAGATGAAACACAGATAAATCTTAAACTGGAAAACCCTAAGGATGTAGGAACATCAGACCTTAACACCTGCTTCATAGCCGTCAAACAATGTTTAGTCTATCATTAGTTACATTTATGCAACCTGTAGTGTAAATTGGCCTATTTTTTCAATCAATCAAAAACTTTATGACAACTTTTGCAGCCAAGACCCGCATCACTTTTCTCAGTCACCGTCTGCAGAATTACCTCTTGATTCCCCCCCATCTAGCTGAGAGTCCCTATCTTTTTTGCCATACTGACCACAGTGCAGCTGCAGTCTAACGTCTTTGTATTCTCGCTCAATAATTGTGATGAACTTGGTGTCTGAAAGTTTTCTCTAATAGTCTCAGCAAGAGTGTACCAGTTCCATCCACTCATTACCAATGGGGCTTTTGCATTGTTATCTTTGTTCCTCACTACGTAGGACAGAATCCTCCACTATTGCCTATTTCTTTACCTCCTCCTCCCACCTACTAGGCAGAAAGTTCTCACCCATTTACAATATCTGTTAAATAAACCCAACCCCCTGAGGACAAGGCACATTTTCATGAAATTGAGCTGCCCTTAGCAGAGCTGCCATTAATAAAAAATTATGTTGAGACGTTTTCCATTGGCTTCTTTTAACCTGCAAACGGAAAAATTTGATTCATTCCTATTGCTGCTATCATTGTTGTACAACAAACCAGGAAAGCCAAACCCATTTTCTCTTCTTCTTTTCCATCTAACGTTAGTCAAGTTAGGAATCAGACTTCTGTGAGTTATAGGAATCAGGAGTCGTCATTTGATCCTCCTATATGGGAAACAAGTGTTACATACACTTGTTACATTTGGATGATGTAGGTAATCAATGCTTGCAATGATATAACCCATGTATCTGCACAGTGATAAAATCCACAGACTACGATGAGGCTGATGCAACAAAAAACACACAATGTATGGGGCCTGAGTTACAGTTTGGAAGACACAGAAAATCCTTCATGTTTTGGTGAACACTCCAAATGAGGACTAAAATCCACTAGCTGCATTTCCTCTACAATAATATGCCTATAGGGCAAGAAATTAAATTGGTGGGTTGTATTCCGTGTTGAGTTTACTTCAGAAACTGGGGGATTTTCAATACCTTCCAAGATTTAAATGAAGCCAACCAGTACAGATCAAGGCAAAAGTACTTAAAGAGGTCTCATTTGTTGGACCTTTCTTTTTGATTAGAAGTTTTTAATGAACACTCTTATCTTGACATTGGGATAAGTATATTGAGGATCTACTACATATGGCTTTGATCACTAATTTGAAGGAGGCAATGTAATATAATAAGGTGTTTAGAGGGTCTCAAGGTTTGAAATAAACTTTTTTTAATACTCTGACTAATCTAATGGTTCATCATTTGTGGGGATACTTATTCAGAAAGGTAGGCGTGAATCAGTTACAAGCTAGAATTAAAAAAGAAAAATCCAAAAATCCAACAATTGTCTCCCAGGAATAGGTTTTAAAAACATGGACTAATTTTAGTCTGCAACTATGTTTGAATATTTTTTGCAGATATAATAAATTAAAAATAAAATTACTTTTAATTTACTTTCTTCAAAGTACCCCAGAGACCAAGATAACAAGGCATGTTCCAGCATAAAAACCCCCGTCCAAATCTAAAGAAATTTGGACAACGTTAGATATGAAAGGAGAGCCAGAGGCATAGTGCTAGGTGCAAATATCTAAACAGATTCAAATAAGAAATATGGAAAGCTGTTCATAATTTTTATATGTAAACTTTACCTAATAAAAGTGGTACAAAATACCTCTGGTCAGGGCCACTGGAAGTATTATACTATTCCATAGAGAAGTTTCTCCTGGTTATTATCTATTTTGTCTGGACTGGAGAATGTGTGTGTTTTCCAAAATTTGGTGCAGAGGTGCTGATGAGTTGCACCTCTCCTTCTACTATAGCATACCTGAACAGGCACTAGACTGCTCCAGAGTACATATGTGTAATGTGTTGTAAACTGTATACTCCACTGCTCATGAAATGCTTAAGAGGTGCTGATTTACATTCCAACTCCTAAGTTGGATCTTAACAGGGACATGTTTCCACTGTTTGGAAAGACAAACATCTCAGTTATGTTTCAGCTTTGTTGGGTCTCATCACTGAAGTGCAGCTCAAGTTCAATGGCCACAAAGGAAATTCACTGAGAAGAACAAGAAGTGATGGCTTTTATGCTTTAATTTAAGTCGGTCACTAATAATTACTCTGGGTTACGTCCTAGTCCATTATTTTTTACTCATTCAGATCAAGACTTGGTTCTGCCCAAAAACAGGCTGCCAGCTGAACAGCGAAGCTATGTCCCCTCTGTGTAAGAGCACAAAGAAGTCTTATAACACAACACAGTGCATAACAAAGTACACCCTATCAATAGTCTACAGTTTTACATATTACAGCATATCAAATCTTTGTTTACACCTCACCAACACCTAAAACTAGATTAATTTAACCTCATGTGACAATTAATGCACATAAATTTGACTTTGTCATGATTTATTAAACAACAATATTCAGTCTCATTCTGTAGTCTTGTGTGAAAACGGAAGTGTACCAGGTGTTTCTGTAACATGTGTTACATTGTTTACAACAAGGCTTTTAAGGCATGCTTTCTGTAACAGTATATCACTCCTTCACATGGCCTGAAAGGAATTTTGGCCTAATGCTCCTTACAAACTGCTTTAGTTTGGTGCTATGTGAGGGCATTTATTTTACGAGTATTTTTAGAAGGTCTGGAATTTGACTTGGCTCTTCCAAAATCCTGGTTCTTTTCAACTTCAGCCACTCAGTCAAAGATTTACTGGTGTGTTTTGGACTACTGTCCTGGTGCTTGGTTTAATCTCAGCTAGGCTCTAGGTCCTGGACAGAGGGCCTCACATTTTCTTCTAAGAGGGTCTGACACAGACACTAATTTAGGATGGACACAATGATATGGAAGGCATCCTGCTCCTACTGCTAAGAAAGCAGACCCAGATTATCACCCATCCACCATTTCTATGAAGATTAGTATGAAATTCTTATAGCAATACACAGTATCTGGTTTTCAACAAACATAGGGGGTCATTCTGACCTCGGCGGTAAAAGGCACTTACCGCCGGTCAGAAGACCGCCATAACACCGCCGCGGCAAACCGCCACGGTCATTCTGACCCACAACTGCCAAACCTCCAAAAATTCGACCTCCACTGCAGTCCGCCATATCAGAGGGCAGCGATAAACTGGAGATGACCAAACCTCCACCGTCACGCCAACAGAAATACGCCCATGCCATTACGACCCACGAATCCACGCGGCGGTCATTCAAACGCGGTATCCCATTGGCGGTACACACCGCCGTGGTCAGAATACACACCCAGCACTAAAACACAGCCACATTGGACAATTTGAAATACACACACCTGAAACACATACAAACACCACTCCCACACAATCAATACGATATAAAACACACACCCACATCACCCACAAACCCCCACAAACAGAATTTACGAGCCAATGCGCAATACACTGAGAGAGAGCACAGGGAAGGTAAACGACAACACACACAGGAACACAACAACATCACCCACAACACATCTACGCACAAAGCACCACACACCACCACACTCATCACCACAAACACCACCCCACACCTCATCCACACCACCCCATGGCACCCCAAAGGCACCCACGGTTTTCGGACCAAGAACTCAGGGTCATGGTGGAGGAAATAATAAGGGTAGAGCCCCAGCTCTTCGGCACACAGGTGCAGCACACCACAATAGCCAGGAAGGCGGAGCTATGGCAACGGATCGTAGACAGGGTCAACGCTGTGGGACAGCATCCCAGAAATCAGGAGGACATCCGCAAACGCTGGAACGACCTACGGGGGAAGGTGCGGTCGATGGTGTCAAGGCACAACATCGCTGTGCAGAAGACTGGCGGCGGACCAGCACCCACCCCACCCGAATTCACAGCATGGGAGCAAGAGGTCTTGAACATCCTGCATCCTGAGGGCCTCGCTGGAGTAGGCGGAGGAATGGACTCTGGTAAGTCGAATTTCAACTACTTCACCCCCCCCACCCACCAGCATGCCAACCCACACACCCACCCTCACCCACAACCCCCCAGCACACATCCTCCCTGCTAATGTCTCACCAGCACAACCCACCCAACCCAACACCAACCCCTGAATGCCAACACAAACCATGGACACCCATCACCTAAGCATGACCACTGCACATACCCATCCCCCCCCACAAACCACCCTCACAACTCCTCCCACAAGGGAATGCCAGCACTGGGGAACAAGGGCACACACAATTCGCATGCCATGGCACACACACAACCAATAACCATACTCTTTTACCCCTGCAGGACCCGAACGCCAACACACCGGCCAGGAGGGTCCAGAAATGTCCATCCCATCCCCAGAACAGGCCCCCAGTGATGACAGCAGCTCTGTCGACCTGGAACCTGATGACCAGCCCGGACCATCGGGGACCTCTGGGCAGTCGGTTCCCCTCAGGCAGCCACAGGCCACAGCAGACCTACCCCCCTCTGGAAACACCAGCACAGCACAGCACCCACCCACCCAGCGGGCCCATGCCTCTGTCTCCAGGACAGGTCAAGCAGCGGTGTGTCTACCACTACAGGGCACCCAGGGTAACCCACCACCCCAACAACAACAGGGACCTGGGGGCAGTGGTAGTGGGCACACCGTCCAGGGGACAGAGGCCCAGGAACAAAGGGGAACTGGGAGGGCTGCTGTGCGACAGAGGGAGGACAGGCCTAGGGAACCCTCTGTCCAAGAGGCCCTCACCACCATCATGGGAGGCTACCATTAATCCCAAGAGACGATGGCGACGGTTCTGGCCAGGTTCCAGGAGATCCAGGCACTGCAGGAGGAACGGTACATGGGGTTCCGGGACGAACTGCGCACCATCAGTTCCGCAATGGGTACAATCGTGGTGGCACTCAACCAGATTGTTACCACATTGCGGGACCTTGTGGCCTCCCAAAGGGCCCCTGCCACTAGCATGGACGAAGAACAGCCCACCACCTCCGCCGGCGCTAGTGGTCAGGAGGCCCCCACACAACAGCAACAGGCCACCCAGACCCCACCCCCTGCAGAACAGGAACCACCCTGCAAGAAAGTTCTGAGATCCAGGAAGAAGACAGAGTAGGATGTCAAGACCCCCGCCAGGAAAGGATCCCCCCGGATGTCATCCCACTGTCCCACTTGTTCACCCTGTCCAACCTAGAACTGCCCCTGCTCCACCTTCCACAGGCATATGGACAATGCACCTGTGCAAACGAGAGTCTGGACTATGCCAAGGACATGCCTCCACCATCACCCATCACCCTTCTTGAACTATTCACCCTTTTCATCACTTAAATAAACACAATTATTTCACCAAAACCATCTGGAGTCTGTAATTTATTTTCTTTAAACCAAATGTAGTAGAGATAACCAACCAAAAATGTCCAGTTACAATGTGATGACAACATACCAGTGTCACACAGCGGTAGTCCATGGGGAAAGAAACCAGAGGGCACTCCGTGGGGACCAGATCCCTGAAATAGGAAGGGAAATCCACAACTAAGATACTATACATTGGTGGGAAAGGTTAGACAGTAGAGAGCCTGTACTGTTACAGATAGTTTTAAATGCTGGAGTGAATTCTTACCTGTGTGTCACTGGAAATACTGCTGTATCACTCTGTCCCTGTTGTCTGTGTCGTCCTCTTCGTCTTCCTCCTCTTCACTCTCCGCAGGCTCCACAGCTGCCACAACACCACCATCTGGACCATCCTCCTGCAGGAAAGGCACCTGGCGCCGCAAAGCCAGGTTGTGAAGCATGCAGCAGGCCACGATGATATGACACACCTTCCTTGGTGAGTACATCAGGGATCCCCCTGTCATATGCAGGCACCTAAACCTGGCCTTCAGGATGCCGAAGGTCCGTTCGATCACCCTCCTAGTACGCCCATGGGCCTCATTGTACCGTTCCTCTGCCCGGGTCCTGGGATTCCACACTGGGGTCAATAGCCAAGGCAGGTTGGGGTAACCAGAGTCACCAATTAGCCACACACGCTGTCTCTGAAGTAGTTCCATCACGTAAGGGATGCTGCTATTTCGCATGACGTACGCGTCATGCACTGACCCTGGGAACTTGGCATTTACATGGGAGATGTACTGGTCAGCCAAACAGACCACCTGGACATTCATAGAATGATAATTCTTTCAGTTCCTGTACACCTGTTCATCGTCTTTTGGGGGGACCAAAGCCACATGGGTACCATCAATGGCACCAATAATATTGGGAATGTGTCCAAGGGCATAGAAATCACCCTTCACTGTAGGCAAGTCACCCACCTCAGGGAAAATTATGTAGCTCTGCATGTATTTCATAAGGGCAGACAACACTCTGGACAATACCTTTGAAAACATAGGTTGAGACATCCCAGAAGATATGGCCACTGTAGTTTGAAATGATCCACTAGCCAAAAAATGGAGTACTGACAGAACCTGCACTAGAGGGGGGATCCCTGTGGGTTGGCGGATGGGTGACATCAGCTCTGGCTCCAGCTGGGCACACAGTTCCTGTATAGTGGCACGGTTGAGTCTGTAGGTCAGGATGACATGTCGTTCTTCCATTGTCGACAGGTCCACCAGCGGTCTGTACACAGGATCATTCCTCCGTCTCCTCGCAAGTGCCAGCGGACGGTGCCTAGGAAGGACAACAGCGAGCACAGACTCAATCAACCCACAGGTAAGTTCACACAGCTTGCACAGTACAGGTTTCTCCCTGGAATGAATGGCTTGTATGAGTGTCGAGGCAAGGCCTAGGCATGTGTGACGCAGTAGGAATTAAGCCATGTGGGCCCTTGAAATGGCGGCTGCCTGACCTGTGAAGTGTGACAATGTGAAGTGAGGTCATTGCGCTGGCGTGGCACACCGTGGCGGTAGGCGGTCGAAGACCGCGGCGCAAAGCCGCATTGGATAACATTGAACCCTATGGGTTTCAGGAGCCAATGTCGATGTGCGCAGGCGGTCGCGGTACGCACCGCCGCGGTACGCACCTCGGCGGCCGTAACCGCCATTTTCTATCTGCTTAATCACTCGAGACCTGATCATCCACAGGAGAGGACCTATACTGCAAGTGCTGCTGTGACCTCGGTCTGGAAGTGATAATGGCTGCTGCGACTGGGGAAAGGGCCCCCGCCTTCAGTTCAGAAGAGTTGGAGAAGCTCGTGGACGGGGTCCTCCCCCAGTATGCGCTACTCTACGGTCCTCCAGACCAACAGGTGAGTACACTGGGACCATGCTTAGTGGCCAATGCCTGGGATGAGTGGGGTGGATGTACGATGGAGAGGAGGGGAGCGAATGACGAATGCATGGCACGACAGATGAGAGCATGTGCCACATGGCAAGGTTGGGGAGGGGGGCCACTCACACCCACCGTGCAGAAAAGTGATGATGTTTTTTACCTCCCCCTGTACATGTCACATAGGTCAGCGCCCGTCAGAAGATTGAGATTTGGCGTGCCATCGCCAAGGACGTCCGGGCCCTGGGGGTCCACAACAGACGGGGCACCCACTGCCGCAAGAGGTGGGAGGACATCCGCCGCGGGAGCAGGAAGACCGGCGAGGCTCTGCTGGGGATGGCCTCCCAACCTAGGAGGGGTGCCAGTCGTACCTTGACCCCCCTGATGTCCCGGATCCTGGCGGTGACCTACCCCGATTTGGATGGGCGCTTGAGGGCATCACAGCAGACACAAGGGGGTGAGTACACTCTCATTCTGCTGACTTGGCGCGCAGTGGAGGTGTCTGGGTGGGGGAGGAGGGCTGTGGGTATCCCTAGGCCAGGGCGATTTCTGTAGGCTAGGCCCCTCCGTGAGGCATGGCCCTGTGCCCCCGGCCCCCACCTCTGTAGGGTGCCTAGTAACGCTATTCATGGACCTGTGTACTCTGTGTGGGCAGTTGTCGCCCAGAGGCTTGTAGGGTATGTCCCAGTGAATGAGTAGTGTACCCCAAGTGCGCAGCGTAGTGCAGGGGGCTTCTGTGTCTGTCCTCTCCGCCAACGGTGTCCCCAATGCATGCACTCAACTTGTCTTTATTTCTCCACCCCACCCCCATTTTCTTTGTTTTTCTGTCAATTTGTGCATTAGCATCATCAGGCGGAGGAGAAGTGGCATCGTCGCAAGAGGGAGCTGCATCTCACATGGCCCCGGAGGCCCATGCAACGGACTCCGAGGTGACCAGTGAGACGGAGGGCGAGGGGGGGCTCCACCACGGGGACCCGTGCTGACGTCAGTGACAGCGACACGTCCTCGGATGGGAGCTCCCTTGCGGTGGCGGCAACATCCGTGCCCACCGAAAGTACAGGTACAGCCGCCACCCAGCGCACCAGCTCCGCCCTCCCAGCAGCCTCTCGGCGTTCGGCCCATGCCCGCACGGCCAGGAGGCCGGCCATCTCCTTTGCCCCAGGCACCTCAGGCCCTGCCCCAGTCACCCCTGCTGCCCTCAGTGAGGAGGTCATTGACCTCCTGAGGACCATCATTGTTGGGCAGTCTACTCTTTTGAATGCCATCCAGGGTGTGGAGAGGGAGGTGCATCAAAGCAATGCATACCTGGAGGGCCTTCATTCGGGTCAGGCTGCCCAGCAGCGATCGTTCAACACTCTGGCCTCAGCACTGACGGCAGCGATTGTCCCTGTCTCCAGCCTCCCTCTTCTAACTGCCTCCACCCAGTCCCACTCCCCTGTTCCTCTGCCTATTCCATCCACACCATCAGACCAGCCTGCACACACCTCAACACCCAAGGGAAGCTCATCCAAACATAAGCACCACAAAACACACAAGCATTCACACAAGCAACATCCAGATGCAGACATGCCAACAGCCACTACCTCCTCTGTGTCCCCCACCTCCTCGTCTCCCTCCTCCCTCCCTGTGACGTCTACACTCACACCTGCATGCACACCACCATCAGCCAGTACACCCATCACCAGCACACCCTCCAGACCAGTCCGCACACCTGCAGTCACCACCCCCACTGCCATGTACACTTCCCCTGTGTCCTCTCCCAGTGTGTCTGTCACCCCCTCTTCCAAACCACACAAACGCAGGCAGGCAGCCACCCAACAGCCATCCACCTCACGACAGCCTCCAGCCCAAGCACATGCACCCATTGACACCAGACATGACTCACCTACAACCACATCCTCTTCCTCCACTCCCATACCCACTCCAGCTACCATTCCCATGCCTCCTAAAAAATTATTCCTCTCTAAAGTTAACCTCTTTCCCTCACCTGACCCACCCCCTCCATCTCGTAAGGGTTCCAAGAACACCTCAGCCACCACCAGCCCAGCAACTCCCAAAAAGGTTGTGCCTGGCTTCTGGAGTCCGCCCTTTCCTTGTACAGGGACATCGTCCAGCAGCATTCAAACAGCCAGCCCCCCCCCTGGGAAAAGGACCAAGAAACTCAAGGGCAGGCGCGACAGGCCTGATACGCCTGCCCCCAAGGAGAGTAGCCGTTCCCCGTCACCTGCCACATCGGGGAAGGGAGCGAAGGGCCACGGTGAGTCAGCCAAGGAGGGCAAGGGCAGCAAGGCTAAAAAGGCAGGGAGCAGCAGACCTGGCCAGGAGGGCCCCACCAGCCCCATTCCGGGGGTATCAGAGGAGTCCCAGGGCCCCAGGACTCCATCACAGGAGGGCCCCGCAACGGAAAGACCCGAGGCAGACTGAGCGGAAGGGATTGGCCAGGTGTGGTTCACTCCAAAGCAAAGACAAGCACCGCTGAAGAGGGGCCGCTGTGAGGAGCACCGCTGATGAGGGACCGCCGTGGCAAGCACCGCTGAACAGGGCCCCGCCAAGACAAGCACAGCTGAACAGGGCCCTTCAAGGCAAGCACCGCTGAAGAGGGCCCTTGAAGGCAAGCACCGCTGAACAGGGCCCCGCCGTGGCAAGCACCGCTGAACAGGGCCCCGCCAAGACAAGCACCGCTGAAGAGGGGCCGCTGTGAGGAGCACCGCTGATGAGGGACCGCCGTGGCAAGCACCGCTGAACAGGGCCCCGCCAAGACAAGCACCGCTGAACAGAGCCCTTCAAGGCAAGCACCGCTGAAGAGGGCCCTTCAAGGCAAGCATCGCTGAACAGGGCCCCACCGTGGCAAGCACCGCTGAACAGGGCCCCGCCAAGACAAGCACCGCTGAAGAGGGGCCGCTGTGAGGAGCACCGCTGATGAGGGACCGCCGTGGCAAGCACCGCTGAACAGGGCCCTGCCAAGACAAGCACCGCTGAACAGGGCCCTTCAAGGCAAGCACCGCTGAAGAGGGCCCTTCAAGGCAAGCATCGCTGAACAGGGCCCCGCCGTGGCAAGCACCGCTGAACAGGGCCCCGCCAAGACAAGCACCGCTGAAGAGGGGCCGCTGTGAGGAGCACCGCTGATGAGGGACCGCCGTGGCAAGCACCGCTGAACAGGGCCCCGCCAAGACAAGCACCGCTGAACAGGGCCCTTCAAGGCAAGCACCGCTGAAGAGGGCCCTTCAAGGCAAGCACCGCTGAACAGGGACCCGCCAAGACAAGCACCGCTCCGCTGGCCCTTCCTGTCAAGCACCGCTCCGCTGGGCCCTCCTGTCAAGCACCGCTCCGCTGGGCCCTCATCTCAAGCACCGGTCCGCTGGGCCCTCATCTCAAGCACCTCTCCGCTGGGCCCTCCTGTCAAGCACCGCTCCGCTGGGCCCTCATCTCAAGCACCGCTCCGCTGGCCCTTCCTGTCAAGCACCGCTCCGCTGGCCCTTCCTGTCAAGCACCTCTCCGCTGGGCCCTCCTGTCAAGCACCGCTCCGCTGGGCCCTCATCTCAAGCACCGCTCCGCTGGGCCCTCATCTCAAGCAACGCTCCGCTGGGCCCTCCTGTCAAGCACCGCTCCGCTGGGCCCTCATCTCAAGCACCGCTCCGCTGGCCCTTCCTGTCAAGCACCGCTCCGCTGGCCCTTCCTGTCAAGCACCGCTCCGCTGGGCCCTCCTGTCAAGCACCGCTCCGCTGGCCCTTCCTGTCAAGCACCGCTCCGCTGGGCCCTCATCTCAAGCACCGCTCCGCTGGCCCTTCCTGTCAAGCACCGCTCCGCTGGCCCTTCCTGTCAAGCACCGCTCCGCTGGGCCCTCCTGTCAAGCACCGCTCCGCTGGCCCTTCCTGTCAAGCACCGCTCCGCTGGGCCCTCATCTCAAGCACCGCTCCGCTGGCCCTTCCTGTCAAGCACCGCTCCGCTGGCCCTTCCTGTCAAGCACCACATCCGCTGGGCCCTCCTCTCAAGCACCGCTCCGCTGGCCCTTCCTGTCAAGCACCGCTCCGCTGGGCCCTCCTGTCAAGCACTGCTCCGCTGGGCCCTCCTCTCAAGCACCGCTCCGCTGGGCCCTCATCTCAAGCACCGCTCCGCTGGGCCCTCCTGTCAAGCACCGCTCCGCTGGGCCTTCATCTCAAGCACCGCTCCGCTGGCCCTTCCTGTCAAGCACCGCTCCGCTGGCCCTTCCTGTCAAGCACCGCTCCGCTGGGCCCTCCTGTCAAGCACCGCTCCGCTGGGCCCTCATCTCAAGCACCGCTCCGCTGGCCCTTCCTGTCAAGCACCGCTCCGCTGGCCCTTCCTGTCAAGCACCGCATCCGCTGGGCCCTCCTCTCAAGCACCGCTCCGCTGGCCCTTCCTGTCAAGCACCGCTCCGCTGGGCCCTCCTGTCAAGCACCGCTCCGCTGGGCCCTCCTGTCAAGCACCGCTGGCCCATTGGCAGCACCGGATCTGTGTCGTGCAGGCCTTCACGAGGCACTCTGCCCACTATGCCTCCTCCATGACCAGTGGAGTCTGTAATCCACCTGATGGACTGTGGCTTTGCACTCCCCAGGATGGCGCAGTGGGCAAGCCACCCACTGTAGAGACTTGAGAGACTGTGGCTTTGCACTCCCCAGGATGGCACAGTGGGCAAGCCACCCACTGAAGAGACTTGAGAGACTGTGGCTTTGCACTCCCCAGGATGGCACAGTGGGCAGCCCACCCAGTGTAGAGACTTGAGAGACTGTGGCTTTGCACTCCCCAGGATGGTACAGTGGGCAAGCCACCCACTGTAGAGACTTGAGAGACTGTGGCTTTGCACTCCCCAGGATGGCACAGTGGGAATGGAGGAGCTTCGTGGATCTGGCGTCGTGGACTCATGTGGCTGAGGTGCCCCCCCTTCCCTTCCCCCTGAGGTGCCTGTTTTAATTTAGTGATGCCCCAGCAGTGTTCTCTCCAATGGAGTCTGTCTCGAGTGTGGGCTTTGCCCGTGTGTTCATGCACATTGGCCCACGGACATTGGCATTTGGATGACTGTGCCGGACTTTGGCTCACTGTATATATTTAGTTACAGATGTGTACATATTTATTTTTATATTGCTGAGTTCGCTATACTTCATTGCTGATATAATATAGTTCTATTTTTTCAATCATG
This sequence comes from Pleurodeles waltl, assembly GCF_031143425.1. Classification (NCBI taxonomy): domain Eukaryota; kingdom Metazoa; phylum Chordata; class Amphibia; order Caudata; family Salamandridae; genus Pleurodeles; species Pleurodeles waltl. Next base: position 952,077,674 of record NC_090436.1, on the reverse strand, counting down.
GCCTTTTGTCTTTGCATTTTTGTTTTAGGGGTTTGGGGGTGTCACTCTGACTTTTTAATCAGCATTGGTGTGTAGGTATTTGGGTGGGGGTGAGGGTGGGGGTGGGTGTGTCGCGTATGTGTGTGCCCGTAACCTTTCCTCCTCCCCCTCCCCTGTGTCGTAGGTGCAGTACTCACCGTTGTCGTCTGCGGCGACGTTCGTGATCCTGGAAGAAGAGCAGGAAGGCAATGACTGGGAGGATGTGGAGTTCGGGTTCCATGCTGTCCGGATTCCGCGTGGAGTGTCTCGAGGTGAGCGTTTTCCATTGAAAATGTCTGTTTCCGCCGTGTTTTTGTCGGCGGTGCTCCCGCCCCGGAAAAGGTGGCGGATTGGTGGGTCGTGATGGGGTGGGCGGTACATTGTCTCGCGCCTGGCTGTTGGCGGTGACCGCCGCGCTGTTTGTTTGTGCCGCCGTGGCGGTCGGAGGGTTAAAGCGGCGGCCTGTGTTGGCGGTTCCCGCCAGGGTCAGAATTCCATTTTTTGGACCGGCGGCCTGTTGGCGGTTTGGCCGCCGCTTTAACACCTACCGCCAGGGTCAGAATGACCCCCATAATGTGTACATGACAGCCCAAAAACTCCAGCGTGATCTCATTATACAGAGAACATTATTACCGAAGTCTTGTGGTTTGCTGCAATCCTAACCAGGTTGGGATTTTTTTTTTTTAAAAAGGGGTTACTTCCTCTCCCCTTCTCCATTAAAGCTGTACTTGTTCAGTCTTTTCCTGATAGCACTACTAACGTTTACGCTATCTGCAGAGGCCTATAGATGCCTAGCTCTGAGATTCTTTGAGATCACAACAAGCATTATTCAGCCTGATCCTAGTATGAATTTGCTGAGCGTTACCTCCTTTGTAGACTGGCTACCATCATGATTTTTCTAATTTCCTATATTATTTTTCTCACTGTGGAATGGTTAACTTCATCCTGTTTGGAAATGGCTTATAACCCTTCCCAGACCGATGAGCTGTAACAGTTCTTTCCCTGACATTGTTACAGATTGCACTTGACTTACTGCAAATCTGAATGTTGAAAATGAAAGTCGCACAATTACTGATATTGTACACAAATTGCAATGGTTCCTGATGATAAAGTAATAAACGTTCACTGTTAATAATTGGGTCTCTAGTTGGCAGAGGTACCCACCCTGTCCAAGCAAGGGTCACAATCCTAGTCAGGGTAAGTCACAGTAACACAGTGAAAGACACCACAAAAAGACTTCACACCAGTTTAGAAAAATAGAGAATATTTATCTGAGTAAAACAAGACCATAACAACAAAAATCAAATAAGTAGAATCAAGATATAATTTTCAAAGATTAAATGTGAAAACAGTGCTTAGAAGTCACTAGTGGTCAAAAGGTTACCTGACGTCGCAAGGGACCTATGCAAATCCAAAGTTCAGGCAGACCGCGATGGAGGGCTCACTGTGCCACTGGATTCAAGCTAGCCTGGCTGATGAGGGGTGAAACCCCGAAACCGGTCCCAGGATGCTTGTTTCCGGTCCAGGGAGAACCTGGCCTAGCAGTTCGGGCTGGACTGTTCCCATGAGGAACAGGGTCAAGACTGATTTGCATATGGCTGGGTTCAAACTGGGGTGGCATGGTGAGCAAAATAATGGATGGATTAAACCCAGATCTGTGACTGGGGGTGAATGTTTGATTGGTTCTGCATTCCGTCCATCCAGTTACGCTATCCCACAGCGTTGTGTTTTGCTTTGCTTTTGCCGCCCTAAGTGCGCCGGGTATGCCCAGACGTGGGTCCCGGGCTCACTGTGCCACTGGATTCAAGCTAGCCTGGCTGATGAGGGGTGAAACCCCGAAACCGGTCCCAGGATGCTTGTTTCCGGTCCAGGGAGAACCTGGCCTAGCAGTTCGGGCTGGACTGTTCCCATGAGGAACAGGGTCAAGACTGATTTGCATATGGCTGGGTTCAAACTGGGGTGGCATGGTGAGCAAAATAATGGATGGATTAAACCCAGATCTGTGACTGGGGGTGAATGTTTGATTGGTTCTGCATTCCGTCCATCCAGTTACGCTATCCCACAGCGTTGTGTTTTGCTTCGCGATGGAGGGTAGACCAGCTACAGAAACAGGGTCTGCTGAAACCGTACATTTGATGGAGCAAAGTGCTGATGTTGAGAGCTTGATCGGGCAGTATTTCCCACGCTGTCGTGTCACGGCTCAAGATCGGGCTCCACTGAAGTGAATGTGATGAGTTGTCGAGCAGCGCAGAGCGCCATCATCGTGCCATGCTAGCTGTGAATCCACTGTTGTTGAACAACCTCTGCGTCAGCGTCACAGGAGCGATGCAGCAGAATTTCTTAAGGCAGAACCCACTTCTGAGGCACAGGACTGCATGTGGGGAAACCTCAGGCAAGGGTAGGTCTCACAGACGGCAGCAGCACCAGGAGAGTTTCAGGCAGTCTTTGATGTCCCTGAGACTGTGGGGAACAGTGGGCAAGCCAACAAGCTCTTGGAGAATCTTGGGTTCAAGGATGTAAAGAACAGGTCTAGTACTTCCTACCCCAGACAAGAAGCAGAAGGCCAACACAGCAAAGCAAGTAGCAAAGTGGTAGTTTCTCCTACAGCACTGCACACAGCAAGCATCAGGCTAACACAGCAATGCAGTGGAGAGTGGAAGTCCCTCCTGGCAGCACAGCAGTCCTTTGTCCTGGCAGAATGTCCTTGGTTCTAGTAGAGTTATGATTTGGTGAGGTTTGTGGTCCAGTACTTACATCCAAATGTGCCTTTGAAGTGGGGGAGAATTCAAAGAGGTCTTTGAAGATCACAAGGTCCTTGCTCTTCCTTACCTGGTTCCGGACCTCCATAGGGGGATATGCAGCCCTTTGTGTGAGGGGAGGCACAGCCATTTTCAGGTGTAAGTGAGGCAGGGCTAACCTCGTCCCCCTCAACAATCCAGTTAATGGCCCATTAAGGCCCACTAAGTCACACCTAAGCTCCCATTGTGTGTGACTGTCTAAAGGGAATGCACAAAGCCCACCTGTCACCAACCCCAGACGTGTATTCAGAGACAGGCAGAGGCACAGAATGGTTAAAGTAAGAAAATGACAACTTTCTAAATGTGGCATTTTCAGACTTTGAGTAAAAACTCATTATTATATGTTGTGCTGCATAACAAGATATGTCACACTATACAGAGAAAGCCCACTTAGCACAACAGAGCATGGAACAAGGGAACCAGGCGATCTCTGTTCCAATCTCAACGTCCCTGTGATGACAGTGTGTGATCCAGGGCAGATATCATTGCCTACCTGTGCCATATTTCGGGCTAACCTGGGAGCTATAGACAAATAACAGTGAACATTTAGCTGAGACTACAATGCATTTGCACCTGATTTATTACCCAGGGGAGACACTCAGAGGTAGGCGAAAGTTTTAAACCTGTTTAGTTTATTTTTCACCTTTTTATCACTAATCACCATGACTGAACGTGAACTAGCGTCAACAAGAAACCAGGAAGAAGAGAATAACTCGTCTGTGGGTGGAGTGGAGCAAAACAATAAGCATTGGAAAAGCCAATAGGTTTCACCTATTGTCTGTGTCATGGCGCTTTTTTATATTTTTAACTTTAAGTTCAAACGTGCAGTAGGTCAACTGCTCTGAAACATGCAAAAATAACACTGACAAAGTCCATAAAATCTGCATAGGCATAACCTATTGGCTTTGTCAATGCCTGCTTTTTACTCTCACTGTCCCAATGGAGAAAGAGAACAACCAAATGCAATCAAGGTTTGCGCTGCCCCAATGGAGGTAGTCTATCCCTAACTGCCGGGCCACTTTTCCTCTTCATGGGAACACAAGCAACCCCTAATATGTCCTGATTGTGTTCAGCCTCAAAACCCAGGTGCAACTTGAGTCCTATTAAACCATTTTTGCTCTCACCGGTACTTTCAGTAGGAAAGCTAAAGGAGAATGTGAGGGAATTTCTCTGATGAGTGTAATCTGAAAAGCAAAACTATGTCATCTTGGTAAGTTTTTAGTGTTTTTCTCCTGAATTACAGCACCAAGGCGAGAGCTATAATAGTGATTAAATGAAAAAAAAAATACTGAGACATAAATTACGTTCCTACGGGCATGGCCTAACAGATGTGGACTAAAATAATTTGCTTAGTAAAGTCCTAAGTAGAACTTTTCTTTATTGAGAGAATAGTAAATGAGTAGACCAAGTATCTTTTACATTTAAATATCACACATGTCTAACATCCAAGTTTAATAAACTGTACTCAGACTAATCATTGCCGGAATTATATGAACATTTTTTAAATCCTCCATTGCGATACACTTTAGTAGATTTATTTATCGCAGAAGAAATGTAGTAGGTATTACAAATATTTAAATTACACGTTGTACACCCAAAATCGGTGGACTTGACCGATTTTTAAAAAAAGGTTTAGTTTACTGTTTTTTTTATTTTTCGCTGACACTCGTTCAGTTCCTCACCTTTGCGACCCTAGACATGAAAGTGCACTCTTCCTATTACAGTCCTGAATAGAGAAGAAGGTGGCAGTTGGGGCAGCATTTTTTCCTGCTGATGCTGGCAGCAAGTCACTGTACAGGCAGAGGACATGTGCAACTCTATATACACACCGGAATACTCCAGTACATGTTTGATCTTACTGTAGCATAAAGCCACTTTTATTTTGAAAATCCTGCAAGTTCATCTACCTGCCACACTGTTAATCTAGTTTTCAATGCATTTGGTTGATAAATCATGGACTGCTTCCACAGTAAATACCGAATCAGCTGTAAAAAAACAAGTTCTTTCTTTTTGTGCTTACTGTAACAGATGGGTGGGCGTCTTGTGGCTCTCCCTCTCAAATGCATGGTTAGGTAGGCGCACCAATGCGTATGTGCAACGCACCGATTTGCTGGGTTTGCACTGTGGAGTTTCGAAGAGTGAGGCCTTCGACTTTCTAAATAACGTCGGTCTTTTCAGGTTCATCCACTCCTGTATGCAGAAGCCGCAAGCCACTGCCAAAGTCCAGTGGTTTGGGCTCTGCCGTTGATACGGACCTTGACAGTTGTCCCCTTGAGACACCATATGCCAGTGCACAGGACACAGACTTCTCCCTGCATGGTATCAAGTTCACATGTCACATGACACACATGGCAAACTCAATAAGGTGCAATATTATAGTATTATAACAACTGATTAGAATGCTAGTGCACTGTTTTACGATGAAGATTTTTGAAAGAGCGGAGTGTGGTCCGTGAGCGACACTGGTAGTAATGTTGGCCACAAAGTGGGATGCACATTGTGTTTCCAGAAATAAAGATGTGGACTCGAACTGGGGTGAGTATTGAGGCTGGTTCAAAGAGGCAAATTGGTCATTTGACAATCAACCAGCTCATAATCTGCTCTCATTAACAACATGCAGGGTGAGGGCAGTGCCATCAGGGTGGCCTTCAGCCTCAGGACCATCAGTAAAACAGAAAGTGAATGCTCTGCTGTGGGTCACGGCAGCAGAGCATAAGGGGGCGTGGCAGCACTGGATATGCGCACTTTAAAAACGTTGTTGAGTTGTACACGCACTGAGCATTTCATCCTTTCTTCCGTCCTGTGGGGGTCCAGGTATGTGCCAGCTCTTGTTCCCTCTCTGGTGGCCAGCCTTCTGCAGCGGTGGCTGTACGGTGTGCTCTTGGGGCTTCAACTTAATTGCCACCACTCTCAGGGCAGGTTCCTTGTGCAAAGCTTAGACTTCCAACGTCTGATGAAACGTTTGACTGTTAGTGAACGAACGAACAAACAATGTATTATATAGCACAGGAATATGTTAAACCCTAATTTGTAATCTGCATTATTGAGGGGGCACGTGCTAGTAAATGAATGCAGCCTAGCGTAACAGACAACAGTGGGTTTCCTGTTTTTCTTTATTACGTTGCAATATAAAATGTTCATAGTCTATGCAGAATAGTGGCTCAATAATGGGGCTCAAAGCTGAGAGGGGCGTGTTATGGTCATTCAGAGGGCCAATGTTTGACAGTGTCCTGAACTCCTTGTGAACATAACTGACAGAATCACGTAGGCGTAGACACCTTACTGCAGCAGCATACTACTTTTTAGTGATGATAAAATATTTTTCACGCTATTTTCTCTAATGAGGAGCATGTGCTGAGAGATCCCACACTTTGTGAGTATACAAAGACTAGCAATATTTTCACTGTGTTGGTAGTTTCTATCCCCAAAAGTAGTCACCTAAAGGCACCGAGCATAACACATATTGCACAGGTTGGTGACGAGCGCTTTTAGCTGGTCATTAGTATTGTGACTACAGGCCAGTAGTTATAATTTTCATTGCTCTCACTGTGCTTTATCTTGCTGTAAAGCTAGAAGTGAGGGGTAGACTTTGATGTGACCTGGTAACTATATGAAAGCTGGCTGGGTTGTAAGCAAGCGGGGTGGGCAAAATCTGTGATGGCAATATATCCAGCATATTGGTTAATTTCAGGTGATTTCAACCTCAATTTATTCCCAGTCCAATTCAGGAACATATACAAACAATAGTAGCAGTGCCAAGTCAAAATATCCCTCCGCTCATGAAGAAAGATAACACTGGAGAGAAATAAAGACCTGTGAGGTAGCTGGACTATTTAATCTAAATGGATGGAATCTGGCTGATATCTCCCCTGCTTGGAGAAGAACCTCCGGAAAGGCGACTTCATATCTGGATTACACGCTGGTCAATCCACTCACTGTACAAGCATGTGAGCGATTTCAGAATCTTAGACTGCCCAGAGAGTGATCACGATCCCCAGATAATTAAGATAAGGTCAACAGTGTGCAAGCCAGAGAAAGTGGCATGCCTTAAGGGGAGACTGGCACAGAAAACCTTAAGCAACTGATATGGTCATCCAATTCTATCAAAAACCAAGCAGAAAAGGCAGTGTCCAATCTGGAGCTCATGGCCATGGGAACTACAAATCAGACAAAATATTTGGGAGGCCTTCGATAGGGGAACTTACAAGCCAAGGCTTCTAAAAAAAACAAAAAAAACAAGGGAGTCCAACTGGGACCCTGCAATGGCGTACAGATGCCACGCGCAGTGCGTATACGGTAGGCGGCTGTTAGCAGGCTGCTGAGGCAACTGTGCAAATCCCCGGAGGATGGAACATTACTAGGTGCCCTCCGGGAGCAAAGGAAGCTCCTAAAAAAGGAAATATGGTCTTTTAAAACCCTCCAGCAAAAAGCACTATGGGCTAAACTGCACTATGCGTCAGGACTATTAGATTCAAAATGTTTCTGGAAGCTGATTAATTCAATTGAAAAGAGTCCAAAAGCTGCCCACAATGCAAACATAAGCAAGGAAGTTTGGGTTGATCACTTGAAATCAAACTTCAAGGAAAGTCCCACTGGAGAAGTTGTGCCAGTTCAGTGGGAGAAGAATACCCAGGAACCTGATGATTTGAATTATTTGGTAATCACAGCATCAGAGATAATCAAGATCATTGGGAAATCACGATCTGACTGTGCACCTGGCCCTAATGGACTACCGCAAGCACTGTTTAAACAGTCAACAAAAAGATGGGCGGACTTTCTGGCCGCAATATTTAATCATCTTTTGTCAACTGGAATCGTGCCGGCTAGTTCAAAGGGTTCAATATTTCACCATATTTATAAAGGAGAGAGGGCTGCCTCACCAAGCAATTATAGACTAATTGCCATTTTAGATGTGAACGTTCAATAATTTTCTGTATACTAACTGCAGCATTTAGAGTATTGGTCCGTAGATAATGGCAGACTTCCTATAAACCAAACCGGTTTTTATTAAGAACCAAGGTACCTTAACAAACTTATGGCACTGGGTTTGATCATTAATAGAGCAAAGGCAACAGGGACCCTATTATATTTGTGTTTTGTTGATTTTAAAGCAGCTTTTGACTTTGTCACTTGTGGTAACTTTTGGGAAAAACTACAACAATGGGGCCTGCCCCTAACCATTCTGAATGCCACCAGATTACTTTATTCTGATACATGGGTGAAAGTTAAGCTTGGGATATCTTGCATTTATCTAGGGCAGTCAAAACAACAGCTGGTTTAAAACAAGGCTGTGTTATAGGACCAATCCTTTTTAATCTTTACATCACAGTATTAAGCAGCCACTCTGGCCATTCACCCACACTTGGGGGCCAACAACTATCTAATCTGATATATGCGGACGACCTGCTATTGCTTAGCAACTCCAGGATAGGTATGCAAAAATTGATGAATAGCTTAGCAGGGTATACAAAAATAAATGAGTTGGAAATAAACCAGAGTAAAACAAAAATGACTGTCCTCAACTGTAGACACTCCAATCAGCGTAAGTGGCATTTAAATGGAAAGATAATAGAGGAAGTGGCCACCTACACGTACCTAGGGGTCAAGACAGAGTCAAGAGGAACCAATGCATGCTACAGGGAAATAATAATGAATAAAGCGCAATCTTTAAATCATGCCTATCGAATTTTAGCAAAGACCACCCAAGGGCATACCCTTAAACTGCTAACAGCAGTAATGTGAGTGAAATTATTATGAATGCTCTCTTACGGCACAGAAATAATGAGAGGGGCAGAGGAAGCTCTCCTGGATAAACTTATGGTAAAATCCTACAAGCATGTTTTCCAGTCACCTAGGTCAGCATCCCCGGCCCAGGTTAGAATGGAATCACTAGTAAGGCGGTCATTGGCTAGATCTGCAGCGTTTATTAAATGTTGCCGCAAATTTCGTCACGCTATGCTAGCCAATTTAGTATGGCAGTAAATGAACCTTGAAAGGGGCAAAAGTAATTATAAAGAGTATTTAGAAAAAGGTATAAAGCAGCTGGATTTGGAAGACTTATGGGATTAGACACTGCCTAGTCCAGTATTAAGAAAGTAGTGTAAAAAGAAATCAAGCTACAAAGCTGGCTAGGAGATAGGGAGGAACTAGCTAAAAGATCCCATGGATAGTTAGTTCTTAAATCATTGAAAACACACAAAGAATCACCAATGACGGCCGCACCGTATACTTTGAAAATTAAACGTTTCTTAAGGCTAAGGGTAGGAGATATGACGATGTCAGATCTCACGCCAAAATGCAAGAATATGTCTCAAAGAGCCAATCAGGAATGCCGCTCATGTCACCTCATGGTGGAAACATTAGAGCATGTGGTCTGCATTTGTCCAACCTTGGCTATTCAAAGAAGAAAACTGATGAAAAAAGAATTCAAAGCCTTAGGAATCAGATCAGGCAAACAGGCCCTAATCGAAGCACTTGATCCAAGAAATTAAATCCTGAACATTAGGCTGGTCTAATTTTTGTACATCTTTACTTCCCTTACTGCTACCTTGAGAATCCAGTAATCCCAGCAACTGGGATGCCAATAGAGCAGAGTCTCTCCATAGAGATTGGGTTGGAAATTGTATACTGTTGTTGAGGATTAATTGCGTAACATTTAATCAGTATTTGGTTACCATGCTGAAGGAACCTATTGCACTTTTTTGCCAGTTTTACACATTAAGTAAGTTAGTAACTTTAAATACTAAATGATTTTTATATCCTGTCCCCAGGAACTTATGGCTGCAGACTAAAAAACACCTAAAAACATGATCTAAGGACCGGTTCTACCTATAATCTTAGTAGCGATGAATGACGTCGGGGGGTTCCCCTGTTGTGTAGGCATTTTAGTTATAGTTCCATATATGTTATTTTTGCAAACTAGGCCTGCGGCTGTGCACTTTAACCTAGACATATTTTATTCTGCTTCATTTATTATTTTAACAATAGGCACATTTGTGGTCTTGTTTCATTTCTCTTTAGCTGTTCTTTGCCTAGGTCAGCACTGCATTCTTAAACAAGGCATTTCTTTCACTGTGCTTTTCTCAAGGCTGCAGTAAGATAGGTTGCTGGTAAACGTGGTAACACTTTGTCTCTAGTGTTCATAGAAACACACACATCCTTACGTAGGGACATTTTCTCAGAACATCAGCTGTTTTATTATAAAAACACTTCTCTGCCTCATACACGTTAGAGGGAAATTCCAGCCAGATGGACACAACTGTATGCTGATTGTTGAACGCTTCGCTATAGCTGCTTATGTAGACTACAGGCCTCTTGCTCAGGTATGAGGGATGATGTCTTCCCAGGAGAACCTGAAGAGCAGAACTAGAGCTTAACATGCTGTGCTCTTACATAGCCTAGGTAGGAATTATTTTAATTACTCTAGTGACAATATGGTAGCGTTATTTTTATGCTTTACTCTCCTTGTCACAATTTTAATCCTGTCATGCTTCATCGTCCTGGTTATTGCAGTACATGCTTTATTATCTAAGATGCAGTTGCTTCATTAAAACCTTATTGAAACATATACTGCCTCTGTCCTTGTATATGTGAGACTAATGTAAATGAGAGAAACGGATGCAATCTGAGTGACCACGATTTCCCTGAGGAATCAATTGTGTCATGTGCTCGGCTGCCCAATCATACCTGCTCTTGGATGGAGATGAAGCACTGCTAGTTAGCTGGAGCAAAACCTGGATTAGGCCGACAGGTGTCACCTGTAGTGGGTCAGACTCAGTCCCCCACAGTGCAAGTGATTCTGCTGCTTGAATCCAGTAGAATAATGAGAGCCTACGCAACAACCCTATGTCTTACCGTGATCTTAACTTTTTTTATATGCTTGGTAAAGGCTCTTGTGGGAGGTTAACAGATCCAAAGGACACAGGAGGGGCAATCTCGTGTTTTACTATGATTTTAAACCATGTTTTATATTTAGAAATTGACTCACGGGGTCATCATATTTATTGCACTGATTATGTCTTTTTGCACTGATTATGCCCTGTGCTATTTATATGGAGATGGCATGTTTATGATTTTTATTAACTTACAAATTTAGTGAAAGGGTAATAGCAGATATTTTAGCAAACCTACAGCAAACTATGGGCCACATGCTGGTAGGTTCCAAATTGCGACTTGCAAATTGCGAGTCAGAGCGAGTCGCAAACTAGAATGAAGGATGGTGTCCCTGACACCATCTGCAACTCGCAAGGGGGTCGCAAAGGCCCACCTCATTAATATTCATGATGTGGGTCGCAATTTTGCGACCCCCTTGCCAGTGGCGGCATTCACAGGGATGGTGGCCTGCTGTGGACAGCAAACCACCATGTCTGTGACTGCTTTTTAATAAAGCAGTTTTTTTTTTTTTTTGTAATGCAGCCTGTTTACCAACGAAAAATAAAAAGTTTTTGTTTCATTTTTTCAGAGCAGGCAAAACTGAAAAAATGTTTGCAGTTCCACTCACAACGGGGAAGGGGTCCCATTGGGACCCATTCCCTTTTGCGAATGGGTTACCACCCATTTCAAATGGGTGCAAACTGCATTCGCGATCACAAAGCAATCCTGCTTTGCACTGCGACTCGCAATTAGGAAGGGCATACCACTTCCTAATTGCGACTCTCAAACCTGTTTTGCGATTCGGTAACCAGGTTACCGAATCGCAATACGGGTTTTGTGCATTGCAAAACGCTTCCTACATCTGGCCCTAAGCTACTTACCAATATAGCATCTTGGCACTTGCAGGTTACAGACAGATCTATGCAAAAAACACTGAAATCCAATGCATCATTTTATTGAGATTGTAATATGTCAGTATGAAGGTTGAACTCATTGCTTTGCAGCAGGTACATTAATTATCTAGGATATTTTATGATGATTAAAAATGTGACCACATGATTATATCAGAGGTCCAAAACTATCAGCTCTAATTTAACTCCTCAAAAACTAAAATAATGACCTGTGGATCTTGGCAAAACTATAACCCTACATCCTCTAAAGGTGAGACCATCAGAGATCACATTGACTGAAATATAAATACATGGCAATATTGTGCTCTTCTATTTTTACTTCAATTCAGAGTCAACAAAGTGATGAGGGACTCATTTTACACAATGAGAGGACCACAACATACCCTTCCCTAGTTACAGCACTCCATAGGCTACATGCAACACTAACCATAGCAATCTAATGTCTACATTATGCACATGGTTTCAGTTTCATACTCACTAGCATATCAATAAGCAGCCTACAAAAAAATCAAAATATGGCAGCCAGACGGAATCAACTTACCTTGGCTTTCAGGGCATTACTCTTCCACACTGGCATGAAGCATACCCTTCAAAGCCATGGGCACTGCACACTGTGTGGCTCTTGGCTAGGAAAACCTTCCCACAATCCAAATTCAGATTATGCAGATAAAACAGAAACCTCAAATCAAGTATGACTCAGTCTTGACGGTTCCCCCTTTTACAAAAACACAGGTAGGTGGAAACTCTTTCTGAGTATAGACATACAAATATGGAACATACTACTCAAGAGAATAAGTGCCATCAAAGCCACCACAAATTCAGGAGAAACCTAAAAACTTGGCTATTCCCAAAGTCTGGACCGAAGCGACCCTCAGACCACATAGCTACCCAGCCTGCAAAACTATTCTCATATTCCTTTTGATTATCACCCCACAAATAAGAAGCGCCTGCAAGCTTCCACGCCGAGTCTGGAGAACACTCTCCAGGCTCAACATAGAAACTCAAACGTTCTACCAAGATTGTTGTATCATGCATACACAACAGACGTACTAACTAATCACTAGATTATCTGGAAAATGATTTGGGTCTGTGACAAGAGGTAAGAAAGCACCATCTTAGCTATAATTTACCCTTAGAGTTGCTAGGTACACATAGATCTCTGCCGCACATCTTTTGAACCCAGGCTCAGGGTGTAATAATCCCACCTTGCTAACTAGAGGGCAACTTGAAGAGAATGCTAATTTCTTAGTACATTTGGGTGCTGCCCTACCTCTTTTTCTGCTGCCAGTCCAAGGGTCTGTAGGCAAAGCCCTGTTTTGCCATAGCAGCTATACTGCTTAGAGTGGCAAAGACAATTAAAATAAACTGCACATTTCTGATGGGCTTGCAGAATACAGTTTATCAGATATGGACAGTGTGCTGCTCAGAGTGCTCTTGCACAATACTCAGTTAGAGAGATTGTTAGAAATTGGGTTTCTGGTTGGTTAGGGTACGCACCCAAACCAGGCAGAACCCACCCACTCTGGTCAGAGCAAGGGAGTTAAACACCAGAGATAACCCCTGCTCACCCCCTTGGTAGCTTGGCACGAGCAGTCAGGCCTATCCCTAGAAGCAATGTGTTAAGCATTTGCACAACACACACAAGTGACACAGTACATACACTGCAGAGGGAACATAACACCAAGTTATATAAAAATAAACTGTATTGCATAAAACATCATTGGACCAAACACATCATCTCAGTTATTCTCTGCTACACAAGCAGTTGTCAGAACATCACACGGTTATTAGTACTCTGAAAAAGCCAGCAGCAGTCACATAAAACACATAGGTTTCTGGTTATTCTGCAACACAAGGAGTAGTCAGGTTGTCATCATTATTATCAAGAATGTACATGCTAGGATGAACAAATCACCAATAAATGCACATGGCATAGAAAGCTCATTATCATGTATGCCCAGACATCATCAGGGGTGCACCTAAAATGAAACATTCCCCTTAGGCACATGTCACAACATAATACCATGCATGTCAAGTTATGCTCCTAGATGCACACATTATGGAAATGTGTGTGTTCCCCCCTCGACCTGGTTAGCATGAAAGGTAATTACTATCTGGTCATAGCCAGGAGAAACAACAGTCGATCACGGAGGGTAGGAGTCCCACTATCTCCCCTCCTAGAAAAAGGCTATAGCGTCTCAGTGCTTCTTTTATGGTAGTCGCAGAAGGTTCCGGAAAGGCTGGGCAGGCAACGGACCTCTGGCGAGGGTTTCCTCCCTGTCCTGCCAGCCCTACAATCTTACCACCATACCGAAACCAAGAGGGCTTATCCTCCGCAAACATGATCCCCCCCAAACATGGAATCTCACCAGGAAGCAGCTCACCTGGTGGGTGACCCCACTCCTCACTTGGGGATCGCCTCCGCCAAGCAACCCACAGTCGGGCGGCGTTCTCTGTCCCTGAGGACCTCGTGTCTCCATTCCAGGAAAGGCGCCTCAGTGGGACAAGCCTCCTGACTCGGGACTCCGCTGTAATCCAACTTGGGCTCTCTGGTCCTCCCAGGGCCGGGGGAGCCCTCCATGATCCTCTGCCGAGCGGGACGCTCACAAAGAAAACACAGGAGCTGCCATGCGGCTAACAGCTCTGGCCTGTCTTCTCCTGGGGCCGCGGCAGTGAGGTTCTTAAAAGCAGGTGCTTGCCTGTGCCCCTGTGCACTCCCCAAAGCTCTCCTTGCTTCAGGGGCACCTCACGGGGCACGCACGGCCACACTAGCTGCACGGCTTCTCGTGGGGCATAGTGTCAAGTTACTACAACACGGGCGTGTTTCCAGCACTTGGGGGCAGATGCCCATGAAGCGCTTCTCACACGCTGGGACTCCAAATCCTCCTCCAACGCTCTGATTCATAAAATAAAGTGCTCCTCATGCAGGGGGAAAACTGAAAGTCAAACACCCTTCCAGCACTTTAAGGAGAAATGCAGGGAAATGGGGGCACACCACCCAGCCCCTGGAGACAACACAATGGGGCACAGGGCGGCAGAGTCCAAGCAAGCAGGCCAGCTCAAAGGTTTGCAAGCAGTGACAGTTCCTCTTAGTGACCTAACATGTCACCGATCAGCACAACAGCAGCAGTCCCAAGGCGGTTCCTGGTGAGTCCCTCCAGCAGTATACCGTGTCCAGGTCACTCCATTAATGTCTCAAAATATGTGGAAAATCCCTTGTACTTATACTCATTTTGTGCAGTCTCCACAAAAGAGGGAGAAGGAGTTCCAACCAGTACTAACTGGTACCAGGAGTGTCCCCTCTGTCCTCCGGCACAGGCTCCAGACATCAGTGAGGGGTAAACAAGCCCTTTGCGTTAGGTCAGGGCACTGCCTTTACAACTGCCTGTGTGCCCTGCCTCTCCCAACCCAGGACGACCACTGAATATGCAGATGCACCTCTGTGACACCACCCCACTCTCTGTGTACAGGCTGTCTGAAAAGTATGCACAAAGCCTACCTGTCACTCTGCCCCAGACATGGATTGTTGTCAAGCTGCAAAACACCAGAGTCATAAGCACAGAGAAATGCCCACTTTCTAAAAGTGGCATTTCTATAATGGTAATTAAAAATCCACCTACACCAGTAAGCACCATATTTCTCACTACCAATACAACCATACCAAACATGCGTACATTACCCCTCGTAAATCAGACAACACTACCTAGACCAAATAGGTTGGTTGGCATTACAAGTATAGGCCATATAACAAGGCAATATGTCCTACCTTCTAGATACATACCACCCTTCACATAGGGCTATCTAAGGCCTGCCATAAGGGTGACTTACATGTAGTAAAAGCGGAGTTCCAGGCCTGGCGATGGCAGGTTCCTGTGGCAGTAAACTGTGCATGCAGACCCTGCGCTAGAAGGTTTGAGACAGGTTTGAAAGGCTACTTCTGTGGGTGGTGCAAGCTGCGCTTTAGGCCCACTAGTAGCTTTTAATTTACACGCCCTGGGTATAGGGATACCAGGGTACAAGGGACGTATAGGTAAGTTAAATGTGCCAATTAGGTATAAGCCAATCATGCCAAATTTAGAAGGCACAGCACCGATCAGCAGTAATAAAGTGCTCAAAGTCCTAGAGCCAACAAGAGGTCAGAAAAATTAGTAGGAGGAAGGCAAAAAGTTTTGGGATGACCCTTAAAAAGGGCCAGGTCCAACAGAGAAAAAAACTAATTTTGTGGTCACACCTGTTCAGCTGGGAGCCAGGCCCTAAGTGAGACTGAGAGTCGCATTTACATTTCAATCAGACACTGCTCCATCAATCACATTGCAAGTGTGATGCAGGGGGTGTCACACAACAGGAATGGTTAAAGTACTGGGAAGCAGAGGCAACCTGAGTAGTGTGATGCTTCACAAGGTAATGAGAGTGAGTATGCATAAGTATGAAAAAAATTGCATGCAGCTGTGCGTGTGTGTGTGTTAGACCGGTTAGCCTTACGGTGTGTCCCCCCCCAAACAGTTGCCTTCTCCCCTCCTGTATTGCTGAATTTGTTTTGTTGCCTTAGGACTCTGTGCACTTTACCACTGCGAACCCGTGCAAAAGTGCATGTGCTTACTCCCTAAACATGGTTATATTTCTTACACATTTTTAATTTGCTTATAAGTCCTTAGTAAAGTATTATATAATGCACCCAGGGCCAGTAATTTAAATGCAACCAGTGGGTCCACAGAACTTATTGTGTTATGCACTTAAGCAGCCCTTTAAAATATCTCTGACCTGACCTGCCAATGCAGCATGTGTGTGGTTCTAAACTGCCAATTCAAATTGGCAAAATAAACTTTTTGCCAAGCCTAAAACTCCCTTTTGAAAACTTGTAAGGCACCCCTAGGGTAGCTGCTAAACATCCCATTGGACAGAGTGCACTGTATTTAAAAACGCTGGACATATTCTTTTAAGTTTTACATGTTCTGGAAGTGAAAAACATATACAGTTGTCTTTCACTACTGTGGGGTCTACCTCTCCCACAGAATAACATTAGGGTAACTTATTACATTTAATAAGGTATAACGTTTGTTTGGAAACATGTAGGGATGTCATGTTTGGTGTCGAATTAATTTAAAATCCTCTTTAACGGTAAACTTGATTTTTAAGTCACAAATCTGAAAATGGCACTATAAGAAATGTGGCATTTTCTTGTACCAGCCCTTTGGTGCCTGGAGCCTACTCCCTAAGTCACATAACTAGGTGTAGTTGGAAATTGTCCTTTGTGTATTCCTCCCAGTAAGTAAGACAAAGGGGTTCTGGGTGTTGGCAGGATTAGAGGGGAAGAGCTGTGCACAGCCCCAGTTACATTTTAACTGAGGTGGTGCCTCATTTTCAAGGAGGTGCCTCAGAACACAGACAAGGAACTTCCCATTAAAAACTTTTGTGAGCCCTGACCCAGTGGAGCCCAGGCACAGAGGCAGGACATTCCTGAAACATCTGTTGGGGAGAAAACTCTACAGAATTCTTCCACTTCAGAGCATGCACTAGATATAAAATTAGAGCCCTCTGACCCTCTCACAGTTCACTTCTGGACCTGCGGTGGGCTTTCAGAGGACTGCCCTGCAGAGGACTCTCAAAAGACTCCCCTGCTGCGTGAAGCCTGCTGTATACTTCAGAGGGCTGTCCTGCTGCTCCAAGAGGACTGCCCTGCTCTGTGAAGATTGCCCTGCACCCTCAGCGGGCTGCACTGCTCCTTGAGACCTGCTTTCTTTTGAACTCAGGACCACCAGAGTGACTCCAAGGGCTAGTTTGTTGGCCTCCTGTTCAGAGTTAAAAGGACACAAAAAGTTTCAACAACATGCAAAGTGCACCTGGACCCAGTCTGAAGCCCGCCCTGACCCTCTAAGTGGTGCCCCAAGTCCTGGACCCTTAGAAGTGGTGCTGAAGATGCCCAATCTTCCAAAAGCAAAACTTGGCACTAATAATTGTACTGTTAAAAAGTGCTCTATGAACGGGGAAGAGACTGTGACCTACCCACCCTAGGTGCATTGCCAATCAGCCTGCCTTAGCACTAGCTCCAGCTACATTCTTCTCTGCAGAAGCAGATGCTGTCCGCAGATCCTCTCTGGAAGGGTATCGGCCTCCTGGAGCCCTCAGTGTCGCTCCCCTTAAGATTTTTGTCTTCCAAAAAAGAGACTAAGTCAGAAAGTAGAAATCTTCACTGTGACTTCGTCCAGTGGCTCCCAGATGACAACGCTGGCTACCATGCCCTTCTGAACTTTACCTTCTCAGACACCTTTCTCTGAAATTTCAGTTAAGTCTGAAAGTAAGCTGAGACTGGGCCAAGTCCACTTCTTGTATCCGAACCACGCTCCATCACAGTTGGCCATTACTTTCAACTTAGACATGCTCTCACACAACTAGATGTCAGCAGTTTGCGATTTGATCTTTTATACGCTGAATTGTACTAAAAACTTTAACACTGGTTCTACTAAACCGATTTTCGTAATTTTGGTGTCAAATAAAGTATTAAATGTTACACTATTTTTCTAAATTTGTGTGGGATTGTCCTTGTGCTGTGTTTTCACTTTATTACTGTTTATTTGATGCACAAATGCTTTACACATTGCCTCCACGTTAAGGCTGACTGCTTTTGTGCCAAGCTAACAGAGTTTAACTCACAGATTAACTTAGTAACTTTTGTGGTTCACCCCCTCAAACAATAACTCAGTTTCTCAGCGAGAGAAAGAGAGTGTGTGTGTGTGTGTGTACAGGTTTTGCGGGGCGTGTGTATGCGTGTGAGGATGATGCTTCCACCGCCCACTCCTGGTATAATATTCGCAATGGCACAATGGTGAACATTCATGACATGCTGCGGGGATCTCTTGGTGATGGCACTGTAACTGAAACAATGACAGAAGTATGGGCACACACTTACATTTGTAAAAAAATAATAGAATATGACCATTCACGGCTGCAGGCTTATGAGAAATATATTTTAAAAATTAAGCACTGGCATTTTTCCCAATTGTAGGCTATTGTAATTTACCACACCTTTTGGAGTTACTGTCCCACTCTTGAAAGCGAAGTCTAGGCATTTTAATGTACCCTTTATTGTTTGCCATTAACATTCTGTACTGTCCTTTGTTGGTTTTCAGCGAGGAATTAAGAGCGAACTAGACAAGCCCAACTTTACATAGTAGCTGTAATGATTTCCTTTTATCTGTTCGCTATTTTTATACCATGCTCACCTGCTGCTAACAGGTTGCATTTGCCTATGTTGAAGTGCCTACTCATTTGGAACACTTGTTTTCCAGGCTGTGTGTTCCTTTCATCCATCACCAGATGCCCCTTGCTTCTTTATCTCCCTCAATTATGCAGGTTATTTTCCTCGCCACAGTCTCTTCTCTTTCTCCTTTTTGTGTTATCTTCTCCATGCATTTTAACATTTTAGAGCAGGCAAGTGGGAGATTTGAAAAAGTAGTCGGGAGAAGGTATTTCCCCACTGACTTATATTGGAGCAGAAGTAATCTGCCTGAATCAGGGCTATAGGTATGTATGATGATAGACAACCAGCATTTCATCTTTGGCAGTTTAATAACAGTGCAAACAAAAATAGTGCATACAAAAACAGAGTTATAAACTCTGTTTTTGTTTGCACTATGTAAAACTGACACAAATGAAACGTTGAAGCATGTCACATGCCCTAATGTACCCCTCCAAGAATTGAGGACAAACATTTATCTTTGATGTCAGAGGTAATTCTTGGAGAGAGAGGCTGGAGCGTCCTTGACAAGCATTTTATTCTTGCCAGTTTTCCAAAACTCTGAAATCAGATTTCTGCATGCAGCAATCGGGGGCAGAGACTAGCCTCGAAATCGGTAGTCTCCCGCCTGAATCGGGAGGGTTGGCATGTATGCCTTGCTCTGAGTCAAATTCTTATGAGGAAAAATATATTCCGGTCCTCAAAAATGAATGCCGGTTGAGCCCTCTTTCTACCACCCGATTAAACTAAGCACCGAAAAGGTCACTTCCTCTCCATGACGTAACACAAGTGGGAAGAGGCTGATTTGAGGAGGAGGAGAACCCAGAGGGGTAGAGAAGCAGTATCTTCTGACAGTTCACAGGGGATGGTGTTTACTCACCACCAGAACACGGAGCAGCGACGACACCCGGGTGGAAACAGCCGCTACCTTGGTCTTCCTCGGGCACGGGAGAGCGGACCGGCGGCAGGGACGAGAAGGATAGATGCCCCACGGGTGGAGGGCACGGGAAAAGCACGCATCACCAGCTAATCCCTACCCGAAGCGGACGTAGTAGGTGCTATAAAAGAGGTGTTGAGCATAACTGTGAGCCGGCTGCTGTCTCTGGATGGGGGGCGGAGAGGGGGCGGGCCGAGCCCAAGGAGGCGGGCTTCAGGGATGATGAGACAGAGCTTGGCAACGGACAGTAGCAGGGTAGAAACGGAGAAGGGGCGCTCTCTCACACTAACGTCAATAAAACTCGCTCTGAAACACACACAAAACAGAACTTCTTATTAATCTAATTACAATTTACACAGCGGGTGGTTCCACTCCCCAGTCCACGTTTCACATGTGTGGACATGCGGTCCATCCAGTCCTGCATGCTACAAAACTGCCGAAATATAGGGACATCCAACCAGTAAACTATATTTTGAAAGATCACCGCATAGCTGTGGAGTAATATACATTTTTACGGTAAGTAATGTCAAACATTTCTACATTTGTCTACACGTCTACATTTGTAGGGCAAATATTGTCAAACCTTTGGCAATAGTATTTAATTTGAAAATAGTAAATAGAGGATGCTGCCTCCCACACAAGGAGAGTGAGTATGCGAAATAAAAGACGGATCAGTACTTGGCCAATTTATGTAAAATGCAAATATTGGAGTTGCATGCACTTGTGTTTGGAGGGCATTGAACCAAGCAAACGACATAAAAAGGGTCATTGTGTTAGATGACCACAGGACCAAATACCGTGGTTGTAACGTAGAAAGTGTTCTGAAGATTTTCCCTTTTGAACTTATGTGCAGAGCTGCGGTTTCCTTTCTCTTTTGGCTCTTTTGTTGTCGCCCTGAAGCATGAGCACTTTTGTTTGCATGCCATCTGCACCTTGGCAACTTAGATAGAGGAGGAAATATACAACTGCTACTGGAGCATGATACTCAGTGCCCGAAAGGGTGGCAGTCTTTGTTTTTTAGCTGTCATGCTCTCTCGGGATATTGTAATTACACCTTTTCCTTTATCGATGTGCTTGTTTCAGTGGACTGAGGCATGCAGAACGTGGATGGCTGGAAGTTTCAGGCATTGGCATGCCTCCGTATCGAAACTGTACATAGTACATAGTACTGACGTTGGAGGACGGTTTAAGAGCAATGACGCATTAGCTCACTGAAGCACAAAGTTAGAAATTTTCTAGATTCATTCAAGCTAAAGAGAAATAGAGTGTCTGTCAAACTCGAAGCAGGGAGGGAGAACGTGGGTCTACCGAGAGATTGTGTCTTGCTGGAAGGCGCGAATAACCAGGCCAACTTTGAGAGCAAAATACCGTTTTATTAGGACAGGTATGCAGACTTCAAAACTTTATTTACAAACATTTATCACCCCCCCCACACTAAAACAATAAAATTCCTGACCCCCCTTAAGCCTCACCCAAACAATGAATAGCCCCCTCCATCATCCAAACATTCATTCTTCGTCATCACCTTCTTTCATTTGCTACCCTTACAACTCAACTCAACCATCAGTCCCTTGTATTCCCTCTGCCATGTCTACCATCCAAGGTCCCCAACCCTTCCAGCCTGTCTTGAGCTCCTCCCATTCTGCAGCCTGTCCTAAGCGACAACTAAATAAAGTCTGCCTACCTACCCCTTCAAAACAACCCAATCCCTGACCAATTGCATAACCCCAGGGAAGGGAGGTTGGGGACAAAACCTATTAGCAGCCTACCTCCAGGACCACGTGCTAAAAGGGGCCAAGCATCTGGGGACAGCAACACCAACTGCCTATAAACCCTGCCCCAAGCCCAGACTAACCAATGACCTTCCCTTGGTGGCCTGGGTCACACCATCTGCCTGAAGAACTCCGGGGTGGACATCCTTGGGATGCCACCACCGTTACCCCATCGGGCAGGAAGACATGAATAACCAGACCAATTTTGAGAGCAAAAGGCTGTTTTATTAGGACGGGTATGCAGACTTCGGAACTTCTATTTATAAACATTTATCAAAACTCCCTGTCTCATTATTACAATAAAATTCTTGACCCCCAACCTTAAGCCTCACCCCCAACAATAAACAGTCCCCCATCCATCATCCAAACATTCATTCTTTGCCATCCACTCTGTCATTCACTGTCCTTTCAACTCTACCCACTATTGCTCCCCTGTATTCCGTCTGCCATGCCAACCCTGCAAGGCTTCTAACCCTTCCGACCTGTCTTGATTTCCTCCCTTTCTGCCACAAGGAAAAATCCCTGTCAAGGCATTTTTCCAGTCCTTCCTTTTCGCTACAACAGCTGTCAACAATAACTTGACAACAAAAATTCAACTTGACACAAGGCTGTCGCCATAACAGCCACTAATACCATCCCCTCCTGGTCAACACCTTGGTCAATGTGTCTTTTATCTCCAGTAAATATAACTCATTCCCTATAAAAGAGAGCTGCACCCTATCCTGCCTGAAAAATTAAAAATCATTCTTCATGATGTGAATGTTCTGTCCATCCTACACCCCTGGCTTTACAAAAATGTTGCATATCCCTATTCACCTACCTCCTAGCTTCCTCCACTGCTGAATATGTAATAGTACCTCGCCTGACCTTTCTAGGGACAAACCCTGTCCAAAAAACGCAAGTACCTGAACATGACTTTCCTGTCAAATCCAAATCCCTTTTCATCTCCTTCATTATACCCAATCCTGATTCTCTCACCAAATCATTTCATCCCAGATGTGTAATCAAAATATCAAGAGACGTTCAAGCTACAATCAGATTTCATAAGCAAGGCAGAAGCTGACCCCTCTTCATACCCCCCGCCTTCCAGGCCCCCGACTCCAGATGAACATTATCAAAACTAAAACACAGGTTGTGCCCCCATGGCCTCTTCCCTCCATGCTTAGCTGTCCACTTTATGAAGGAATGCCCCACAATCCAAATGGATAAGGCCACCAGAGACAGTCCCGCCACACAACCTAGAAGCAGAAGAAAATATTAGCCCAAAGAAATTATAATGCTTCCAAATCCCGGATGTATCGTAAACAACAGTCTGAGAACCACTTGCCCAGTCTCATGACCTCCCGCATTGTAAACCCCGAGTGGACATCTTCTGAGGCTGCACTAATGCAAAAAGAATGTGTGCCAAATTTAAGATGGGACTTCCCTTGCAGCTTTCAGTATCTTCCCCATTATCACTAGAACTTGTTCAGCTGTCAACCTAGACCCATCTCCATGTTGGAAGAAAAACAAAAACTCTTATGCCCCTCCCACAAGTCTAAATTTGCTCCAACCTTGCATCGGGGATATTGTACCCCCAATCCTTTGAAAAGGAATTGTCATTCCTTTCCCCATCTGGTCAGTTTTAGATTGCGCCAAGAAAATCTTTAATGACTTACCTGACTCTAACACCATGCTCCGATCTCAAAGCCCCTCCTTATTACGTCTAGGAGCTCAAAAATCCTAAATGCCCCAAAGAACAACCAAAGCAAAGAGAGTCTGAATATTGCCATTTCAAACTGAATAGCAACAAATTACCAAACTATTAACCAGAAACAGAAACTTTTCCATTGTAGTGGGTTCTCTCACCCACTGCCGCCTCTTGAACTCTTTTGCCCAAACCGCTACTATCCCTCTCCCCAACCTCCCTGCTGAAGGTTCATACCCCCAAAATAATTTGCCATAAAACCATAGTCCTGCCAACTTTCCTACAATAGTAGTAGCTGAAAACTTCATGCCAATATTATTCATAATAAACCGCACTACATTCTCCTGTCTAGCTGCACTACTTTCCCCATCCTATCCCCTGAAATGCGCACCTCCTCTTAAAACCTCATCCTCTGCTCGTCTGAAGGCATTTTCTGCACTCACAGCAATGGATTTCTCCACTAATTCCATAATCATTTTTGTGCTAACTCCTAAACCTCCTGCGGTACCTGAGTCTTCTGCAAGTCTGTTCCAGGCGCCAAACCATGGAATCCTTGCCACTTCTAACGAGAGAAAGTGTTTGCAGTTTTATTGTCTGCACCTGGCACATGTTTGGCTCTAAATATAATGTTATGCATCAAGCAGCCCAACATGAATCTCTGCAAAAGCCTCAAAAGCTGTTTGTCCTTCCCTTTTTATCCATTCACTAAATCCACAACTGTCCTGTTATTCACATTAAAAGTCACAATCTTATTCTCCAGCTCTCTCTACCCAACACTGCAAGTGCCACCAGCAGAGGGGAAATTATAAAAAATGCTATGCTCCTCCCCATTTCCTTCCATTCAATTGGCCACTTCTCAGCACACCATCCACCGTCCCAGAAGATGCCAAAACCCTCTGAACCTGCTGCATCTAAGAAGATCTTACAAACCACAGAGGTCTTTCTTTTTCGACGGTCGGATGTGAACTGAGGCTACCGCTATATTTCACGGGATCATTTTGAAGTAATTGGCTGTGATGAAGATGGAAGGAATAATATTTCTCAGTAACCTCTGATATAACGTAAGGCGAGGTTTCTTTGAAGAGGATTGTGATTGTGACAATGGCATTAGAATGAGTGCAGGCCCCTATCATTTTAGTCCTGATGAAGACCCGTGTGTGAGCCTGGATTTAGCCCGATAACCGGATGGGTCGAAACGTCGAAGATGGTGTTTTGAGCCTGGATGTGCTTTTCTCTTTTTTATAACGAAGGGAGGACTTGAATGAGGATTTATTACCTCTGTTTTACTTTAATGATTCAATGAGGAAAAAGTTTAACCAGCAGGCTCCTCTTTTGTGAATTTATGTCTCCACTGGATGGACCTTTGCTCCTTTTCTTTCTGAATCACTTGCACTTTATTTCTTAGCACTTTCTTCCGTCCTTCTCATTTTATGTTTGTGATAGGGGTTGTTTCTTATCATTGTATGTGATTTAATTCTTTGTATATTAATAAATGATGGTTTTTCTAATCTGTTTTTATTATGCTGCTTGTGAATGATAGGATGGATGTTCCCAAGTGGGCATTGTAGTCTTTTGAGTATCTAAGAAGATCTGCACCACCCAGTGAAAATTCTCATAAATGGACCAAATTCACACACCGTTGAAACTTTTCAAAAACATCAGCCATAGCACCCAGCTCTCAGATCTGCCAAATCTTTACCCTGTGATGTGGCAAAGCCATACAAGCCATTACAAAACCCAGTCTGTGAAAAAAGGCTCTACCAGCATGTACCACCCTACGTGCAAAATTGAGATGTCCCAGCAACTGCAGTTTACTGGCTGCCGTAGCCTGTTTCAACAACCCCACCAATTATTGTATCTTCGTAGCTGGTAAGCTAGCCTCCGTCCTTACTGTGACCAACTTAATGCTTAAAAAAGACCAAAATAGTACTGGACTCTTCCATTTTGCCCCGTGCAAAGGGAACACCCATCTCGTATGTCAAATTCTGAAAGGATTGTAATGGATTTTTGTATTTTTCCGTTTCTCCTTCACCAATGAAAAGAAAATCATCCAAATAGTGGGTAACTAGTTCATGTCCAGTTCGAAATGTAAAACACCACTGCAAAAAGGAGCTGAATGTCTCAAACAACTTGCAAGATATGGCACAGCCCATGTGAAGCACCTTATCCACATATATACTGTGCTAAAACGGAATGCCCAATAGAGAACAATCGCTGGGGTAAACAGGAAGAAGTCAAAAAGCTGATATTATGTCACACTTAGCCAACTCAACACCAACTCCTACTTACCCAAACTGAACCGCTGAGTCCTTCAGAGCGATTAAATCATTGACAGAAAATCCCTCTGGCCAGGACGAATGATGTATCCACCTAAACTTTCCTGCATTCTTCTTTGGAACTACCCCCAAGGGAGACACCATCAGATCTGGCAAAGGCCAGTAGTAAAGTGGACCAACTGTCCTTCCCTCCTTCATCTCCTTGTTTAGTTTCTTGCTGACCACTGATGGATGTTGCTTAGCCGATTGAATATTGTCTGCAAACCTTCTAATTCTGGACTTTGGTAGCCTAGACGAAAACCTGTCTTAAAACCCTACTTCAAAGTCAACAATTCTTCTCTTTTGGGATAGAATGCTAGCTTTTGCTTTAATACCTCCAGCTTAACTGGAGTAACAGCCCTTTTGACCAGACTTGTATGTCCTGCGACCTCTTCCCAGCTGCTAAACTGTGCTTCCTCCCCAAAACATTGCAACATAGCATATCTCCCTCCACATGTGGCACATCCGTCCTTGTACCTACAATGGCTCCTGGGAATGAAACCTCTGTTAAAGCTCCAGCTTGCTTCAGTTTGCTCTTGGGTTGTTGCTGTGACCTCTGCTACAGCTACACAACCCTCCCGGAGTGGGCCTCCCCTGAAAGGGCCAATACTGAACCGCCAGACCATTAGATGTATGCATGATTGAAGGTGGTCTCTGGGGATACTTCCATTGTACCCACAATTCGTTGTCATCCTCTTTTCAAGGCTTATCTGGCTTTAAAACTATTCTCGCGCTGAACTCCTCATCGTAATTTAGCCATGTAAAACCCCCAAACTCCATACGGGCTTTCAGAATAGTATCTATGTATTTAAAAATAGAAACTGATCTTCCAGGAAAGTTTTCACAGCTGATGCTTACGTAAATGAACAAGGCAGACGTCCACATGTCAGTTGTTGAAGGCACCATAGGTCACCCTGCTAGCTTTCAGGCTTTGTCCCTGGATCCCTCCTTGGACTGCAATTCTCCATGTAGTAGCTTACAGACATCCACAAACTCACCTTTCCAAATCTTTTCTATTTTCGCCTTAGATAATTGCGCATCCAGCGGCATAGAAACCCCCGTGTACAGCAGCCTTGTATAACCCTTTGCTGTGCTTTTATTTTCTTTATTCCCCACTTTTCGGCCATCATCCTTCTTATCTTCTCCTGAATCATCCCATTTTTATTGTCTTTGCTTTTCTTTCCTTCCATCTTAATGTAATTATTTACCACTATAATGTCTGAGTCACTTACCGCCAATGCACTGGCCTCTGTGGCAACCCCTTGTCCACCATCGAAGTCCCCAAACCAATATCCATCAACGCTGCCACCTTGTCTTTGCCCCACTCCCAGATGCTCCACCCCTGTCTCTCGCCTGGTTGAAGTATGTACCCCTCTGGTGCTGATCTTCAGCACTCGCCTCTCCCTCTTAACTTAGACAACATTCTGTCTTTCACCACCACCGTCCCCAACCCCTCCTGTATCACAGCACTGAGGCAAGACTCATTATTAGTCCCCTCCACCCCCTTGTTTTGGCTCCTTCTTTTCCACCCACGTCTCCTGCCAATGAGGAATTCCTTCCTCTTCCAATTCTTCTTTCTCCTCATTATAAACCAGCTCATATTCCATCTCTCTCTCTTCATCATAACCACTTACAGCCAACCTCTCTCTATCACCTACACCCCCATCAAAGTGTCTCCAATCAATCCCGTAGCGCCTGGGGTTATAAATGTAGCAGGACCATCCAGCAACGTTGGGAAGGTTGTCTGGAACCTCTCTCTCACTACAGGCCAGGTGACCCAGGTCATCCGCAACATGGCTGAATCTCTCTTATCTCAGCTGGCAGTTCCCTGTGGTATTCTCCCACCGATGCCCTTAGGTCGTCCCAACCTGCGGGCAGGGGTGCAGGAGACAATACATTTCTGGGGGGGACAGCAACAACCTTAGGGACTTCTCAATTGACCCTATACAAATTGCCCATTGTTTGCAAAATGCAGGCTTTGATAAATGTACACAATCATATAGTTTGGACGTGAAATAGGGAGAAAAGAAGGCAAGTTGTCAGTTTGAAATTATGTTTTATTGTTATTTACATTCACAAAGTAATTAGAACAAATGTGAAAAAAACATGTTGATTAACCTTGCATATCCATGCACCAAGGCAAATAAAGGTAGGAGGGAGAAAAGGAAGTACATACCTTTTGAGCCCTGCACCAATCATGCCTCTCACCTCATGCATATTGAAACCGCACTAGAGATATCAAAAGCGATCAGGTACAATAATTGTAAACTGTGCTATGAAACCATAGTTCTAATAACACTTCTTCTCCTCTGTGCAATCTTAGGCACGTCAGTTCCATATCAGTCAAAACTGGAACCATTTACACTGAAGAAGCACTTGGTGTTACAGACTATTTAATATATGGGATTCTGTGATCCCTGTAGAAACAGCAGTCTAATTTCTGTATGATCGGCTACTTCTGATGCATTAAGTCACAGATTATAAATGAAAGACGTCAGAACTTGACTTATATGAGGTTATTACAGTCCAGTTTTGACTGCATTCTGCCAGAGCCAGCAGCCAAGGTGAAAGGCAGGTCACAACATAGAACATCATTAAAACAGCTTTTTAAAGCAACAAATGGAACGTTGCTTTTCTTTCTTCTGCCGTATTTTAATAGCTTCAAAGTACAGAAGCTATGCACTAAGGCAGTGATTCACAACCTTTTGATTCCTGAGGACCTCCACTGAATCACTACTGGAAGCCAGAGACCCCCAAGCAATTTGTATAATTTAAATTTAAAACATTGAAACAGTAATTTGCAAAAAATACACACGCAAGTTCACACCAAACAAATACTCGAATTACTAAAGATCTAATTATTTTATATTGAAAAAATATCCAAGAATCGAAATATTTTATTGGGAAGGTTGGCGCTGCATCTAAGGTAACTAAATTTTCCATGTTTGGTCTTATTTAGGAAAGCTGAATCGTCAGGTCAGATTCTACATTTCCCAAGCGATTTCTGTAAACCATAAGGGCCTCGCATCTCTCCATAGCCTCTCTGTCAGGTGCAATTAATTTGTTTAATAGCACCTCTTATACCAGTGTAAGGTGTTGGAGCACATAAAATACTGTTCTTTGCATGATACACATCCGTTGCAGCAGGCATATTTACCATCTGCGCTACCTTAGAAGAGTCAAAGCTGCCACTAGACAAAACCCCTCTCCCACAGGTACATTAATCACCAGAGTTATCTTGATGCTTTTATTTTTGCCCGAAAGCCTCTGGTGACTGCTAAGGCCCTCATTAGGACCTTGGTGGTAAAAGACGCCTACCGCCGTGGTGACGGCCGCCAAAAGACCGTCGCCGCGGCTACCAGCTGTCTGCCATAATATGACAACAGCCAGATTTCCGCCAGAAGGATGACGGAAATCCGGCTGTAGCTATGCCAGCGGATGGCGGTAAGGTGGCAATGCTGCCAGCAGCAGCGGCACGCCAGTAGTCCGCCGCCAGCCGTATTATGAGAATTAATACGGCCTGGCGGTGTTCTGCTGGCGGACGCTGCTGCTGGCAGCAGCGTCCCGTCTCCTGCCGGAGGACCCCCCGGACACAGGTAAGTGGGTGCTCCAACAGGGGAGTGGGGTGGGGGGTTTTGTATGTCTGTGTGTGTGTGTATGTGGGTGTGTGTTGCGTGTTGTATGTGTGTGTGCATGTTTTGGGGGGTGAGTGCGTGTATGTTGAGTAGTGTCAATGCATGTCTGCTTGTATGTATGTAAGTGTGTGCGGGTGTGTGTGTGAATGGATGTATGCATGCATGGATGAATGTGGGAATGGGTGTGTGTAAGTGTGTGTGAAAAGAGGGGCTTGTATGAAGACGGGGTCTGGAGAGTAAGGGGGTGGGAACTTGCAGAGGGGGAAAGGGGTGGGGAAGACCCCTATCAGTGACAGGGAAGGGATTCCCTGTTACTGATAGTGGCTACCGCCATGGTTTTCGTGGTGGTAAGGAAGCCACGTAAACCATGGTGGGAGGCAGGGTCATAATCCCGCAGGCGGTCCAGTCACGGCCGCCGGGCTGGAGATTGATACACATTCCACTCCTTCTCCATGTGACACAGCCCAGCCTACCCTGCCCTAACTTGGCTCTGCACTGAAAAAAAATGATAATAACATTGTGTTATTATCATTTTATTTTTCCTTTTATGCACTGCTCAGAGCAGTAGGGGAACGCTCCTCTTAGCGGAGGAGCCGCTGCTGCTGGATGTACAAGGAACTTTGCAGGGCTTCTAAAACTGCAGCACAAAGGAAGTAATACATATAGAAACACATGTGTTTCTAGATGCTCCAGCTGGAGAAGTGTCTTTCTGCTGGCCCAGGTTTGCGGATTCCCTGGGAATGTGTCACGGACCCTTGGGGGGCCTCAGACCACAGGTTGGGAACTGCTGCACAAAGGTTTTAAGTGGCTTGTGGGTAAGATGATGGTGTGGTATTATATGGGCTATTGTACCCCTTGGTGTAGATGGTAAGGATACTGCAAGTCATCTTGGAGTTCCATACTTTATAAACAAGCATTGGCAAAGCAAATAGGTCTCACCTATGCAGAGCTATAGGCTTTACTAACGTGTTTTAGCCATGTTGTTAACTTGCATGGCTGCTGTTCAGCGTGTCTATAAGTGAATGGCATAAAGGAGAATGACATGTTAGAAAGTATTGTCGATTGATGTGGCATATACTGTCGAGGAGTGAGTAGAGTGTCACAGAGTGGGGTAGTGTCACAGTGGAGAAGAGTGGAGAGGAATAAAGAAGGAGTGCAGTGGCATAGAGTGGAGTAAAGTAATGTGGAGTGTCTTAGGAGAGTTGAATAGGGTGTCGTTGAGCATAGTACATTGTGGCATAGTGCAGTGGCATGGACTGTCATAGAGCGGAGTGGAGTAGAGTATTGTAGACTGAAGTGGAATAGAATGTCATGGAGTGGCAAAGAGTAGAGTAGTATGTCATAGAATAGAGTAGAGTGAAGTGGCATGGAGTGGTGTAGAGGCGATTGTGTATAGAGTCACAGTGTGGAGTAAAGTGTTGTATAGTGACACAAAGTGGAGTAAAGTTTAATGGAGTAGAGTGTGGGAATGGAGTATTATGGAGTGTAATGTCGTAGAGGGAAGTGTCATTGAGTGATCTAGGATGAAGTGGTGCAGCGTACAGTGGTGCAGAGTAGATTGGCATAGAGGGCATTGGTTTTCAGTAAAGTGGTGTAGAGTGCATTGGTGTAGAGTGCACTGGTTTAGTGTAGAGTGTACTACTCTAGTGGTGAAGAGTAGAGCCTCAGAGTGGAGTGGTACAGCATAGATTACAGTAGCACAGAGTGCAGTGATGCAGAGTTGTAGGAGGCTGGACTGGCTTGTAGTGAGTACCAAGGGGTACTTGCACCTTGCACCAGGCCCAGTTATCCCTTATTAGTGTATAGGGTGTCTAGCAGCATAGGCTGATAGATAATGGTAGCTTAGCAGAGCAGCTTAGGCTGAACTAGGAGACGAGTGAAGCTCCTACAGTACCACTAGTGTCACTTGCACAATATCATAAGAAAACACAATACACAGATATACTAAAAATAAAGGTACTTTATTTTTATGACAATATGCCAAAGTATCTCAGTGAGTACCCTCAGTATGAGGATAGCAATTATACACAAGTTATATGTACACAATACCAAAAATATGCAGTATAGTCTTAGAAAACAGTGCAAACAATGTATAGTTACAATAGGATGCAATGGGGGCACATAGGGATAGGGGCAACACAAACCATATACTCCAAAAGTGGAATGCGAACCACGAATGGACCCCAAACCTATGTGACCTTGTAGAGGGTCGCTGGGACTATTAGAAAATAGTAAGGGTTAGAAAAATAGCCCTCCCCAAGACCCTGAAAAGTGAGTGCAAAGTGCACTAAAGTTCCCCAAAGGACAAAGAAGTTGTGATAGAGGAATAATGCAGGAAAGACACAAACCAGCAATGCAACAACGATGGATTTCCAATCTAGGGTACCTGTGGAACAAGGGGACCAAGTCCAAAAGTCACAAGCAAGTCAGAGATGGGCAGATGCCCAGGAAATGCCAGCTGTGGGTGTAAAGAAGCTTCTACTGGACAGAAGAAGCTGAGGTTTCTGCAGGAACGAAAAGGGCTAGAGACTTCCCCTTTGGTGGACGGATCCCTCTCGCCGTGGAAAGTCGTGCAGAAGTGTTTTCCTGCCAAAAGACCGCCAACAAGCCTTGCTAGCTGCAAATCATGCGGTAAGTGTTTTTGGATGCTGCTATGGCCCAGGAGGGACCAGGATGTCGCAAATTGCGTCAGGAGAGAGAGGGGACGTCGAGCAAGACAAAGAGCCCTCTCAGCAGCAGGTAGCACCCAGAAAAGTGCCAGAAACAGGCACTACAAGGATGCGTGAAACGGTGCTTGCCGAAGTTGCACAAAGGAGTCCCACGTCGCCGGAGACCAACTTAGAAAGTCGTGCAATGCAGGTTAGAGTGCCATGGACCCAGGCTTGGCTGTGCACAAAGGATTTCCGCCGGAAGTGCACGGAAGCCGGAGTAGCTGCAAAAGTCGCGGTTCCCAGCAATCAGTCTGGCGTGGGGAGGCAAGGACTTACCTCCACCAAACTTGGACTGAAGAGTCACTGGACTGTGGGAGTCACTTGGACAGAGTTGCTGGATTCGAGGGACCTCGCTCGTCGTGCTGAGAGGAGACCCAAGGGACCGGTAATGCAGCTTTTTGGTGCCTGCGGTAGCAGGGGGAAGATTCCGTCGACCCACAAGAGATTTCTTTGGAGCTTCTAGTGCAGAGAGGAGGCAGACTACCCCCACAGCATGCACCACCAGGAAAACAGTCGAGAAGGAGGCAGGATCAGCGTTACAGAGTTGCAGTAGTCGTCTTTGCTACTATGTTGCAGTTTTGCAGGCTTCCAGCGCGGTCAGCAGTCGATTCCTTGGCAGAAGGTGAAGAGAGAGATGCAGAGGAACTCTGATGAGCTCTTGCATTCGTTATCTAAAGTTTCCCCAGAGACAGAGACCCTAAATAGCCAGAAAAGAGGGTTTGGCTACCTAGGAGAGAGGATAGGCTAGCAACACCTGAAGGAGCCTATCAGAAGGAGTCTCTGACGTCACCTGGTGGCACTGGCCACTCAGAGCAGTCCAGTGTGCCAGCAGCACCTCTGTTTCCAAGATGGCAGAGGTCTGGAGCACACTGGAGGAGCTCTGGACACCTCCAAGGGGAGGTGCAGGTCAGGGGAGTGGTCACTCCCCTTTCCTTTGTCCAGTTTTGCGCTAGAGCAGGGCTAAGGGGTCCCTGAACCGGTGTAGACTGGCTTATGCAGAATTGGGCACAAATGTGCCCAAGAAAGCATTTCCAGAGGCTGGGGGAGGCTACTCCTCCCCTGCCTTCACACCATTTTCCAAAGGGAGAGGGTGTAACACCCTCTCTCAGAGGAAGTCCTTTGTTCTGCCATCCTGGGACAAGCCTGGCTTGACCCCAGGGGGGCAGAAACCTGTCTGAGGGGTTGGCAGCAGAAGCAGCTGCAGTGACACCCCTGAAAAGGCAGTTTGGCAGTACCAGGGTCTGAGCTACAGACCCGTGGGATCATGGGATTGTACCAACAATGCCAGGATGGCATAGAGGGGGCAATTCCATGATCTTAGACATGTTACATGGCCATTTTCGGAGTTACCATTGTGAAGCTACACATAGGTACTGACCTATGTGTAGTGCACGCATGTAATGGTGTCCCCGCACTCACAAAGTCCGGGTAATTGGCCCTGAACAATGTAGGGGCACCTTGGCTAGTGCCAGGGTGCCCACACACTAAGTAACTTTGCACCTAACCTTTACCAGGTAAAGGTTAGACATATAGGTGACTTATAAGTTACATAAGTGCAGTGAAAATGGCTGTGAAATAATGTGGGCATTATTTCACTCAGGCTGCAGTGGCAGGCCTGTGTAAGAATTGTCAGAGCTCCCTATGGGTGGCAAAAGAAATGCTGCAGCCCATAGGGATCTCCTGGAACCCCAATACCCTGGGTACCTCAGTACCATATACTAGGGAATTATAAGGGTGTTCCAGTATGCCAATGTGAATTGGTGAAATTGGTCACTAGCCTGTTAGTGACAATTTGGAAAGAAATGAGAGAGCATAACCACTGAGGTTCTGGTTAGCAGAGCCTCAGTGAGACAGTTAGGCATCACACAGGGAACACATACATATAGGCCACAACCTTATGAGCACTGGGGTCCTGGCTAGCAGGGTCCCAGTGACACATAACAAACATACTGAAAACCTAGGGTTTTCACTATGAGCACTGGGCCCTGGCTAGCAGGATCCCAGTGAGACAGTGAAAATACCCTGACATACACTCACAAACAGGCTAAAAGTGGGGGTAACAAGGCTAGAAAGAGGCTACCTTCTCACACAACCCCCCCCCCAAACGAAGGACAATAAGGCTAACCTTGGCCAGTTGAGACTTTATTGTCTAAGTGGTGATAAGTAGAGAGTAGCTCTGCAATAGACTGGTTACTCCCTTTATCATCCACTATATGGTTACTTCCCTGTGGGGATGTAAACCACCCTGTTTGAAGTTTTTCAGCTAAGCAACAATGTGAAGATGTATTTTCAGAGTTTTTATCAGTAAGTTTTAGTTTAGAGCAGTGGGAATTGTCTACTGAACCTATTTGTAGTGATGGAAATGCCAGACAGGGATGCTGTCTCAGAAAAGCCATAGCTGGACAAAAACGTTGTCCATATGGCTGGAAGAGAGAACAGGGATGCTGTTTCTCTTGAGTTGGAGCAGGGCAGGGATGCTGTCCTATGAGCTCCACACTAGGGCAGGGATGCTGTCCTAAGTGTTGTGAGGCAGTGCAGGGTTTCTGCACTAAAGTTTCTCTGGGAGGGTTGGAGGGATGCTCCTTGTTAACTAAAATGGTGCTCTTTTTCTCACCAATGTTAGTTATCCCACAGAGAGGTACTTCCACCTCAGGGAGTACAGTTTTGCCAACTGATGATTCCCTTGTTACAGGTGCCACCCCAGGAGAGGTTTCTCCCACCACAGGAATGGTATCCTGAATGGTAGGGTGGTTAGGGGATACTGTGATACCCTTTTTACCTGTTGATGGAGAGGGATCCTGAGTTTTCAGGCCTTCTCTCCTTTGCTTTTTCATTTCAGTAGAAATGAGAGGGAACAATTCCTCAGGGATGCCCAGCATGGCTGCATGGGCAAAAAACTGTACATCAGCCCAACCTGAGGCCTCTAGGTCATTACCTAAGTGACAGTCTACAGGTAAGCTAGTTGATACCACCACCTGCTTAGGGCCAGTAACTCCCCCCCCCAACTAAACTGAATTATAGCTAAGGGAAGAAACTTAGTGGAGTTATGGACATCAATAATCTTATACTGTTGTCCCATGATGTGTTGATCAGGGTGCACTAGTTTTTCAGTCACTAAAGTGATACTGGCACCTGTGTCCCTGTAGGCCAAGGCCTCAACACCATTTATTGAAACTGTCTGCCTGTACTTATCCATTGTAAGGGGACAAGCAGCCAGTGTGGCAAGGCCAATGCCACTGGATGTGACAGAAACTGTCTTGGGACTGACTACCCCAGTTTCTACTATGGAACCATAAGTGAACCCAACTACACCCTTCACTTGACTGTTGCCAGCAGTCCCACCACTAGTACCACTACTGCTAGGGGCACTAGAGCTTGATGTATTAGTGGTGGTAGGCTCAGGGGGTTTACCTGGACAGGACTTATCCCCTGGCCTATGGCCTCTGTTTTTACACAAAAAGCACCAAGGCTTTTTAAATTGTGTAGGTTGAGAAGAAGAGGAAGAATTTGTTTTATCTTCACCCCCTGAAGAGTGTTTAAGATTTGAAGTGGAATCTTTGGTTTTACCCTTATCCCCATGCTTATCTTGAGATTTTTCACCATCATTCTTCTTATTGTTCTCTTTGTCACCCCCTGTATGAACTTTTCTGTTCACCCTTGTTCTGACCCATTTGTCTGCCTTCTTTCCCAATTCTTGGGGAGAGGTCAGATCAGAGTCCACCAAGTACTGGTGCAACAAATCAGACACACAATTATTAAGAATATGCTCTCTCAGGATCAAGTTATACAGGCTGTCATAATCAGTAACTTTACTGCCATGTAACCACCCCTCCAAGGCCTTCACTGAATGGTCAATGAAATCAGCCCAGTCTTGTGAAGAGTCCTTTTTGGTCTCTCTGAACTTTATCCTGTATTGTTCAGTGGTTAAGCCATAACCATCCAGGAGTGCATCCTTAAGAACTTTGGAATCATTGGCTTCATTTTCTTTCACAGTAAGGAGCCTATCCCTACCTTTTCCACTAAATGATAGCCATAGGATAGCAGCCCACTGCCTTTGAGGGACATCCTGTACAACACAGGCCCTCTCAAGTGCAGCAAATCACTTGTTAATGTCATCCCCCTCCTTATAAGGGGGAACTATCTTGTGCAGATTCCTTGAATCATGCTCTCTTGCAGGATGACTATGGGGAATACTGCTGCTGCCACCATGGGTTTCTAAACCCAATTTCTGTCTCTCCTTCTCTACTTCTAAGGTCTGTCTATCCAAATCCAGCTGTTGCTTCTTGAGCTTCAGTCTGGTTTGTTCCACTCTCAATCTATTGAGCTCCCTTTCTAACAATCTGTCTTCAGGGTGGGTGGGAGGGACATTCCTAGACACAGAAGTATGGTGAGAATGGACAGAAGGAGACCTGTCCCTTACAGAAGGCACCCTAACAGCTTGGCTAACAGAAACATCAGTTCTACTGTGGTGAGAAACAATGCTCTTGCTATGATGTGAGACAACACTATCTGTATGGTGTGACTCTACATCAGTACCAACTATGCTAGACTGTCTAGTAATGGGCAGGCTGCGAAGTTTCTTTCCTGAATCTTTTCCTGGGGGAGTACCTGGATCAGATTGGGAACCATTAGCTACTTTTTCAACAGATGGGGCACTTTTAGCCTTATCTTGTTCTCTAAGCATGTTAAGTAACAATTCCAAGGAAGGATTCTTCCCTACACTCAAACCTCTCTCTACACAGAGACTCCTTGCTCCTTTCCAGCTAAGGTGATCATATGCAATCTTGGACAGGTCAACATTTTGGCCTGTGCCAGACATTTTTAGAGAGAGTTAAAGTGATAGAAAAAGAGAAAAAACTTTTCAGAACTTTTTAGAAAGACAGAAAAAAACTTTTTAAACTTGTTAGAACTTTTTAGAAAGTTAGAAGTACTTTTCAGCACTTAGAAAAGAGTGAAAAGAGGAAATGCAAAACTTTTTAGCAATGTGTACACACACTGAACTTGTTTTGTATATCTTTCTCTTATGAAAAGTACAATGACAAGAGTGGTAAGTAGTCTCAAAGCACTTATCCCACCGCTGCACAACCAATGTAGGAGGCTGGACTGGCTTGTAGTGAGTACCAAGGGGTACTTGCACCTTGCACCAGGCCCAGTTATCCCTTATTAGTGTATAGGGTGTCTAGCAGCATAGGCTGATAGATAATGGTAGCTTAGCAGAGCAGCTTAGGCTGAACTAGGAGACGAGTGAAGCTCCTACAGTACCACTAGTGTCACTTGCACAATATCATAAGAAAACACAATACACAGATATACTAAAAATAACGGTACTTTATTTTTATGACAATATGCCAAAGTATCTCAGTGAGTACCCTCAGTATGAGGATAGCAATTATACACAAGTTATATGTACACAATACCAAAAATATGCAGTATAGTCTTAGAAAACAGTGCAAACAATGTATAGTTACAATAGGATGCAATGGGGACACATAGGGATGGGGCAACACAAACCATATACTCCAAAAGTGGAATGCGAACCACGAATGGACCCCAAACCTATGTGACCTTGTAGAGGGTCGCTGGGACTATTAGAAAATAGTAAGGGTTAGAAAAATAGCCCTCCCCAAGACCCTGAAAAGTGAGTGCAAAGTGCACTAAAGTTCCCCAAAGGACAAAGAAGTCGTGATAGAGGAATAATGCAGGAAAGACACAAACCAGCAATGCAACAACGATGGATTTCCAATCTAGGGTACCTGTGGAACAAGGGGACCAAGTCCAAAAGTCACAAGCAAGTCGGAGATGGGCAGATGCCCAGGAAATGCCAGCTGTGGGTGCAAAGAAGCTTCTACTGGACAGAAGAAGCTGAGGTTTCTGCAGGAATGAAAAGTGCTAGAGACTTCCCCTTTGGTGGACGGATCCCTCTTGCCGTGGAGAGTTGTGCAGAAGTGTTTTCCTGCCGAAAGACCGCCAACAAGCCTTGCTAGCTGCAAATCGTGCGGTAAGCGTTTTTGGATGCTGCTATGGCCCAGGAGGGACCAGGATGTCGCAAATTGTGTCAGGAGAGAGAAGGGACATCGAGCAAGACAAGGAGCCCTCTCAGCAGCAGGTAGCACCCAGAAAAGTGCCAGAAACAGGCACTACAAGGATGCATGAAACGGTGCTTGCCGAAGTTGCACAAAGGAGTCCCACGTCGCCGGAGACCAACTTAGAAAGTCGTGCAATGCAGGTTAGAGTGCCGTGGACCCAGGCTTGGCTGTGCACAAAGGATTTCCGCCGGAAGTGCACGGAAGCCGGAGTAGCTGCAAAAGTTGCGGTTCCCAGCAATGCAGTCTGGCGTGGGGAGGCAAGGACTTACCTCCACCAAACTTGGACTGAAGAGTCACTGGACTGTGGGAGTGACTTGGACAGAGTTGCTGGATTCGAGGGACCTCGCTCGTTGTGCTGAGAGGAGACCCAAGGGACCGGTAATGCAGCTTTTTGGTGCCTGCGGTAGCAGGGGGAAGATTCCGTCGACCCACGGGAGATTTCTTCGGAGCTTCTAGTGCAGAGAGGAGGCAGACTACCCCCACAGCATGCACCACCAGGAAAACAGTCGAGAAGGCGGCAGGATCAGCGTTACAGAGTTGCAGTAGTCGTCTTTGCTACTACGTTGCAGTTTTGCAGGCTTCCAGCGCGGTCAGCAGTCGATTCCTTGGCAGAAGGTGAAGAGAGAGATGCAGAGGAACTCTGATGAGCTCTTACATTCGTTATCTAAAGTTTCCCCAGAGACAGAGACCCTAAATAGCCAGAAAAGAGGGTTTGGCTACCTAGGAGAGAGGATAGTCTAGCAACACCTGAAGGAGCCTATCAGAAGGAGTCTCTGACGTCACCTGGTGGCACTGGCCACTCAGAGCAGTCCAGTGTGCCAGCAGCACCTCTGTTTCCAAGATGGCAGAGGTCTGGAGCACACTGGAGGAGCTCTGGACACCTCCCAGGGGAGGTGCAGGTCAGGGGAGTGGTCACTCCCCTTTCCTTTGTCCAGTTTCGCGCTAGAGCAGGGCTAAGGGGTCCCTGAACCGGTGTAGACTGGCTTATGCAGAATTGGGCACAAATGTGCCCAAGAAAGCATTTCCAGAGGCTGGGGGAGGCTACTCCTCCCCTGCCTTCACACCATTTTCCAAAGGGAGAGGGTGTAACACCCTCTCTCAGAGGAAGTCCTTTGTTCTGCCATCCTGGGACAAGCCTGGCTTGACCCCACGGGGGCAGAAACCTGTCTGAGGGGTTGGCAGCAGCAGCAGCTGCAGTGAAACCCCTGAAAAGGCAGTTTGGCAGTACCAGGGTCTGAGCTACAGACCCGTGGGATCATGGGATTGTACCAACAATGCCAGGATGGCATAGAGGGGGCAATTCCATGATCTTAGACATGTTACATGGCCATATTCGGAGTTACCATTGTGAAGCTACACATAGGTAGTGACCTATGTGTAGTGCACGTATGTAATGGTGTCCCCGCACTCACAAAGTCCGGGGAATTGGCCCTGAACAATGTGGGGGCACCTTGGCTAGTGCCAGGGTGCCCACACACTAAGTAACTTTGCACCTAACCTTTACCAGGTAAAGGTTAGACGTATAGGTGACTTATAAGTTACAAAAGTGCAGTGAAAATGGCTGTGAAATAATGTGGGCATTATTTCACTCAGGCTGCAGTGACAGGCCTGTGTAAGAATTGTCAGAGCTCCCTATGGGTGGCAAAAGAAATGCTGCAGCCCATAGGGATCTCCTGGAACCCCAATACCCTGGGTACCTCAGTACCGTATACTAGGGAATTATAAGGGTGTTCCAGTATGCCAATGTGAATTGGTGAAATTGGTCACTAGCCTGTTAGTGACAATTTGGAAAGAAATGAGAGAGCATAACCACTGAGGTTCTGGTTAGCAGAGCCTCAGTGAGACAGTTAGGCATCACACAGGGAACACATACATATAGGCCACAACCTTATGAGCACTGGGGTCCTGGCTAGCAGGGTCCCAGTGACACATAACAAACATACTGAAAACCTAGGGTTTTCACTATAAGCACTGGGCCCTGGCTAGCAGGATCCCAGTGAGACAGTGAAAATACCCTGACATACACTCACAAACAGGCTAAAAGTGGGGGTAACAAGGCTAGAAAGAGGCTACCTTCTCACAAGAGTGCTGTGTCGGGTGATGTGGTGGATTGTAGAGTGGAGTGCTGCAAGATGGAGTGGCGTAGAGTACAATGATGCAGCATAGAGGGGTGTAGAGTGTAATGGCATAGAGTTAATTGGGGAAGAGTGCAGTAGAGTGGCACGGAGTTGAGCGGTGGCGAGTAGAGTGCAGTGGTGCAGAGTACAGTGGTGTAGAGTTCAGTGGCAAAGTGTGCAGTGTTGCAGAGTAGAGTGTCACAAAGGGCAGTGGTGGAGAGTAGAGTGGCATAGAGTGCATTGGCGGAGAGTGGTGTCGCATAGAGTATAGTGGTGCACAGTAGAATAGAGTGGTGTAATGTGCAGTGTTGCAGTGCAAAGGGGGTCATAGAGTGCAGTGGTATAGAGTGATGTAGAGAGCAGTGGTGTTGAGTGCAATGGTGCAGAGTGGAATAGAGTTGCGTAGAGTAGAGTGCTGCAGTAAAGTATAGTGGTGTATAGTAGAGTGGTGTAGAGTGCATTGATGTAGTCTACAGTGGTGCACAGTAGAGTGGAGTGGCCTAGACTAAAGTGAGGTTGAGCGCATTGGCATAAAGTAGAGTGGTACAGAGTAGAGTAAAGAGGTGCAGAATTGAGTGGTGCAGAGTAAATTGCAGTGACATGGAATGATCCAGAGTGGAGTGGAGTGACACAAAGTGGAGTATGCATATTGTGGTAGCACACTGCATTACAGGCAAAACATCTTCAACTTAAATGGCGAATACATTTGCAAAGACATACAGTTGTACTGCTAAAAACAAACAGCACACAAATGTTAATGTGTGGAAGTGTCATTACCTAGTGTATTGATTTGTTTCTATCATCTTGAAATATTTGTGTCCACTACACTTATATTTTTAAGTATCTGCAAAGTTCATTCATAAACATTTGAGGTTTGTGGTGTGGTAGATAAAAAATAGCATCCTAAAGCCTACCTCCACTACACACATAGTAGCTAGCATGATTGTCATATAAGTTTTCTCACTATGAAGTCAGAGAAAGAAAGATAAACACCATGGGAAGACAGAGCCTGTAATTTGACCTTGGTCTTTGAATGCACAGCAAGTGAAACAAAATAAGAACAATATTTAAAGGCCTGTTTACAGACATCGAACACTGGTGGAAGGATACAGTATACGAGAGATGTTCTACTGGAGGGACAAACTCAAGCAGACAGCCAAAGCAAATACAGCTAGAAAATAGAACTCAAGCTGCAAAGCCAAAGGTAAGCAATAGGTGCAATACATTCCCAGTGAAGCTTTCCAAATGTCCTCTAAATTACTTTAGCTAACTAGACAGCCTCGATCTAATGAACTCAGCCTTCAGCCTAGTTCCTATAAATTTTTATGGAACTCCTCTGTGACTGCGACAGTCAAACTATATCTTGCTATTTAGGGCCTTTTACACACGCTCTTATGGGCCAGGACTGCTGTATTGTCCTGTAACATTATGAAATGTGTGCAGATTTATGCAAATGCATTGATACGAACACTGTATTTCTGATGTCTGGGTTGGCTATCACCAGGGCCACTGGAATTATGCGATTGTGCGCTGCAGTGTTTTACACATAGTTATGAATTTGACACATTTGGCATAAAATCTAACATCTTCTGCATAATCAGCAGATTTAAACAAAAACGGTTCAAAAGTTACTAAAAGCACAGAAACACGTGTTGGTGCACAGTGCAGGGCCCCTTTGCAAAAGTTGACTGCTAACCTTTCTTTTGCTTGTTGCTATATTTAGGAGTTAAGCTGGTACTAATGAGGTACAACCCAGCCCAGAGAGTGTTAACAAGTGTAACAATGACAAAATAATGAAATACTATCACAAAATGTGTCATATTATGTCGCATAATTTGCCTCTTCTGCCTGCATAACTTAGTCAACCCTGCCACGTAATTTGGCCCTCCCCTGCTGCATAATTCTAGTGGCCCTATCACCAATGTATCCTCATGTAACTGTTATTCTTTATTTGCCATTTTTTCTCTCTCTACTCATGAAAATTGAAAATTAATTAAACAAAATTATACTACAAACGAGAATGTTAAGTTCAGAAAAGATAATATAATTCAATATGCTTAAGTATGTGACAATAACAACAACATAACTAATAACGCTAGGCAAACTGCCTAAAATGAAAAGTGGCTTCTCCCTGTTAGCCAAGCTGTAATCCAACTCTTTATTACTTAGATAAAAAACATTTGGCCCGATTCACAAAGGTAAACGTAGACATTTGGTCTTAATTTAGACCAAACATCTAATTTTATGATTTTTGGGAATTCACAAAGGGCATTTACAAGTAGAATCTTTACGTCTGCACCTCCGTTACGTGTAAATGTTAGAAAGAGATACCCTTCTAGTAGCTAAATTGTATAGTGTAAAAAGATAAAATCTCTCCTTCTCTGTTTCAGTAAACGGTGTGATCCTAGGCAACTACAAATACTCAGGTCACAAGTGCTAAAAAAAAGAAGTGGGGTGACTAACCAAGTTAGGCAGTTTGCAAGTGACATCACAAGGCATGACATCATGGCATGTGACATTGCACTTGGCATCACAACCCATGACCACAAAGAAGGTGGCATCAGATCTTAACACCTCAAGACATATGTTTAGCAGGTCTGTCAGGAGTATATTTGAGCGCTTTACTATATTTAACAAATGAGCTTTTGCTTTGGGGTTGTGCCAAAAAATTTAGGCAACCCTGACACAAAATCTGGGCCTTAATTTATAAATTTATTTTTTAGAGGCTCTGCCACCAAGAAATTGGCATAAGGGAGAAATGTGGCAGGGAATCAGTTCTGCTTAATTGGTGCAAAGTCTGCATTTTAAAATATCTTGCCAGCGATAAGACATCTGCTTAAGAGATCTTTGTGTGCCCAGTATATCTCAGTAGATAATAATAATGTGTATGATGTAAAGCGCTTTGACACCCTGCATTGTATTAAGTAGAGCTATAAAAGAAACAATAAAGTTGTATTTAAATTGTTATTTGTGTAAATACTGGGGCAGACCAACACATCTGAAATTTTTACAGTGCATACCTATCTCTTATATTCAAGGACTGAACAAAGTGAAAACCATGCCTCTCTTAGATACCTGTGAAGTAATAGCAAGCTGTGTGCTTTTGTTTCCTAAATAGCAGCTAGGTGTGAGGCTCCAAATAGCTTCCAGCTAGAATAGTCAAACAAAAGGAGGCCTGATGGCCCCTAAATTTCAACCTTTGTCCTGGGCCAGCAGAAATTTACAATCAGAAAGCCCTCTTTCATGCTGCCCAGAAGGGATGAAAGAGTTTCTGAAAGTGTGTGCAGGCGCTTCTGAAAATGTCAAAATACATCGGGAGGAAATGACCCTGCAAGATAGAAGTGAGAGGGGAAATTCTTCTGTCCCCTTCCCCCCCACCCTCAACCCCCGTGTCCCCCACACTCCAAACTCTGAGGGGGATACATCCCCCACACTTCCTACGCCCATGTCCCTACCCTTTTCTCAACGATTTCTAGCTGGTCATCATTCTCCTGCTTCTCCACCCACACCCATTTATCTGGCCGTTTGCTCACCTAACCTACCTGCTGTCTACCCTGCTATACCTGCCACTGATCCTGCTGCCAAGCCATACTACTCCCTTTTTCTTCCACATCCTGCGCTTTCTTGTATCTTGAAGGCGTAACTACCTTTTTAATTCTCTGATCTGCTTTTTGCTGAAAAAACGTATTAGCAGCGTCCCGCTGTTCAGTAACATTCATTTCCCTATGCTTAAAAATGTCCTCTTTCCTCTGCGTATTGCTCGCTGGTCCCACTCGCTCCTCAGTCCTTCTACATTGTCTCTTTCCCTTCACTGACGAGTACTCGCGATGCCTGATGTGCGCAAGTTCTCTGCTGCCCCCTGCCGTGTGCCTCATGCCACTGCACTATGCAAAGGCAGAGCTGAGCTGTGTGTGTGGCACACTAGATGGGGCCTTTTTCTTCTTCAAGCCGGATCGCACTCACTGCAAGCGCTACTTGCAAGCCTCTGAATCAAGCTCTTCTGTGTCCGACCCTGGGACACCACCTCCATAACGGTAAGCATGCCTGCCGCTGTATTGCGCGCAACACCTTCACCGTCTCCAGCTGCCTCATTACCTCTTGCCTTCATTTTGGACTTTGGGGGTGAACAAGCTAATATGGTTGCATTGACAATGCTTGCTGCGGATCGCTTCAGTCTGGTCAGGCCCACCCATGCTTTGGAGAGAACGCCTGGCTGCAACAAATCCTTGCAACCAGCCAATCCAATCAATGACCTGCCCTTGGTGGCCTGGGTCAGACCACCCATCTGAAGAACCCCAGGGTGGATATCCATTGGATGCTAGCACTGGA
The DNA here is from genome assembly GCF_031143425.1 of Pleurodeles waltl. NCBI lineage: Eukaryota > Metazoa > Chordata > Amphibia > Caudata > Salamandridae > Pleurodeles > Pleurodeles waltl. Next base: position 952,033,252 of record NC_090436.1, on the reverse strand, counting down.
CCCCTTTTAGGAGCCCCTGGTCTATTTGTGAGAGTGGTGGGAGCCCAGGAAATACAAGGTTGCTACTGACTAACCTTAGGGGGAGGGGTTGAGCCTAAGGTACATTTAGAAACAAGGTAAGCTTGGAGGGGTCCTCTTCTGTAAAATGGAAGAAGTAGCCAGACCCTAGTGGTAGGTGTTGTAGTTTGTCTCACCCGCCCAGTAGTTTGAGGAGAAAAAGGGCTAGCTAGATGTTCTTGTGGGTTCAGGCTGCAGTCACTGGCATGTAGTGTTTTTTTTCTCCACATTTTCAAGTTTGCATTTGATGAGGCAGGTGCGTATAAAAAGAGGTTAATGTTTAGTCATTGATGAATAGGTGCACTGCTGCGGGGCACATGGTAAGATTTCAGAGGAATGTGCTTTCATGGAGTGTCAGGCAAATGAGCATGAATGGGTGAAGGAGGTGTCAAGGTTTGGGGGGAGGTGGGAAATAGTTATAGTAGATAAGTGCCCCTTTTTGACATGGTCACTCCTACCTTTTGCTTGGTAAATGATGCAATTTTGACTGAAAGCGTACTAGGTTTCTGTTAACAAGGTCCCAGTGCCAGACCTCTTTCCCTAAAACTGTGCAATTGTTCCCCAACTGGTCATACCATTGGCTCCCCTGTAAGTTCCTAGTAAATGGTACCTCTGATACCTAGGACATGGGAACCAAAGCGGATCCTCAAGGGCTGCAACATGTATTCTGCCACTCTCAGGGACCCCTTAACTTGCACATGAAAACTGCCATTTGCAGGCTGTGTGTCTTGATGCAACTAAAAGTGAAAACATGACAAGGCACACAGCCTGTGTGCCATGTCTCCTAACACTGCATGCAATATATGTAAGTCAACCCTACAGCAGGCCTTACAGCCCTGTGGCAGGGTGCATTATATTACATGGGAGGATATATCTGCAAGAGCAAATATGCCCCTTCTATGTCTTTGTTGATTCGCAGACATAGTGAGTGAACAGGGAAGTTATTTTAAATACATGTGCTGGACTCTGGTCAGTACAAGTTCCCCAGCTACATGCTGGTTTTACTGAAACTGGGGATGTTTGGTATCAACCATCTCGTATTAATAAACCTTCACTGATGCCAGGGATGGATTTATTAATACATGCACCCAGAGGGAACCTTAGAGGTGCTCCCTGAAAAAACTACCACTCACTATCCTGCCACCACCAGACATGTTTCTGACTCCCAGAGGTGAGAGCCTTTGTTCTCGGTGGACAGAAATAAAGCCTGATCTGGCAAGGCTGTTAGCACACCTCTCCCAATAGGATTGCCTGTAGTAAGAGTAAGAGGGCTTCAAGGAAGCCCAACACCCTTGAAACGTAGATCTTGCTTCTCTCAAAGGAGATGATGCCGACCCTCCCTGCCCCAGTGCCCATTTGTTAGCTGGACAGGAGGGAAAATGAGTAGTGAGGGAGGCGTACCTACCTCTCACGTCCGACCCACCCCTAAGGTGAGCTGTCTGATGTGAACACAACTTTTGAAAGTCTGCTATCTTGGTTGTGGCAAAACTAGGAACTCTGGGACAGGATTGTGCCTACTTCCCACAGGAAGTGGTCATATCTGGGGTGTAGTGACTCCAGGTATGAGTAGCCCATTGACTACTACCCTACACTCCCCAAGACACCATCAGATTCAGTAATTAGGGGAGCCCCTAGCAGCAGGAAATCAGATCCTGTTGACCTGAAGAAGGACACTCCAGAGACACGAAAGGCAAGAAGTGAAGTCCAGTGATGGACTCAGCACCAACCCTTTTAAGTAGTCTGTCTGCTGACTTTGACAATTGCAAGAAAGATGCCTCGTCCTTCAGCTGCTGAAACTTTCATAAGCCTGGAAGACTTTTAGTCTTCACCCTAGCACAAGGAACACGCGTGGAGCAGCAGAGCTGCTTCCCTGCCCCTTTGCAGGCACTCAAGAAACACTGAAGAGGACTCCAGACTACCAAAACCTGGCACCAGACAGCACCACTGCACCTGTGCCCCCTAGTCTGAGTCGAAGTGGGCCAACAGTGCCAGCGTCGTTCCCAGTCTCTCCAGAGACAAAGTCTTCCCTGGGTTTCCTTGCAGCAAACTTCACACTGATGCCTGCAGCCTCCTTGTGCAGGCCACCCCTCAACCGCGGCGGCCTTTGGTGACGACCACCGGACGGTCCACTGCACCTCTATACTTGGATGCTCCAGACCGAAGAGAATAGGACTACTGGTGTCTCTGCATCCCCAGGCTCGTGAGACTTGAGACCACTTGTTGGTTCACCCGGACTTGTCCCCCGCCCACACCTGCAGCTTTTTTCTCTGGGCCCCCTCCACCATGACTGCCTCTGGTGATGGACACCTGACGGTCCATGAACTCTCTGCACCCGGATGCACCGGACCAAGGAGAAAAGGACCACTGCGGTCCCTACATCCCCAAGCATTGCAAGTACTGAGCCCACTTGGCATCTCACCCTGACTGGACTCCCACCCTAACATACAGCCACTTTTCAACTGGAGCAATCCCCATTGACTAACATTGGGCACTCAATGACGTACTACACCTCTTCAGCCAAGCACCCCAGTGCCGCCTGGTGTGACTTGTTGGTGCGGCCTTTACCCTTGCCCAATACTCAACTTAAGTACAAGAGATTGGTCCCGTAAGTCGCTGTACTGTACCTGTTTGCCGTATTTGTTTTTCCTCCACAGGATAACATTACCGCTTTCAAGCATTGCACTGAGTCAACTTTTTTAAACTGTAAAGATTTTTCTTGCAAAATGTACTTACCTGATTACATTGATTCTGGTGCCAAAACATACAGATACTTGCTATTTTTGTAAATTGCTGTGGATCTCCTTATTGAATTGTGTGTCTCATTTATTGACTATGTGTGTGTTTGCAGATGTCTAACTCTCCTCTCTGATAAGCCTAAGCCTGCTCGACCACACTACCCCCTAAGAGGGCCCCTTTGGATTTCTAAAGCAAGCCCTGTCCACTACTAAGGGGACCCCTGGACTCTTTACACAGTATACCTCATTTTGGTATTGTTGTAAGTCAGTGGCGATTAGATTAAGCATTAGCAGAAGACATCTTGTATTTAGCACCTATTGTGAACATTTTGCGGAATCCATTTTGTATTCATGGCAGCCATTTCCTCTGCCATGTGCTCACCATGTGCTCTGTCCTACCTTTCTGTTAACTACTCTTGAAAATCTGTCTAGTGACAAGTTATATTTAGCGTCTCCCACTTTCGCACATGCCCAGTAAGATTTGCAGCTGTTAGTAATCAGTAACAGACAGTAATGTGTCAACTAGTCCTTGAAAACTGTTAGCCCCTCCTACCTGTCGACTGTGCATTTCCATATAACTTTATATGTATGTAAGTCTTGCTTCTATAATTGTACCACCTTCTTTTAGCCCCTGCGTGGGTATAAAAGGACCATGCTCTCTTAGTTCAGTGTGCTACTTCCAACATTACCGAAGGGTGCTGTTTGAACTGTAGTACCACCTCATGAGGTTTAATAAACGTTGTCTTTTATTTCAGTTTCTGTGCTAACTTCTTCCTATATGGTCTGAGGACTTTGTGCAGAGAAGGGCGAACCCCTGGTACTAGTAGGCCTTGCTGAGGTTTACTTGAACAAATTGGCACCCGAACAGGGACTCATCGGCGACTTGGACGCCCAATGGATTGGTCGCGACGAAGGATTGGGATCTCGCTGCGGACGATCAATGCCTGAGGAGACCCGAGTCTTGGCAACCACAGCGTTTTTCCCTTCTTTCTGATTTGACCATGCAGGTGGTGCCAGTCCTCGACTGAGATCCTTTTTGTTCATTCGTCATGCAGTGACCATTTGGTCGATTTTAGAACTTGGCAGTTGGAACCTGGACGCCCTGTGATTGGTAAGAGCCATTTTACGGCACTTGCTGTGGGTTTTGTTGCCTTTGTTTGGTAATGAAGTTTAGCACCATTTACTGTGGCTCTTGTGTTTTGGGTGACTAGTCAATTTGTGTCCTTTGAATTGATATATAAATTGCAATTTATATGGGCAGGTAATGAGGAGAATTTTCTCCAATTTAATTTTGATTTGAACGGCACCTTAAGTGCTACTTTGATTATAATATTGCATATTCTGCACTATTTTTGGCATGCCTGTTTTTAGCGCACTTCGTAGGATGTGTTGCTTTTGTAATGGTACCAATTTGAGACTGGAAGAATCGCAACCGTCACCCCCAGAGGGAACGCCCAATAGAGATATGTATGTTAAACATGGTCTTTCTTCTATAATGTACAGCACATTATGGAATAAATACACTTGTACAGATACTGAGTTACGTTGGCCTATACATGGGTCATTTGATTTGCGAAGATTGAGTATGTGGAACAATGTATGTGTAAGCAAAGGTCTAGGCAAGATATGTTTGACTGTGTACGAATGTGGGAAAAAGACGTGCATGGACGAGTGAAGCGTGAGCAAGCCTTGCTTGAGAAAGAGCAGCGGAAGAATGTATATGTAAAAGCATTGGAAATGAGAAAGAAAGAAATAAATGACTTAAAGGAGCTAGAAGAGAAAGAACGTATATTACAGGTAACTGGCCAATACACTGTTAGGCAACCTCTCTATCCTATCCTTAATAAACCACACAATGATTTTTTGTTACTAGATCGCCCTCCACCTCCGTATGTCGTTCCTTCTGCCCCTCATGAGTTAGCTGAGGTCTCCGGTTCGGAGCAACAGAAGATACGAGACAGTCGCTCTATGTTGCCTGCTGACCGTGCGTCTGAGCTTAGATCTATTGCTTGTAGCATTGTCTCTGCTTCTGAACTTTTAGACAACATGAAAGGGTGGACGGAAAAGGAGCAGCTATATTTTACTGAGGCATTTGGCACAGAAGTTATTGAACTATTTCGGAAATATTCTGATGAGTTAGAGCCCGATGATGTAGCAGCTGATCATAGGCAAATGCCTGGTGGTCTTTTTGTTTTCTCCCAGGTGGCTGATGCAGTCAGGCATTTGGTGAAATTATGTGTGGTGGCAGTCCGTTTGCAAGAGGAGAAAAGGGCCGTGGACGTAGTTGCACGGACATCTCAGACCGGCGGGGTGCAAGCTTCCATCTTTGGAACAGATAAGACTATGACAGTTCATGCGAAACCAATGCGGGAGGCCGTGCCTTTGTATGTTCCTCCTAAAGGATTGGGTACAAGTGATGATAAAACTTCTGTTGATGCTAAGGGTTATTTTATTTATACTTGGGTGTATACTCCTTGGTATAGGGCAGATGTAATGGCACTTAAAACAGCATTACCTGACCCCCGCTGAAAAATCCAACCGCCTTTTATGAGGAAGTTGAGCGAGCAATTAGTTCTTGTACTATGACTTTGGCTGAAATTGATTTATTTTTCGGATTGATATTACCGCCAAATATGTGGAGGACTGTTCGTAAAGTTGATGATCGTATAGTTTTTGGGGCATCATGGAAAGAATTAGAACAGATGGACGGGGATAGGGAACCTGCGAAAAAGCCATATCAGTTGATTCTAGATCTTCCCGCAGTCATTTTAGTAAGTCAAAAACGATTATTCCCCCTAAAAAGATAGACTGGACTGTTTTAGCGTCTTGTAAGCAAAAGGCAGATGAATCGGTCTATGATTTCTTTACACGCTTTGAAGAAGCATTTCATGATTTTAGCGGCCAGTTATTGTCAGATGATACGGGCAGACTTTTGTTTGTCGATAAATATGTCGCAAATCTGTTACCAGGAATAGCTAATCGTCTAAAAGCTAGTGAAAGTTCATGGACTACCTCTACTCCGGTTTTTCTTTTGACTATGGCTCAGTATTATGAACATCAGGAATTAGAAGCAAAAGGTAGCGAAGATAAAAAGATTAAAGAATTAAAGATGAAGGTTATGTTGGCTCAAGCTTATGGTCCGCCTTTTAGAGGTGGTGAAAGAGGTGGACGTGGATCTTATGGTTCTTCTTACACTCGTTCGAATTTGTCTGTTGATCAGTGTGCGTATTGTATGACATTTGGGCATTGGGCTGCCGATTGTCCAGCACTACGTGTTCAGCACGAATATTCAGGGCCTAGAAGAAGCACAAATGATCATGCTAGGGTTGATGTTAATGTACGAGGGCAGGATGGGTTTAACACTTTTGATCGACGGAACCAATACCAGATGTCTAACTATGTGCAGCCTGATTTCCAAGATTCTGCTTATGCATAGGATTGCCTAGGATGGGGTAAGGAATCAGTTGAAGTTCCAGTAGGTCAGAGGGGTTCCTATGTTACAGCACATGTTTTGGGTTCTACTGATCAGTTTCTGGTTGATACAGGAGCTACTCGTAGCGCCTTGTCTAAACAATTGATTCCAAGGGCTCCCCTGTCTAGCATAACCATTACATTGATAGGTTTCGATGGAACACCTTCTCCTAGCCCATTGTCACAACCACTTGCATTCCATGTTGATAAATTTACTGCTCCATGTCCATTTTTGCTTTCTCCAAATACACCAGACAATATTGTGGGTTTTGATATGCTCAAGTATTTCAGGGCTACAATACGATGCTCTCCTGAAGGGGTGCGTGTTATTTTGAATGATAATCATCCTGTGATGGAAGGAGTTTGTCTTGTTAAAGAGGATATTGCATTAGCTTCACTCCCTAGTACTTTGTGGGCTAATTCAGATACTGATGTGGGACAAATGATTATTCCACCAGTACATATTAGTGTCAAGGAGGGAGTTGTATTGCCACGTTTGCCTCAATACAAAATTTCACAGGAGGGCGAAGAAGCACTCACACGAATTGTGCATGATCTTATTGCAGTTGGAGTTGTTGAGGAAGTTCCGTATAATGTTTGTAACAGTCCGATTCTTCCTATTCTGAAAAAGGATACTGATACTAGGATTTACCGATTCATTATTGATTTGCGAAAAGTCAATAAGATTGTGGTACCACAATATCATATCCTGTGGTATCAGACATCACGACACTTCTTACTTTGGTTCCCCCGACAGCAACTACGTTCTCTGTGATAGACTTGAAGAATGCTTTCTTTTCGATCCCTGTTCATCCTGACAGCCGATATTTGTTTGGTTTTACTTTGAATAAACAATTATATAGATTTTGCAGAGTTCCTCGAGGCTATACTGAGAGTCCTAGTATTTATAGTCAAGCGTTAAAACGACAACTTGATTCTTTTGTTTTGCCTGAGGGTGTGGCTCTCATACAATATGTTGATGATATTTTGTTGGCAGCTGATACCCCTGAGCAATGTGAAAAGTGCACTTTGTCCTTACTTTCTTTTCTTGCTTCACACCATCATAAAGTGTCACGAAAGAAATTGCAATATTGTAGACAAAAAGGTAACCTATTTAGGTCACCTTTTGTCTAAGAAGGGCCGTGCACTTACATCAGATCGTATTCAAGCAATTGTAGACACACCAGTACCCTCTACTCAGAAAGATGTTCGTGCATTCCTTGGTCTTACTTCTTTTTGTAGGCAATGGATATTAGGGTTCTCACACATTGTCAAACCTTTGCTAGCACTTTTGACTAAAGATACTCCAATGCCCCTCCCATGGACAGATGAATGTGAGACTGCTTTCCGGCAGCTACGACAAGCCTTTTGTTCAGCACCAGTGTTAGGTACTCCAGATTACACGAAGCCTTTTGCACTTTACGTACATGAGAAAGATGGATGTGCATTGTCAGTTTTAGTACAGACACATGGCGATAAGCAACGTCCCGGTGCATATTTTTCAGCAGTACTTGATCCATCCTGTCGCTCGAGCGTTGCCTAGGTGTTTTCGTTCAGTTGCCGCAACAGCTGTGTCAATACGTCAGAGTGAAGGGATAGTTTTGTCACATAAGCTGTTGGTGTTAGTACCCCATGCGGTTGATGCTCTTTTAAATCAAACAAAGACGCAACATTTAACTAGCGCTCGCCTGACAGGATATGAATTGACATTGCTGGCTCCTCACATTACACTGAAGAGATGTGCAGCACTAAATCCAGCCACTTTGTTGCCATATCCGGTGACTCAGCCTCAGTCACAAGAAACACATGATTGTATATTCCTTACCGAAGAACAGACAAAGGGTCGTATTGATTTACAAGATACGCCCCTTCCAGATGTAGACGGGGAATTGTGGGTTGATGGGTCTTGTTTGAAGTTGCCAGACGGTACGACCTCAGCTGCATGTGCAATCACCACAATACACACGGTAGTGGAGACAGCTCATATACCACAGAAGTCAGCTCAAGCAGCTGAACTAATAGCTTTGATACGAGCATGTGAGCTTAGTACTGACTTATGTGTGAACATTTATACAGACAGCTGCTATGCTTTTGGAGTGGCTCATGATTTTGGTTTGCTTTGGAAGGAGAGAGGCTTTCGCACATCCCACGGGATGCAGATAATGCATGGTGAATTAGTGCATAACCTCTTGACTGCATTGACATATCCAAAGAAACTAGCTATTGTGAAATATAGTGCACACAAGAAAGTGACCGATAAGATAGGGTAAAATAATGCCCTTGCGGACCGCGTAGCACGTGAGACTGCGATGCAGCGAAGTACTACTTCTATGTATGTAGTGAAGTCACAAGCTGAAAGTTGGCATAATGCTAGACAAGACGTATTAGATATACAGAAATCTGCTTCTGTGAAAGAACGTGAGCAATGGTCTGAAGAAGGAGAATTGGATGATGAGGGCTGTTGGCGGAATAAGCAGATGGATAAATGGAAATTGCCTATAGCTTTTGTACAACCTATGGTTCAGATGACACATGGGCTGGCACATGTTGGAGCTTCAACAATAACCAAGTTACTTACGCAAGTTTGGGAGCATCCAGAAATTTCCAGTACAGCTAAGAGAGTAGTACAATCTTGTTTGATCTGTTTACAATACAATCCTGGAAAAGGGGCACAAACTCCTGCGGGAGGGTTTGCTACACCAACTGCACCTTTCGAAGTTCTACAAATGGATTATATTCAGCTTGAACGCTGCAACATTTTAAAGTATGTCTTGGTGGTGGTATGTGCCTTCAGTAAATGGATAGAGGCGTACCCCACAAAGGATAATACTGCCATTACCACAGCAAAGGTGCTTTCGAAATAATTTTTCCCTAGGTTTGGTGTTTGCAGACTTTTATGGAATGATAACGGACCTCATTTTGTTGGGGAAGTTATTAAGTATGTCCTGAAAGGATTAGGGAGCAAACAGAAGTTCCATGCGGTTTTCCACCCACAATCAGCAGGGTTGGTGGAAAGGTATAATGCTACTTTGAAGCTGAAGTTAGCGAAGATACAGGCTTCCACATCCTTAACTTGGCCGGATGCATTACCTGTGGCATTATTGTCTATTAGGTCAGTGCCACACTCTCGAATAGGCCTTACCCCCTATGAAATAGTATTTGGAAGGCCAATGAACATTTGGGGAGTTCCTAAGCCACATTCTGTATATGATGTACCTTGTGTCCTGATGAATGATTATTTGTCACAGTTAACCGACAATTTGGTTTCTATTCATCAACAGTTTCAAGAAGCACTTCCTGACAGATCTGCAGGTGAAGGCCATGAACTCCGACCGGGTGACCAGGTGATGATTAAGTCCTTTGGAAGATCAAGCAGCTTGGAACCAAGGTGGCGCGGTCCAGAGCAGGTGCTCCTTGCGACAAGGACAGCAGTTCGAGTAACAAACCGAAAGAATTGGGTCCATAGTACTCACTGTAAGAGAGTGCTACCTACCTTGGTGGACCCTGCTGTGCTGACCGATCATCGAGAGATTTTGACTACGGAGAAAGGCCGTGCTATATCACCTGACGAATCTGCAGAGTTCTTCCCGGACCATACGATTTCTGGAGTGTTGCGATATAATTTGAGACCGAGGAAAGACCCCGTAGTGCTGGAGAAAACTGGTTGAGCTACCGCCCTGGGTTAGTGAAACGAAGCCCTGGGTTAGTGAAACGAAGAGCCAATGTGGCAAGGGGGGGGGATCAGCCATGCATTAGAGTAGTGACACCTGTCTTGGCCCGTGGTGAAGAAATCAGCGGCTGCCCAGGGATAAGAGCTCCAACGATTGTTTTTAATTAATTTCTGAAAGGGTCGATTATCACTGTTGCTAAAATGAATAACAAACTGATCATTAGTACTATGGGGTTTGTTTATAGCAATAATCACCTGGTTTGTTGAAAAGAAGGATCCTGCTCGTGAGTTTTTTGTTGCCACTACTACAGTACCAGAGGATCACTATTACTTTACGCTTCCCTATCAGGAGCAGAAGCACTGTCAATCGTACTTCAATAATACTTTCATTCAGATGTTGCATCATACTCATAATGCTCCAAATACTACTAACTGTTGGGTATGTGGAATGATACCTGCGCATCAAAAGAAAGGAGGAACACCTTTCATTCCTCTTCCTTTTTCACACAATGGTTCTTGTCAAGCTTGGTATATGCTTTTGTTTGCATCCGGAAAACGTACAGAGGGCGGACTTCTTTTTCGCCTTAATAAAGTATGCTACCAAGACAAAGATGGGTATCCCCAAGCCAAAGGAACTAAATGGGAAGAGTATCAACCGGACAATGTTTCAATACCGTATGTCTTCACAAATATAAGTGACACTGACAAGAAAGAACAATTTGTGCTTTCTGTTACAAAAACTAAAGCAGATTTATGTATACGTAGCATTGGGCGAATTCCAGTGGGGATAAGCGATTGTACCTTGATTTGAACTATTGAGGGTGTAAATAATAGTAGTTTTACAGCTTCACATAATACATATTTTGTTTGTGGTAACTATGGATATTACCAACTACCTGTTGGGTGGTCAGGTGTGTGTTATGTATCTTTTCTATTACCCCCTGTGTTTTTGGCCCCTGCATCATATCACTGAGATTTTAAACTGTTCAATGACATCATTAAAAATAGATAGAAAAGGACAATAAATACAAATGAGGTAGACCAAACGGACACTAGCCTGTAACAATATGTTGATTTTAATTTAGGGTTGTTCTCCTTTGTGGGTGCTGTGTTAAACAGTAGGAAAGTGAGACGATTGACTAGGGTTGTGGAAGCTGTTACCAATCAGGCAGCTCTGGCACTTGGGAATATTAAAGAGGAGCTCCAAATTGCGAGGATTGTAGCGCTCCAAAATCGTATGGTACTAGATGTGATATTGACTGATCGAGGTGGTGCATGTGGCATCATCGGTAGTAGTTGCTGCGTTTTCATTCCAGATCACTCACCTTCAGTATCTGATGCAATATCTAAATTACATTAAATTGCTGCAGAAATCCACGCAGAGACTGGTACTTGGACTTTTTCTGGATGGTTTTAGGCTCTTGTTTCCGCTTGGGGCTGGAAACTACTGACTATCCTGTGTGTAATGATTGCAATATTTTTCACATGCTGTATGTGTATTCAGTGTGGTCCAATGTTCTGCTCCATGTGTATTACTGCTTGTATGCCTACCAAAAGAAATATTACAGAAATGAAAGCACAACACATGTTAGATAAGGAAATAACTGAAATGATGAGCCTAAATATACAAGATGAATATTTAGATTATCCCAGAAAGACAAATGTCTTCAGCTAATGCTGAAAGGGTCGTCTGTTGTAAGTCAGTAGCGATTAGATTAAGCATTAGCAGAAGGCATCTTGTATTTAGCAACTATTGTGAACATTTTGCGGAATCCATTTTGTATTTGTGGCAACCATTTTCTCTGCCATGTGCTGGCCATGTGCTCTGTCCTACCTTTCTGTTAACTACTCTTGAAAATCTGTCTAGTGACAAGTTATATTTAGCATCTCCCACTTTCGCACATGCCCAGTAAGATCTGCAGCTATTAGTAATCAGTAACAGACAGTAATGTGTCAACTAGTCCTTGAAAACTGTTAGCCCCTCCTACCTGTCGACTGTGCATTTCCATATGACTTTATATGTATGTAAGTCTTGCTTCTATAATTGTACCACCTTCTTTTAGCCCCTGCGTGGGTATAAAAGGACCATGCTCTCTTAGTTCAGTGTGCTACTTCAAACATTACTGAAGGGTGCTGTTTGAACTGTAGTACCACCGCATGAGGTTTAATAAACTTTGTCTTTTATTTCAGTTTCTGTGCCAACTTCTTCCTATATGGTCTGAGGACTTTGTGCAGAGAAGGGCGAACCCCTTGCACTAGTAGGCCTTGCTGAGGCTTACTTCGACAGTATACCATATAAAGAGCCAACTTCCCACAGTTATGAGGTCAACATAAGGTTTATATAAAAACTTGGGGCGTGTGGCTGGATAGTAATTTTGTTTCAAGGGAGGTTGTTTGGGTGGAAATTCTGTACAGCTGTACATAAATGTATAGTGAGGTCATCTAGTTTAACCTGTATTTTATTGTAATGGTCACAAGCCTCAATAAAGCTTCCTTTTTCACTCTAGAAGAGATGTCTTCCCTGAGTTTGCAACATCTTGCCTGACTAGAATGTGTTGTGTCCTGTAACACATATCACACACAAGTTACACCCTTTATTCAGAGGAATCAATAACTAGAGCCATGATGCGCTGGGGCTCCAGGGGGCTAGTTGATCACAAGGCTGCATCAACCTTGCACAATCGTGTGTCTGCCACACTGACAATGAAGAGGCCCCTATACCCTCCCATGCTGTGCGACCTCAACTGACTGACTGGCACACACCTAGCGTAGCACTGACTGCGCAGCTATACAGTGGTAATCCTGCATTCCCATACATTGCCTGCCCGACCGGCAGCCCACTAGTATGCCCTTCCGGGAGACTTGTTTTCTGGGCAGCTAAGAAGGATGGAAAGAGTAACAGGGCCCACACACCTAGCACACTGCCTTGAAGTGCAGTGCCACCCCCTTACACTCCAGCACATCTAAACAGAACTTGGCTATCTCCTCGTAGTCACAAGAGCATAGTGTCAATCACATGTCTCCAGGAAGCACATTAAAAAAATCAGTGGGACAGAACTTGTAATATACCCAACCAATCTGTAAGGGTAAGCAGAGGAGGGAGATGAACCGTTATGACACAGTCTCAACACTGCAGTGTAAAATTACTCACTGAGTAAGAGAACACAAACTCCTGCAAGCAAACCCCCCAGTCATTGAGGAAGACTACAGTGTATTCCCGATGCCGTTTGCAGCTGTAAGAGAAAGAAATATCACCCAACATGTCAGTCAAGATTAAGGGCTTCCTACTCACAGTCCTAATAGACACCAGAGCATTGGTGAATGTGATGAGCAAAGACCAGTTTGACATGCTCAGACCACACCTAATTTGACATCCACACAAATGAGAATTTTCGCACGTGGAGGCACAAGACCTCTGTCTTTTGCTGGGATCATCATGACCAAAATATGACATGGAGAAAGCAGCTGCACAGCACAGTTGTTTGAGGCAATGAAGAATGGAGCGATGTTCCTTAGCTGCTCCTTTGTAGAGGATCTGAACTTAATACATTTTTCATTTGCCGTCCAGTTACAAGAGGAGAATGATATCTTACAAGACTTCTCATTCATTTTCCAAGGCCTATGGTGCCTGAAAGCAAGCCCTATAGCAGTATACATTTATAGTCTGCTGCCGTTACGGTCCCCTTTAATCTGCAGCCTGCCATGGAAGCATAGCTCTATGGCATCATCGAAAAAGATTCAGATCCAACGCTGAGGATGTCTTCCGTGGTTGTTGCTGTCTGTTAGACTGGCAGCTTTTTGGCACATCTCCCCTGTCTTTTTGCTTTCTGACCTCCTGTTTTTATGGTTTACTGGACTCTGTTTTTGCTGGTTTATTGTCTCTGCACACTTTGCCACTACTGATCAGTGCTAAAGTGCAAGTGCTCCATAGGTAAATTGTACTGTTGATTGGTTTATCCATAATTGGCATATTTTGTCCCTGGTAAAGTGCACCAGAGGTGCCAAGGGCCTGTAAATCAAATGCTACTAGTGGGCCTGCAGCACTGGTTGTGCCACCCACATAAGTAGCCCTGTAAACATGGCTCAGGCCTGCCACTGCAGTGTGTGTGTGTGTGTGTGTGTGTAGTTTTAAGCTGCCAATTCAACCTAGAAGGTGTACCCACTTGCCAGGCCCAAGCTTCCCCTTTGGTACATGTCAGGCACCCCTAAAGTAGGCCCTATGTAGCCCCATGGGCAGAGTGCAGTGTATTTAAAAGTTAGGAAGTGTACTGGTGTGTTTTACATGTCGTAACAGTTAAATACTGCCAAATTCGAGTTTCACAGTTGCAAGGCCTATCACCCTCATAGGTTAACATGGGAGCTGTCTTTAAATAACCTTAAAGTGCAGATTCCCTTTTGGAGCAGATAGAAATATAGAGTTTGGGGGTCTCTGAACTCACAATTGAAAAATACATCTTTTAGTGAAGTTGGTTTTGAAATCTTTCTGGAATCAAGAGAAGGAGAAGAGCTGAAGACCTGGAGGAGGAGTACTGTCCCTTTGCCGTGTTGCTTTGCTGGATTGGCCTGCAGTTGCTGCTTCTGCCTTAAAAGAGAGCAAAGGGTGAACTTTGATGTGTATCCTGCTTGAGAAAGTTCTCCAAGGGCTTGGAGTAGAGCTAGCCTCCTATTGGAAATTCTCAGGGACACCAGAGAGCTCAGTTTCCTCGACCTGCAGCACTGGGAACTCTGTGTTTTGTGCTGTCCAAGAGGAGAAACCACTGCGACGCCGCTGGTCTGCACCGTGACCTGATGATGCTGCACAGAGCTGCACTGCCCTGCTTCGCACCGCAACCCTGGTCTCACCGACCTCATCATCGGACGACTTCACCGAGCCTCTGCTTGCACCGCGACCTGTGGGCCCCGCACTTCGGCATCGCCTTGCTCACACCGCAGCCGAGGCATCCCTGACGCCTCCGCTCCTGCTGACTCTGGCGCTGCTGTCTGCACCATGGTATGTGGACGCCGCTCATGAGTAGCATGAAGCACCATCCCGCATTGCTGCCCCGGCCCACCGACACCAGCACCATCGACTCCAGTGTCGTCACGAGGCATCCCTGCCTGCACCTTGGCCTGTGGACACCGCTCGTGAAGGTCACAAAGCACCGTCCTGTCCCACACCACCAGCTTGGGCCTACCGACAAAAGCGCTTCAGCAAAGACAATGCCCCTGTCTGCACCGTGACCTGGTGACATCGCACGTCTCACCACCCAGCTTCACACCGCAGCCCTGGTCTCACCGACACCGCTGGACACCATCACCAAGCCACTGCCTGCACTGTGAACAGTTGGTGCTGCATGTCATATCGTCCCGCTTCACACAGCAGCCCTGACGTCCCTACTTGGACAGGGTGCAACCCGACTGCCAACTAGAGACCCCATTTCTAACACTATCAAGCCCAAAAAGCCAGTGGAAATTCCCCCCTGCATCCTTTTTAGGTTACTGAACAAAGTGATAAAGCGAGAATACCACATCACCCTGGCTGGCAATGACCTCATTCCTGACCTCAACAAAGCCAAATAGTCTCTAAACATGATTTGAATTCCTGGTACCACCAACTAAACTACTAGTACAATGTAGGCAAATCCCCACTTTTTCCACACTCGACCTGCAGAGATACAGGAGGCTAAACTTCAGCAACTTTTCGGCCACCAAAGTTTTCAAAATGCCTATAAGGTAGTTGTCACAGGGCAAGAGGACGTCTTAAATGTCACAATATTTTGAAACCTGTACACTCCAGTAATGAATGTCATAAGCACCTCCAAGCTATGCTACAGAGGCTGTCAGATATGAGGCTCACACTCCACAGGAAAAAATGTGAGTTCCTCCAGCAAGAAGTACACTTTTGCAGATATAGCTCCATGGTGGGCTCCAAGGTCGACCCCTCAAAAGTAGCTGACATCCAGGATTCCTTGGTTTAGCCAAATGTGGCCGATTAATCCCAAATCTGGCCACATCATTCAGGTCCTTAAGAGAGCTCACAAAATTGACACCTACATGGTCACAGGTCAAAAAAGACACAAGAAATAAAAACAAATCAATGGCTCAGCCCTGAAAGATACCACATTGGTGAACTTTGACCTCTCAAAAGTCTCAGAACTGGTCATTGATGCCAGGCCTATTTGCCTAGGAGTCATCCTGAAGCAACACAGCAATAAGGACAAGTGGAAACCAATTGCTTTAGCAGGGTTAGCACGCACAGATACCAAAAAGTGCTACGTCCAACCATTTCTGAGTGACAGTAGAACACAAGCCTTTGCTACCACTATTCTAAGCGACTTTCCCTCAGGCCGCCACCAAGAAGTAAGACATTGGTCCTTCAGCTATAAAAGTACTAGTTTACAGTTAGTAATCCATCTGACTATATGTCTCACCACCTGTGACATACTACTCCCCGCCACCCCACCACTTCAGAGAGTTCCGACAACTATGCAGAATGGATAGCAAGTATCTTTTGCCCACAAGCCATTCTTCTTGGAGACATTGCCTCAGTAATACAAACTGGCCTTCTGCCACCAGGAGGCAATCCAAGCAGCCAAATCCAAGTAGTGTATAAAGTTCCTGTAAAATATCAGCAGAAAAAACAATTAATACCAAGCATCCTTCTCCTCCAGGGCCATTTTTCAGTCACTCCAGCTTTGAGTGACCCACCTACCTCAGAAAGGCCACAAAGAGGGCAGCCAAGATGAAACCCAACTGTGTGACTAAGTATGGTTCACAAGGATGGATGCCATTGTTGAAGATCAGAATGAAGACCTGTGGCAGGATGTTAGTGCCAGTTTTAGATTCCTCCTGATGGAAGACACATGCTTGTTATTTCAGACATTTAATCCAAATTCCCAGACGTCAAAATACCTGATTCCACAAATTTTGAACAGGTGCACCCAAAGCTTGAGAAGACATTAAGCATCTGTGATATACCTAAGACACTTAAAGTAAGCAGTGGGCAACCATGTCAATAAGCTGATATCAAACTCTATTTACAACCATTAGACACTGTTCACAAGAAAATCATCTCTAGATGGCCCCAGGCCACCTATGAGGACCTTCAAGAAAGTAATCTGCTAGGATCAGCACAGTGACATTGAACTAGCCTTGCACCACTTCTTATGAACGCATCTGTGGACACCACATTGCACCACAAAAATGTTCACCTGTAGTGTTAATGTAATGGTGAGCTGTCACAGTTATACCCTATAACATCATGTGGTCCTGTGAACTTCTGCACCTCTTAGCATGCCAACAGCAATGGGAAAGGAATAATGATGTTGGAGAAAGAAATGCAGAATGTGGCGTTCCCTCATCCAGCTGTGAGAATAAGGGCTAGATGTACTAAGAACTGGTCACAAAACATTGGCCCCAATTTGCAACCAGTATTTTTGCAACTACTGTGGTAATCTGGTAACCTATCTATGTATTAATAGATTGTTTAGCAAATTACAGATTCCCAGTGGGTCGCAATTTGACCTTCTTCATAAATAATAATGAGGTTAACTGCAAATTATGACCCACTAGGACTTGCAGCCATTACTGGGATGGTGACTTGAGGTCAGCCGACCATCTTGTCTCTCATTGCTTTTAAATAAAGTATTTCTTTTTTTAATGCAACCTATTTTCCTTAAAGGAAAATTAGATGCTTTTGAAACAAATATGAAAAGAGTAAGTTTTTTGTCAGCATTCACAAAGGGGAAGGGGACCCTTAGGGAGTGAAATTGGGTCACAAAACAATAATACCTACCAATTGCAGTGGTGTAGGGACCCCCCCCCCCCCCAATTAAGCAGGTTAAGGAGTGGCTACCACTGGGTTGCATGGACTGCTGAACTGTGTCCCACTAAATATAATGTATTTGTTAATGGGCCTCTTCTTTCTGCAGCTCTTTAGATAAATTGCACAGTTATAATACTGTCAGGCAGTACCATAGTAGAGGGGTGTTGTAGGTGGGCTGATATGCCCGCAAAGAAAATTAAGATTGAGAAACTATGATCACATAGCGAGGGGCAGATAGGAAAAGTGAGAATGGGAGACATGTAAGAAAAGAAAAAGTAAGGGTAAAACACAAGACATTATTTGACGAAAGAAAGAGTGGAAGGAGTAAGGAAGGGTGAAAGGAAATAAATAGGGAAGAAAAGATGAAAGGTGGGATAGAAGCGTGAATTGATTGATAGGAGCAAGGGACAAAGCCTGGATGGACAAGTGAAAGTACAGAGAGGTCAAAGGGTGAATAATTGAAAAGATGAAGAATGGGTAAATCAGGAAGGGTGAACAGATTAATGAGTGAAAGGATCTGTACATGGATATATTGATGGATGGATGCATGAAGGGGTGGATGTGAATCTCAAAAGATGGTTGTATAGATGGTTGGGTGATCAAAGAGTGAAGGTAACTCTTCTAAGGACGGTAAGTTTGTGCGATTCGAATGCTCGGTGTGATTAGAAGTATAGATCAAGTGATGAGTATTTTATGTTATGGCTAATTCCTTGCCAATCCAATACAGTATTTGTAAGGAACACCATAAACATGCTCATTGCAAACACTGAGTCAGTATTTTTGATGCAAACTTAAATTGTGATACGGTAATGTGTTATCAAATCACAGTTAGTTTTGTCCATAGGAAAAGGCTTTTTTTTGTTGTTGCAAAAAACCCGATTCAGTAAATTGAACCCTCCGTGACCACAAAATGGCTTAGTATATCTAGCCCATTGCATTGGTGCGACATCATCAAAAGGGCAGTAAGTTCCACTTGCCAATTCAAGAAACACACCTGGGCAGTCACTGCCAAGAAGGGCACCATGATCACAATCCAAAGAGGGCATGAAATGTCTCTCAAAGTTTTGTCTACTTTAAAAGATGGCAGACTGACTTGACAACAAGGGAAGCTACCCCATTCACCATCCAAGATTGCAGTGAGTAACTATGGAATGCAACCAATATAGACCAAACAATGGACGGAGAGATCGTCGGAAATGGATTCCAGAGAGTGTTCTGAAGATCATGTCCAGTACCCCAAAAATGTAGAACACCTACGCAGATGAGCATTCCATCACAGTGACATGTCCCCCACTACCATTTGAGAAAAAACCCTCGACTGTTCCAATGGCTCAGAGACTATGGGGCAAATTTAAGAACGCCTAGCACCTCCTTGCTCCACATTAGCTTCATTTTGTAATAATGCTAATATTGCCCAACAAGGCCAAAATCCCCGCACCATATTTACAAAGTTGTGCAATGCATGCATTACTCCAATTTGTAACCCTTTGCGCTACATAATGCCTGCTCCAGACATAATGTATGCAAAGGGTCCGTTCCCCCGTTATGGGGGGGCCACAAAATAGCACAAAGAAATCTAAGAGATTTCTGTGCGTAATTTTTTTGGGAACTTTAAACACCCGCTCAGAGCAGGTGTAAAAAAAGGAGGCACACTCTTGATTACAATGGGCCTCAGTGAGCTTTGCAAGATTAGCGTAAAAAGTTTTGACGCTAATCCTGCAAAGCTCTGGACTAGCATAACAAATTCCAACACTAATACCCCAACTACTATCATGGTGCACCGCATTTTCGATACAGCGCACACATGGTCCGTTAGGGGGGTTAAGGGGCGCAAGAACAGCGGAGCTGCACTGTGTGCAGCGCCACTTTTCTTAAACATGCCCCTATGTTTGCTAAGAACAAGATTATGCTGCTCTAGGTTAATATGTTGTATTTCAAAATGTTTTTCTAAGATATTAGCTAAAGTTGGGGAGGAATGTAGTATTCCATGTGACACACGTCACATGCAGCATGCACCCCTTCATCCAGATGCTGGGTGCATCAGGGGAGATACATAAATGGAGCCATATTGCACTCGGGGATCAGTTGGCTAGTTGACCCGTGTCTTCCTTGCATAATTGCACGCCAACCACAGTAGAGTAGAGGATAAGGCAGTTGAGGTGCAAGATGTGCGGTAAAAGTTATGTTTTTTTTTAGATCTGGTGTTAGCTAAGACCTTTTGATTTTTTTGGAAAACCAACTTTTATTGATTTATAAACATAACACCAAGTTGTAAAGTAGAAGGCACATTTCATTAGTGCATTCGGTTGCAGACTGCCAGATTAACAGGTCCATGTAGCACTTGGATAAGTTAAAATCTTCATGGGCGAGTAGCGCCCAACCACACGTCCCAAATCTTATGGTATTTGCTTTCACAACTCCTTGCCTGGTAAACGGATCGTTCCATTTGAGCACACCAATCCATCCCCTTCCTCCACTGTTGTAGCGGGGTAAGGGTCTTGGACGCCCAGCATCTAGCAATGTCCCGTTCTGTAACAAGCAAGGCCGTGCCCACTAGTGTGCAAGTCACGTGGGTACCCCCAATGTCTTCCATCACCCCTAGTCGAGCAACCTTGGGGAAGGCCGTCAAGTTGAGGTTCACCAAAAAAACACATTGCTATACATTCATGACACAACACACAGACACCATGGACACTTCACCTGCACACAACACAATCACAATGACCAACACAACTACAAACTCATCTACACAAACACACTCACACACATGCATAACTAGACGCATCACAACAACGACCGCCACATAACAACAACACTCACCTGAACGTTGCACACACCAACACAACCAAAGATACACAACATCATTCCCATATACAAGTGACACATATACTGACACAAAGACATCACCCAATCCAGCTCCCCCCACCTCAACCATCCAATCGCATTGCACACATACTTACACATACAGACTCACATACACTATGGAAAGCACAACATCACTGGTACAGGTCTCCTTGCAATGTACACACATAGCACAGTTGACAATTGTGATTGTACCGTCATTTTGATGCCAACATTCATTTGGCAATGAATACTGACACCAAGATGACAGGTTTGTATGTGTGACATGTGTCTGGTTGCAGTTTGTCCCCATCCATGTCTGACCCTATTGTGCTCCCGACATATGCATGTCACAGTAATTTAAAAAAATGTCTGTGACATGTATATGACTGCAGTTGTACTGAGCTATGTGCGGTGGTGACACAACGTCCATAGCTAATGTGGGTTCTCTACGTTTGAGTCCGCGATTGGGGGGGAGGGGAGCCGTGTCTCTGTGGTCCAGTGGCAGCAGCAATGGAAGGTCTTATCCAGTCATATCCAGTCAAAAACAGAAGTGTATTTGGGGAAAAAGGTACGTTTTTACTTCATTTTACCCCCAATCTGTCAGCTCAGGTCTAGAGGTCAGACCGTCACAGTTGGCTTGGGGATAAGGCACATCAAAATCTGCACGGCAGTGAAAGTGTCTGGTGCCCCGCTGCCAGCCACAATTTCCTATGGTACTGTTGCTTCGGTTAAGAGTTATTTGGCGGAGACAAGTTTTTAGTCAGAAAACCAACAGGGGGACAGTTATGCCAACATCTAAATCAGACCCTTTGTCTTAACTTTTGATAATGTTGAACAGCTGACTTATACAGAGTCAGAGAATGTATCTCATCTGCAGGACACATTGTACACACAGGCAGATATCCACAGTTGCTTAGCCCAGCTAATTTCCTACTTTTCTGACAAATTTGGTGTAATTTGGTCCAGCGGTTCGGGCTGTGGTCATGTTTAAACCTCTCATGGGAACTAACATGGAAAACACATTTTTTTTACCACTCTCTTTTTCTCTACCCCTGCTTGACGGATCAACCTGAAACTTTACATGTGCAACAAGAATCCCAGCACATGTTTTTGGGAACATTTTGTGAAGATTCGTCCAACAGTGCCAAAGATAAAGGCAAGTCAAAAAACGCTTTTTCTATGGAAACATGGCCCTAACTCTAACTACCTAAAAATAAAAAACAAAGGTTAAAGTAACATTATAGTAAGGTAAAATGTTTCAAACTCAAAAAACCACAGAAATTTCTCCAGTTATAGAATTATTTCAAGTAACTATAACTGGTGCCTTTAAATAACTATAACTCGCGCCTCTGCCATGCAGAGTGATATTATCAGTGATGTCAAAGAAGATGTTATGAGTGATGTACTATCTAGAGTAATTGGCAGTGCATGGCGAGGGCATGAGTTATAATTACCTTAGTTATCTTGAGATGACTAACTATAACTGGTGCATTTCAGTGGTTTCTAGCATTTAAAACAGAACATTTCACCTAACTATAACGTTACTTTAACCTTTCTTTTTTCAGTGAATTTCTAGTTTTTTTTTAACATAAAGTAATTTTATTTACCATATGTTAATCTAACTGCAGGGCCTGGCCTGTTGGCTGCGGGGCCTGGCCGCATGCAGCCAACCGTATGCCGTGCAGGGCATTCGGTTGTGCATGGCGGGGGTTAGCTACAGGGCCTGGCCTATGGCTAGGCCCTGTGGCCAATCCCCTTCATGCAAGCAACTCCAGGGTGCGCGCAGTCTTTGTCCTTGGGCAGCGGGGGGTGTCTACAAGGCCTGATAAGTGGCCAGACCCTGCAGCCAACCCCCATATGCAGCCAACCCCATGCTGCGCAGGGCATTTGGTCATGCGCAGAGAGGGTTTGTTCACAATGCTTGTCCTGCAGCCAGGTTTTGTAGCCAACCACCCACATGCAGCCACATCCCCACAGCGCACATCAAAGGCAGAGAAACAGATGAAAACTCAGCTCCCAGCAGGCAGGAGCATTTTTCAAGCTCCTGTCCGCTGAGTGGACTTGCTGTTTGTTCCTGCATGGTTGGAGATTTGAAAGCAAGAGCAAACACACGTTTCCCTGCCCGTGCCAGTGCAGGCAGGGAAACCAATATATCCTGGGGGTAGGCACACCGGGACATAGCTTACGATGTGGCCCTGGTGAATAGGGGTTGCCAGGGCCATTGATGACTCGTTGAGGGGGCCTGTGTGGCCCCTCACCTCTTTCCAGATGCATCCATGCCCCAGGGGATGGGGTCCCTGGGGCCAAAATCCACCTGGGGTGGGGGCCGCATAACCCCCTCCCTCTTTGGATATTTGGCCAGGCCCCCGGGAATGGGTTCCCAGGGACGAAATTGGCCCAGGGAGGGAGGCTGCATGCCCCCACTCCATACTGAAAAATGATTGGTCCCTGGGGGATGGAGTCCCTAGGGCCGAATTCAGCCTGGGGAGGGGGGCACGTGCCCCCCTACCCCTTAAAAGAGCAGCCTGGCCTAGGGGGATGGAGTCCCTGAGGCTGGAATCAGCCTGGGGAGGGGGCCATACACACGCCCTCCCCCAAAATTGAAATACATGTACCACCCAGGACCTGGCCCACCTGGGGGGCTTCAATTAATACAAGCACAGGAGACTGTGCTTGTTTTTTTTCCAACATGTTGCAGCATCTCCCAGGCAGACTTGCGGCTAAATTTTTTAAAAAAATGTTTTTGGCCTCAGGCAGCATCTCTTTGGGACCCCACCACCAGGCCTAGCTGGTCAGGGTATTCCTACCCTGCCCCTTTGTGTCTTTTTGAATTTTTGTTTAGGACTCGGGACCAAGTTCATAGTCCTAAGATGGCTGACACCACTTCCTGGTTGAGGTGGTGGCAGCCAATCAGATCTTAGTTTGAGATCTGTCGGGATCCGAGGAGCCTCTGCGTCCCTCTTTATACAAAGTTATTTTATCATTAATTGCTCAAAAACTACTGAATGGATTTGCATCAAAACACAAAAAGCACTCTTTCTGGACCTAGACCAAGCTTTCTGCTAAATTCGTTGTAAATCTGTTCCGCGGTTTAGGCTGTAGCTGTGACTAATGCTCCTAAGGGAAAACGAATGGGAAAAATACGTTTTGGGACCCCTTTTTTTCCTTGTCCCTGGGTACTGGGTACTTACAGAGTGGTGGTAGCCTCTCTGTAGTTAGGGTGACCAAAGATAGGAATTTTTGTGTTTTTTGTCCCTTTATACCTTGCACCCATTTGACGAATGTGCATGAAACTTTGCAGACCTACTGCTTCTGTTTCATTTTGGGAGGACTGAAATTTACTCGCCCAAAACCAGCAAATTTCAGCAGTTATAGGTAGAGTTATTTCAAGTAACTATGGGGGTCATTACAACATTGGCGGCAAAAGCCGTTTACCGCCGTGCAGAAGACCGCCAATACACCGCCGCGGAAATCCGCCACAGCTATTATGACCCACATCTCGGAATACACCGAAATTCAGACATCCACACAAGTCCGCCACACCAAAGGTCAGTGTTAAACTGGCGAAAACAAAACCTCCACCGTCACGCCAACAGAAACACGCCCATGCTATCACGACCAACGAATCCACGCGGCGGTCTTTCAACCGCGGTATTCCATTGGTGATACACACCGCCGCGCTCAAAATACACACACATCTCCAAAACACCGCCACATTGGACAATTCGAAATACACACACCTGATACACATACACACACCACTCCCACACAATCAATACTATATAAAACACACACCCACATCACCCACAAACCCTTACGACCAAAAATGTAGGCGAAGGCCAGGGAGACAGCACAGCAGAGACAACCCCACCACACAGAGGCACACAACACCATCACCCACACAACATCCACGTACAAAACACCACACACCACTACACATCACCACACTCATCACCACATACACCACCCCACACATCACTTACACCACCCCATGGCATGGCAAAGACACCCCAGGTTCTCCGAGGAGGAGCTCAGGGTCATGGTGGAAGAAATCGTACGGGTCATCGTGGGCCTCGGGACAGTCGGTTCCCCTCACACAGGCACAGCCCAACACTGACCTTCCACCCTCTGGAAACACCAGCACAGCACTCACCCAGCGGGCCTATACCTCCGTCCCCAGGACACGTCAATCAGCTGTGTGTCCACCACTACAGGGAACTCAGGATAACCCACCACCCCAACAACAACAGGGACCTGGGGGCAGTGGTAGTGGGCACACGGTCCAGGGGACGGAGGCCCAGGAACACAGGGGAACTGGGAGGGGTGCTGTGCGACAGGGGGCGGACAGGCAAAGGGAACCCACTCTCCACGAGGCCCTCTCCTCCATCATGGAGACGATGGCTATGGTCCTGGCCAAGTTTCAGGAGACCCAGCGCCTGCAGGAGGAACAGTATTTGGGGTTCAGGGAGGAACTCAGAACCATCAGCTCCCCCCTGGGCACCATCGTAGGGGTGCTGAAGAACATAGAGAACACCATGAGGGACACCGTGGCACTCCAAGGGGCCCCTGACACTTGCATGGACGAAGAACTGCCCACCACCTCTGCCGGCGCTAGTGGACAGGACGCCCCGCCACAGGGCCACCACACCAGCACCCCACCCAGATGGAGAACCACCCCGCAAGCGGTCCCTGAGATCCAGGAACAGGACAGAGCACAATGCCAAGACCCCCGCCAAGAAATGAGACCACCTTGATTGTCATCCCACTGTCCCACCTTGTAACCCTGTCCATATTGGAACTGCCCCAGCTCCACTTCCTATGCCCATATGGGCAGTGCACCTGTAAGACTAATAGACTGGACTCTGCCATGGACATTCCTCCACCATCACCCATCACCATTTTACCACCCCCTCCAATAATTAGCACTTCAATAAACACCCTTGAAGCACAAAACAATCTGGAGTCAGTCTGTGATTTTGAAAATGTGTATTAGCAATGACAGTGACAAAGTGCTTTTTCAAATGTAATGGCAACATACCTATGTCACACATCACAAGTCCATGAAGGATTCAAGCAGATGACACACGTTGGTAGCCACACCTGTGAAACCGTAATGGATATGTACAATTCAGTTACCAAATACTGCATGAAATAGACAGACAGGATAAAGGTAGAAGTGTGAAAGTACTTGTAGTAGGCAAAAATGTGTTCTCACCTGTGTGTCACTGGAAATATTGCTGGATGACTGAGTCCCTGTTGTCAATGTCTTATTCCCCTGCTTCCTCCTCATCACTGTCCACAGGCTCCACAGCTGCCACAACACCGTCATCTGGACCATCCTCCTGCAGAAAAGGCACCTGGCGTCGCAAAGCAAGACTGTGAAGCATACAGCAGGCGATGATGATCTGGCACACCTTCCTTGGTGAGTAGAATAGGGAACCACCTGTCATTTGGAGGCACCTGAACCTGGCCTTCAGGAGGCCGAAGGTGCGTTCGATCACCCTCCTAGTCCGCCCATGGGCCTCATTGTAGCGTTCCTCTGCCCTGGTCCTGGGATTCCTCACTGGGGTCAGTAGCCATGACAGGTTGGGGTAACCAGAGTCCCCTAATAGCCACACCCGGTGCCTCTGGAGTTGACCCATCACATAAGGGATGCTGCTATTCCGCAGGATGTAGGCGTCATGCACTGAGCCAGGAATCATAGCATTTACCTGGGAGATGTACTGGTCTGCCAAACATACCATCTGTACATTCATAGAATGATAACTCTTCCGGTTCCTGTACACCTGTTCACTCCTGTGGGGGGTCCAGAGCTACAAGGGTCCCATCAATGGCACCTATGATGCTGGGGATATGTCTAATGGCATAGAAGTCACCTTTAACAGTAGCCATATCCTCCACCTGAGGGAAAACAATGTAGCTCCTCATGTGTTTCAGCAGGGCTGACAACACTCTGGCCAACACGTTGGAAAACATAGGGTAGGACATCCCTGATGCCATGGCCACTGTTGTTTGAAAAGACCCACTTGCAAGGAAATGGAGCACTGACAGCACCTGCACTTGAGGGGGGATTCCTGTGGGATGGCGGATTGCTGACATCAGGTCAGGCTCCCACTGGGTACACAGTTCCTGGATTGTGGCACGGTCAAACCTGTAGGTGATGATTAAATGTCGCTCCTCCATTGTCAACAGGTCCACCAGCGGTCGGTACACCGGAGGATTCCGCCATCTCCTTACATGTCCCAGCTGACGGTGCCTAGGAAGGACAACAGCGACCACAGAGTCAAGCTACTCAGAGGTATGTACCCACAGCTACACAGAACACGAAACATAATCCAAAAAGTTGTCTGTATGTGTGTTGAGTCCAGGCCTAGGTATGTGTGACGCAGTTGAAAATGAAGCCATGTGGGCCCCTGAAATGGCGGCTGCCTGACCTCTAAACTGGGACAATGGGATGTGAGGTAACTGCGCTGGCGTTGTACACCGTTGAGGTAGGCGGTCAAAGACCGCTGCGCAATGCTGCATTGGTTGACATTGGACCCTATGGGTCCCAGGAGCCAATGACGATGTGCACCGGCGGTGATGATACGCACCGCCGCGGACGTCACCGCCATTTTCTATCTGTTCAATCACTCGATACCTGATCTTCGACAGGAGAGGACCTATACTGCAAGTGCTGCTGTGACCTCGGTCTGGAAGAGACAATGGCTCGTCCGTCTGGGGAAAGGGCCCCTGCCTTCACTGCACAGAAGTTGGAGAAGCTCGTGGACGGGATCCTTCCCCAGTACACGCTACTCTACGGTCCTCCAGACCAACAGGTGAGTACATAGGGTGCAAGTTGTATGGGCTATGCCTGGGTGGAGAGGGCTGGTTGTAAGAAGGAAGGGGGCAGAGTTCTGCAAGCATGATGGACTGTGAATGCATGTGCCACATGGCAAGGGCAGGGATGCGGGCCACTCACTTCAACGGTGCAGTTGGTAATGACTTCTATTCTTCCCCTGTACATGTCATGAAGGTCAGCGCCCAAGAAGGCTATTTGGCGTGCCATCGCCAAGGACGTCCGGACCCTGGGGGTCCACCAGAGACGGAGCACCCACTGCCGTAAAAGATGGGAGTACATTCGCTGCTGGAGCAAGAAGACGGCGGAGGCTCAGCTGGGGATGGCCTCCCAACGTGGGAGGGGTGCCCGTCGCACCATGACCCCCCTGATGTTCCGGATCCTGGCGGTGGCCTACCCTTAGTTGGATGGGCGCTTGAGGGCATCACAGCAGACACAAGGGGGTGAGTACAACATCATTCTGCGGACTTTGCGCGCAGTGAAGGTGTCTGGGTGGGGGAGGAGGGCTGTGGGTTTCCCTAGGCCAGGGCGAGTTCCGTAGGCTAGGCCCCTCTGTAATGCAGGCCATGTGGCACTCCACCCCACCTCTGTACAGTGCCAAGTACAGGTATACATGCCCCTGTGTCATCTATGTGTGCTGATGTCCACCATAGCCATGTAGGCCATATCCCAGGAACTGCATCAGTAGAGCCCAACAGCCCGGCGTAGTGCAGGGGGCTGCTGTGTCTGTATTGTCCGCTAACGGTAGCGGTAAGCCATGCACTCAACCTGTCTTTCTTCTGTCGTACCCCCCCCCTTTTGTTGCTCTCCCTATTCTTTTGTGCATCAGCATCATCAGGCGGAGGTACAGTGGCACCAGAGCACGAGGGAGCTGCATCCCACATGGCCATGGAGGGCCACACCACGGACTCTGAATACACCAGTGGGACGGAGGGCGAGGGGAGCTTCACGGCGGTCACCGGATCAGCAAACAGTGACATGGACTCGTCCTCCGATGGGAGCTCCCTTGTGGTGGAGGCAAAATCTGTGCCCCCCACTTCTACAGGTACAGCTGCCACCCCCCCACCAGCACCGCCCTCCCAGCAGCCCCTCAGCCTTCGCCCCGTGCCCGCTCAGCCAGGAGAGTGGGCATCACCTTCGCCCCAGGCACCTCAGCCCCTGCCCCTGTCACCTCTGCTTCCCTCAGTGAGGAGGCCATTGACCTCCTCAGGTCACTCACTGTTGGGCAGTCTACCATTGTGAATGCCATCCAGGGTGTAGAAAGGGAGTTGCAACACACTAATACATTCCTGGAGGGCATTCATTCTGGTCAGGCTGCCCATCATCGAACCCTGCAATCTCTGGCATCAGCACTGATGGCAGCCATTGTCCCTGTGTCTAGCCTCCCCCCTCCAACTTCCTCCACCCAGACCCATTCCCCTGTACCCCAGCCTATCCCAAGCACACCATCAGACCAGCCTGTACACACCTCAACACACAAGGGAAGCTCAGGCAAACATAGGCACCACACATCCCACAGGCACTCACACAAGCATCACCCACATACAGACACAGCAACATCCACTGCCTCCACTGTGTCCCCCTCCACGTCGTCTCCCTCCTCCCTCCCAGTGTCATCTACACTCTCACCTGCATGCACTTCCACTACAGCCACTAGGACCCGCACCAGCACACCCATCACCACACCCCGCTCACCTGCACTCACCACCCCACTCCCATTTACATGTCCCCTGTGTCCTCTCCCAGTGTGTCTGTGACGCCCCCTCCCAAAGTACACAAACGCGGGCACACACACACCCAACATCCATCCACCTCACGACAGCCTCCAGAACATGCACCTGCAACCAAATCATCAAAAGTTATACCTCCTACAACCACCTCCTCTTCCTCCACTCCCAGACCCCCTCCAGCTACCCGTCCCAGTGTTCGTCAGAAACTTTTCCTGAGCAAAGTTGACCTCTTTCCCACCACCCCCCTTCATAGGTCCCGTACTAGCACCTCAGCCAAAAAATCTCCTGTACCAGTGGTGCCTGTTAGAGGTATGTGGAGTGCAGCGGGCACCAGGGCAGCCAGTGTGACACAGAGCCAAAGCACAGCCAGTCCCCCCCCTGTGAAGCACCAGAAGTTGGACAGTGCCCGACGGGATAGGGGGAAGACTCCAGCCAGCAAAACCGCTCACAAGGGTCCCAGGGGGAGTGTCGAGCCAGCTGTGACTCCTCCCAAGGTGGGGAAGGGGCAGAAGAAAGCGCCAATGTGTGGGAAGAGCAGCACGGCGGAGAAGGCCGCCATCATCCCCGCTGCCCAGGAGGCCACCGCCAGCCCGATCGTCACTGGTCAGGAGACCACCGCCAGTGCCCAGGAAGGCAGACCCGTCGTCACCGGTCAGGAGACCACCGCCAGAGTCAGTGCCCAGGAGGACAGTCCTGTCGTCACTGGTCAGGAAACCGCCAGAGTCAGTGCCCAGGAGGGCAGTCCCATCGTCACTGGTCAGGAGACCGCCAGAGTCAGTGCCCAGGAGGGCAGTCCCATCGTCACTGGTCAGGAGACCACCGCCAGAGTCAGTGCCCAGGAGGGCCCCAGCAGCCACAGCCCCGCTGGGCAATGAGGGACCGCCATGGCAAACACCGCTGCACAGGTCAGAGACAGCAAAGTCAAGCACCGCTGAACAGGGCAAATACCGCCATGGCAAGCACCGCTGAACAGGGCAAGCACCGCTGAACAGGGCAAAGACCGCCATAGCAAGCACCACTGAACAGGACAAGCACTGCTGAACAGGTCAGAAACTGCACACTCAAGCACCGCTGAACAGGGCAAAGACCGCCATGGCAAGCACCGCTGAACAGGGCAAGCACCGCTGAACAGGGCAAAGACCGCCATGGCAATCACCGCTGAACAGGCCAAGCACTGCTGAACAGGTCAGAAACTGCACACTCAAGCACCGCTGAACAGGGCAAAGACCGCCATGGCAAGCACCGCTGAACAGGGCAAGCACTGCTGAACAGGTCAGAAACTGCAAACTCAAGCACCGCTGAACAGGGTAAAGACCGCCATGGGAAGCACTGCTGAACAGGGCAAGCACCGCTGAACAGGGCAAAGACCGCCATGGCAAGCACCGCTGAACAGGGCAAGCACTGCTGCACAGGTCAGAAACTGCAAACTCAAGCACCGCTGAACAGGGAAAAGATCACCATGGCAAGCACCGTTGAACAGGGCAAGCACTGCTGAACAGGTCAGAAACTGCAAACTCAAGCACCGCTGAACAGGGCAAAGACCGCCATGGCAAGCACCGCTGAACAGGGCAAGCACCGCTAAACAGGGCAAGCACCACTGAACAGGGCAAGCACCGCCAACTCAAGCACTGCTAGCCCATGTGCGGCAGGGGCAGTGACGGAACTGGGACCGTCACGGGGAGAGTGATGCACTCTGGGCACCAGTCCCCCTCCAGAACCAGTGGAGAACTGCATCCACTACCTCAATCCTTAACAGGATGAAGAACTCTGGGCACCAGTCCCCCTCCAGAACCAGTGGAGAACAGCATCCACTACCTCAATCCTTAACAGGAGGAAGCACTCTGGGCACCAGTCCCCCTCCAGAACCAGTGGAGAACAGCATCCACTACCTCAATCCTTAACAGGATGAAGCACTCTGGGCACCAGTCCCTCTCCAGAACCAGTGGAGAACAGCATCCACTACCTCAATCCTTAACAGGAGGATGCACTCTGGGCACCAGTCCCCCTCCAGAACCAGTGGAGAACAGCATCCACTACCTCAGTCCTTAACAGGATGAAGCACTCTGGGCACCAGTCCCCCTCCAGAACCAGTGGAGACTGTCATCCACTTGAGACTGTGGGTTTGCACTCCCCAGGATGGTACAATGGGCAAACCACCCACTGTAGAGACTTGAGAGACTGTGGCTTTGCACTCCCCAGGATGGTACAGTCGGCACACCACCCACTGTAGAGACTTGAGAGACTGTGGTTTTGCACTCCCCAGGATTGAACAGTAGGCAACCCACCCACTTGTGAGACTTGAGAGACTGTGACTTTGCACTCCCCAGGATACATCAATGGGCATGGAGCCCACTCGTGGATCTGGCGTGGTGCTGTCATCCGGCTGAGGTGCCCCCCCTTCCCTTCCCCCTTGAGGTGCCTGTTGAATTTCTATCTGATGCCCCTGCAGTGTTCTCTCCGTTTTGCTCAGGTATCGTGTGTGGGCCTCGCCCATGCATTTTGGGCCCAGTGGTCCACGGACATTGAATGGTGCATACCTGCACTACTAATCGTGATGTATATTTTGTTGAATGTGTATATATATCTGTATATATTTGGTTACTGTATTTTGATACATTACAATGGTTGCACTCATTTCCTTTTGTCTTTGCATTCTTCCGGGGGTTTTGGGGTTGTTACTGTAATGTTTGGATATGCATTGGTGTGTGTGTTGTACTGGGTGAGGGTCGAGGTGGGGGTGGGGGTGTTGCGTGTGTGTGTCCCTGACTTTTGCCTCCCCCTCCCCTATGTCGTAGGTGCAGTACTCACCGTTGTCTTCGGCGCCGGCGTTGATGATGATCGTACAGAAGCAGGAAGACTATCCCAGGGAGTATTTGGAGTTCCGGCTCCATGGTGCCCTCGTTCCTCGTGGAGTGTGTGGTGGTGAGCGTTTTCCCATTGAAATGGCTGTTTCCGCCGTGTTTTTATCCACGGTGAATCCACCCCGGAAAAGGTGGCGGATTGGTAGGTTGTGATACTGTGGGCGGTACTTTGTCTCCCGCCTGTCTGTTGGCGGTGACCGCCGCGCTGCTTGTCTGTACCGCCGTGGCAGTCGGAGTGTTAAAGTGGCTGTCTTTGTTGGTGGTTTCCGCCACGGTCATAATTCCCTTTTTTTTTCCACCGGCCTGTTTGCGGTCTTACCGCCGCTTTAACACCGTCCGCCAGGGTTGTAATGACCCCCTATAACTTGTGCTCCTGCTATGCAAATTTTTTCCCTAATTTGACTTCTAATGTTTCATTGATATTTTTATTGACGTTAAAAAAGTTGTAAAGAGTGCTGTAATATCTGGGATAATTAGTGCATGGTCAAGGCGCGAGTATAGTTACCTTAGGCCGTGAGTTATTGTTACTTGAAATCACTGTAACTGCTGAATTTTTCTGGTTTTGTGTGAGTTAATTCAGAACCTAACTACAATGTCTATATTTTTTTTAATTCTATTTCCTATAACGTCCCTGTAAAGCTTTTTTTTTTATTTCTATGGGTTTTTTATTGTAAAGTAATTTTCATTACTATGCGTTAATCAAACCCACTGCTGCGCCCAGCCTTCCACAAAGGATTTCAAATTGTTTTCTAATATGGAACCGCAGAGTAAGCACTCTTGCTTTGCCTTTGCCAAGACCAGGAGTTAGGATCATTTCTCCTTTCCAGAAGTAGAGCTTCAACTTGGGCACCTGCTACGTTTCTGCTTGTAAGTGCTTCCTGTTGAGGTTTAATGTCTGTGAAATGAGCATCACAGCCAGAACGGAAGCTCACCTGCTTGTTTATCCAACAAGAGCCCACAGTTTTGCACAAAATGTCTATCCAATTGGAGTACTTTCTCTTGGTTAGTTTGCAAGTGCTACTTCATTGGGTGAATAGCCAGTTTGCAGGGATTGGGTATGCCCCCCCCCCTCCAGCTGATTTCAGGCCCAGGGACCCCATTTCCCCAACAACCACTATAATTTAAGGGGTGGGGGCGCATGCAGCCCTCCTTCCTTTGCTGATCTCGGCCCTGAGGACCCCATCCCCTGGCACCCGGCCTTATGATATATTTTATTTTTTGGGGAGAAGGGCTGCGTTGGCCCCCTCCCCCAGCTGATTTTGGCCCCTGGAACCCCATCTCCCGGGGCCTGGCCTTATCATATATATTTTTATTTTGGGGAAGGGGCCGTGCAGCCTCCCTCCCCAGGCTGATTTTGGCCCCATGGACCCCAACTGACCTGGCCTCAAAATGTTTTTTCCTTTAATGTGGGAATGGTGCGGGCCACATCCCCAGGTCAATTTCGGGTCCAGGGACCCCATGCCCCAGGGTACGGACTTAACATCTATTTTTTGGGTGGAGGGAAGCCGCGCAGCCCCTCTACCCAGGCCGATCTTGGTACCTAGGACCCGGTCCCCGGGGCCCGGCCATGTCACCTGGGTGCTCCAAGGGCACCCAGTCACCACCACTGGGGACTGCTGGGATCCAGCGGATTTGCGACGACATCGCCGATTACAGCAGCATTTACAAAAAAAAGGTTTTTTGCCGTAGTGGGGTCCCCTTAGGCCCCAGCACCAAAGCTAAGGGGTCAGGGTGTCTCTACCCTGGCACCTTTTCTTTTTGTTTTATCTTTTTTTCCCAAGATGGCTGCCAACACTTCCTGGTTGAAATGTTGGCAGCCAATCAGGGCTCTGCAGATCTCTGCATGAGCTTGTTATTATTCATGAAGCCTTCACACCTCTAGATATCCACATTTCTTTTTATTTTAATATCTAAAAAAATACTGAACGGAATTACACCAAACAACAAAAAGGTGTCTTTCTGGACCAAAAGCTACTTTTCTGCCAAATCTGGTGCAATCCCATCCAGCAGTTCGAGCTGTAGTCGTGTTCAAAGTCCATATAGGAATTATATTGTGAAACACACTTTTTTTTTACACCACCTTTTTCTTGGCCACCACTTGACGGATCAACCCAAAACTTCCCATGTACACCAAGATTCTCAGGAACACTTTGTTTTGTGGAAATTTTTGTCAAACGGCACCTAAGATCTAGACAAGTCAAACAACGCTTTTACAATGGAATCATGGTCCTAACTATAAACCAGTAGGTTTTTTATATATATATATATATATATATATATATTTATATACATATATATATATATATATATATATAGGGTATCAGGAAATTGCCCGGCGCTGATTCTCAGCGATGGTACCCTACCAGCGTAAGTAAACGATACTAATACAAAAAGATAATGTGAGAATCTAGTCCATTACTAATGCATTATTCCAAACTTCTAACTTTTATTGTCCAGTTTATATTGTCACTTAAAAACAGCAAGGACAGCTCTTTGTTTGATTCCCGTTGTCACTTAAACACAGTAGATAAAACAAGTAGTCAATTTAAAATTAGAGAAAACAACCTCAATTTATATGAACACAGCAATATTAGTTGACACTTGAAAACAGCCAACATGTGTTTCGAGACACAGACTCTTCTTCAGGGCTATATGGCATAAGAAAAAGTGA
Source organism: Pleurodeles waltl (assembly GCF_031143425.1). NCBI lineage: Eukaryota > Metazoa > Chordata > Amphibia > Caudata > Salamandridae > Pleurodeles > Pleurodeles waltl. The sequence goes on along the minus strand of NC_090436.1, from coordinate 951,998,571 downwards.
AATAAGAAAAAACAAAATATGTGATCTGCATTAACATTAGAGCCATACCTACAGAAAGCAAAATACATGTAAAACAACATACATATAATTGGTTCTCCTAACGAAAAACTCATGTTCCTCCTAGAAATGTGAAAAATAATTAACTATAAAGAGATTAAATATATACAAAAATATACAATTGAGAGTACAAAGAAAATTTACCCAATATACTTGAATAAAAGCACATTACTGTCAATTAACCAAGCATGTAATTGGATTAAAAAAACATACTATAGCCTATTAACTTAAATAGCGAGGTAAACCAGAGAATATCGCACATAAAGTGTATCGCTAATCACAAAACCCTACCTGTATTTATCTAGATTTCCTTTCTTGTTCACCAGAAACAGATTTAAGAGCCCCTTGTGCCTCCTTGCACCACATTAGCGTAATTTGTTTTTTAGGCTAATGTGGCTCAACAAAGCCAAAATCATCTCGCCAAACCCTTTGCGCTAAATGATGCCTGTGCCAGGCATAATGTATGCAAAGAGGGCGTACCCCCATTAGGGGGGTCTCAAAAATGGTGCAAAGAAATCCAAGAGATTTTTTTTGCCACTTTTAACACCTGCTCAGGGCAGGCGTTAAAAGGAGGCACATCATTTTTATAATGGGTCTCAAAGGGCTTTGACGCTAATCTTGCAAAGCTTCGAACTAGCATAAAAATTCTGATGCTAGTCCCCTAATTACTGCCATGGTGCCCCGTATTTTAAATACAAAAAGAACAGATGATGGATGGAAGGCTGACTAATGCAAACATTCAACCACAGTCACAAAGATCTGGGTTTAATCCATCATTTTTTTTTCTCACCACCCCACCACAGTTTGGACTCAGCCATTTGCAAATCAGTCTTGAGCCTGTTCTTCATAGGAACAGTCCAGCCCCACCTGCCAAGCCAGGTTCTCCCTGGACAGTAAACAAGCATCCTAGGACTGGTTTCAGGGTATCACCCTTCATAAGCTAGGCTAGCTTGAATCAAGTGGCGCAGTGAGCACGGAACGCACGTCTGGGCATACCCTTCCCACTTGGGGCGACAGATACAAAAAAAAAAAACAGATGATGGACGGAATTCTGAACAATGCAAACATTCACCCCCTGTCATGAAGATCGTGCTTGCTATGCCACCAGATTCAAGCTAGCCTGGCTGATGAGGGGTGATACCCTGAAACCAGTCCCAGGATGCTTGTTTCTGGTCCAGGGAAGCCCTGGCCTGGCAAGTTGGGCTGGACTGTTCCCTTGGGAACAGGGTCAAGACTGATTTGCATATGGCTGGGTCCAAACTGGAATGGCATTGCAAGCAAAAAAACTGATGGATTAAACCTAGATCTGTGACTGGGGGTGAATGCTTGATTTGCTTTGCATTCCGTCCATCATCTGTTGTTTTTGCATTTGTCGCCACAAGTGGGAAGGGTATGCCCAGATGTGGGTCCCATGCTCGCTATGCCACCAGACTCAAGCTAGCCTGGCCGATGAGGGCTGATACTCTGAAACCAGTCCCAGGATGCTTGTTTCTGGTCCAGGGAAGACCTGGCTTGGCAGTTTGGGCTGGACTGTTCCCATGGGGAACTGGGTCAAGACTGATTTGCATATGGCTGGGATCAAACTGGAATAGCATGGCAAACAAAAAAACTGAGAGAGTAAACCCAGATCTGTGAGTGGGGGTGAATGCTTGATTTGCTCTGCAATCCATCCATCATCTGTTGTTTTTGCATTTGTCATCCCAAGTGGGAAGAGTATGCTCAGATGTGGGTTCCGTGCTTGCTATGTCACCAGATTTAAGCTAGCCTGTCTGATGAGGGGGGATACCCTGAAACCAGTCCCAGAATGCTTGTTTCTGGTTCAGGAAGACCTGACCTGGCAGTTCAGGCTGGATTGTTCCCAGGGGGAACAGGGTCCAGACTGAGTTGCATGTGGCTGGGTCTAAGCTGAAATGACATGGCAAGCAAAACATTGTTGAATTAAACCCAGATCTGTGACTGGGGGTGAATGCGTGCTTTGCTCTGCATTCTGTCCATTCTCTGTTGTTTTGGCATTCGTCACCCCATCTGGGAAGGGTATGCCCAGAGGTGGGTCCTGTGCTTGCTATACCTACAGATTCAAGCTAGGCAGGCTGATGAGAGGTGATACCTTGAAACAGGTCTCAGGATGCTTGCTTCTGGTCCAGGGAAAACCTGGTTTGGCAGTTTGGGCTGGACTGTTCCACTGGGGAACAGGGTCAACACTGATTTTCATATAGCTGGGTCCAAACTAGAATGGCATGGCAAGCAAAAAACTGATGGATTAAACCCAGATCTGTGACTGGAGGTGAATGCTTGATTTGCTCTGCATTCCATCCATCTTCTGTTGTTTCTGTATTTTAAATACAGCATACACATGGTGGCGTTCGTGGGTGCTAAGGGGTGCAAGTGGCACTGCACTGTGTGCAGCCCACTTTTCTTAAGTATGTCCCTTAGATTTCTTTGCACTGTTTTCTTCGCCTCCCCCCCACCCAATGGAGGAATAATTCCATTGCGTACATTATGCCTGGTGCAGGCTTAACGTAGCGCAAAGGGTTACAAAGTGGCGCAATGCATACATTGCACCACTTTGTAAATATGGCACAGGGATTTTGGCCTCGTTGGGCAACATTAGCGTAAAAATAAAATGATTCTAATATGGCGCAAGGAGGCCCCAGAGTGCGTTTAAACCTTCCTCTTACATATGCCTGAGTCAGCGGAGTACAAAGGTCCACCTCTTAAAACCTGATTTGAGCTTTTGAGAGGAGACAGTCACCTCAAGACATCCAACGCACACGGTGTTTGTTTGTGTGTGGCATGGGGTTAGCCCATGATCTGTGCTACAGTCACGGCCTGTTTCCAACTCCCCCGCAGGCAGCCAACGCCGCCGTGCGCACAGCCTTTGGCCATGTGCAGCTGGGGTTAATCACAGAGCTTGGCATGCTGCTAGGCCCTGTGGCCAAATTCTTAGCAGCTCACAACCCCACACCATGCACAGCCTTTGCTTTGCACAGCATAGGGTTGGCCTTCAGGCCCTGGGAGCCCCACCCCAATGGCCAAATATAGTGCAAAAGGGAAGGGGGCACGCATTTCTCCTCTTCAAGCCTTACTAGGCCTGGGAAGCCTATCTCCCAGGGCCATACCAATAAAAAATGGAAAAGGGCCTTGCCCTTGAGGAGCTGCTGGACAACTGGAAAAACCCTAAAGAGCCCCAGAGGACCTTCAGACTTCACAAATTGCCAGAGAAAACTAACTCCATATGTATATTTTGGTGCTAGAACTGTCTAGCGCCAAATCTATGGAGTTAAAGTCATTTTTTGGATATGGAAACCTACTTTGCATCAATGAGATGTAAAGTAGGTGTTCCCATGCAAAAAATGACTCTAAGGGGCATATTTCTACTCTGTTTGCACCGAATTAGTGTCATTTCTTTTAACTCTAATTCGGTGCAAAACTAATTCCATATTTATACTTTGGCGCTAGAAGGGTCTAGCGTCAAATTTATGGAGTTAATGTCATTTTTTGGACGTGGAAACCTACCTTGCCTTAATGAGATGAAAGGTAAGAGTTCCCGTGCAAAAAATGACTGTATGGCCTTAACGCCATATTTATACTTTTGTGCAAAAATGGTAAACAGGAGGGAGGACGAGTCAAAAATGGGGTAAAGCAAGCTTTGCCCCATTTTTTAACGCCTGGGTCAGGGCAGGCGTTAGGCAGCCTGTGGGCCTATTTCCATGGTGGAACACCATGGAATAAACCCACAGGTGCCCTCCCCAGGGACACCCCCACCCACACCAGAGGGACATCGGAGGATGGGGCAGCCCATCCCAGGTAAGTACATGTAAGTATTTTATTTTATTTTTTAAAGTGCCATAGGGGGCCCTGAGATGGGCCCCCATACATGGCACAGGGTGCAATAGCTATGCCCAGGGGACCCTGGTCCCCTCTGCTGGCCATTGGAGTGGTGGGCATGACTTCTGTCTTTTCTAAGACAGGAGTCATGTGGTATGGATGATTTTGCGTCAGAAAATGACTCTAGGCAGGTTACAGTCATTTGTTTTACTGTACCCTGCCTAACGTCATTTTTTGGTGCAATATCCCCTTCTTCCATACTGCCAGCCCCACCCGACTAACATCATATTTTTTTTTTACATTAGCCTACCCTTTGCACCTGCTTGCACCATTCCATAAATATGGTGCCCAGCTGGTGCACAGAAATGGTGCAAGCAGGTGCTAAGGCCCATATTTATACTTTTTGACGCTAAACTGCGCTAACGCAGTTTAGCGTCAAAAAGTTTAGCGCCGGCTAACGCCATTCTGAAGCGCCATGCGGGCGCCGTATTTATTGAATGGCGTTAGCCGGCGCTAGCAGACCGGCGCTGCCTGGTGTGCGTGGAAAAAAACCACGTACACCAGGCAGCGCCGGCGTTGGGGAAAATGGCGTTAGGGCGTCTTAAAATGGGGCAAGTCAGGTTGAGGCAAAAAAATCGCCTCAACCCGATTTGCGCCATTTTTAACGACGCCCAGATGCCATTTAAATGACTCCTGTCTTAGTAAAGACAGGAGTCATGCCCCCTTGCCCAATGGCCATGCCCAGGGGACTTCTGTCCCCTGGGCATGGTCATTGGGCATAGTGGCATGTAGGGGGGCACAAATAAGGCCCCCCTATGCCACAAAAAAAATATTTAAAAAAAAATATATATACTTACCTGAATGTCCCTGGGATGGGTCCCTCCATCCTTGGGTGTCCTCCTGGGGTGGGCAAGGGTGGCAGGGGGGGTCCCTGGGGGCAGGGAGGGCAGCTGTGGGCTCATTTTGAGCCCACAGGCCCCTTAACGCCTGCCCTGACCCAGGCGTTAAAAAGAGGCGCAAATGCGGGGTTTTTTGCCCCGCCCACTCCCGGGCGTGATTTTTGCCCGGGAGTATAAATACGACGCATTTGCGTCGCAGTCATTTTTTTAGACGGGAACGCCTACCTTGCATCTCATTAACGCAAGGAAGGCGTTCACGCAAAATAATGACGCTCATTCCTCATACTTTGGCGCTAGACGCGTCTAACGCCAAAGTATAAATATGGCGTTAGTTTTGCGCCGAATTTGCGTCGAAAAAAACGACGCAAATTCGGCGCAAACGGAGTATAAATATGCCCCTAAATGTTTTGGTGCAAGACTGCTTTACTGCATAAATCAGGGCCTAAGGCACTAGCACCTTATTTATTCTCCCATGCAAAAATCACACACGGGAGGAAGGAGGGGTCAACAAATGGTGCAAAGCTTGCTTTGCACCAGCTTTGCACTATTTCTCAATGCCTGGGTCAGGGCAGGCGATAGGGGACCCGTGGGGCTATTTCCATGGTGGAACACCATGGATTAAGCCCACAGGTGCCCTCCCCAGGCCTCAGGGACACCTCCACCCACACCAGAGGGACAGCAAAGGATGGGGGACCCCATCCCAGGTAAGTATAGGCAAGTTCAGGTAAGTATATATATATTTTTTTAAAGTGCCATTGTAGGCCCTGAAATGGGCCCCCCTACATGGCACTGGATGCAGTGGCCATGCCCAGGGGACCCTGGTCCCCTCTGCTGGCCATTGGGGTGGTGGGCATGACTCCTGTCTTTTCTGAGACAGGAGTCATGTGGTATGGGTGGTTTTGCATCAGAAAATGACTCTAGGCATGTTAAAGTAATTTTTTTTTACTTTAACATGCCTAACATCATTTTTTGGTACAAAACCATCTTCTTCCATACCGCCAGCCTCACCCGACTAACGTCATTCTTTTTTACACTAGCCTACCCTTTGCACCGCCTTGCACCATTCCATAAATATGGTTCCCGGCTGGTGCACAGAAATGGTGCAAGCCGGTGCTTAACTTTTTGGTGCAAAACTGCGTTAGTGCAGTTTTGCACCAAAAAGTATAAATCAGGGCCTAAATCCAGAAGGAACCAACAAGCCAGTGAGGTCCACTTCACTGACCAGATGCTAAATCCGTATCTTTATGCCGCAGCTGGACCAAACTTTACAACTGTAAGGACAAACCCTGTCAGTGTGACAAGTTTGGTGGCACTGCGCCATCCAGCGACTGAACTGTACCTGTACCCTGGGTATTTATCATCCAACTTTGGACACCAAGAAAAACAGCCCACCTGGGACTGAGAACAGACCAGGTGGAAACCCCTGTCAAGGGACCTCAGAAGCAACCCAGACCTCCTGCCAGAGTGCCCCTGTTGTCCTGCAACTGACCCTTGAACCAACCTACCTCCTGCTTCTGAGGGCATCCTTGCGCACAGCTCCTGACTCACCGATTCACTCTGCACCCGGCTGCCCTATTGTAGGAGGCTGGACTGGCTTGTAGTGAGTACCAAGGGGTACTTGCACCTTGCACCAGGCCCAGTTATCCCTTATTAGTGTATAGGGTGTCTAGCAGCTTAGGCTGATAGATAATGGTAGCTTAGCAGAGCAGCTTAGGCTGAACTAGGAGACGTGTGAAGCTACTACAGTACCACCTAGTGTCATATGCACAATATCATAAGAAAACACAATACACAGTTATACTAAAAATAAAGGTACTTTATTTTTATGACAATATGCCAAAGTATCTTAGAGTGTACCCTCAGTGAGAGGATAGGAAATATACACAAGATATATATACACAATAGCAAAAATATGCAGTATAGTCTTAGAAAACAGTGCAAACAATGTATAGTTACAATAGGATGCAATGGGGACACATAGGGATAGGGGCAACACAAACCATATACTCCAAAAGTGGAATGCGAACCACGAATGGACCCCAAACCTATGTGACCTTGTAGAGGGTCGCTGGGACTATTAGAAAATAGTGAGAATTAGAAAAATAACCCTCCCCAAGACCCTGAAAAGTGAGTGCAAAGTGCACTAAAGTTCCCCTAAGGACAAAGTAGTCGTGTTAGAGGAATAATGCAGGAAAGACACAAACCAGCAATGCAACAACTGTGGATTTCCAATCTAGGGTACCTGTGGAACAAGGGGACCAAGTCCAAAAGTCACAAGCAAGTCGGAGATGGGCAGATGCCCAGGAAATGCCAGCTGCGGGTGCAAAGAAGCTTCGACTGGACAGAAGAAGCTGAGGTTTCTGCAGGAACGAAAAGGGCTAGAGACTTCCCCTTTGGTGGACGGATTCCTCTCGCCTTGGAAAGTTGTGCAGAAGTGTTTTCCCGCTGAAAGGACGCCAACAAGCCTTGCTAGTTGCAAATCGTGCGTTTGGCGTTTTTGGACGCTGCTGGGGCCCAGGAGGGACCAGGAGGTCGCAAATTGGACCTGAAGAGAGAGGGGACGTCGAGCAAGACAAAGAGCCCTCACTAAAGCAGGTAGCACCCGGAGAAGTGCCAGAAACAGGCACTACGAGGATGCGTGAAACGGTGCTCACCGAAGTTGCACAAAGGAGTCCCACGTCGCCGGAGACCAACTTAGAAAGTCGTGCAATGCAGGTTAGAGTGCCGTGGACCCAGGCTTGGCTGTGCACAAAGGATTTCTGCCGGAAGTGCACAGGGGCCGGAGTAGCTGCAAAGTCGCGGTTCCCAGCAATGCAGCCCAGCGAGGTGAGGCAAGGACTTACCTCCACCAAACTTGGACTGAAGAGTCACTGGACTGTGGGAGTCACTTGGACAGAGTCGCTGGATTCGAGAGATCTCGCTCGTCGTGCTGAGAGGAGACCCAAGGGACTGGTAATGCAGCTTTTTGGTGCCTGCGGTTGCAGGGGGAAGATTCCGTCGACCCACAGGAGATTTCTTTGGAGCTTCTGGTGCAGAGAGGAGGCAGGCTACCCCCACAGCATGCACAAGCAGGAAAACAGTCGAGAAGGCGGCAGGATCAGCGTTACAGAGTTGCAGTAGTCGTCTTTGCTACTATGTTGCAGGTTTGCAGGCTTCCAGCGCGGTCAGCAGTCGATTCCTTATCGGAAGGTGAAGAGAGAGATGCAGAGGAACTCGGATGAGCTCTTGCATTCGTTATCTAAAGTTTCCCCAGAGACCCTAAATAGCCAGAAAAGAGGGTTTGGCTACCTAGGAGAGAGGATAGGCTACTAACACCTGAAGGAGCCTATCAGCAGGAGTCTCTGACATCACCTGGTGGCACTGGCCACTCAGAGCAGTCCAGTGTGCCAGCAGCACCTCTGTTTCCAAGATGGCAGAGGTCTGGAGCACACTGGAGGAGCTCTGGACACCTCCCAGGGGAGGTGCAGGTCAGGGGAGTGGTCACTCCACTTTCCTTTGTCCAGTTTCGCGCCAGAGCAGGGGCTAAGGGGTCCCTGAACCGGTGTAGACTGGCTTATGCAGAATTGGGCACATCTGTGCCCAAGAAAGCATTTCCAGAGGCTGGGGGAGGCTACTCCTCCCCTGCCTTCACACCATTTTCCAAAGGGAGAGGGTGTCACACCCTCTCTCAGAGGAAGTTCTTTGTTCTGCCATCCTGGGCCAGGCCTGGCTGGACCCCAGGAGGGCAGATGCCTGTCTGAGGGGTTGGCAGCAGCAGCAGCTGCAGTGAAACCCCAGGAAGGGCAGTTTGGCAGTACCAGGGTCTGTGCTACAGACCACTGGGATCATGGGATTGTGCCAACTATGCCAGGATGGCATAGAGGGGCCAATTCCATGATCATAGACATGTTACATGGCCATATTCGGAGTTACCATTGTGAAGCTACATATAGGTAGTGACCTATATGTAGTGCACGCGTGTAATGGTGTCCCCGCACTCACAAAGTTCAAGGAATTGGCTCTGAACAATGTGGGGGCACCTTGGCTAGGGCCAGGGTGCCCTCACACTAAGTAACTTTGCACCTAACCTTTACCAGGTAAAGGTTAGACATATAGGTGACTTATAAGTTACTTAAGTGCAGTGTAAAATGGCTGTGAAATAACGTGGACGTTATTTCACTCAGGCTGCAGTGGCAGGCCTGTGTAAGAATTGTCAGAGCTCCCTATGGGTGGCAAAAGAAATGCTGCAGCCCATAGGGATCTCCTGGAACCCCAATACCCTGGGTACCTCAGTACCATATACTAGGGAATTATAAGGGTGTTCCAGTAAGCCAATGTAAATTGGTAAAATTGGTCACTAGCCTGTTAGTGACAATTTGAAAGTAATGAGAGAGCATAACCACTGAGGTTCTGGTTAGCAGAGCCTCAGTGAGACAGTTAGGCACCACACAGGGAACATATACATGCACACCTATGAGCACTGGGGCCCTGTGTGACAGGGTCCCAGTGACACATACATATAGGCCACAAACCTATGAGCACTGGGGTCCTGACCAGCAGGATCCCAGTGACACATAACAACCATACTGAAAACATAGTGTTTTCACTATGAGCACTGAGGCCTGGCTATCAGGATCCCAGTGAGACAGTGAAAACAGTGACAAACACCCTGACATACACTCACAAACAGGCCATAAGTGGGGGTAACAAGGCTAGAAAGAGGCTACCTTCTCACACAACCCCCCCCCCCAAACGAAGGACAATAAGGCTAACCTTGGCCAGTTGAGACTTTATTGTCTAAGTGGTGATAAGTAGAGAGTAGCTCTGCAATAGACTGGTTACTCCCTTTATCATCCACTATATGGTTACTTCCCTGTGGGGATGTAAACCAGCCTGTTTGAAGTTTTTTAGCTAAGCAACAATGTGAAGATGTATTTTCAGAGTTTCTATCAGTAAGTTTTAGTTTAGAGCAGTGGGAATTGTCCACTGAACCTATTTGTAGTGATGGAAATGCCAGACAGGGATGCTGTCTCAGAAAAGCCATAGCTGGGCAAAAACTTTGTCCATCTGGCTGGAAGAGAGAACAGGGATGCTGTTTCTCTTGAGTTGGAGCAGGGCAGGGATGCTGTCCTATGAGCTCCACACTAGGGCAGGGATGCTGTCCTAAGTGTTGTGAGGTGGTGCAGGGTTTCTGCACTAAAGTTTCTCTGGGAGGGTTGGAGGGATGCTCCATGTTAACTAAAATGGTGCTGTTTTTCTCACCAATGTTAGTTATCCCACAGAGAGGTACTTCCACCTCAGGGAGTCCAGCTTTGCCAGCTGATGATTCCCTTGGAACAGGTGCCACCCCAGGAGAGGTTTCTCCCACCACAGGAATAGTATCCTGAATGGTAGGGTGGTTAGGGGATACTGTGATACCCTTTTTACCTGTTGATGGAGAGGGATCCTGAGTTTTCAGTCCTTCTCTCCTTTGCTTTTTCATTTCACTTGAAATGAGAGGGAACAATTCCTCAGGGATGCCCAGCATGGCTGCATGGGCATAAAACTCTACATCAGCCCAACCTGAGGCCTCTAGGTCATTACCTAAGAGACAGTCTACAGGTAAGCTAGGTGATACCACCACCTGCTTAGGGCCAGTAACTCCACCCCAACTAAACTGAATTATAGCTAAGGGAAGAAACTTAGTGGAGTTATGGACATCAATAATCTTATACTGTTGTCCAATGATGTGTTGTTCAGGAGGCACTAGGTTTTCAGTCACCAAAGTGAAACTGGCACCTGTGTCCCTGTAGGCCAAGGCCTCAACACCATTTATTGAAACTGTCTGCCTGTACTTATCCATTGTAAGGGGACAAGCAGCCAGTGTGGCAAGGCCAGTGCCACTAGGTGTGACAGAAACTGTCTTGGGACTGACTACCCCAGTTTCTACTATGGACCCATAAGTGAACCCAACTACACCCTTTGCTTGACTGTTGCCAGCAGTCCCACCACTAGTACCACTACTGCTAGGGGCACTAGAGCTTGATGTATTAGTGGTGGTAGGCTCAGGGGGTTTACCTGGACAGGACTTATCCCCTGGCCTATGGCCTCTATTTTTACACACAAAGCACCAAGGGGCATATTTATACTCTGGTTGCGCCGAATTTGCGTCGTTTTTTTCGACGCAAATTCGACGCAAAACTAACGCCATATTTATACTTTGGCGCTAGACGCGTCTAGCGCCAAAGTTCCCGGAATGTGCATCATTTTTTTGCGTGAACCCCTTCCTTGCGTTAATGATATGCAAGGGAGGCGTTCCCGTCTTAAAAAATGACTCCCAGGCCTTTACGTGGTATTTATACTCCCGGGCAAAAATGACGCCCGGGAGTGGGCGTGGCCAAAAACGGCGCATTTGCGCCGCTTTTTAACGCCTGGGTCAGGGATGGCGTTAAGGGACAAGTGGGCTCAAAATGAGCCCAGAGTGCCCTCCCCTGCCCCCAGGGACCCCCCCTGCCACCCTTGCCCACCCCAGGAGGACACCCAAGGACGGAGGGACCCATCCCATGGACATTAAGGTAAGTTCAGGTAAGTATTATTATTTTTTTTTTTGTGGCATAGGGGGGCCTGATTTGTGCCCCCCTACATGCCACTATGCCCAATGACCATGCCCAGGGGACAGAAGTCCCCTGGGCATGGCCATTGGGCAAGGGGGCATGACTCCTATCTTTACAATGATAGGAGTCATGTTGATGGGGGATGGGCGTCGAAAATAAATGGCGCAAGTCGGGTTACGATGATTTTTTCGACGCAACCTGACTTGCCCCATTTTAAGACGCCCATGCGCCATTTTCCCCCTACGCCGGCGCTGCCTGATGTACGTGGTTTTTCTCGCGCACACCAGGCAGCGCCGGTCTGCTTGCGCCGGCTAACGCCATTCAATAAATACGGCGCCCGCATGGCGCTTCAGAATGTCGTTAGCCGGCGCTAATTTTTTTGACGCAAAACTGCGTTAGCGCAGTTTTGCGTCAAAAAGTATAAATACGGCCCCAAGGCTTTTTAATGTGTGCAGGTTGGGAAGAAGAGGAAGAATTTGTTTTATCCCCACCCTCTGAAGAGTGTTTAAGATTTGAAGTGGGATCTTTGGTTTTACCCTTATCCCCATGCTTATCTTGAGATTTTTCACCATCTTTCTTCTTATTGCCATCTTTGTCACCCCCTGTATGAACTTTTCTGTTCACCCTTGTTCTGACCCATTTGTCTGCCTTCTTTCCCAATTCTTGGGGAGAGGTCAGATCAGAGTCTACCAGGTACTGGTGCAACAAATCAGACACACAATTATTAAGCATATGCTCTCTCAGGATTGTGTTATACAGGCTTTCATAATCAGTAACTTTACTGCCATGTAACCACCCCTCCAAGGCCTTCACTGAATGGTCAATGAAATCAACCCGGTCTTGTGAAGACTCCTTTTTGGTCTCTCTGAACTTTATCCTGTACTGTTCAGTGGTTAAGCCATAACCATCCAGGAGCGCATTCTTAAGAACTTGGAAATTATTAGCATCATTTTCTTTCACAGTAAGGAGCCTATCCCTACCTTTTCCACTAAATGATAGCCATAGGATAGCAGCCCACTGCCTTTGAGGGACATCCTGTACAACACAGGCCCTCTCAAGTGCAGCAAACCACTTGTTAATGTCATCCCCCTCCTTATAAGGGAGAACTATCTTGTGCAGATACCTGGAATCATGCTCTTTTGCAGGATGACTATGGGGAATACTGCTGCTGCCACCATGGGTATCTAAACCCAACTTCTGTCTTTCCTTCTCTAATTCAAAAGACTGTCTATCCAAATCCAGCTGTTGCTTTTTAAGCTTCAGTCTGGTTTGTTCCACCCTCAACTTATTGAGTTCCCTCTCTAACATTCTGTCATCAGGGTTGGTGGGAGGGACATTTCTAGAAACATAGCTATGATGGGAATGAACAGAAGGAGACCTGTCCCTTACAGAAGCCACCCTAACAGCTTGGTTTACAGAAACATTACTACCAGTATGGTGAGAATAAATGCTTTTGCTATGATGTGAGACAACACTATTTATATGGTGTGGCTCATCATCATTACCATCTATGCTAGATTGTCTAGTAATGGGCAGGCTAGGAAGTTTCTTTCCTGAATCTTTTCCTGGGGGAGTCCCTGAATCAGATTGAGAACTATTAGGTACTTTTTCAACAGATGAGGCACCTATGGCCTTATCCTGTTCTCTAAGCATGTTAAGTAACAGTTCCAAGGAAGGATTCTTCCCTACACTCAAACCTCTCTCTATACAGAGACTCCTTGCTCTTTTCCAGCTAAGGTTGTCATATGCAAGTTTGGACAGATCAACATTTTGGCCTGTGCCAGACATTTTTAGAGAGAGTTAAAGTGATAGAAAAAGAGAAAAAAGTTTTCAGAACTTTTTAGAAAGACAGAAAAAACTTTTTAAACTTTTAAGAACTTTTTGAAAGTTTAGAAGTACTTTTCAGCACTTAGAAAAGAGTGAAAAGAGGAAATGCAAAACTTTTTGGCTATGTGTATATACACTGACCTTGTTTTGTATATTTTTCTCTTATGAAAAGTTCAATGACAAGAGTGGTAAGTAGTCTCAAGCACTTATCCCACCACTGCACAACCAATGTAGGAGGCTGGACTGGCTTGTAGTGAGTACCAAGGGGTACTTGCACCTTGCACCAGGCCCAGTTATCCCTTATTAGTGTATAGGGTGTCTAGCAGCTTAGGCTGATAGATAATGGTAGCTTAGCAGAGCAGCTTAGGCTGAACTAGGAGACGTGTGAAGCTACTACAGTACCACCTAGTGTCATATGCACAATATCATAAGAAAACACAATACACAGTTATACTAAAAATAAAGGTACTTTATTTTTATGACAATATGCCAAAGTATCTTAGAGTGTACCCTCAGTGAGAGGATAGGAAATATACACAAGATATATATACACAATAGCAAAAATATGCAGTATAGTCTTAGAAAACAGTGCAAACAATGTATAGTTACAATAGGATGCAATGGGGACACATAGGGATAGGGGCAACACAAACCATATACTCCAAAAGTGGAATGCGAACCACGAATGGATCCCAAACCTATGTGACCTTGTAGAGGGTCGCTGGGACTATTAGAAAATAGTGAGAGTTAGAAAAATAACCCTCCCCAAGACCCTGAAAAGTGAGTGCAAAGTGCACTAAAGTTCCCCTAAGGACAAAGTAGTCGTGTTAGAGGAATAATGCAGGAAAGACACAAACCAGCAATGCAACAACTGTGGATTTCCAATCTAGGGTACCTGTGGAACAAGGGGACCAAGTCCAAAAGTCACAAGCAAGTCGGAGATGGGCAGATGCCCAGGAAATGCCAGCTGCGGGTGCAAAGAAGCTTCGACTGGACAGAAGAAGCTGAGGTTTCTGCAGAAACGAAAAGGGCTAGAGACTTCCCCTTTGGTGGACGGATTCCTCTCGCCTTGAAAAGTTGTGCAGAAGTGTTTTCCCGCTGAAATGACGCCAACAAGCCTTGCTAGTTGCAAATCGTGCGTTTGGCATTTTTGGACGCTGCTGGGGCCCAGGAGGGACCAGGAGGTCGCAAATTGGACCTGAAGAGAGAGAGGACGTCGAGCAAGACAAAGAGCCCTCACTGAAGCAGGTATCACCCGGAGAAGTGCCAGAAACAGGCACTACAAGGATGCGTGAAATGGTGCTCGACGAAGTTGCACAAAGGAGTCCCACATCGCCGGAGACCAACTTAGAAAGTCGTGCAATGCAGGTTAGAGTGCCGTGGACCCAGGCTTGGCTGTGCACAAAGGATTTCCGCCGGAAGTGCACAGGGGCCGGAGTAGCTGCAAAGTCGCGGTTCCCAGCAATGCAGCCCAGCGAGGTGAGGCAAGGACTTACCTCCACCAAACTTGGACTGAAGAGTCACTGGACTGTGGGGGTCACTTGGACAGAGTCGCTGGATTCGAGGGACCTCGCTCGTCGTGCTGAGAGGAGACCCAAGGGACCTGTAATGCAGCTTTTTGGTGCCTGTGGTTGCAGGGGGAAGATTCCGTCGACCCACGGGAGATTTCTTCGGAGCTTCTGGTGCAGAGAGGAGGCAGGCTACCCCCACAGCATGCACAAGCAGGAAAACAGTCGAGAAGGCGGCAGGATCAGCGTTACAGAGTTGCAGTAGTCGTCTTTGCTACTATGTTGCAGGTTTGCAGGCTTCCAGCGCAGTCAGCAGTCGATTCCTTATCAGAAGGTGAAGAGAGAGATGCAGAGGAACTCGGATGAGCTCTTGCATTCGTTATCTAAAGTTTCCCCAGAGACAGAGACCCTAAATAGCCAGAAAAGAGGGTTTGGCTACCTAGGAGAGAGGATAGGCTACTAACACCTGAAGGAGCCTATCAGCAGGAGTCTCTGACGTCACCTGGTGGCACTGGCCACTCAGAGCAGTCCAGTGTGCCAGCAGCACCTCTGTTTCCAAGATGGCAGAGGTCTGGAGCACACTGGAGGAGCTCTGGACACCTCCCAGGGGAGGTGCAGGTCAGGGGAGTGGTCACTCCCCTTTCCTTTGTCCAGTTTCGCGCCAGAGCAGGGGCTAAGGGGTCCCTGAACCGGTGTAGACTGGCTTATGCAGAATTGGGCACATCTGTGCCCAAGAAAGCATTTCCAGAGGCTGGGGGAGGCTACTCCTCCCCTGCCTTCACACCATTTTCCAAAGGGAGAGGGTGTCACACCCTCTCTCAGAGGAAGTTCTTTGTTCTGCCATCCTGGGCCAGGCCTGGCTGGACCCCAGGAGGGCAGATGCCTGTCTGAGGGGTTGGCAGCAGCAGCAGCTGCAGTGAAACCCCAGGAAGGGCAGTTTGGCAGTACCAGGGTCTGTGCTACAGACCACTGGGATCATGGGATTGTGCCAACTATGCCAGGATGGCATAGAGGGGGCAATTCCATGATCATAGACATGTTACATGGCCATAATCGGAGTTACCATTGTGAAGCTACATATAGGTAGTGACCTATATGTAGTGCACGCGTGTAATGGTGTCCCCGCACTCACAAAGTTCAGGGAATTGGCTCTGAACAATGTGGGGGCACCTTGGCTAGTGCCAGGGTGCCCTCACACTAAGTAACTTTGCACCTAACCTTTACCAGGTAAAGGTTAGACATATAGGTGACTTATAAGCTACTTAAGTGCAGTGTAAAATGGCTGTGAAATAACGTGGACGTTATTTCACTCAGGCTGCAGTGGCAGGCCTGTGTAAGAATTGTCAGAGCTCCCTATGGGTGGCAAAAGAAATGCTGCAGCCCATAGGGATCTCCTGGAACCCCAATACCCTGGGTACCTCAGTACCATATACTAGGGAATTATAAGGGTGTTCCAGTAAGCCAATGTAAATTGGTAAAATTGGTCACTAGCCTGTTAGTGACAATTTGAAAGTAATGAGAGAGCATAACCACTGAGGTTCTGGTTAGCAGAGCCTCAGTGAGACAGTTAGGCACCACACAGGGAACATATACATGCACACCTATGAGCACTGGGGCCCTGTGTGACAGGGTCCCAGTGACACATACATATAGGCCACAAACCTATGAGCACTGGGGTCCTGACCAGCAGGATCCCAGTGACACATAACAACCATACTGAAAACATAGTGTTTTCACTATGAGCACTGAGGCCTGGCTATCAGGATCCCAGTGAGACAGTGAAAACAGTGACAAACACCCTGACATACACTCACAAACAGGCCAAAAGTGGGGGTAACAAGGCTAGAAAGAGGCTACCTTCTCACACCTATGCCCTGCACCGAAGAACTAACTGTGCCGTAAGGGTCACAGGAAGTCACCCCATGCGACCTCGGCACTCCAAGGGGACCCCCAGGATCCACCTTTGAACTTACCTGTGTAGTGCTTTTCTAAGTGGTCCTCCGCAGTGGCCCTGCACCAGCTCCAGAGGCCTTTTCCTGCTGCTCCTGCCGGAACTGGAGCAGACCAAACTTCTCCAGCTGGCACAGTGTGGACACTGACGACCTTGACCAAACTGCGAAGAAGAACTCTGTAAACCTATATTAGGATTTTATATGTATTTTTAAAGGTTGTCATCTATTGATCCTTGCGGTGCATAATTATGCACAAAAAGACTATGGGGCATATTTATGAGCCCCTAGCGCCACCGAAGCATCACATTTCGTGACACTCCAGTGGCGCTATGCCCTGCGCCGTATTTACAAGGTGGTGTTAAGACACTTTTTGTGGCTTAACGCCACCTTGTAAATATGACCCCTTCACACTCAGCCCTTTGCGTGGAAGGGGTGTGCAATGGGTGTTGCTGTGGGTGTGCAACTGCAACACCCATTGCATTTTGATGCTGCCTCAGATTTACGTTTTTTCGTAAACCTGAGGCAGCGCTAAAATGTAACGCCACCCCAGTGGTGGCTTTAGAAAGGTGCAACGAAAATACTTTTTATTTCTCCTCGTTTTTTGCTTTTGCTATGTGTGCAGCATTCTGCAGCACACATAGAAAGAGCAAAATGCCAGACATGATTGTTTATGTGTGGGAAGGTGTCCCTTCCTGCACATAAACAATCATTTCAAAGTGATGCTTTGGCACTTAGAAGTGCCAAATTGCCATTAGTGAACGTTTATGTGCAGGAAGGGACACCTTCTCACACATACAATCAAACCCCTCAATGCAACAATGGTGCAAGGATGCCTGCATTGGCACTGGCATCTAAATTTAGCGCAAGTGCAGGGGACAACACAGGGGTGCACCATATTCAATTAAGTATGGCACATACCTGCATTGTGAAAATGACAGAGCGTGACACTGCCAATTTTGGCGCAACGTTGTGCTCCGTCATTTTCCTTTAAATATGGGCCTAATTTTATTAAACTTAAAAAATTAATGTCTCGAAAAGTACTTAATTTTGTTGGGCTTGGTCTTAAAATGTATATAAAAAAAGTTGAGGTATCTTATGAATTGGTCTCGAGTTATTCCTTTGGGTGTGTGAATTGCAAGATTGATGCTATGAGTACAACAAATGCTTTGTACTTCTCCAAGATTGGCCTAACTGCTCAACCAAGCTACCATAAAAATTAGAGCATTAGTTGATCTAGTTTTTACTGCTGTAAATCACCCCTTACACAGTGTGCCTAGCTTTGCACACTACATAAAGGGCCAGCCTCCTACATTTGGTGGATCAGCGGTGGGATGAAGACTTTGAATTTGCTGATACCACTTTGTCAATTACACAGGTAATTCTTCAAATTGCCTTAAGCTTAATTGATTTTATTTTTCAATTGGCTAAAATGTTTTAAAAATGTTCAAAATAATTGGTAGGGTCCTGGTTAGGTCCCTATAGCAGTAGCAAAAGTTTAAAAGTCCTTAGTTTAGTTGGCCTATCTAATAGGGGATTCCAAATTCTTAAAAAGGTCTCAACTTTAGTAAAGTAAAAATGACAATGCAGAGACCCAGAACCAGGAGCTCGACCTAGAAACTTATGAGACATATAGCTATGACCAATTAAGAAGACTCCGAAGACTGTACCAAATTTGTACCGATTCAGAGAAACTTAGGGACATATTTACAGTGCCCTAGTGCAACCGTTCGCCACATTAACGTCATTGTTTTTTATGGTAATGTGGCCCAACAAGGCCGAAATCCCTGTGCCTTTTTTACAGGGTGGCCCAATGCATGCATTGCGCCACTCTGTAACCCTTTACGCTACATTATGCCTGCGCCAGACATAATGTATGCAAAGGGGGCATGTCCCCTTTAGGGGAGCCTGAAAAATGGCATAAAGAAATCTATGAGATTTTGTTACGTCATTTTTTACGGCACTTTTAACGCCAGTTCAAGAGCAGGAGTTAAATTCTTTAGAATGGGGCCCTATGTACTCTGCAGGAGTAGCGCCAAAATGCTAGTGCTACTCCTGCAGAGTACATCAATAGTGTCATGAAAAATGACGCTATTAGCCCCTAACCCTGCGCCATGGTGCACCATATTTTAAAGACGACAAATACATGGTGGCAGTAGCACGGTGCTGAGGGGTGCAGGGAAAGTGGCGCTGCATTCGGTACAGCGCCACTGTCCATAAATCTGTCCCTAAGGGCTTTGTAAATAGAGAAACAGAGAAAAGAGTTGGGCCTACGACCCATCTCTGGTGGCAGCATACAAGTACTGAGGCCCTGATTTATACTTTTTGACGCTAAACTGTGCTAACGCAGTTTAGCGTCAAAAAGTATACCGCCGGCTAGTGCCATTCCAAGATGCTGGCTGGGTGTCTTATTTATAGAATAACGCAATCCGGCGCTAAGGGTGGGCTAACGTCATGGAGAATAACGTTAGCCGGGTGGGGGTGACGGTATGGGAGAAGGGGGTTTTGCAGCAAAAAATGACGTTAGGCTGGTTAGAGTAAAAAAAGATGACTCTAACCAGCCTAGCGTCATTTCTTGATGCAAAACCTACCATACAACATAACTCCAATGCCCACCACCCCAGTGGCCAGCACAGGGGCAAGGGTCCCCTGGGCATAGCCATTGCACCCAGTACCATGTATGGGTGCCCATTTCAGGGCCCCCAATGGCCCTTTAACAAAAATCCAAAAATACTTACCTGGGATGGGATCCCCCATCCTCCGCTGTTCCTCTGGTGTGGGGGTGGGAATTGGGGCCTGGAGAGGGCACATGTGTACTTAGTCCATGGTGTTCCATCATGGGAATAGGCCTACAGGTCCCCTAACGCCTGCCCTGACCCAGGCGTAAAATAATGACACTAAGCAAGCTGAGCGCCATTATTTAGGACCGCCTCCCTCCCGTGCACCATTTTTGCACGGGAGGATAAATATGGCACATGGGCCTTAGAATAATTTTTTGTCCGGGAATGCGTACCTTGCATTTCATTGACGCAAGGTAGTTTTCGGCAGGCACAAAAAAAAGACTTTAACTCCAATATTTTGACGCTAGACGGATCTAGCATCAAAATGTAAATATGGAGTTAAGTTTGCGCTGAAATAGCGTAAAAAATGAATTACGCTATTTCAGCTCAAACAGAGTATAAATATGCCGCTGAGGGTGGAATCCTTCAACATCAAGCTCCCAAAAGGTGTTGTCCCTCCCTTCAATGAATGGGATGATATAGTCAAATGGTTTTCTGCCTTTAAAGGACTTGTATTGGGTGGGGAAATGAGAATAAGCATTTGCAATGCAATAGGTCTTGCATTAGCGAGAGTTAGAGCTGTTGACTTTGTATGACAACCTCGCATTTGGGACCTTATAAATATTTAGCCATGCAGCACATTAAACCTTTATCGGAAATAAACTATGTTTGAGCATTCCTTTATACACTTGGCATTAGACTGTAATGGTCTGAACAGCCTCTACATAGCGCCACAGTAAAAATAGCATTTGGAAAAAACATGGTCATGTAACTATGTATTTTCAGCCCCTAGAGGGCGTAATCACATATAAAAAAAAGAACGATAAAAAACATTGAAGTGTAACCATATAATCAGTCCCTTGAGGGTATAGTGTATTACACATTTTCAGGCCAAGAAGGCCTTTTAAATATCATTTAACTGTGGAGTCAGCAGCACAAGGGTGCAGTGCCTAAGGTCATTACTAGATGTCCCTGTAGAGTAAACAGCAGAAGGTGCAGTACCACTGGTCATATTTAGAAGTTCCTGATGAGTCCACAGAAGGTGCAGTACAACTGGTTATGGCTAGATGTCCCACCGAACACTGCCAGAACTTCTTCTGACATCAGAAGCCCCCAAACCCAGACCGGCTGGAAAAGTACCAGATCCTCAGTGAATTAGCTGAAATATTTAGCCATGCCACAAATTAAACCTACCAGCTCCTCAGTGAATTGGCTGAAATATTTAGCCATGCCACACATTAAACATTTATCGGAAATAAACTGTGTTTGTGCATTAAAAAAAATGCAATGCAGAGTAGAGCAAAGCTGTCCAAATGTTATTACAAACAAGGCCTTTATAACACAAACTCCTCTCAGCTATAAAAAAAACAAAAGTTCCAGTTATAACAGAGTTTTAAAATGTATACAATGGTGGAAGAGGTTATGATTTTTGGGCCCCCACTAACATAGTGCGACCCACACTATGGACAGAAAGAGCATATTGTTCTGAATGTTTTGGAGGTGGTCCCATTGCCCTAGGACCACCGCAGGCGGAGTTATGGCCAAAAATGTGTTGTAAATGGAATGCCTACAGAGCATTATGGGGGTGTGTTTCCCAGAGTGCAGTGAATATTGTATCATGGCTCTCCCGTTGCGTGGGGAAAGACGCTGTTGAGCATACAAAACACACGCAGGACACAACTACTTGTATTTACTAATTGTGTGTAGTAAGGACCCAGTGAAAAGCAAACACGGAAAACGAACCGCACGCGTGGACAC
Organism: Pleurodeles waltl; assembly: GCF_031143425.1. Lineage (NCBI taxonomy): Eukaryota > Metazoa > Chordata > Amphibia > Caudata > Salamandridae > Pleurodeles > Pleurodeles waltl. The sequence goes on along the minus strand of NC_090436.1, from coordinate 951,977,393 downwards.
GAGTGCTTACTAACAAACACAAGAGGCAGGAAAACAAAAAAAATAGTCAGTCCAAACAATAGAAAAACATTCCAGCCGTAATTAAACTGTACTTGGCCGGTGCTCCTGAGGCAAGTACAGGAAGTGACGTATCGGCTGCCAAACCAGTTAGGATGCAGCAAAACAAGAGCAACGCTGCCTTCAACCTATGGTGAGTGGCAGACGGGAGCAAAGTCCTATACTCATCCCAACAGGTCTTGCAGACAGTGCATATTCACTGTCTAGGCTCCACCTAAAAAGCATTGTGGCACACTACTGTGGGGGTTATTCTGAGAAAAGTGTAGGGATAGGCTCCTGACACTGAATGGGACAGATTCTAAATCCTATGACCTCATGAAGGGTACCCTGATTTGAGGGCTTATGGATTTACAACTGTATAAAGTTCGGGAGGCTCGAAAAAACCCAGAGCCAAACTTGGGTAGTATTTGTGGACTATTCAGTAAAAATGCTAGGTGGTTGGTTAGCTGGGAACAAGGTGCAAGATTATGATGGGCTGTACAACCTATTCATAAAACAGTATCTGCTAAATAATTGTTTCAGTAATAGGCTACATCAACACCTAGTAGACCTGGGTCCACCAATTTCCCCTCAAGAATTGGGGAGGAAGGCAGACCATTGGTTCAAAACAAGGCTGACCAAAACTACCACTAGTGGGGGAGACCAAAAGAAAGAGGAAAATCCCCCTTGAAGGGAAAGATGGGAACCAAAGCAAAAATAACAAAGAGTTTTCTCAAGGCCCCCAAATACTAGGGGTGGGTACAAAAGAAAGCACGTTGATCCAAACAAGTCGTGGTACCATGCCTGCAAAACGAAAGGGCACCAAACTGGAGACACTAGCTGTAAAAACAAAAAGAATGCCTCTAGTTAACCTGCAGTAAATGCAGTTGCCAAGCTCCAGATGGGATCAGAGGTGTGGCCTGACTATGTCAGTGACACCGCAAAGGCAACATTAGTAACTGAGGGTGTGGTAGAGTTATCCTGTGCTGCCTGGCCAAGTAATATGCAAAAATACAGGCAGTACCCTTTCATTAATGGGGAGAAAGTGGAAGCACTGAGGGACACAGGAGCTAGTTTTATAGTGGTAACCCAGCACTTGGTCCACTCGTCTCAGCACCTGGTAGGGAAGTCTTATCTTGCCACCAATGCTGACAATGAGACAAAGTTCCATCCCATGGCAACCGTTGATTGGAGAGGAGTAGTAGGGCAAAAAGAAGTGGTTGTATCCTCATCCATCCCAGTAGACTGCCTGATTGGAAATGACCTGGATCATTTTCCCTGCGTTGAAGTAGAACTGAAGACCCATGCAGCAAGGCTTGAGATCCCAGGCTGGGCATGTATCAAAAATAGGCCACAGAGCAAACTTCAGAATGGGTCTGAAATAGTGGACCAGCTTCCCAAAAGAAAAGGCAAAAGACAAGGGAACCAGCTTCAAAACAGATCCCAGATTAGGATCCCTCTTCTCAGGAGGGAACTGAGCCTGTAGAGCTTGAGCCTTACCACCCAGAGCTCTTGGTCCAAGGGGGGACCTCCAGGGAATAACTGTGCCAGGGGCAGAGGACCTGCCCCTCTCTTGAAGGCCTGAAGCAGCAAGCTGCCCAGGAAGAGCTAGGAAACAGGGGTTATTGGGAGAAGCGGCTCCTGTACACTGAGGCCAGAGACCTCAAACCTGGTGCAACCAGGAGGGTGGTAGTGCCCCAGCATTTCAGAGAATTTCTCCTCACTCTAGCTCATGACATTCTCCTAGCTGAGCATCTGGGCCAAAATAAAACTTGGAGTAGGTTAGATAACCACTTTTATTGGCCAGGAATGTCACAAAAAGTAAATGACTTTTGCCAGGCCTGCAATACCTGCCAAGCCAGTGTCAAGGCAGTAGGATACTTGAAGGACCCCTTAATGCCAGTACCTGTGGTTAGGGTACCTTTTGAAAGGGTAGTGGTCAACATTGTTGTCCCCCTGGACCCTTAAAATGCTACAGGGCACAGATATATACTAGTGGTAGTGGATCATGCCACTAGATACCCTGAGGCTATACCCCTTAGAACCATTACTGCTCCTGCAGTTGCAAAAGCCCTCCTGGGTATTTTCACCATGGTAGGTTTCCCTAAACAGGCAGTATCAGACAGAGAATTAAACTTCATGTCTGCATACTAGAAACACATGTGGAAGGAATGTAGTGTGACCTATAAGTACACAACCCCATACCTCCTCAAACAAATGGGTTGGTCAAAAGATTTAACTAAACCCTAAAAGGCATGATTGGAGCACTCTCTGAAAAGCTCAGAAGGCGATGAGATGTCCTGCTTTCTTGCCTACTGTTTGCCTATAGGGAAGTGCCAGAACATAGAGTAGGGTTCTCTCCACATGAGTTTTTGTTTGGTCGCCCTGTCAGAGGACCACTAATTCTTGTTAGGGAAGGCTGGAAGAAGCCTCTCAAAGAGCCTAAGCAAGATATTGTGGACTTTGTGCTTGGCCTACGTTCAAGAATGACTAAGGACATGGAGAAAGCTATCAAAAATCTTCAGGCCAGCCAAGAGCTGCAAAAGCTCTGGTATGACCAAAAAGGTGCTACAGTTGAGTTCCAACCAGGCCAGAAATTTTGGGTTTTGGAGCATGTTACTCCAAGGGCTCCCCAAGACAAATGGTCTGGGCTCTATCCCATAGCTGAAAGAAAAGGGAGGTCACTTATCTAGTGGACTTAGGCAGTTGCACAAATCTCAAAAGAATGATTCATGTCAACTGCTTAAAGCACCTCTATGACAGAGCTGATGTGACCATGCTCATAGTGAGAGGTGGATGAGCGTGAGCTCCTCTCTGATCTCCTCTCCAGCAACCCACAACATGATTCTGTGGATGGTGTGGTCCTATCAGATACCCTGTCAGAGCAACAGCAGGCTGATTGCAGGCAAGTCCTCAACCAGTATGCTGAATTATTCTCCCTGACCCCTGGAAAGACAAACTGGTGTACCCATGATGTTGACACTGGAGACAGCTTGCCTGTCAAGAACAAAATGTACAGCAGACCATGTCAGAGAGAGTATCCAAGCTGAAGTCAAAAAGATGCTGGTCTTAGGTGTCATTGACCCCTCGGAAAGTCCCTGGGCTAGCCCAGTAGTTTTAGTCCCCAAACCTCACTCCAAGGGAGAGAAAAAGAAAATTAGTTTTTTTAATGGATTACAGGGGCCTCAACTCTGTTACAAAAATGAATGCACATGTCAGAGTCACCAGATCCTTGGGGTCTGTGCACGTTCCCAACACGTCCACCACTGAACAGCTCCAAGACTCTGATTGATAAATCACAGAGACTGAGAGAGTTCAAGAGGGGAAGAGGGGATTAGGAAGGGAACAGCTGGGAAGGAGACCTGTAGTAAGAAAAAGGTTAGAACACACAATATGAAAATGATATCTCCTGAAATCAATACTAGACTATGATTCCAAGCCTAGTCACTCTGAAAACATGAACAATCTAAGAGTTAAAATTAAAATTACTATGTTTTAAGATTGCCGGATACCTGTAGGGAAATCAAGATGAATTAAATGAAAACTTTCTTATTCAAGTACTTTCCTTTACATGAGAATCAGAAAAACATTCTGACTAAATTTTAAACCAGTCATATCAATCCTGTTTTGAGAACGTATACTAGGACATACAATATTGCATCTAGAAACTCTGGCCTTCTGTGTACTCTTAAAATGTTTCAACACAAATTGTGCATATTGCAGATATATATATGTATATATATATATATATATAGTAAACACCATAAAAGGATTGTGCACCATGAATAACACAATATGGATTCAGGAAACAAATCACATAACTTGTCAACTCGAATATTACATAATAAATATCTTAGAATAGTGGTATACAATAAACAACATGAAATAAACTTGAGGAGAGAATCGTACGTCTTGCCGATTCGAGTGTTACCATGTAAAATACCAAGAAATGGTAGCACGCAATGAACATCAAAGTCAAATCATCATTAATCGAATTGCACGTCTTGCTGATTCGTAAAACACAATGTAAATGTCAAGAAATAACAGCTCACAATAAAAACCAAGATCAAAGTACAATGAAACGAATCGCGCTTCTTTTGCCGATTCTTAAGCCACCATGTAAATGTCAAGAAATGGTAGCGCGCAATGAACAACAAAGTTAAATCCTCATGAAACGAGTTGCGCGTCTTACCAATTCGTAAAACATCATCTAAATGTCAAGAAATAGTAGCGCGCAATGGACAAAAATGTTTAAACACCATAAAACGAATTGCGCGTCTTGCCGATTCTTAAGCCACCATGCCAATATCAAGAAATGGTAGCACGCAATGAATAACAAAGTCAAACATTTATGAAACAAATTGCGCGTCTTGCCTATTTGTAAACTACCATATAAATGTCAAAAAATGGTAGCGCGCAAGTAATCTGTTACTCATTTAAGAATTAAATCAAGAATATGAAAATTCTCAATAAGGGTGTCGGGACAGTCCAACCACCATCTTACCGCCTGGAACAATGATCACCAATGAAGGATGAAGGGCAGAAGACTGGAAGATCTCAATAGGCCGCCGGGACAGGAGCTCAGGAAGAAGCTGCTGCTCTGCACCGGGAGCTCTAAATAGTGAGCACTGGGAGTTGGGCTGGCTCTCTTTTATAGAGTCTTGGCCCAGCCCAGAACCACGCCCAGGCATATTGCAGGGAAAGTCTCTGGGAGGCCCTGGAAAGGGGCCACACCCTAACACACTCTGAAAACCTGCAGCAATACATTGCAAAGTAACAGTATTTGTAAGCATATTAAAAATAAGTTTTCAGGATTGAACTCTGCAATGCAAAAGGTTAAACCACAACATATCAGCATAATGCATGAATTACTTTGTTTTGAGAGTGCTGGGTTTTTGCATTTTTGTCACCAATAGAACGCGTACTGCTCTGGTGTTGACAGTACTCCCCTCTCCCAGACGCGCTCTAGGGCCTGGTTTGCTTGGATTAAGACGATGAAAGCATCTCCCAAGTACTGGAGCATGAACATCAGATGCGGAAACCCATGAGTTACTTTCAGGACCATAACCTTTCTATGAGATTAAGGGGCATATTTATACTCCGTTTGCGCCGAATGTGTGTCAAAAATTTTGACGCACAATCAGCGCAAACGTTGCCCCATATTTAAACACTGACGCCCGAGCCGGCGCAAGGGAAAATTCCGCAATGTGCGTCATTTTCTGGATGCGGCAACCCGCCCTGCGTTAATGACATGCAGGGTAGGCGTTCCCGTCCAAAAAACGACGCACACAGCCGTGCGCCGTATTTATGCTTCCGGGCAAAAATGACTCTCGGCCTGGAGGCGGCGCAAAAAAATGACGCAAAGCCCGATTAGCGTCAAAATTTAACGCCTGGGTCAGGGCAGGCATTAAAATGGGGCAAACATACCTGTATTTAATCAGAACACACAGAACAAACAACAGAGCAGCAGAGCAGCAGAGCAGCAACAGGGAGACATGGAGGTGATTTTCATTCAGCGTGCACGTCAACGCAGAGCCCTGCAGCAACAACAGCAGCTACAACCACAACAGCAGGGACCCCAAAGGCAGCGCAGAAGGCAGGAGAGGATATTCCGCCCAAGAACAACCCTGCGTGGCCTCAGGGAACAGGACATCATCCAGAGGTACCGGTTGAACTGGTAGGCCATTCAGCAGCTGCTGAGTAATATTGAACAGCAGTTGGCCCCCACTTTGGTGACACCCCACACCATACCAACAGAAACAAAGCTGCTTGCCGTACTTCACCTGCTGGCAAGTGGCTCGTTTCAGACAACTGGTGCCCTGGTTGGTGGAATATCCCAACCATCCTTCTCTGCATTCCTGCCAAAAGTACTGGATGCCATCATTCGCCTGACACCCCTCCACATCTGCTTCCCTAACACACTGCAGAAGCAGCAGGAAACAAAACAGGGGTTCTACGCCATCAGTGGCTTCCCGCACGTCCTTGGTGCAATCGACTGCACACACGTACGCCTTGTGCCACCTGCTGCGAGTGAACACCTCTACCGCAACAGGAAGCACACACATTCAATCAACGTGCAGGCCATAGTCGATCACCAAGGATTGATCAGCAACATTGTGGCTAAATATCCTGGGAGTGTACATGACGCATTCATCTTCCGTCACTCTACCATCAACCAACACTTCCAGGATGGACGGTATGGCAATGGACTACTTGTTGGTAAGTACAAAAATCCAACTTATATACACGCTGCACAGCAACCCTCTAGGACAAACAACACATACACCACAATAGCAACACCTAGCCAGGAACACACTGAGGTCCTCACATCACTAGCCATGTTTCTGAAGTCACCATTGAACCTGTCACACATTGGAATTTACTCTACAGCTTAATGTGAAGACATTAATGAGTGTGGTTGCCTAAATGTCACCTTGCAAATTGTAAGTCTCACAATAACCTGTACACTAATACATTGCATAAGTTTTAAGGGATGGGATGTCCAGGGTACTTTCACATGAACGTGTTAACTACACTTTCATGTTTTAACTCTGCATGGAACTATCATCTCACCCCCAGTGAAGACACACGGACACCTGTATGACAAGTCACAATGCTAGGGAGGGCACACAGTACTGAAAAACCAAATACAGACTGCTGACAAAGGGTTAGCCAACAAACACTTGCTCAGCCAAGGAAAAAACTCAATGCAAAAGTTTTCTCCAACAACTATAGGTTGTCACATTAGTACACAAAAGAGTAAAAGACAACACAAGACAACTACTGCCATCAAAGGTCTGTACAACAGTGCCTCCTTCATCTAATTGATCCCATTCTGTGTTTCTCTTTCAGCTGATCAGGGGTATGGCATCCAGCCTTGGCTAATGACACCATTTGGGAACCCAAATACTGCTGCAGAGCGGGCATACAATGACGCCCACAAGAGGACACGCTGCATAGTTGAGCGGACCTTTGGGATCCTAAAGTCAAGGTTCCGCTGCCTTGACATAACTGGCGGTAGCCTACTCTATTCCCCAGAGATGGTCTGTAAGATCATACTCAGTTGTGCCATATTGCACAATATTTGTGTAAAAAGGAGCATTCCCCTCCTTGAACCAGACCCAGACATGCCTGAGGATGACGAAGAGGGGGATGCTGGCCTGCAACAGGAGGGGGAACAACCTAACACGGCAGCAGGAGTGCGTAGGCGCCAACAGCTTGTAAATAATTTTTTTTCATAATTTCTTATAACAAGACTTATTGCACAATTGTAAATAAACACAGATAACAAACACCACATCATGCTTTGGCCTATTCATTTCTGCCCACCTTTAGTTTGAAATTGCTGAAGAAGAATGTCGTCTCATTGAGCAATAATGCTATAACAATCATCACACCAAAGAAAAATATCACAAATGTATGCACAGAGGGTAGGATGTTACATGATACATTACCATCCACAGAGGCCAACAGGAGTACAAATGTGGCAATTACACATGCCTGATCCAGACACCTGAGACAGTCTCTCACCCAGCCCAAAAATGTTGATCATTTGAAAGTCTCATCACACGTGTTCAGAGACAGGGTGGGACCATCCATGTGTACGTGACCATGTCCTCAGTGGCTTCTCTCAAGTTTTTGATATGAACAATACCCAATTGGAACAACATTAGCTGCCACTAACTCATGAGGAGACCTTGAAGTTACAGTGACAACATACACCCAGACAGGTGATAGTGGATCCACATTTGCACACACATATAAACATATGTCACCAATCCACCAAATATTTGAAAGCAGCCCATCACAGTAGTGTCCCAGTTTGAACCTAGCAGGAAGAATGTAACATGCCACTAAACCAGGTAATGCATAAAGGGCCACATACATCAACAATCTATTTGTCATCAGCACATGAGGAACGCTGAGATTTTGCAAACATAGTCATTGCAAAATGGTATGTCAGATTGCTCCAAATCATCAATAGTGCAAACGTCAAATGGGCAAATGAGAAGAATGAATGGTTAACAGTGATTCGTACCCTATGGCCTTACATTAGCCTGCTGCTGCAGGTTTTGCATAACAGAATAAATAAAAGCCATGGATACATTAGCAAATCTGGATGGGCAAACCCTAGGGTGCTGGGGGCCTAAGTCCACCTCTACCGCCCCCCAAATATAAGAGAATCATGTACTTGTGAAATAAACACATGCATAAGGCACATGTGTGGCCTACATGTCAAAAGTCAAACAAAAATCAGAAACACAAAATCATAATAGGACATGGTTAGCCCCATTAAAACTGTAAGTGACTATTGCACTTCCTGGTTGGACTATAGATAAAAGCATTACCATCATAATTGTGGACACATTTTTGAGAAGGAATACATCATGGTATCCCATCTATCATTTCAAAATAGCCATCAGCAATTACCCAAAATATGTGTACAAATATGGTTAATAAATTTTTTAAGGTATCATAAATATTACTGTGTGAATGCCTTCTATACATCCAATAAGGGACATATGTCATAGCTAACCAAAAATGTGTATCACATAGCACCGTTTGGCCATGACAAAGTTCCTTCCTCAACTTAAAAAAATGAAGACATAATTTAAAAATACCTCAAATTTCCACGCATACAGCATGGGCGTCATAATGTTTTCACGTACAGGAGTGCACAGAATGCAGAGTCAATTATACATTTTCATAAATGTTTCTCATATTTTGCCATGAAATTATAATTTTCATATCATAATTTTTGACTCGGCATTCTGTGCACTCCTGTATGTGGAAAAAATATGACGCCCATGCTGTATGCGTGGGAAATTTCACGCAACATGGACAATATGGTGGACATGTCATGTACCTTATGAATTTTTTATTTTTCATATCATATTTTTTGACTCTGCATCCTGTGCACTCCTGTACGTGGAAAAATTATGACGCCCATGCTGTATGCGTGGTAAATTTGACGCAACATGGACAATATGGTGGACATGTCATGTACCTTATTAATTTATTAATTCTACACTAGAACTGTAAACTCAGCCTCACAATAATGTAAGGGAACCATGAAGAAATTAATTTTGACTCTGCATTATGTGCAATGTTATGCGTAAAAAAATATGACGCACATTGTGTATGCGTGAAAATATGACGCATAACGGGAACATAAAAACGGCGGCCATTTTATGCAGGAAGTGATGTAATAGGATATCCTGTTTACTAAATCTGTACTGGGAGTTAACTTTCACTTTCACTTTGCAGTCTCAGATTTATCTAGACTGTGTGGTTGTGTGAAAGGTGTTGTCCTGTGTTTAACTGCTTTTGTGTCCTGTGTGCCTTGTATTTTGTCTTTTTGTGATCCTAGTCTTGTTGCCTAATATTGTCTCAGTCTGTTTAGTCTAGTTTTGTACAATCCTGTTTTTGTTTGTATTGTCTGTGGGAGTCTGTTCTGGGTAGTTTAACTTTGGGGTTAGTTGGGCTATTTTTCTTATTTTTTCTTTTTCCTTCACTACTCTACCTTTCCCCATTTCCCACTTTTACTTGTTTATTTCATTTTTCTCCTTTAAGTCAGTTAATATGTCAGGTAGGCCTCGGCTTGCCAGGATGGGTGAGGATGAATTGGGGGGATTCATTTGGCTCGTTTGCCATTTCCTCCCACTCATGCTGGAGGCTGGGGGCCGTGTGATACAGGGGTATCACACGGAGGCACGTAAAGTCCGGTGGGGGAAGGTGCGCCATCACCTGGTCCGGGTGTACGGGAGCATGCGGAATGAGCATCAATTAAAGCACCGCTGGGCTGATCTCATATCCAGGGAGCAGGACCTGCTGGACCACCTGGGAATCAGGATTGGTGGCCATGTTGGTGAGTACAAATCAATTACATGTGAATAATAGAAATCTGTGTGGGGACATGTGATGATTGTTACCCAATCTGCTAGATAAGTAGCTGACTCTGTGTGTAATGCTAGGGAAACCTAGGCCCATATTTCTACATTTTTAGCCCCGATTTTGCGCCGCATTTTCACGCAAAAACGGCGCCAACTTACGAAATAGAATTGTATTTTGCTAGTTTGCGCCGTCTCTGCGTCAAAAAATGATGCAAATGCGGCGCTACAAAAGTATAAATATGGGCCCTAATGTGTATTTGTTGCACAATGTGTAGGAAGACCAATGCTAGCAGTCAGATGGCTCATGTTTTCAACACATACCAGATGCCTGTAGCTGTATGTAATGTAGTGTTGCATTTGTGTCAGACAAGCGACACGTTAATGCCTCTATTTGAACTCTACAGGTCATATTGGCTAGTGAGAAAGTCATGTAGAAACAACATACCTACATATGTTGACGCCATAGCTAGACAGAAAATTGTAAACCCATGATGATGCTATAAATGTGTGGTGCCTTCACGTCACATGAAGTTAGCTATGTTGTCCACACATATGTCACATGTGTGTCTGGTTGCTGTGTGTTGAAAATGTCCACCTAGCCTGTTTGATTGTGAGGGGTCATGCAGTCCTCAAGTAACCAGCTTTTGGATGTCTCTCTGGGATGCACATGATGAGATGTATGCAAGCCATTATTGTTTGGGCATACTAATGGAGGGGTATCTTTGACAACACCTGACTGTCCTGGCCACTGCATGTGTGTAGTAGGGTGTGTAACTGTAGCAGGAGACTCATCCAATGTTAATGTTGAATAAAAATGCATCCATGCAGCATGAGCATGTGGGAAAGTGTATCATTACCATGTTATATTCACACAGTGTCGTAGTAACTGCAATTATTTGTCAGTGCACCGAGTCTGAGTATATTCTTCCTTTCATGCTTTACAGGTGGACCAGCACCGTACACCGTGGGAGAGGTGGCACATTTTGAGGACCCTGATACCTACAGTGAGTGTGGCCTGAGTGCTATATTTATTGCTTGCTAGTGATGCATGATGGACTACTGTGTGTTCAACAGAATTCATGATTTGATGCGCTGGCCGTTCATTGGCATTGTTGCTTTAGTGGGATTTCAAATATCACTTCTGTTTCTGTAAACCAATACTTAGCCATCTCTCAGATTTAGGGGCTGTAGGTCATTCCAGTTGGGCCGCAATGGGGAATGGGATGTGTCATGTGGAATACACTGGTTAATGTAAGACTTGCTCTGGGACTTGGCTTGAACTGAGTCTGCATATCAGACTGACATTCTCCCAGATAGCTTTGGCAAATGGCTTTGATGAAATGTGCATCTTCCTAGTTGAGGATGCACTGTGTACACTGCAGGTTGGATCTTCCGGGGGCATGTACTTCCACTAGTTGAACTAGAAGTGTGTGTGACTAGAGTGCAATGGCCTAGGTGTTCTGTCGACTCATGATAATGGGTGTTCTAGCTCCTCTGTGTGTGTTGTAAAACATGCCTCACTGATAGTATGTGATGTTGGCCTAAGTCAGAGCATTTTGACATGTGTGGACCTTGGATGTGACAATGTTTGGCTGACTCCAACGTGTTGCTAGCCCTTCATAGGTGTTGTGTGTGAAGGCACATACTTGTTGACCTTTCTGTACACTCCTGGGTGTGCATTGAACATGGGATTGTTGGTTGTTCTTCCCACCCCACCCTCAAAGACTGCCATGTTAATGGGAAACAGGGTACCTAGGACTGTAGCAACCAGTATGTTACACATACTTGTGACCTTTAGCAACTTTATTTAGAACCTAGGGCCAGATGTAGCAAACAGTTTTCAAGTTGCAAATGGCATAAATTGCTCTTTGTGAGTCGCAAACGTCTGTTTGCTATGCAGAAATGTATTTTGTGATTCTGAACATACTTGCAAAATGCATTTCCGACTCGCAAATAGGAAGGGGTGTTCCCGTCCTATCTGCGACTCGCAGTGGTATGCAATTCCATTTGCAACCGAGTACGTGGTCGCGAAGGGAGTCGCAGTTACCATCCACTTGAAGTGGATGGTAACCCACTTGCTAACTGGTAGGGGTCCCCATAGGAACCCTTCCCCTTTGTGAGTGGACCTAAAAATTTTTTTAAAAACAGCCAGTGGTCCAAGGGACCACTACCTGCCCTGAAATAATTCAAAACTAAAGATTTTGGTTTTTTTTCTAAGTGCAGCTTGTTTTCCTTTCAGGTAAAAGGGCTACACTTGGGAAAAAATAACCAGCTTTATTTAAAAGCAGTCACGGCCATGGAGGTCTGCTGTTCCCAGCAGGCCTCCATCCCCGTGAGTGCCCATAGTCGCTAAGGGGGCGCAAATTGGGACCCACCTCATTGATGTTAATGAGGTGGGTATTAGCGACCCCATAGCGACTCGCAGACGGTGTCGGAGACACCGTTCTGCATAGCAAATTGCAAGTCGCAATTTTCCATATTCCTACATCTGGCCCCTAGTGTACACATTCGGTTATGGCCCATGGGTTCAATATTAGCACACAACAAATTAAAAAAGGCATTGAGTGAGGATTGTGATAGTTATCACATAGAGTGACATATGTAGTGAAGTCAGTATGCGGAAGAGGTGCAGCCATAATGTCAGATGCCTTAGGCATAATTTGGATGAGTAGTTTAGGGTGATGTCATCCATCATGTAGAGACATGGATATGCTAGGTGTAAGATGCCCTTATGTATGCAGGCTTCACATGTACTTCCTCTGAGCCTTTAAGTGAACTATGTTGTGACAATTGCTGCAACAAATACATTACTAGTAATGTACAAATATGCTATTCCACCCAATGCAATTCCAAAGGAAAATATTTTCCTTTTCTCTTCACAGCTGCAAACATGAGTGCCGCAGATAGACACCAATTTGAGAGGCGTGCCATGCGATACAGGCACATCCTGCAGGTGCATTCTGGGTACCGGAGGATGGCCCGCAAATATCAATCGGATCGGGCCTCTGGGGCATGGTGGGCCTCACCACAGGGTCGGCCTACATTGCCCACAACAGCCACCAACACCACATCCACCAGGTCTCCCAAGTGGCCCCAGCAACGTCGGGAACAGTAGACCCTGGCTCATCCTCAAGACCTGGACCCAGCCGTGTTCTACAACCAGGACAGTCCAGTGGGCAGTCAACTCCTGGCACAAGCTTAACCTCGGCCGGCACATAAACTACATCAGCCCCTCCTGTGGACCCAGCCGCATTCCTGGCATTAAGTAGAAAATTGGACAAGCTGTTCAATAAGGTGGACAGCCAGGATGTGGCCTATATAAAATAAAGGGTCAGCTTCATCAGGCGGACCCTACGGAGGGCGAACCTCTAGGACTTTTGCCCTGTTGAACTTTTACCCCTCCCTTCTCTCCTCTTTCCTATTTTCTACTGATAGTTGGGTTTTGGGGATTAGTATTAGGTTAGTATAGGTAATTAGCTTAGTTAGTGTTAGGGAAGAGGGTGGGGGGTCCTTATTCTTTCTATCTTTATTTTTTGTGTGGGTGGGTGGGTGGGGGGCAATGTTGGGATTCCTGTTATTTAAAAAAAAAACAAAAAAAAATATATAAAAAATATACAGAAATTTACAAAAAAATATATGTTTGTTTAGGATAGTATAGTATGTGTGTAGGTTAGTAAGTGTTGTCCTGCATGTGTCCTGTCTCATAATGGTGGGTGGGGGGTTGATGTTTAGATCGTTTCGTTACATGTGTAGAGTAAGTTTAGCTTAGGTTAGTTAGGAACAGTTGTGGGTTAGTAGTAGTCAGGTTAGATTAGTGTAGGTATTACCTTTCCCTTAGTTGCCTCTTGTGTTAATAAATAGTAATAAATATATAGTTAACCCTTTAAATGATGCATTAGGTGCTACTTTATCATGGCCTTGACATCAGTGTAGCTGAATGTTTTTGTATGACATTTGTGTCCTATGCTCGCCATCCCCAGGAAATTGAGGTTTAACATGCCAGCTACCCGTGTGCTAACTTGGTAAGTATCCACCATTTGGGAGACCCACCATTGGTAGTTTGCATTGATCACCAAGGTTTTGTGTTGGTGAGTATGTATCCTACTTCACAAAGTGTGCTTCCAGACTTGTTATTGTGGGTAAATTAATAGGTCGGACTGCAGTGTGAAGTTCAGGGAGATCTTTGTAGATGAGGAGTTGTTCACACTCTTGTCTTGTTGCTTTCATTGCTGACCTACATCATGTGTGTACTAATTCAGCATGACTTTCCTTCATGGAAGTATACTCAGAAAGGGTGATTGATGCAGTGTAATTTGTTAATGTTTCCCTACATTTTGCAGCATAATTTCATGTTTTAGTATTGCATGGTGCCTACATTTATCAGCCACCATTAGTTGACTAGAATAGCTATAGATGGTGCATCATTCTGTCCAACACAGCATGATTGTGTGTGGTTAGTCCCTTCATCAGTTATTCTCCTCAGTATGGTAAGGCTATGATGCAATCCTGGCCACTGCACAGATGTTTCAGACTACATGATATCAACACAGTAGTATTGACAATCTACATGGTTGCCACACAGGCACTTTGGAGTTATGTACTGCACAGTTGAAGTGTGAAATAACACAGAGACATAATAGGTGTGCAAGTGCTATTTATTTATAGGTGCTGTAGTGCAAAATGTCCATTGTCCATGTTTGCTGGGTCCGTTCTGGTGCATTCTTACATGGTGATCCTACAGAAGGGGTGTGGATGATGCTCCTGACATGCTGGGGTGATGTCACAGACAGTGCAGAGGGACAGGAATTGGCAAATAGTAGGAGAGAGACATTTACTGGCAATGGGGACAAGTCATACAGTGGATTGCAGAACAGTCATTGAGTGTAGTTGTAGTGAGACTGGCATTTGACAAAACGTAGGACCTTGGTCAAAGTAGGCCATGGTGCAGGGACTAGTGCTTCCGGGTACTCTTCCGTGAGAATGTTATCTGTTCCATGTCTTCTTCTTCTGATGTGTGTGTTGCCTGGTTTGTCCTTGTTGTTGTTGTTTGTGAAGGGGCAACACACACCTCAGTGTTAGAAGACGTGGAGGCAGACATCCCGGGGGCTGCTCCCTGTGGAGTTCTTAAGGGCAGTACTGCAGCAAGGAGGGCCTGCTGGTTTTTGAGAATGGCAGCCACATCACAATGGTAGGCAGCCAGGTCGTCCCTGAGGGGTTCAATGTTGCATTCATGCACACGTTGACTGGATTGCAGTTGTAGGTGTTGTGTCAACTGGATGACAGCTGTGCTGATTTCCTTCTGTGTTTTGGCAAGTTCCTGCAAGAGAGATGTTAGGGCTTGCATAGCAGCTGCCTGATCAGCAGAAGACATCATGCACGAACGCACCCCCTCAAGGCTGGCTGCCATAGTTTGCATCCCCACCCGCACCTCCTTGGCCAGCTCCCGCTGTACCCCAACGACGGTTCTTTCGAAGCTGGTGCCAGTGTCGTCAGAGTCCTCAGCTGTGTTGGAGCTGGCAGGTATTACAATTGGGGTGGCGGGTGGTTCTACTGTGATGGCTGCTTCTTCTGTGCTCCTCCTTGTGACTGAAGGTGGGGTTTGGAGGCTTTCAAGGACCATTTGGATGGTCTCCTGTGGAATGTTTATGGGCTCGTCATCCATGTCATCAGGGAAATCAGGGACAGGCATATCGGCAGGAGATCCATGTTCCTCTGCAATGAAACAGGGTACAATTAGTGTGTCTGTGTTGTGACAATTTTGCAATAAGATACAAGCCTTTGGATGCCTCAACTTTGTGCTCTGTTTTTGTCTTGGTATCTGCTGTCCTTCATATGGGCAATGTTGCAGGCCTATGGCCCACCTGTGTGTCACATGTATGATATAGAGCTATCAGACTTGTCTGCCTAATTGCCTCTAGGTGTTGCTTTGTAACAATTTAGGAATAGCCATCTTTTTGTCCTACTCGTCACTCCGTGTTTAACTATTCTTATGGAGAGAAATTTTGTTGGGTGGGCTCTCATTATCCTACATGAGATTACTGGCTTTCTAGGCAGCAGGATAGCTAATAGTGTGGGGGACTAAGTCTGACCCACTTGTAATTAACTCTGTCACCCTGATTCTTTCTTTTTGCTCTGGCTAACTAGCAGTGCCTCATGTCTCCCACGGCAAAGGAATGATTAGACATCCGAGTGCATGACATCTTTGGAACTTCTCAGGGAAGTCGTGGTCACTCAGATCCAAAACAATTCTCTCTTTTCCAGTATGATCTCATACACAAATGACAAAGACAGTATTTGTTTTATATGATGATTTCATTGTACAACTGACTTGTAGATATTTAGGTGTGAGCCACAATAACCCAAACAATACAACATGGTAGAATTGAAATAGTCAGCAGGAGAGTAAAACATTAGTACAAAGCTATCATGGTGCCTAACTGTTTCTACTATCCCTCTGCTTGTTCTATTTAGAGCACAGCATGTTAAGCTTCGAGCTTGCCTGTCTGAATCACTGGGGAGACATCATCCCTCATATCAGAGCAATGGCCTGTGATCTGGTTCTGCATCTGCAGCAAGGCAGGCAGCGTCTAGTTGTGGTTCTCTGTTTGGAAACTCCCTCTTGCGTGTCTTGGGACAAGGAAGTGATTTTATAAGTAATATGTCATCGTGATGACAAAGTGTCCCTACGCAGGAATGCCAAATCTTAACCCCTACCACGTCTATCGGCAATGTACCAGACTGTATCCTTGACTGGGGCAGAGAGTGAATATGTTCTGGCGAACTCCAGTGCTGAAGTAGGCAAAACAGTGTGATTTGACTAATAAACAACACCGTAGGACTGGCTATTTGCAAAATTAACTGATAGGAAGCCTAATAAAAAGCATTTAGTGCAAAGTGCTCAGAGGCTCTTAGATGTGAGCAAATGCGTAAAAGTACATTCAGGGCAAGGTGCACAAAGGCCTAAAGCCTGAAGCTAATGCGCAAAGTATACGTAACACTTACCACACTACACTTTGACTGGCTGTGGGTGTTGTGAATGCCCTTGCAGCACACATGCCTCTCAGGACCTGCCCCAAACACTTTTTATTCACATTGCCCGAAATGTACATGTGATGTGGCATATCCTATGCATGTCAATGTTAGGATGTGGTATGGATGTAAACATTGTTGATGTTTGGAGATGATGTTGGGTCATGTGTGTTTAATTGGATTGCCCTGTTTATCGTATCAAGGTCCTATTTGGTTGTCAGACTGTGCAGGTGTGTTTCAGTGACCAGTTGCCTCTGTCCCCTCCTCAATGTTGTTGTCTGAGCAGTATGACATTAGTGATGTTGCCTTGTTAGCCAGGCACGTGAGGGACCCTGACGTATGCAGCATGTGTGTGTCCTTAGTGCTGTGTGGCTCCTATTGCTGTTTACTTTGGCTTATGTATGTGTCAAGTATGGGCATTGGCATTTGAGTGTACTGGTGCCTTTGTCTTATTTCTATAAATAGTTGCAGATGTCATCCTCACCCCCTAATTTAGGTATGTATGTTCCATGGGGAGGTTCCTGCCATTTGCTACTATAGCTGCACAGAGATGAGAGGTGTTATTGTCAACTGTTGTCGCAGTTACATTGCAGTTGTTGTTTTGGCTACTGGATTACTGATAGGGACCTAGTTGATGTAGGATAGATTTTGACAGGATGTGACTTTGACGTAGTGGCCTTCACACCTGTCGCTGCTTTCCCTTGGCTCTATTGTTGTAATTACAGGATGGCCCCATGGGACTGTTGTTGGTGCTGTATTTTGTCGTGCCCCAGATTCAGTCTGTGCTGGGCATGCCCCCCTGCCGTGCCCCTTTACCCATGCCACTTCATATATGTGCTGACTTACATGCATTGTGTAGTAGGTATTCCCCCCTCCGGTAGCATGTATCTTTGTTGCATTTTAATTCCCCATGCTACTTACCCTGCATGTGCATTGTGTCGTGATAGTTTGCGCTGTCCTGTCCTTGAATCCCTGTGATGATCTCCTCAGGGATGACGGCTGCGACCATCTCCTCCATGTGGTCCAGGGCCTCCTGGTGTGCTGGACTCCCCCCTCCAGTCTGCAGTGCTGCCTTCCTGTTCCTGGCCATTTTTTCTTTTGTCCTACGTTTGCAGTCATGCCAGCGTTTCTTACACTCGGTGACTGTCCTGCGTTCTTCAGCCACACTGTTGATCTTGTCCACAATTTTTTGCCATATGGCCTCTCTCCTACTGATTGGCAATTTAGAGGTGATGAACAATTGGTGCTGGTGTTCCGTCACCTCTTTAACCAGGATTTCCTGCTCCTCTGCACTGAAGCAACACTTTCTTTTTTTTCTGAAAATGTCCTGGTTCCGGTATGGGTCCTCCTGGCTTGTTCCTGGTCTGCTGTCATCTTCCTGGGGTCTGTAGTGGCATCTGGGATCCATTTTGGCTCTCCTCTGCTGAAAGGGCAGTGTTCGCGGGTAAATTTGACGCAATTGCGTAAAAAAAACAGCGCTTTCCGGGTTGCGCTGTCGTAAATCGACCCACAGTGATGTGCGTCGAGTAAACGTTGGTTTTCTTTACGACTTGACGCCGCTGTGTGCGTCACGAAATAATGACTCCCACCTGTTGGTTGCGCCGCTGTGCGTCAAAGTATAAATTTGACGCCCGCACGGCGCATCGAAATGGCGTTAGCCGGCGTTAATATTTTTGACGCAAAGCTGCGCTGGCGCAGCTTTGCGTCAAAAAGAATAAATATGGCCCTAAGTACCATAGATTTCGCCCTCTCAGTTTAGAATCCAACACTTTCTTGACTTCATATTCTTCTTCCCCTTGTACTAGAACAGGAGCTGGATGAGCGTGGACCTTTTGGATTGCCTTTTTCAAGAGGGAAGTGTGGAACACTGGATGAATCCGTAAGGATCTGGGCAATTGTAGTTTATAGGTCACCGGATTGATTTGCTGAAGGACAGTATAAGGACCTATTAAACATGTGCTTCTTCTTGAAGTCTATATGTTTTGTGGAAAGCCACACTTTGTCACCTGGTTGATATTGTGGTCCCTCACAATGTTTCTTGTCATAATGCCTTTTATATTTTTGTTTGGCTTTTTCTAAATGCTGTTGAATCAGCTTCTGGGTTTGATGTAAATGCTGAATGGTTTCTGACACAGCTGGAGTAAGAGAACTTTCTTGAGGAATTGTGATGGGCAAGGTGTCAGGATGATAGCCAAATAAACCAAAAAAGGGTGTAACGCCAATAGAAGTGTGGAATGAGTTATTGTAAGCTAACCAGAGCATAAATGTCCAAGAATGAAGTGCCTTTTCAGCGTAGGCACGTAGGTATTGTTTCAAAGTCTGATTTAGTCTCTCCGTTTGACCATCTGTTTGAGGATGGTGACTAGTAGATAGTGTAGATGTCACTTGGAGTGTTTTACACCATGTCTTCCAGACATTGGAGGAAAATTGTGACCCCCGATCGGAGAGGATAACCTTTGGCAGTCCATGATAACGAACCACTCTGTTCAGTAAAATAGTTGCCAATTAACTAGAAGTGGGCAATTTTTTACAGGTGATGAAATCTCCATATTTCGTGAGACTATCTACTACCACCAGAATTACTGAATGCTGTTGAACCACTGGCAGACCGGTAATGAAGTCTATTGAAATGTGCTCCCATGGACGACTTGGGGTTGGAAGTGGATGTAACAACCCTTTTGGTTTTGAATGACTTGTTTTAATGCGAGCGCAAACTTCACAGTTGTTTACCACTGCTTTTACATCTTTTGTTAGGGTAGGCCACCAAAAATAGCGTTGGATCAGTTCAAGAGTTTTAGGAGTACCTGGGTAACCTGCCGTAGGTATAACATGCAACCAATGAAACACTATCTTGCAAAGTTTGGTAGTGGGTACGAACAAACGAGCGTCATGAAAGGATAAACCTTGCTTGATTGACCTTTTGGGATCTGCTTGGGTCCATGTTTGCCATTTTTCAACAGTGAAAGAGTTGCGAATTTCTTCAAAGAAATCTTCAGTTTTTATGATACATAGAACCTTGTCAGGAGTGATGATAGCTCTAGAGGCTTGAAATGCAGGCAACGTGGTAGACTCTTGACGGGATAAGGCGTCAGCCTTGCGATTATCTTTACCAGGCCGGAAGGTTACTACAAAAACAAATTTGGCAAAAAAGCATCCAGCGTAATTGCCGAGGGGTCAAAAGTCTGGCGGAACTCATGAATTGAAGATTACGATGATCAGTATATACTGTGACAGTGTATTTGGCACCCAACAAATTATGTTTCCATTCTTTAAAGGCGTCACGAATCGCCAGAAGCTCTTTTTCAGCAATGACATAGTTATTTTCAGCTTCGTTCAACTTCCGAGACATATAAGCTACAGGATGAAATTGACCAGTGTCTTTATTTCGTTGTGATAAGACGGCTCCTATTGCTACATCTGAAGCATCAGCTTCCACTATGAAAGGTTGATTCGCATCAGGGTGAGTCAAGACTGGGGCAGTGGAGAAAGCTTCCTTCAAAGTCGAGAAGGCTTGATCAGCTTCTGGCGACCATACAAACTTTTCTTTCTTTCTTAGTAGCTTAGTGATTGGAGCCACTGTCTGGGAGAAATGATTTATGAACCTCCGGTAAAAATTTGCAAACCCCAGGAAACATTGTACATCACGAACAGTCTTTGAGGTGGGCCAATCAGATACAGCTTTTACTTTCTTTTCTGCCATCACCATACCTTGAGGGGTAAGAATAACCCCTAAAAACTCAACTGTGGTAACATGAAACTCACACTTGGTTAGTTTACAATATAAATGGTGTTTTCGAAGGGCTGCAAGAATTTTCTTGACATGGTGGACATGTTCGTTTTCATTGTCTGAGTAGATCAAAATGTCATCGATGTAGACTATGGCAAATATGTCGAGGTACTCTCTAAGAACGTCATTAAAAAAAAATGTAAATGGTGCTGGAGCATTACACAGACCAAAAGGCATGACGGTGTATTAAAAAAGGCCATATCTTGTCTTGAACGCTGTTTTCCATTCGTGGGGGCGTGGCTACGAAAGCCAAGATGTCGGGCGCGTAGTCCGAGTGCTCCGACGGGGCCTTGCAATTATCCGCAATAACGGAGCCCCGCCAGACTGAAGCCGGCGCCTAAGGAAGAGCCGCCTGACTTGAGGTGACCGTGGGCCAGAAGCCCCGCCGCACCCAGGCCTACCGAGCGAGCCGGGGGCTAGAGTAGACGGAGACGAAGACGGCAGGCCTCGACCGCCTGAGCAGAGGAGGTGATGCCCGTCTGCCGCAGGCATATCAGCCGAGTGGAGCGCTGGCGGCTCTCCCCCCCGGGGATCGAGCAGACTGAGGGACGGATATCCTCGCTTGGCCGAGCGGAGGAGGTGACGCCCGCCTACCACGGCCGTAACAGGTGAAGCGGGGGGACAAGGCCTGCCCCTGAGCGTGGGGGACGCTGTCAGCTCTCCCCTTTAAGGCGCAGCAGATCGCCAAGACTGCCGGGGCGTGGCCTGGCGGGGAGTGGCGACCCAACCCTTTGCAAGTAATGGGTCTGGGCCCGGAAGATCAAAAACAGTGACACAGGGGTGGAAGCCACCCACCAGCTGAGGCCTCCCTGAAGAGGAGAGAGGGGGACCAACACAGAGGAAGCCCAGGCAGGGAAGGAGCCAGTGGAAGCCGATGCTGAAGAACTCACTCCGCATAAAACAGTAACTCAGGTGAGCAAAGCCACAGCCAAAGCCCTGGAAGGGGGGAGTGCCTAGGACCACAACCGAAGAAAGGGCAGCAGAAGTGGGCAGAAAGGATTAGGAACAAAGAGGACGCCCGAAGGCCTACGACCAGAGAAGCAGCGGTCACAAGTGGGAGGGAAGCGGAGAAGTTGAATGAGCAATAAAGAGGTGGTACTGGACCCCTGTCTGCAGGGGGCGACCCAACGAACAACACCTAGACCGAGGTGGGGGGCATGGGGGCTGCCAGCGGCAGGAAGAGATAGTTGATGACTGCCCCATAAGCAAAAGAACCGAGGGAGCAGGAACCGGTGAGAGCCCGACAAAGGGCAAAACGGATCTGTGACGCATTCTGCGTGTTGAGGAATAGCACCACATACGCACAAACAACTCAGGCGAGGTGTACAGCACCCAACAGATGCACCGGGGGGTTAAAGTAGATGGCAGTGGAAGCACACAGAAGTCAGAGGTACAAGTGATACCCAAGCATTAACAACTGGCTGACGTAGTAAGCTGGAACCCGATCTAACAGGGCTGATGACATCAAAAAGCCGCAGAGGAGGGAAAAAAATGGAGCGCCAAGCACTTGATGGTAGTAGAGGAGACAAGCATGAATCAACACAATCTACGATGCAGGAAAAATTGGACAAAATCCTAGGAGCAATAGAGGACACAAAAACCACACTGCAACGCGACATCAGTCAGGTCGCAGTGGAAGTGGGTCTCCTCCGAGCAGATCACCAAAAGCTAGCAGACAGGGTCAAAGACACAGAGATGACCCTGATAGATATAACCCAGAGACAAAAGGATTTGGAATCCACTGTACTGCACTTGACGGAGAGAATAACAAGGTTGGAGCAGAGAGCAGAAGATGCAGAGGGACGAAGCCAAAGGAACAATGTGCGAGTGGTGGGATTGCCAGAAGGAACAGAGGGCACAAACATGGTGGAATATCTGGAGAAGTGGATGAAGGAGACAGTAGCCCCAGATTGCCTGACGCCGTTCTTTGCGCTGGAGAGAGCACACAGAGTTCCCGCGAGACAGCCGGTGCCTGGTCGACCGCCAAGGGTGGTGATAGCATGCCTGTTACATTACAGAGACAGGGACATCCTGCTCCAGAGGGCTAGGGAGACGGGCCCTCACAGTGTAGGCAACGGAGAAGTGACCCTCTTCCCAGACTTTACCTTTGAGGTTCAAAATAGGAGAGCCTCTTTTATGGCATTAAAGAGAGCACTGAGAGAAGAGGGTATCCAGTACTCACTCCTCTTCCCGGCCAAACTGAAGGTGATGATCGACGGTAGCGCCACATTCTTCCCTAGTCCAGAGGAAGCTTGGGAATGGCTGGAGCCCCGAGGAGGTGGCGGAAAACGGACTGAGGGCCCAGGGCATGCTCCCCCCTACCAGCCGGAGGGGGGAATAGGAGGATGAGACGCAGACCCCGCTCACGAGCTGGACCATCACAGACCCAGAAAGACCTGAGTAAAAAAGAGGCCCTCAGGGCAGCAGCCTCAATGAACAAAGAAACCTTACTGAAGAGGAAAATTGACAATGAATCGGATGACACAGCAGCATCGTCCGCGGAGAGCACCTGCGGCTCAGAGAACCAGCCGAAAGTGACGCCGCAGGCGGCGTACGAATTGGGGTGACTGTGGAGCAGCCGTACACCAAGGTGGGGCATACCGACCAGAAGTAAGGCCCCAATGGACACTATACCAGCCCCCCCAACAGGCTTCTTGCCTATTCAGTAGAATGGCGAGAACTAGACGGACTTGTTGTATTAAGTTCCTCGTTGGCACATTTTTTCTGGGCACCCTACAGTTAGGGAGGGGCCCTGGGGTGGGGGAGTTGGGGTTACGTAAGTTTGGAACCAGTAGGTGCATAAATGGAAAATATCATATACACGTGGGTCGCTGGAACACACAATGGAGAGGAGAGATCATTAGGAGGGGGTGGGACCAGCATCCCTCACAGACATACCCAGATGACAGACTATAGCCTTCTGACATGGAACTTACGGGGAATGGGGTCACCTGCAAAAAGACACAAAGGCCCGTATTTATACTCCGTTTGCGCCGAATTTGCGTCGTTTTTTTCGACGCAAATTCGGCGCAAAACTAACGCCATATTTATACTTTGGCGTTAGACGCGTCTAGCGCCAAAGTATTGGCAAATAGCGTCATTTTTTTGCGTGAACGCCTTCCTTGCGTTAATGAGATGCAAGGAAGGCGTTCCTGTCTAAAAAAATGACGGCGACGCAAATGCGTAGTATTTATACTCCCGGGCAAAAATCACGCCCGGGAGTTGGCGGGTCAAAAAACCCCGCATTTGCGCCACTATTTAACGCCTGGGTCAGGGTAGGCGTTAAGGGGCCTGTGGGCTCAAAATGAGCCCACAGGTGCCCTCCCCTGCCCCCAGGGACCCCCCCTGCCACCCCTGCCCACCCCAGGAGGACACCCAAGGATGGAGGGACCCACCCCAGGGACATTCAGGTAAGTTCAGGTAAGTATTATTTTTTATATTTTTTTACTTTTTTTTGGGTGGCATAGGGGGGCCTTATTTGTGCCCCCCTACATGCCACTATGCCCAATGACCATGCCCAGGGGACACAAGTCCCCTGGGCATGGCCATTGGGCAAGGGGGCATGACTCCTGTCTTTACTAAGACAGGAGTCATGAAATGGCGTCTGGGCGTCGTAAAAAAATGGCGCAAATCGGGTTGAGGCGATTTTTTTGCCTCAACCTGACTTGCCCCATTTTAAGACGCCCTAACGTCATTTTTTCCCAACGCCGGCGCTGCCTGGTCTACGTGGTTTTTTTCCACGCAAACCAGGCAGCGCCGGTCTGCTTGCGCCGGCTAACGCCATTCCATAAATACGGCGCCCGCATGGCGCTTCAGAATGGCGTTAGACGGCGCTAAATTTTTTGACACTAAACTGCGTTAGCGCAGTTTAGCGTCAAAAAGTATAAATATGGGCCAAAGTATTGCCCCACTTGAAACGAAGAGGCATACATGTAGCAATGCTCCAAGAAACCCACCTGACAACGAACGAGGTAGAAAAGTTGAAACTCAGATGGCGAGGGCAGGTGTTTGCCACCGGGTACTCGTCTTACTCCAGGGGGGCGCTAATTTGGATCCGTGCTGGTGTGCCATTTGAAGCGAGATCCATAGAAGTGGACCGGGAGGGCAGATTTGTAGTAGTAGAGGGACGGTTACATGGGACCCCAATAATGTTGGGAAGTGTCTATGCCCCCAACCAAGATCAAGCGCCTTTTTTGCAGCGTCTCTTGAGCCGCTTCACCTGCCAACAACATGGGGAATTACTAATAGGGGGAGACTTTAATGGTGTCATAAACGTAGACTTGGACCGCTCTTCACCCCCACAACAGGGGGCTGCGACACATAAAACAACGAAGAAAGTAAGGGGCATATTTATACTCCGTTTGCGCCGGATTTGCGTCGTTTTTTTTTACGCAAATTCGACGCAAAACTAACTCCATATTTATACTTTGGCGTTAGACGCGTCTAGCGTCAAAGTTCATGGAGTTTGCATCATTTTTTAGCGTGGACACCTTCCTTGCGTTAATGATATGCAAGGTAGGCGTTCCCTACTAAAAAATGACTCCGAGGCATGTGCGTCGTATTTGTACTCCCGGGCAAAAATGACGCCCGGGAGTGGGCGGGTCAAAAAAATGACGTCCAGCCGCGTTTGCGTCATTTTTTAACGCCTGCTCAGGGCAGGCGTTAAGGGACCTGTGGGCTCGGAAGGAGCCCAGAGGTGCCCTCCCATACCCCCAGGGACACCCCCTGCCACCCTTGCCCACCCCAGGAGGACACCCAAGGATGGAGGGACCCATCCCAGGAAACTTAAGGTAAGTTCAGGTAGGTATTTATTTATTTTTTTGGGTGGCATAGGGGGGCCTGATTTGTGCCCCCCTACATGCCACTATGCCCAATGACCATGCCCAGGGGACATAAGTCCCCTGGGCATGGCCATTGGGCAAGGGGGCATGACTCCTGTCTTTGCTAAGACAGGAGTCATTTCAATGGGGGTTGGGAGTGAAAAACAAATGGCGCAAATCGGGTTGAGGCGAAAAATTTGCCTCAGCCTGACTTGCACCATTTTTTGACGCCCAAACTCCATTTTCCCCTACGCCGGCGCTGCCTAGTGTAAGTCATTTTTTTTTACGCACACCACTCCGCAGCGCCGGCTAACGCCGGCTTACGTCATTGAATAAATACGGCGCCCGCATGGCACTTCAGAATGGCGTTAGCCGGCGTTCAATTTTTTGACGCACAACTGCGTTGGCGCAGTTGTGCGTCGAAAAGTATAAATATGGCCCTTAGAGTGGGTGGAAGCAACTTTAGACCACTCTCAATGTTAAACAATGATTTTAAAATCCTCAGCAAAATCCTAGCTAACCGGTTGCTGCAACATATACCAGCTCTGGTACATGTGGATCAAAACGGACAGATTTAGGTACTTAGGCATCCAGGTGTATCATGACCAGAGGGACCTGCAGGAGGGTAACCTTGGCAGGGCGCTTGGCTCCCTAAGAGCATCCGTTGGGTTCTGGAGAACTCTGAAACTTTCTATAATGGCCAGAATAGCACTAACCAAAATGGTCATGTTACCTCGCCTCCTTTACTGCTTCACTAATCTACTGATACTGATCCCAACGCAATGGTTTAGCGAACTAAATTCACTACTCAGAGAACTAGTTTGGGACGGAGGCTGGTGTCGCACAGCACTATCAACGTTATGCAGACCAGCTACTGAGGGAGGACTGGGAGTTCCTGACTTTGAGTTATATTATTTAGCTTGTCAATTACAGTGGTCGGCCAGATGGATTGCCGGGGAGGGCACGCTAGACAGACACACCGGGAACAGAGAGTTAAACACGGAAGAGATCATGTCAGAAATGGTAGGACGAAAGTTGAAGACACAAGAAAAAAGCATATTGACGAAAGTGGCATTGATGTGCTGGAAGAGATGTACAAAGAGGGTAGGAATAGGTAAACCTTACTCCCCGGCATTACCACTGAATATGTTGAAGGCAGAGACGACCGATGGGAAGTGGATGGACACAGACCTAGGGTCCTGGACGAGGGCGGGAGTAGAGACGATAGGATACCTACTTGAGGAGGGGGTACTGAGCCCATTCACCGAGATGGTAGAGAAAAAAGGGGTTCCCAGAGGTCAGTTTCTGGTGCACCAAAGACTAACCCATATTGTACAGGAACACTGGGAAACGATCAACGCAGAACCTGACATGCACTGCATGTTACATCAACTACTGACAATAGGGACAGACGCCCACCAAATCACCAAACTATACAAAACGCAAATTGGAGACACATTAGACCAATTGAGATCACTAAGAGATAAATGAGAAAGAACACTCGGAAAAGAGCTAACAGACGTGGAATGGAAGAAAATACTGACATACCCAAAGAAGGTGTCGAGAAATACCCGTTTGAGATATAACCAGTATAACTACATTCATAGAACATATCTCACTCCACAGCGCTTAACCCGTATATATGGAGGCACTCCGGCAGAATGCCCCAGATGTGGTGTGGTGAGTGCCGACCTGGACCATATGGTATGGCAAAGCCCATAGATCCAAACTGGATGGGGGATGGTGACGAGCGACCTAGAGAAGTCGATGGGATGCCCAATACCACAAACTCTGGCAATATGCCTGGTAGGCCTGAAGCAAGGCCTCACAATTGGGAAAGTACAGGAGCGTTACGTAGATACTGCGCTAGCACTATATAGGCGACTAATAGCAGTAGGATGGAAATCCACCAAGGGCCCAGTAGTAGCCGAGTGGAGGCGTGATGCAGAGAGGTGGGCGAAGGCGGAACTACAGGTCCTGAAGAGCGAGGAAGCAAGAGGGTTGCGCCAAACACCGATAGCTCAGGCCTGGGAAGAGATATTGTCAAACTGGAGAAGAGAAGTAATGGAAGAAGGCAATGACATAGGAGGCTCAGACTAGCAACCGGCCAGTGTAGTGAGACATAGCAGGAAATACATACTAATAGAGCCGTCACACTAGGGGGAGGGAGCGGAAACAGCATAGAAACTACAAGAAGTAATGGGCTGCCCATTAGTAATAAAGAGGTGATGAGAGGGACTAGGGGACACCGAGAGAATAGCAAACAACCCAACATACCAATAGAAGGGGTAAGAACTAGTTAAGAGCAGGATGGAATAAGACAATGCTCCAAACCACACCCACATAAAAAGACATCTGGGAAAATGGCACCACAGAGTTTAAGTTCATGTTTAAATTTAGGTAAGCCGGCAGGATAAAAGTAAGGACCAATCAGTGACTACACTTTACTAAACCGAACACAGAGTAAGACATCAAATATATAAGAAGCAAATGATAATAAAGCATGTTAAAAAAAAAACCTGCAAGACATGCAAGATGACTTGAAACAGAAAAAAAAAGAATAATGATGTTGAAATACAAATAATGTTTGAAAATGTACATGTAGTAAAGAATACAACCTGTAACTGGCAAATGTTAATAAAAATATTTAACAAAAAAAAAGAACGCTGTTTTCCATTCGTCACCCTCTCTCATTCTGACCAAATGAGAAGCACCTCGAAGGTCAAGCTTCGTGTAGATTTTTGCTCTCTTTACTTGTTCCAATAAGACCGGAATTAGGGGTGAAGGATATTTATTCTTGATGGTGACTTTGTTCAAACCCCTATAATCGATGCAAGTTCGAAGTTCTCCATTAGCTTTTGGAACAAAAAACAAAGGCGAAGTTGCAGGAGACTTAGAGGGGCGAATGAAGCCATTCTCCAAAAATTGATCTAGGTATTTTCGCAAATGTTGATTTTCTTGTTCTGACAGGGCATATACACGACAGTTGGGAAGTATCGCACCTGGGGCTAGATCAATTTGACAGTCATAAGATCTATGAGGAGGTAGAGTCTCTGCTCCTTTCTCATCAAATACATCTTTGTAAGATGAATACTGTTTGGGCAGCTGAATTTCTTTCTCCGCAGCAGTAGCTATGTAAGAGTTGCAAACTTTTGGTACTTGAATCTTTTGGAGACATTGTTCGTTACATAGCGTAGATGAGAACACAATTTTTCGTTCTGCCCAATTTATCTCCGGATTGTGATGAGTTAACCATGGCAAGCCGGGGATAATCCCATATTGGGGAGCATGGATCACGTCAAGAATGATTTTCTCTTTATGTTTCTTTCTTTGATTCTTATCTTCACAAATCATCAACAAGGGGATAGTCTGAAGAGTTACTGGACCTCCAGTCAAGAGTTTTCCATCGTCTGCCTGGATGATTTCTGGGGTCTTCTTTTCAATACATGGGATCCCCCATGCACAAACCAATTGGACATCAACAAAGTTCCCAGTAGCCCCAGAATCGACTAGAGCTTTTTTGAAATAGATCTTTTTCTTGACTTGAACTCTTATTTCCAGTTTTAGATGTCTAGATTGTGAAGAGTCCACGGTGTCACCCAAGAGCAACCCTTCTCTGCATCTCAGGTGTTGTAGTTTTCCAACTCGACTGGTGCATTGGCTGCGACCTTCTGAAACTGCACCTTGCTTGTTCTTTGGTTTGATTGGACAATCTTTGGCAAAATGACCCTTTTGCCCACAATAAAGACATTGCCCATTTTTTCTGCGTAGGTCCTTTTCATCTTTGGTCAAAGGTCTTCTGATGGTTCCAATTTCCATCGGTTCTGGCGTTCTCTCTTTCGGAGTTCTTGAGTCTCTGTTATCAATAACACGCCATGAATATTTTTCAATCTTTTTGCGCGTTCCTTTACGTTCTGCTAAACGATGATCAAGTCTCAAGACAAGATTTATTAATTCTTGACAGTCTGTAGGTTGTGGGTCGATTTGCGCTAAGATATCTTTGAGTCCCTTGTAAAACAAGACCGCTTGTTTTTCTTCAGGCCAGGATGTCTCAGCAACCAGCCTGTTAAAGTTGGCTAAATACGACACTAGGGGGGTCATTACAACATTGGCGGTAAAAGGCGCTTACCGCCGTGCAGAAGACCGCCAATACACCGCCGCTGTCGCGGTATACCGCCACAGCTATTATGACACACATCTCGGAATCTGCCGAAATTCAGACGCCCACACAACACCGCCACACCAAAGATCAGTGATAAACTGGCGGAAACAAATCCTCCACCTCCACGCCAACAGAAACACGCCCATGCTATTACGACCCACGAATCCATGCGGCGGTCATTCAACCGCGGTATACCATTGGCGGTACACACCGCTGTGCTCAAAATACACACACATCTCTAAAACACCGCCACATTGGACAATTCGAAATACACACACCTGATACACATACACACACCACTCCCACACACCCAACACAACATAAAACACACACCCACATCACCCACAAACCCCTACGACTAAAAAGTATTGACGAAGGCCAGGGAGAGGGCACAGCAATTGACAACCCCATCACACAGAGGCACACAACACCATCACCCACACAACATCCACGCACAAAACACCACACACCACTACATTCACCACAACCATCACCACATACACCACCCCACACCTCACCCACACCACCCCATGCAACGCCAAAGACACCCCCGCTTCTCCGAGGAGGAGCTCAGGGTCATGGTGGAGGAAATCGTACGGGTAGAGCCACAGCTATTTGGCTCACAGGTACAGCACACATCAATAGCCAGGAAGATGGAGTTATGGCGCAGAATAGTGGACAGGGTCAACGCCGTGGGACAGCACCCAAGAAATAGGGAGGAAATCAGGAAGAGGTGGAACGACCTACGGGGGAAGGTGCGTTCAACGGTCTCCAGGCACAACATCGCGGTACAGCGGACTGGCGGCGGACCCCCACCTCCTCCCCCACAACTAACAACATGGGCCTCGGAGGAGTCGGTGGAGGATGGGACACTGGTAAGTCAAATCTTAACTAACATATCCCCCACCCTATCCTGCATGCTATCACACACCCACCCACTCCCTTACCCCATCCCCTATCACTACAACTCCTCACTAAAGTACCCATGACACTAACCACCCATCCCAACACCAAGCCCTGCATGACACAACTAAGCATGGACACCCAGCACTAAAGCATGCCCACTGCACATACCCAGAACACCCCCCCTAGCATCATCACACAAACCCACACACAGGAATGCTTGCACTGGGGTACACAAACACCCACCCATTGCACACCATTACACACACACATGCAATAATCATGCTCTTATGCCCCTGTAGGAGCACGAAGGACCGTCACCACACCAGAGGGTCCAGACAACACCACTCCACCCACAGAAGAGGCCCACAGTGACGAGAGCAGCTCTGCCCCACTGGATCTTGATGACCAGCCCGGACCATCGTGGGCCTCAGGACAGTCGGTTCCCCTTGCACAGGCACAGCCCAACACCAACCTTCCACCCTCTGGTAACACCAGCACAGCACCCACCCAGCGGACTCAAACCTCCCTACCCAGGACAGGTCAATCAGCGGTGTGTCCACCACTACAGGGCACCCAGGGTAATCCACCACCCCAACAACAACAGGGACCTGGGGGCAGTGGTAGTGGACACACGGTCCAGGGGACGGAGGCACAGGAACACAGGTGAACTGGGAGGGCTGCTGTGCGACAGAGGGAGGACAGGCCAAGGGAACCAACTCTCCACGAGGCCCTATTCTCCATCATGGGAGCATACCACCACTCCCAGGAGACGATGGCTACGGTCCTGGACAAGTTGCAGGAGACCCTGCGCCTGCAGGAGGAGCAGTATTTGGGGTTCAGGGAGGAGCTAAGGACCATCGGCTCCGCCCTGGGCACCATCGTAGGGGTGCTGAAGGACATACAGCAGACCTTGAGGGACACCGTGGCACTCCAAGGGGCCCCTGACACTAGCCAGGACGATGAACTGCCCACCACCTCCGCCGGCGCTAGTGGACAGGACGCCCCGCCCCAGGACCACTACACCAGCACCCCACCCCCTGTAGACGGACAACCACCACGCAAGCGGTCCCTGAGATCCAGGAACAGGACAGAGCAAGATGGCAAGAACCCCGCCAGGAAATGAGACCACCCTGTTTGTCCTCCCACAGTCCCACCTTGTTACCCTGTCCATACTTAAACTGCCCCAGCTCCACTTCCTATACCCAGATGGGCAGTGCACCTGTGAGACTAATAGACTGGACTCCTCCTCCACCATCACCCCTCACCATTTTACAACCCCCCTCCATATTTTGAGCACTTAAATAAACACCCTTGAAACACAAAACAATCTAAAGTCAGTCTATGATTTGGTAATTTGTATTATCAATGACAGTGTAATAATGGCTTTACCATTGTAAGGCTAACATACCTATGTCACACATCACAAGCCCTTGAAGGATGCAAGCAGTTGACACATAGGTAACCACACCTGTGAAACCGTAATGGAAGGGTACAACTCAGTGAACAAATAGTGATTTAAATCGAGGAACAGGATAGAGGTAGACGTGTGAAAGTTAATGTAATGTTAAACCAGAAAATGTTCTCACCTGTGTCTCACTGGAAATATTGCTGTATGACTGACTCCCTGTTGTCGTTGTCTTCTTCATCCATGTCATCCTCATCACTGTCCACAGGCTCCACAGCTGCTACAACACCGTCATCTGGATCATCCTCCTGCAGAAAAGGCACCTGGCGTCGCAAAGCCAAATTATGGAGCAGGCGATGATGATGTCGCACACCTTCTTCGGTGAGTAGAATAGGGATCCACCTGTCATATGGAGGCACCTGAACCTGGCCTTCAGGAGGCCGAAGGTGCGTTCGATCACCCTCCTAGTCCGCCCATGGGCCTCATTGTACTGTTCCTCTGCCCTGGTCCTGGGATTCCTCACTGGGGTCAATAGCCAGGACAGGTTGGGGTAACCAGAGTCCCCCAATAGCCATACACGGTGCCTCTGGAGTTGACCCATCATATCAGGGATGCTGCTATTCCGCAGGATGTAGGCGTCATGCACTGAGCCAGGGAACATAACATTTACCTGCGAGATGTACTGGTCTGCCAAACAGACCATCTGTACATTCATAGAATGATAACTCTTCCTGTTCCTGTACACCTGTTCACTCCTGTGGGGGGGGAACCAGAGCTACATGGGTCCCATCAATGGCACCTATGACGTTGGGGATATGTCCAAGGGCATAGAAGTCACCTTTAACTGTAGGCAAATCTGCCACCTCAGGGAAAATGATGTATCTCCTTACGTGTTTCAGCAGGGCAGACAACACTCTGGACAAGACGTTGGAAAACATAGGCTGGGACATCCCTGATGCCATGGCGACAGTAGTCTGAAAAGACCCACTTGCAAGGAAATGGAGCACTGACAGCACCTGCACGTCAGGGGGGATTCCAGTCGGATGGCGGATCGGTGACATCAGGTCTGGCTCCAACTGGGTACATAGTTCCTGGATTGTGGCACGGTCAAACCGGTAGGTGACGATGACATGTCTCTCTTCCATTGTCAACAGGTCCACCAGCGGTCGGTACACCGGAGGATTCCGCCATCTTCTCATATGTCCCAGCTGACGGTGCCTACGAAGGACAACAGCGAAGAACCAGTCATTATTCCTCCAGGTATGTACCCACTGTTACACACAAGAGTACACCAGACACTAAACCCTTCCTGTATGTGTGTTGAGTGTAGGCCTAGGTATGTGTGACGCAGTAGTAAATGAAGCCATGTGGGCCCCTGAAATGGCGGCTGCCTGACCTCTAAACTGGGACAATGGGATTGTGGGGTAACAGCGCTGGCGCTGTACACCGTTGCGGTAGGCGGTCGTAGACCGCGGCGCAATACTGCATTGGTTAACATTGGACCCTATGGGTCCCAGGAGCCAATGAACAGGTGCGCTGGCGGTGATGATGCGCACCGCCGCGGACGTCACCGCCGCGGACGTCACCGCCATTTTCTATCTGTTCAGTCACTACATACCTGACCTTCGACAGGAGAGGACCTACACTGCAAGTGCTGCTGTGACCTCGGTCTGGAAGTGACGATGGCTGCTGCATCTGGGGAAAGGGCCCCTGCCTTCACTGCTCAGGAGTTGGAGAAACTTGTGGATGGGGTCCTCCCCCAGTACACGCTACTCTACGGTCCTCCAGACCAACAGGTTAGTACACAGGGAGCATGTTGTATGGGCTAGGCCTGGGTGGAGAGGGCTGGGTGGAAGAGGGAAGGGGGCAGAGTTCATAGAACATTAATGCATGGGAATGAATGGGCCACATGGCCAAAGTAGGGAGGGGGCCACTCACATTGACGGTGCAGTTGTTAATGACTGTTCCTCTTTCCCTTGTGCATGTCATGTAGGTCAGCACCCACCAGAAGAGGGACATCTGGCATGCCATCGCCAAGGAGGTCCAGACCCTGGGGGCCCACCAGAGACGGGGCACCCACTGCCGGAAGAGATGGGAGGACATTCGCTGCTGCAGCAAGAAGACGGCGGAGGCTCAGGCCTCCCAACGTGGGAGGGGTGCCTGTCGCACCATGACCCCCCTGATGTTCAGGATCCTGGCGGTGGCCTACCCGGAGTTGGATGGGCGCTTGAGGACATCACAGCAGACACAAGGGGGTGAGTACAACCTCATTCTGCGGACTTTGCGTGCAGTGGAGGGTTCTGGGTGGTGGAGGTGGGCTGGGGGTGTCCCTAGGCCAGGGCGAGTTAGGTAGGCAAGGCCCCTCCGTAATGTAGGCCATGTGGCACTCTACCCCACCTCTGCAGAGTGGCAAGTCGAGATACAGTAACCCATGTGGCATCCATGTGCGCAGATGTCCACCATTGCCATGTAGGCCATATCCCAGAAATTGCGTGTGCAGAGTGCAGGAGCACGGCGTAGTGCAGGGGGCTGCTGCGTCTGTCTTGTCCGCCAACGGTATCGGAATGCCATGCACTAAAACTCTCTTTCTTCTGTCTCCCCCACCCTTTTCCTGCTCTCCCTGTCCTTTTGCACATCAGCATCAACAGGCGGAGGTACAGTGGCACCGGAGCACGAGGGAGCTGCATCCCACATGGACATGGAGGGCCACACCACGGACTCTGAATGCACCAGTGGGACGGAGGGCGAGGGGAGCTTCACGTCGGCCACTGGATCACCAAGCAGCGACACGGACTCGTCCGCCGATGGGGGCTCCCTTGTGGTGGCGCCACCATCTGTGCCCCCCACCTCTACAGGTACAGCCGCCACCTCCCCTACCAGCACCGCCCTCCCAGCAGCCCCTCAGCGTTCGCCCCGTGCCCGCTCACCCAGGAGGGTGGGCATCACCTTCGCCCCAGGCACCTCAGGCCCTGCCCCAGTCACCCCTGCTGCCCTCAGTGAGGAGGCCATTGACCTCCTCAGGTCACTCACTGTTGGGCAGTCTACCATTGTGAATGCCATCCAGGGTGTAGAACGAGAGTTGCAACATGGTAATGCATTCTTGGAGGGCATTCATTCTGGTCAGGCTGTCCTTCAGCGAACCCTGCAATCTCTGGCGTCAGCACTGATGGCAGACATTGTCCCTGTGTCTAGCCTCCCCCATCCAACTTCCTCCACCCAGACCCAATCCCCTGTACCCCAGCCCATCCCAAGCACACCTACAGACCAGCATGCACACAAGTCAACACCCAAAAGTAGCTCAAGCAAACATAGGCACCACACATCCCACAGGCACTCACACAAGCATCACACCCATACAGACACAGCAACATCCACTGCCTCCACTGTGTCCCCCTCCTCCTCTTCTCCCTCTTCCCTCCCAGTCTCGTCTACACACACACCTGCATGCACCACATCTACAGCCACCAGGAATCGCACCAGGACACCCAGCACCACAAGCCGCTCACCTGCACTCACCACCTCCACTGCCATTTACACGTCCCCTGTGTCCTCTCCCAGTGTGTCTGTGACGCCCCCTCCCAAAGTACACAAACGCCGGCAATCACTCACCCAACATCCATCCACCTCACGACAGCCTCCAGTACCCGCACCTGCACCCAAAACACCTAAAGTGACACCTCCTACAACCACCTCCTCTTCCTCCACTCCCAGACCCACTCCAGCTACCCATCCCAGTGTTCGTCAGAAACTGTCCCTCTGTAAAATTGACCTTTTTGCCCCCACTCCCCCTCCTATTCATCAGTCCCGTCGTAGTGCCTCAGCCAAAAAGCCTCCAATACCAGTGGTGCCTGTTCAAGGCTTGTGGAGTGCACCGGCCACCAGGGCAGGCAGTGTGACCCGGTGCCAAGGCACTGGCAGCCCACCCCCTGTAAAGGCTCTGAAATTAGAGAGTGGATGACGGGACCGTGTGAAGCCTCCTGGTGGGAAACCAACTCACATGGGTTCCAAGGGGATTGGAGAGTCAGCTGTGACTCCACCAAAGGTGGTGAAGGGCCAGAGGAAGTCTGCCCAGCCTGTTGTGAGTGTCACGGCGGAGAAGTGCCCCATCATTTCCGGCGGTCGAGACACAACCGCCAGCACCGTCGTCACTGGTCCAGAGACCACCGCCAGAGTCATTGCCTAGGAGGGCACAAGTATCGTCACTGGTCCAGAGACCACCGCCAGAGTCATTGCCCAGGAGGGCCCAAGTATCGTCACTGGTCAGGAGACCACTGCCGGAGTCACAGCCCAGGAGGGCCCAAGTATCGTCACTGGTCCAGAGACTACCGCCAGAGTCATTTCCCAGGAGGGCCCAAGTATCATCACTGGTCCAGAGACCACCGCCAGAGTCATTGCCCAGGAGGGCCCAAGTATCGTCACTGGTCAGGAGACCACTGCCGGAGTCATTGCCCAGGAGGGCCCAAGTATCGGCACTGGTCAGGAGACCACCGCCGGAGTCACAGCCCGGGAGGGCCCAAGTATCGTCACAGGTCAGGAGATCACCCCCAGAGTCACAGCCCAGGAGGGCCCAAGTATCGTCACTGGTCAGGAGACCACCGCCAGAGTCATTGCCCAGGAGGGCCCAAGTATCGTCACTGATCAGGAGACCACCGCCGGAGTCATTGCCCAGGAGGGCCCAAGTATCGTCACTGGTCAGGAGACCACCGCCAGAGTCACAGCCCAGGAGGGCCCAACTATCGTCACTGGTCCAGAGACCACCGCCAGAGTCACAGCCCAGGAGGGCCCAAGTATCGTCACTGGTCAGGAGACCACCGCCAGAGTCACAGCCCAGGAGGGCCCAAGTATCGTCACAGGTCCAGAGACCACCTCCAGAGTCACGGCCCAGGAGGGCCCCGGCTGCCACAGCCCCGCTGGGCAATGATGGAACGTCATGCCACATACCAATGCCCAGTGTAGAAAACATCATGCCACACATTAATGCCCAGTGTAGAAAACGTCATGCCACACACCAATGCCCAGTGTAGAGAACGTCATGCCACACACCAATGTCCGTATCAGAACCGCCATGTCATAGCACCGCTGAACAGGGCAAAGACCGCCATGTCAAAGCACCGCTGAACAGGGCCAAGACCGCCATGGTGAAGACCGCTGAACAGGGCAAAGACCGCCATGTCAAAGCACCGCTGAACAGGGCCAAGACTGCCATGGTGAAGACCGCTGAACAGGGCAAGCACCGGGTAGGAATGAATAGACCGCCACATCAGGCATCCTTATCCCATGTGCAGCTGGGACAGTGACAGTACTGGAACTTTCACGGGGAGACTCATCCAGTCTGGGCACCAGCCCCGCCCCCCCCCCAGTACCAGTAGAGAGCTGCTTCTACTTGAGAGACTGTGGCTTTGCACTCCCCAGGATGGCACAGTGGGCAAGCCACCCACTGTAGAGACTGTGGCTTTGCACTCCCCAGGATGGCACAGTGGGCAAGCCACCCACTGTAGAGACTTGAGAGACTGTGGCTTTGCACTCCCCAGGATGGCACAGTGGCAACCCACCCACTGTAGAGACTTGAGAGACTGTGGCTTTGCACTCCCCAGGATACATCAATGGGCATGTAGCCCCGTCGTGGATCTGGCTTTGCATTCATCCGGCTGAGGTGCCCCCCCTTCCCTTCCCCCTGAGGTGCCTGTCGTATTTCTATCTGATGCCCCGGCAGTGTTCTCTCCGATTGAGGTCAGGTATCGTTTGTGGGCCTTGCCCATGCATTTTTGGACTGTTGGTGCATGGACATTGTTGTGTACATATCTGCACTATTTCTCGTATTGGATATATTATTATGAGTGATTTTCTAATATATATCAGTATATTTTTGTATGACATCTATATTGGCACATTACAATGTTTGACCGAATTTTGCTTTGTCTTTGCATTCTTCCGGGGGGATTGTGGATTGTTTCTGTGATTTCTGTGAATGCATTGGTGTGTATGTTGTGATATGCGAGGGTGGGGGTGGGGGTGTTTGGTGGGTGTCCCCCTAACTTTTGCCTCCCCCCTCCCCTGTGTCATAGGTGCAGGACTCACCGGTGTCTTCGGCGCCCACGTAGCTGTTCGTCGCAGAGGAGCAGATAGACAAGGGCAGGGAGTGTTTGTAATTCCAGCTCCATGGTCTCCTCGTTCCTCGTGGGATGTGTTAAGGTGAGTGTTTTCCCATAGCAAAAGCTGTTTCCGCTGTGTTTTTATCCACAGTGAATCCGCTCCAGAAAAGGTGGCGAATTGGCGGGTTGTAATACTGTGGGCGGTACATTGTCTCCCGCCTGTCTGTTGGCGGTGACCGCCGCGCTGCTTGTCTGTACCGCCGTGGCGGGCGGTGTGTTAAAGTGGCTGTCTATGTTGGCGGTTTCCGCCAGGGTCATAATTCCCTTTTTTTGTCCGCCGGCCTGTTTGCGGTATTAACGCAGCTTTAACACCGTCCGCCAGGGTTGTAATGACCCCCTAGGTCTTGATTCCCTTGGCTTAAATCTAATAATTCACGATCTGCTGACTGTGTTACAGTTCTACGATCAAAAACCCTCTCAAATTCACAAACAAAATTTCTCCAGTTGTACAACAAGGGACTATTTTTACGCACAAGAGGAATTGCCCAAGTAGCTGCATCCCCAGACAGATATGATAACAAGAAAGCTACTTTGGACTGGGTATCGGGGAAAGTATTTGGTCTGCAGGTGAAGTGTAGTTCCACTTGAACCAGGAAAGATTGCGCTTTCAAAGGGTCACCTGAGAAATGTTCTGGGGGAGCTAAAGGAATTGCAGAAGGAACATTTAGGGAAATCGGATTACTTCCAGATGCTTGAGAAGAAGTACCTGGCCAAGACACACCTGTGGGACTTTGTTCATTCTTCTCTACCTTATCTTGCAACTGACTCACTCTCTCTGCTAAGCTAGTTGTCAATTCTTTGGATGATACCATTTCTGCTTGGAGCTGGGTGATAGCCTTGACTAACTCGTCTAGCGTGGCCATGCTGAGAACATACACAAGCCAGGAGGATAATAATTCGTGGGCTCACTATTCTGTCAGAGTCACCAGATCCTCAGGGTCTGTGCACGCTCCCAACACGTCCACCACTGAACAGCTCCAAGACTCTGATAGATAAATCACAGAGACTGAGAGAGTTCAAGAGGGGAAGAGGGGATTAGGAAGGGAACAGCTGGGAAGGAGACCTGTAGTAAGAAAAAGGTTAGAACACACAATATGAAAATGATATCTCCTGAAATCAATACTAGACTATGATTCTAAGCCTAGTCACTCTGAAAACATGAACAATCTAAGAGTTAAGTTTAAAAGTAATAAGTTTTAAGATTGTCGGATACCTGTAGGGGAATCAAGATCAATTAAATGAAAACTTTCTTATTCAAGTACTTTCCTTTACATGAGAATCAGAAAAACATTCTGACTAAATTTTAAACCAGTCATATAAATCCTGTTTTGAGAATGTATACTAGGACCATACAATATTGCATCTAGAAACTCTGGCCTTCTGTGTACTCTTAAAATGTTTCAACACAAATTGCGCATATTGCAGATATATATATATATATATATATATATATAGTAAACACCATAAAAGGATTGTGCACCATGAATAACACAATATGGATTCAGGAAACAAATCACATCATTTGTCAACTCGAATATTACATAATAAATATCTTAGAATAGTGGTATACAATAAACAACATGAAATAAACTTGAGGAGAGAATCGTACGTCTTGCCGATTCGAGTGTTACCATCTAAAATACCAAGAAATGGTAGCACGCAATGAATATCAAAGTCAAATCATCATTAATCGAATTGCGCGTCTTACCAATTCGTAAAACACAATGTAAATGTCAAGAAATAACAGCTCACAATAAATAACAAGATCAAAGTACAATGAAACGAATTGCGCTTCTTTTGCCGATTCTTAAGCCACCATGTAAAATGTCAAGAAATGGTAGCGCGCAATGAACAACAAAGTTAAATCCTCATGAAACGAGTTGCGCGTCTTACCAATTTGTAAAACATCATCTAAATGTCAAGAAATAGTAGCGCGCAATGGACAACAATGTTTAAACACCATAAAACGAATCGCGCGTCTTGCCGATTCTTAAGCCACCATGCCAATGTCAAGAAATGGTAGCACGCAATGAATAACAAAGTCAAACATTTATGAAACAAATTGCGCGTCTTGCCTATTTGTAAACTACCATATAAATGTCAAGAAATGGTAGCGCGTAAGTAATCTGTTACTCATTTAAGAATTGAATCAAGAATATGAAAATTCCCAATAACGGTGTCGGGACAGTCCAACCACCATCTTACCGCCTGGAACAATGATCACCAATGAAGGATGAAGGGCAGAAGACTGGAAGATCCAAATAGGCCGCCGGGACAGGAGCTCAGGAAGAAGCTGCTGCTCTGCACCGGGACCTCTGAATAGTGAGCACTGGGAGTTGGGCTGGCTCTCTTTTATAGAGTCTTGGCCCAGCCCAGAACCACGCCCAGGCATGTTGCAGGGAAAGTCTCTGGAAGGCCCTGGGAAGGGGCCACACACTAACAGACTCTGAAAACCTGCAGCAATACATTGGAAAGGAACAGTATTTGTAAGCATATTAAAAATACGTTTTCAGGATTGAACTCTGCAATGCAAAAGGTTAAACCACAACATATCAGCACAATGCATGAATTACTTTGTTTTGAGAGTGCTGGGTTTTTGCATTTTTGTCGCCAATAGAGCGCGTACTGCTCTGGTCTTGACAGCACAACCAATCCCAAGAGCTGATGAGCTCATAGGCAGACTAGCGGCAGCCAGATATCTGAGTTCCTTTGATTTGACATCTGGGTATTGGCAGATTGGTCTGACTGCAGGAGCAAAAGAGAGGTCAGCATTTTTTACTCCTAGTAGACATTATCAGCTCACCGTTTGGACTAAAAAATGCACCTGCCACCATCCAGAGGTTGGTGTACCAAGTCTTTGCTGGATTGGAATCTTTTTTAGTGCCTGCTTATCTGGATAACATAGGTGTCTATAGTTCCACCTGACCTGATCACCTGATCCACCTAGGGAAGGTACTTGAGGCTCTGCAGAAGGCAGGCCTCACTATGAAGGCCAGTAAGTGCCAGATAGGGCAGGGGGTAGTTGTTTACTTGGGCCATCTGGTTGGTAGAGGTCAAGCACAAACCCTCCAGCCCAGAATTCAGATCATTTTGGCTTGGGAAGCTCCCACAACCCAGGCAAGGGTCAGGGCATTCCTTGGCTTGACTTGATACTATACGAGATTTGTGAAGGATGATGCCCCCTCACGGAACTAACTTCTAAGGAAAATGCCCAAAAAGGTTAACTGGAAGGTGAGTTGTCATAGGACGTTAGACACTCTGAAGCATGCTATGTGCTCTGCTCCAGTCATACAAGCACCAGACTACTCCAGGCAATTCATAGTCCAAACAGATGCCTCTGAAATTGGGATAGGAGCGGCCCTTTCCCAGAACAATGATGATGGACATGACCAGCCTGTTGCTTTTATATGCACAAAACTACTTCCTAGGGAACAAAAATGTAGTTCCATAGCGAAGGAAACCTTTGCTGTGGTTTGGGCCCTGAATAAGCTGTGGCAGTACCTGTTTGGCTCTCACTTCATAGTTCAGACTGACCACAGGCCTCTCAGATGGCTATAGCAGATAAGAGTGAAAACCTCAAACTGCTTAGATTTCTATTTCCCTACAGGGAACAGACTTTCAAGTGGAACAAAGATCTGAGACTGCCCATGCCAACGCGGGTGGCCTTTCCAGGTTCTTCCACTTAGATGATGAAGACTCACTAGGGAAAGGGTAGGTTCATCCTCTTTTGGGTGTGGTAGGGTAGTGTGAGAAAAGGCCTCTTTTTGACATGATTAGTCCCCACTTTTTGCCTGGTAAATGAAGTAGTCTAGACATTGTTAGTTCCCAGGGCCCTTGCTAACCAGGTTCCTTGGGTCAGATCTCTTTCCCCAAAACTGTTGTGATGCATTGCCACAGTTGGAAACACCTTTAGCTGCCATCCTAAGTCCTCAGTAAATGACACATAGGTACCCAGGGCAGGAGGTACTCAAGGTAGGCCCCTGAGGGCAGCAGCACTGATTGTGCCACCCTCTAGGGCCATGCATCATTTAGGTGCACCCAGCACTGGCATTGGAGGCTGAGTGTCCTAATGCAAAATTAAAGTGCAAGCTCGACATGGCACACTACCTGTGTGCCCTGTCCACTACACACTGCATGCAATATAGGT
Source organism: Pleurodeles waltl (assembly GCF_031143425.1). NCBI lineage: Eukaryota > Metazoa > Chordata > Amphibia > Caudata > Salamandridae > Pleurodeles > Pleurodeles waltl. The sequence continues at coordinate 951,935,056 of NC_090436.1, read as the reverse complement.
AAGTCACCCCTATGGCAGGCCTTCCAGCCCTAAGTAAGGGTGCACTATTCTGTATGTGAGGGCATAGATGTATGAGCAATATGCCCCCACTTAGTCCTTGCCAAAGCGGGGACATAGTGAGTATACAGAGCAGCCATTTTAAATACATGCGCTGGACACTGGTCAGTACGAGTTTCACAGCTACATGATGGAGACTCATGGTTGCTGGCCAGTCACACCCAGCCTGCTCAGTGAGCACGGGACCCACATCTGGGCATACCCTTCCCACTTGGGGCAAAATCGTTTTACATTTGTCTCCCCAAGTGGGAAGGGTATGCCCGTGCTCACTATGCCACCAGATTCAAGCTAGCCTGGCTGAAGAGGGGTGATACCCCGAAACTGGTCCCAGGATGCTTGTTTCTGGTCCAGGGAGGACCTGGCGTGGCAGTTCGGGCTGGACTGTTCCCATGGGGAACAGGGTCAAGACTGATTTGCATATGGCTGGGTCCAAACTGGAATGGCATGGTGGGCAAAAAAACTGATGGATTAAACCCAGATCTGTGACGTGGGGTGAATGTTTGATTTGGTCTACATTCCGTCCATCAACTGTTTTTTTTGCATTTGTCTCCCCAAGTGGGAAGGGTATGCCCAGACGTAGGTCCCGTGCTCACTATGCCACCAGGTTCAAGCTAGCCTGGCTGAAGAGGGGTGATACCCTGGAACCAGTCCCAGGATGCTTGTTTCTCGTCCAGAGAGGACCTGGCCTGGCAGTTCGGGCTGGACTTTTCCCCTGGGGAACAGGGTCAAGACTGATTTGCATATGGCTGGTTCCAAACTGGAATGGCCTGGTGGGCAAAAAAACTGAAGTAATAAACCTGGATCTGTGACTGGGGGTGAATGTTTGATTTGGTCTACATTCCGTCCATCAACTGTTCTTTTTGCATTTGACCTCCAGTCACAAGTCTACATCCCTGGGGTGAAGGCCTCTGCCCTCTGGTATTCAAAACAAAGCCCTTCTTATGTGGAGGTGGAAACTCCCCCTTCCTTGGGAATGTGCACCTTCCTGCCAGCGAGCTTCAAAGGGCTTACTGCCTTTGAAACTCGACCTCCAGGCCTGCTGCTAGCAGCAGATGGCTGTCCCTATTGCAAATGCCCCTAAGGTGTTGCATGCGGGGCAGACTCTCCATTTCATTTTTTCCATCTTGGATGGAAGTAAAATAGACAATCACGTGTAGGGAAGTGACCTCTGCCCACAGGAAGTAGTAACTTAGTCGGTGTTGCCACCCTAAAGTGGATGACCCATTGGTCACTACCTGGTTCCCCCTAAAATGCCCACTAAATACAGTATTTAGTGGGCATACCTAGACCAAAAATCAGATTTGATGGACAGAAGAAAACCAGCACGAAGAAGATCCAAGGCACGAGAACTGTGGACCTGCTGCACAAAGAAAAAGGCACCAAAGCCTTCCTTCTGCACCCATGACCTGACAATCACTGGTCAGGATCTGCTGGACCATTGGAAAAACTCTAAAGAACCCCAGAGGACCTCCAGGCTTCGCAAATCGCTAGAGAACTCCCTTCAGAATGGAGGTCCTACTCTAAATCCACAAGGAACCAACAAGCAAGTAAGGTCTACTTGACTGACCAGAAGCTAACTCTAGAACCAGACGTCACAGCCGGACGCAATAATTGCAAGGTCAAACCCTACCTGTATGCCAAGGATGATGGCACCGCACCCTCCAGTGGCTGAACTGTACCAATAGCCTGGGTATTGGTCACCCAACTTCAGACACCAAGAAAAGCATCCCACCCAGGACTGAAAAAGGACTAGGAGGAAGCCCCAGTCGAGGGTTCAGGAACCACCCGGACATCCCGCCAGAGTGCCCCGGTTGTTCTGCAAACGACACTTGAACCGACCTACCTCCTGCTTCTGAGGGCATCCTTGTGCACAGCTCCTGGCTCACTGATTCGCTCTGCATCCGGCTGCCCTATTCCGCGCACAAAAGAACCAGCTGTGCCCTAAGGGTCTCCCACCCCTTGCAAACCTCAACACTCCAAGGGGAGCCCCAAGATCCACCTTTAAATTTACCTGTGCAGTGCTTTTCCAAGTGACCTCCTGCAATTGCCATGCACTCGCTCCAGAGATCTTTTCCTGCTGTTCCCGCCAGTACCGGGAGCTGCCTGAACATCTCCAGCTGGCACAGTATGCCCACCGACGACCTCAATCAACCTGCTAAAGAAGAACTTGGTAAACCTATTGTACGTTTTTATATGTATTTTTAAAGGTTATCCTCCATTGATCCTTATGGTGCGTAATTACACACAAAATACTGTTTTTTATTAAACTTCAAACAGTAATATCTCAAACAGTACTTAACCAATTTTGATGATCGTGGTCTTAAAGTTTATATAAAAATCAGAAGTATGTTTGTAAACTGGTCTTGAGTTATTTCTTTGAGTGTGTGAGTTGCAAGATTGAAGCTGTGAGTACAACAAATGCTTTGCACTTCTCCAAGATTGGCCTAAGTGCTCGACCAAGCTACCATAAAAATTAGAACATCAGGTGATCTAGTTTTTACCACTGTAAACTGTGTGGTTGCTTGGACCTTCTGCACAGTGTGCCTAGCTTTGCACATTACATAGAGGGGCAGCCTCCTACAATAACTTTGGCCCTGTTTGACGATTCTCCACAAAACTTTCTAAAATGGTGCTACTTTTTGATTAGTTTGAGCATCGGAAGTTTTAGTGTGATCCGACAAGCAGTGCCAGAGAAAGAAGGGGGGGTACCAAAATGCAAACTCCCCATGCATTTTCCATAGACTTCTTTAAGGCAGGCTCCAGCAAAAACTGCTGAACGGAAATATACCAAATTTGGTAGGAAGGTAGATCTTGGTCCTCCAATTGTGCTTTTTGTGGTTTAGCGTAAATCTGTTCAGTAGATTTTGAGAATTTAAGGTAAAAAAATAGACATCTGGAAGGTTGGGTCCACGAGAGACGTACTAGAGGTCCGCAAGAGTGTGAATTCAAAAACTGAGTCCTTTGATTGGTTGCTAGGCCTGTTTTTCCCATCAGCCATCACGCTCCCGTAAGTCCCACGGGAATGAGCACTCTGATTAGCTGGTTGTTGGAGGTTTAGAAATGAAATGGCCTCCATTACTGTTTATTGTGAAAAATTGTGGGTGTTGTGGAAATGAAGTAAACAATCTATATATGGGCTCAGGAGAAAGGCATCCTGTCCCCTTAGGTTTGGACAGGAGGTCGCTAAGGCATAAATAGTGTGATGAAAGTAAATGTATATTGTTAATAAAAAAAATCTTGTGATCTCGCAGGAGACTCATAGGACCATGAAAAGTATGACAAAGTAGTTGAGTTCTCAATACACACTTCCAGTAGAAGGGTATCCTGTTCCCCTAGTTATTAAGAGGAGTGTGTAAGGCATAAGTACTATGATTAATAAAATGTAAGTAGTTTTTAAAAAAATGCTGCAATCTTGTAGGATCGTGAAAAGTAGAGATGAGTAGACAATCTCTAATAAAATCTGGAATGCACACTTGTCACTACCAAAATCATTCTTACTGGGGATGGTAGCTGTTTATCCAAGCTTAGTATTCACACCCATCACCTTTGTAAGGGGTGTGAGCAACACCATTCTATATACACTTGATGCCCTTGGGATAGCTGTCACTGACGAAGACGGTCCCTACCTATAGTTTCCCAAGCAAATTTGTCATTTTAGAGAGATGACTCAGAGAACAATCTAGCCTCTCTCGCCACACTGTACTATGCACATCAGTCATCCTAGAGACAGGTCTTAATGGAGAGGCAAGTACCACTCTATAGCTTACTGTGCACACTCATTATCCAAGAGAGAGGTCTCAACAGAGAGGCTAGTACCTGCCCAAACACTACTATACACACCTGTCATCCAAGAGAGGGGTCTCACTGGAGAAGCCAGTCCCTTGCCACACCCTACTATGCACAACTGTCAGCCGGGACAGAGGTCTCAGTGGAGATGCCCATCCCTCTCCACACCCTACAATGCACACGTCTTATGAGACAAAGGTCTCTGTGAAGAGGCCTGTCTTTCCCCACACCATACTGCAGGCACCCATCATCCAAGAGAACCGTCTCAGCAGAGTGTCCATTCCTTCTCCACACCCTACTATGCACACAAGTCCTTTTAAGAGAGAGTTGTCATGTAAAAGACCACTCCCTCTGAACACCCTACTATACACACCTGTAACCTTGAGGAGTAATCACAGTGGAATGCCAAGTCTCTTCACACACCCTACTACGCACACATGTCATCCAAGATAGAGGTCTAAGTGGATAGGCAATCCCCCCACCCCAAACCATGATGTGCACTTCTGTTATCCAAGAAAGAGGTCTCAGCGTAGAGGCCAGCTTCTTTCCCACCCCACTCCATACACCTATGATCCAAGAGGGGGGTCTCAGTGGAGAGGCTACTCCCTCCACACACCGTACTGTACACACCTGTCATTCATAGTACCAAGCATGATTATCACCCTGTGGAGGAGTGTTAGTGGAGAGGTTAGTTCCTCCATACAACCTACTAAGCACATCCATCAGACCAGATAGAGGTGTCAGCAGAGAGGTTAGTCTTGCTCTACACCCTACTATACTCACTCATCATCCAATGAGGGGTCTCATTAGAGAGACTCAGGGGCATATTTATACTCCGTTTGCGCCAAATGTGCGTCAAAAAATTTGACGCACATTCAGCGCAAACGTTGCCCCATATATATACCCTGACGCCCGAGCCGGCGCAAAAGGGAAATGGCGCTATGTGCGCCAGTTTCTGGAAGCGGCACCCCGCCCTGCGTTAATGACATGCAGGGTAGGCGTTCCCGTCCAAAAACCGACGCACACAGCGGTGCGTCGTATTTATGCTTCCGGGCAAAAATCACTCCCGGGCGGTAGGCGGAGCAAAAAAATGGCGCAAAGCACGAATAGCGTGAAATTTTAACGCCTGGGTCAGGGCAGGCGTTAAAATGGGGCAAACACACCTGTATTTAATCAGAACACACAGAACAAACAACAGAGCAGCAGAGCAGCAACAGGGAGATATGGAGGTGCTTTTTCTTCAACGTGCACGTAGACGCAGAGCCCTGCAGCAGCAACAGCAGCTACAACAACAGCAGGGACCCCAAAGACAGCGCAGAAGGCAGGAGAGGATATTCCGCTGCATGGCCTCAGGGAACGGGACATCATCCAGAGGTACCGGTTGAACTGGCAGGCCATTCAGCAGCTGCTAAGAAATATTGAACCGCAGTTGGCCCCCAATTTAGTGACTCCCCGCACTATCCCAACAGAAACAAAGCTGCTTGCCGTACTTCACCTGCTGGCAAGTGGCTCGTTTCAGACAACTGGTGCCCTGGTTGGTGGAATATCCCCTCCGCATTCCTGCCTAAAGTACTTGATGCCATCATTCGCCTGACACCCCTCCACATCTGCTTCCCTAACACACTGCAGAAGCAGCAGGAAACTAAGCAGGGGTTCTACGCCATCAGTGGCTTCCCGCACGTCCTTGGTGCAATCGACTGCACACACGTACGCCTTGTGCCACCTGCTGCGAGTAAACACCTCTACCGCAACAGGAAGCACACCCATTCAATCAACGTGCAGGCCATAGTCGATCACCAAGGACTGATCAGCAACATTGTGGCTAAATATCCTGGGAGTGTACATGACGCATTCATCATCCGTCACTCTACCATCAACCAACACTTCCAGGATGGACGGTATGGCAATGGACTACTTGTTGGTAAAGACAAAAACCAAACTGATATACACACTGCACAGAAACCCTCTAGGACAAACAACACATACACCACAATAGCAACACCTAGCCAGGAACACACTGAGGTACTCACATCACTAGCCATGTTTCAGAAGTCACCATTGAACCTGTCACACATTGGAATTAACTTTACACCTAAATGTGAAGACATTAATGACTGTGGTTGTCTAAATGTCACCTTGCAAATTTGAAGTCTCACAATAACCTGTACACTAATACATTGCATAAGTTTAAAGGTATGGGATGGCCTGGGTACTTTCATATGAACGTTTCAACTACACTTTCATGTTTCAACTCTGCATGGAACTATCATCTCACCCCCAGTGAGGACACACGGACACCTGTATCACAAGTCACTATGCTAGGGAGGGCACACTGTACTTGAAAAACTAATACATCCTGCTGACAAACGGTTAGCCAACAAACACTTGTTCAGCCAAGGAAAAAGAACTCAATGCTAAAGTTTAAAAAAAAAAAACATAGGTTGTCACATTAGTACACAAAAGAGTCACAGACAACACTAGACAACTACTGCCATCAAAGATCTGTACAACAGTGCCATCTAATTGATCCCATTCTGTGTTTCTCTTTCAGCTGATCAGGGGTATGGCATCCAGCCTTGGATAATGACACCATTTGGGAACCCAAATACTGCTGCAGAGCGGGCATACAATGACGCCCACAAGAGGACACGCAGCATTGTGGAGCGGACCTTTGGGATCCTAAAGTCAAGGTTCCGCTGCCTTGACACAACTGGCGGTAGCCTACTCTATTCCCCAGAGATGGTCTGCAAGATCATACTCAGTTGTGCCATATTGCACAATATATGTGTAAAAAGGAACATTCCCCTCCTTGAACCGGACCCAGACATGCCTGAGGATGACGAAGAGGAGGATGCTGGCCTGCAACAGGAGGGGGAGCAACATAACACGGCAGCAGGAGTGCGTAGGCGCCAACAGCTTGTCAATAATTTTTTTACTTAAAGTATCATAATAACTTGTATTGCACAATTGTAAATAAACACAGATGACAAACACCACATCATGCTTTGGCCTATGCATTTCTGACCAACTTTAGTTTTAAATTGCTGAAGAACAATGTCGTCTCATTGAGCAAGAATGCTATAACAATCCTCACACCAAAATTAAACATCACAAATGTATGCACAGAGGGTAGGATGTGACATGATACATTACCATACACAGAAGCCAACTAGAGTACAAATGTGGCAATTACACATGCCTGATCCAGACACCTGAGACAGTCTCTCACCCAGCCCAAACATGTAGATCATTTGAAAGTCTCATCACACGTGTTCAGAGACAGGGTGGGACCATCCATGTGTACGTGACCATGTCATCAATGGCTTCTCTCAAGTGTGTGATATAAGCAATACCCTATTGGAACAACATTAGCTGCCACTAACTCAGGAGGAGACCTTGAAGTTACAGTGACAACATACACCCAGACAGGTGATAGTGGATCCACATTCCCACACACATGTACACATATGTCATACAAGCAACCTAATATTTGAAAGCAGACCATCACAGTTGTGTCCCAGTTTGAACCTAGCAGGAAGAATGTAACATGCTACTAAACCAGGTAATGCAGAAAGGGACACAGAAAACAACTAAATAATTTCCATCAGCACATGAGGAACGCTGAGAGGTTTGCAAACATAGTAATTGGAAAATGGAATGCAAGATAGCTCCAAATCATCTATACTGCAAACGTCAAATGGGCTAATGAGATGAATGAATGGTTAACAGTCATTCATACCATATGGCCTTACATTAGCCTGCTGCTGCAGGTTTGCCATAATATAATAAATAAAAGCCATGGCTACAGTAGCTAATCTGGATGGGCAAATCCTAGGGTGCTGGGGGCCTAAGTCCACCTATACTGCCCCCCAAATATACAAGGATCTTGTACTTGTGAACTACACACATGCATAAGGCACATGTGTGGGCTACATGTCAAATGGCAAACACAAATCAGAAACACAAATTCATAATGGGACATGGTTAGCCCCATTAAAAATGTACATGACTATTGCACTCCCTGTTTGGACTATAGATAAAAGCATCACCATCCTAATTGTGGACACTTTTTGGAGAAGGAATACATAATGGTATCCCATCCATCATTTCAAAATAGCCATCAGCAAATACCCCAAATATGTGGTCAAATATGGTTAATACATTATTTAACGTTTCATAAATATTACAGTGTGAATGCCTTCTATACATACAACAACGGACATGTGTCATATCTAAACACAAATGTGTATCACATAGCACCGTTTGCCCATGACAATTCACCTTCCCCAAGTTAAAAACATGAAGACATTAAAAAAAAAAAAATTGCTCAAAATTCTACGCATACAGGATGGGCGTCATAATTTCTTCACGTACATGAGTGCACAGAATGCAGAGTCAAATATAAATTTATCCATAAATATCTCATATTTAGCCATCAAATTATAAATTACATCATATAATTTTTTGACTCAGCATCATGTGCACTACTGTACGTGAAATAAATATGACGCCCATGATGTATGCGTGGTAAATTTGACGCAACATGGACAATATGTTGGACATCTCATGTACATTATTAAGTATTAATATTAATATCATATTTTTTGACTCAGCATCATGTGCACTACTGTACGTGAAATAAATATGACGCACATGATGTATGCGTGGTAAATTTGACGCAACATGGACAATATGTTGGACATCTCATGTACATTATTAAGTATTAATATTAATATCATATTTTTTGACTCAGCATCATGTGCACTACTGTACGTGAAATAAATATGACGCCCATGATGTATGCGTGGTAAATTTGACGCAACATGGACAATATGTTGGACATCTCATGTACATTATTAAATATTAATATTCATATCATATTTTTTGACTCTGCATCATGTGCAATGTTATGCGTCAAAAAAAATGACGCACAATTGTGTATGCGTGAAAATATGACGCATAACGGGGATATAAAAAAACGGCGGCCATTTTCTGCAGGAAGTGATGTAATAGGATATCCTGTTTACAAAATCTGTACTGGGAGTTAACTTTCACTTTCACTTTGCAGTCTCAGATTTATCTAGACTGTGTGGTTGTGTGAAAGGTGTTGTCCTGTCTTTAACTGCTTTTGTGTCCTATGTACCTTGTCTTTTGTCTTTTTGTGAATCTATTATTGTTGCATAACATTGTCTCAGTCTGTTTAGTCTAGTTTTGTCTATTTCTGTTTTTGTTTGAATTGTCTGTGGGAGTCTGTTGTGGGTATCATAGTTTTGGGGGTTATTTGGGCTATTTTTCTACTTTTCCTTTTTCCTTCACACCTCTACCTTTCCCCATTCCCCACTTTTACTTTATTTTTTCATTAGTTCATTTTTCTAAATATCAATATGTCAGGAAGGCCTCGCCTGTCCAGGATGGGTGAGGATGAATTGGGGGGATTCATATGGCTAGTTTGCCATTTCCTCCCACTGATGCTGGAGGCTGGGGGCCGTGTGATACAGGGGTATCACACGGAGGCAAGGAAAATCTGGTGGGAGAAGGTGCGCCATCACCTGGTCCGGGTGTATGGGAGCATGCGCAATGTCCATCAGTTGAAGCACCGCTGGGCAGATTTGATCACCGGGAACAGGACCTGCTGGACCACCTGGGAATCAGGATTGGTGGACATGTTGGTGAGTACAAATAAATTACATGGGAATTAAAGAAATCTGTGTGGGGACATGTGATGATTGTTACCCAATCTGCTAGATAAGTAGCTGACTGTGTGTAATGCTAGGGAAACCTAGGCCCATGTTTATACATTTATATCCCCATTTTTGCACCACATTTTCACGCAAAAACAGCAGCAACTTACAACATATATCAGTATTTTGCTAGTTTGCCCCGTCTCTGCGTGACAAAATGATGCAAAAGCTGCACTACCAAGGTATACATATGTGCCCTAATGTGTATTTGTTGCACAATGTGTATGAAGACCAATGCTATCAGTCACATGTCTCATTTTTTAAACACATACCAGATGCCTGTAGCTGTATGTAATGTAGTGTTGCATTTGTGGCAGACAAACAACACGTTAACGGCTCTATTTGTACTCTACAGGTCATATTGGGCAGTGAGTAAGTCATGTAGAAACAACATACCTACATATGTCGACGCCATACCTAGACAGAAAATTTGAAACCCATGATGATGCGATACATGTGTGTTGCCTTCACATCACATGAAGTTACATATGTTGTCCACACATATGTCACATGTGTGTCTGTTTGCTGTGTGTTGAACATGTCCACCTAGCCTGTTTGATTGTGAGTGGTCATGCAGTCCTCATGGGACCAGATTTTGGATTTCTCTCTGGGATGCACATGCTGAGATGTATGGATAACATTATTGTTGGGGCATACTAATGGAGGGGTAACTTGGCCGACACCTGACTGTCCTGGCCACTGCATGTGTGTAGTAGGGTGTGTAACTGTAGCAGGAGACTCATCCAATGTTAATGTTGGATACAAAGGCATCCATGCAGTATGAGCATGTGGGAAACTGTATCATTACCATGTCATATTCACACAGTGTCATACTAACTGGAATAATTTGTCAGTTCACCCAGTCTGAGTATATTCTTCATTTCATGCTTTACAGGTGGACCAGCCCCGTACACCGTGGGAGAGGTGGCACATTTTGACGACCCCGATACCTACAGTGAGTGTGGCATTAGTGCTATTTTCATTGTTTGGTAATGATGCATGATGGACTACTGTGTGTTTAACCTCTTTGGTGCGGGCGTCGCCCACTGGCCGACACCCACACATCCTCCCTGGTGCGGGTCACGACCAGTGGCCAACACCAGGAAGGGCATTAATAAATCCTCGGGTGCGTCGCAACCGAGGATTTGTTTTTTTTTTAAACTTCCCTCGGGAGACACGGAAGCTTCCGTGTCTCCCCCCGCCCGCCACCTGCCCCTTTGTGAGCTCAGTGCGCCGCGAGGCACGCTGACGTTTCAAAGGTGTTTTCCCCATCAAAGCAGGAAGCAGCCTTGCGGCCGCTTCCTGCTTTGATGGGGAAAACGGCCTTTTACACATTCGGGAAGGCCTCGTAAGAAAGGGGAGAGTCTCCCCTTTCTTACGAGGCCTTCCTGAAAGTGTTTCCTGGCCCCTGATCGCAGCACAGCTGCGATCGGGGGGCCAGGAAACACTTTGAAAAGGCCTCGTAAGAAAGGGGAGACTCTCCCCTTTCTTACGAGGCCTTCTGAAACTGTTTCTGGCCCCCGATTGCAGCTGTGCTGCGATCGGGGGGCCCAGGAAACCTGAAGGTCTCTAGTTTTAAAAAATGCACAGGTTTGGTAGGTTTCCCTATGTGGCGGCTGAGCTAGAGGCCAAAATCTACAGGTAGGCACTTTGAAAAAAACAGCTGTGTTTTCTATAAAAAAAATAGGATGTGTCCATGTTGTGTTTTGGGGCATTTCCTGTCCCGGGCACTAGGCCTACCCACACAAGTGAGGTATCATTTTTATCGGGAGACTTGGGGGAACATAGAATAGCAAAACAAGTGTTATTGCCCCTTATCTTTCTCTACATTTTTTCCTTCCAAATATAAGAGAGTGTGTAAAAAATACGACTATTTGAGAAATGCCCTGCAAATCACATGCTAGTATGGGCACCTCGGAATTCAGCGATGTGCAAATAACCAATGCTCCTCAAAACCTTATCTTGATCCCATTTTGGAAATGCAAAGGTTTTCTTGATACCTCTTTTTCACTCTTCATATTTCAGCAAATGAATTGCTGTATACCCAGTATAGAATGAAAACCAACTGCAGGGTGCAGCTCATTTATTGCTTCTGGGTACCTAGGGTTCTTGATGAACCTACAAGCCCTTTATATCCCCGCAACCAGCAGAGTCCAGCAGGCAAAACAGTATATTGCTTTCAGAAATCTGACAGCGCAGGAAAAAGTTACAGAGTAAAACATTAAGAGAAATGGCTGTTGTTTTCAGCACAATTTCGAATATTTTTTTATTTCAGCTGTTATTTTCTGTAGGAAAACCTTGTAGGATCTACACAAAGGACCCCTTGCTGAATTCAGAATTTTGTCTAGTTTTCAGAAATGTTTAGCATTCCGGGATCCAGCATTGGTTTCACACCCATTCCTGTCACTAACTGGAAGGAGGCTGAAAGCACCAAGTCGCAATTTACCATCTTCCTACATCTGGCCCCTAGTGTAGACATTTGGTTATGGCCCATGGGTTCATTCTTAGCACACAACTAATTACAAATGGCATTGAGTGAGGAGTGTGATAGTTATCACATAGAGTGACATATGTAGTGAAGTCAGTATGCCGAAGAGGTGCAGCCATAATGTCAGATGGCTTAGGTATGATTTGTATGAGTAGTTTAGGGTGATGTCATCCATCATGTCAAAACATGGATATGCTAGGTGTGATATGCCCTTATGTATGCATGCTTCACATGTACTTCCTCTGAGCCTTTCCGTGAACGATGTTGTGACAATTGCTGCAACCAAAACATTTCTAGTAATGTACAAATAACCCATTGTGCTATTCCACACAATGCAATTCCAAAGCTAAAGATTTGCCTTTTCTCTTCACAGCTGCAAACATGAGTGCCGCAGATCGCCACCATTTCGAGCACCGTGCCATGAGATACCGGCACATCCTGCAGGTGCAGTGTGGGTACCGGAGGATGGCCCGCAAGTACCATTCTGATCGGGCCTCCGGGGCGTGGTGGGCCACACCACAGGCTCCCCCTACAATGCCACCAACAACCACCAAAACAACATCCACCAGGTCTCCCCAAGTGGCCCCAGCAACGTCTGCATCTATGGACCCTGGCTCTTCCTCCAGACCTGGACCCAGCCGTGTGTTGGTGGCAGGACAGTCCCGTGCCCAACCAACTCCTGCCACCACCTCAACCTCCGCCGGCACACAAACCAGCACAGACCCTCCTGTGGACCCAGCTGCCTTCCTGGGATTGACCCGAAAGATGGACAAGTTGGTGAAGAAGGTGGACGAACTGAGGGAGGACATGAACTACGTTAAAAAGAGAGTGCGCTCCATCAGGCGCACACTACGGAGGGCAAACCTGTAGCACTTTTGCCCTCTATAACTTTTACCCCTCCCCTCTCTCCTCTTTCCTCTTTTCTACTGTTAGTTGGGTTTTGGGGATTAGTATTAGGATAAGTATAGGTAATTAGCTTAGTTAGTGTTAGGGAAGAGGGTGGGGGGTCCTTATTCTTTCTATCTTTTTTTTTTGTGTGGGTGGGTAGGTGGGTTGGCAATGTTGGGATTCCTGTTAAAAAAAAAATATATATATATATAAAAAATTTAAAAAAAAATACAAAAAAATATATGTTTGTTTAGGATAGTATAGTGTGTGTGTAGGTTAGTAAGTGTTGCCCTGCATGTGTCCTGTCTCATAATGGTGGGTGGGGGGTTGATGTTTAGATCGTTTCGTTACATGTGTAGAGTAAGTTTAGCTTAGGTTAGTTAGGGACAGTTGTGGGTTAGTAGTAGTCAGGTTAGATTAGTGTAGGTTTACCTTTCCCTTAGTTGCCTCTCGTATTACTCTATTTAAATAAATATATAGTTAACCCCTTACATGATGCATTAGGTGCTACTTTATCATGCCCTTGACATCAGTGTAGCAGAATGTTTTAGTATGACATTTGTGTCCTATGCTCCCCATCCCCAGGAAATTGATGTTTAACATGCCAGCTACCCGTGTGCTAACTTGTTAAGTATCCACCATTTGGGAGACCCACCATTGGTAGTGTGCCTTGGTCACCAAGGTTTTGTGTTGGTATGTATCCTACTTCACAAAGAGTGCTTCCAGACTTGTGATTGCGGGTAAATTGATAGGTCGGACAGCAGTGTGAAGTTCAGGGAGATCTTTGTAGATGAGGAGTTGTTCACACTCTTGTCTTGTTGCTTTCATTGCTGACCTACATCATGTGTGTACTGATTCTGCATGACTTTCCTTCATGGAAGTATACTCCGTAAGGGTGACTGATGCAGTGTAATTTGTTAATGATTCCTTACATTTTGCAGCATTATTTCTTCTTTAAGTATTGCATGGTGCCTACATTTCTCAGCCACCATTGGTTGTCTAGGATAGCTATAGATGGTGCGTCATTCTGTCCAACACAGCATGATTGTGTGTGGTTACTCCCTTCATCAGTTATTTTCCTCAGTATGGTAAGGCTAGGGTGCAATCATGCCCACTGCACAGATGTTTCAGTATACATGAAATCAGGACAGTAGTATCGATAATCTACATGGTTGCCACACAGCCACTTTGGAGTTAGGTACTGCACAGTTGAAGTGTGAAATGACACAGAGACACAATAGGTGTGCAAGTGCTATTTATTTATAGGTGCTGTAGTGCAAATTGTCCATTCACCATGTTTGCTGAGTCCGTTCTGGTGCATTCTTACATGCTGATCCTACAGAAGGGGTGTGGATGATGCTCCTGACATGCTGGGGTGATGTCACAGACAGTGCAGAGGGACAGGAATTGGCAAATAGTAGGAGAGAGACATTCACTGGCAATGGGGACAAGTCATACAGTGGATTGGCAAACAGTCATTGAGTGTAGTAGTAGTGAGACTGGCATTTTACAAAACGTAGGACCTTGGTCAAAGTAGGCCATGGCGCAGGGACTAGTACTTCCGGGTACTCTTACGTGTGAATATTATCTGTTCCATGTCTTCCTCTTCTGATGTGTGTGTTGCCTGGTGTGTCCTTGTTGTTGTTGGTTGTGAAGGGGCAACACACACCTCAGTGTTAGAAGACATGGAGGCAGACATCCCGGGGGCAGCTCCCTGTGGAGTTATGAAGGGCAGTACTGCAGCAAGGAGGGCCTGCTGGTTTTTCAGAATGGCAGCCACATCACGATGGTAGGCAGCCAGGTCGGCCCTGAGGGGTTCTATGTTGCATTTGTGCACACGTTGACTAGATTGCAGTTGGAGTTGCTGTGTCAACTGGATGACAGCTGTGCGGATTGCCTTCTGTGTTTTGACAAGTTCCTGCAAGAGGGATGTTCGGACTTGCATAGCAGCTGCCTGATCATCAGAAGACATCATGCACGAACGCACCCCCTCAAGGCTGGCTGCCATAGTTTGCATCCCCACCCGCACCTCCTTGGCCAGCTCCCGCTGTACCCCAACGACGGTTCGTTCGAAGCTGGTGCCAGTGTCGTCAGAGTCCTCAGCTGTGTTGGAGCTGGCAGGTCTTACAATTGGGGTGGCGGGTGGTTCTCCTGTGGTGGCTGCTTCTTCTGTGCTCCTCCTTGTGACTGAAGGTGGGGTTTGGAGGCTTTCAAGGACCATTTGGATGGTCTCCTGTGGGATGTTTATGGGCTCGTCATCCATGTCATCAGGGAACTCAGGGACAGGCATATCGGCAGGAGATCCATGTTCCTCTGCAATGAAACAGGGTACAATTAGTGTGTCTGTGTTTTGACAAGTTTGCACTAAGATACAAGCCTTTGGATGCCTTAAGTTTGGGCTCTGTGTTTGTCTTGGTATCTGATGTCCGTCATAGGGCATTGTTGTAGGCCTATGGCCCACCTGTGTGTCACATGTATGATGTGGAGCTATCCGACTTGTCTGCCTGATCGCCTCTAGGTGTTGCATTGTAATTATTTCAGAATAGGCATGTTTTTGTCCTACTCCTCCCTCCGTGTTCAACTTTTCTTATGGAGGGACATTTTGTTGGGTGGGCTCTCATTATCCTACATGTGATTACTGGCTTTCTAGGCAGCAGGATAGCTAATGGTGTGGGGGACTAAGTCTGACACACTTGTAAATAACTCTGTCACCCTGATTCATTCTTTTTGCTCTGGCTAACTATCAGTGCCTCTGGTCTCCCACAGCAAAGGAATGTTTAGACATCCGAGCTCGTGACATCTTTGGAACTTATCAGGGAAGTCGTGGTCACTCAGATCCTACACAATTCTCTCTTTTCCAGGATGTTCTCATACACAAATGACAAAGACAGTATTTGTTTAATATGATGTTTCATTATACAACTGACTTGTAGATATTTAGGTGTGAGCCACAATAACTCAAACAATACAAACTGTTAGACTTGAAATAGTCAGCAGGAGAGTAATACATTAGTACACAGCTATCATGGTGCCTAACAGTTTCTACTCTCCCTCTGCTTGTTCTATTTTTAGCACAGCATGTTAAGCTTGGAGCTTGCCTGTCTGAATCACTGGTGAGACATCATCCCTCATATCAGAGGAATGACCTGTGATCTGGTTGTGCATCAGCAGCAAGGCAGGCAGCATCTAATTTTGGTTCTCAGTTTGGAATCTCCCTCTTGCGTGTCTTGGGACAAGGAAGTGATGTTAAAGTCATATGTCATCGTGATGACAAAGTGTCCCTACGCAGGAATGCCAAGTCTTAACCCCTACCACATCTATCGTCAAAGTCCCAGACTGTATACTTGACTGGGGCACAGAGTGAATATGTTGAGGCAAACTCCAGTGCAGAAGTAGGCATAACAGTGTGATTAGACAAATTAACAACACCGTAGGACTGGCTACTTGCTAAATTAACTGATAGGAAGGCCAATAAGTTTTTAGTGCAAAGTGCTCTGAGGCTCTTAGATGTGAGCAAATGAGTAAAAGTACATTCAGGGTAAGGTGCACAAAGGCCTACAGCCTGAAGCTAATGCGCAAAGTATACGTTACATTTACAACACTACACTTTGACTGACTGTGGGTGTTGTGAATGCCCTGCCAGCACACTTGCCTCTCAGGACCTGCCCCATACACTTTTTATACACATTGGCCAAAATGTACATGTGATGTGGCATATCCTATGCATGTCAATGTTAGGATGTGGTATGGATGTAAACATTGTTGATGTTTGAAGATGATGTCGGGTCATGTGTGTTTAATTGGATTGGCCTGTTTATCGTATGAGGGTTCTATTTGTTTGACTTTGCAGGTGTGTTTCAGTGACCAGTTGCCTGTGTCCCCTCCTCAATGTTGTTGTCTGTGCAGTATGACATTAGTGATGTAGCCTTGTTAGCCAGGCACGTGAGGGACCCTGACGTATGCAGCATGTGTGTGTCCTTAGTGCTGTGTGGCTCCTATTGCTGTTTACTTTGGATTATGTATGTGTCAGGTATGGACATTCAGCATTTGAGTGTACTGGTGCCTTTGTCTTATTTCTATGAATAGTTGCGGATGTCATCCTCACCCCCTAATTTAGGTATGTATTTTCCATGGGGAGGTTCCTGCCATTTGGTACTATCGCTGCACAGAAATGAGAGGTGTTATTGTCAACTGTTGTGGCAGTTACATTGCAGTTGTTGTTTTGGCTACTGGATTACTGATAGGGACCTAGTTGATGTGGGATAGATTTTGCAAGACAAGTGCCTGGATGTGAGTTTGACGTAGTGGCCTTCCCACCTGTCGCTGCTTTCCCTTGGCTCTATTGTTGTACTTACAGGATGTCCCCATGGGACTGTTGTTGGTGCTATATCTTGTCGTGCCCCAGCTTCAGTCAGTGCTGGCCATGCCCCCCTGCCGTGCCCCTTTACCCATGCCACTTCATATATGTGCAGACTTACATGCATTGTGTAGTAGGTATTTCCCCCCCTGTTACAGTCAACATTATTGCATTATGATTCCCCATGCGACTTACCCTGCATGTGCATTGTCTCGTGGTAGTCTGCGCTGTCCTGTCCTTGAATCCCTGTGACGATCTCCTCCGGGATGACGGCTGTGACCATCTCCTCCATGTGGTCCAGGGCCTCCTGTTGTGCTGGACTCCCCCCTCCAGTCTGCATTGCTGCCTTCCTGTTCCTGGCCATTTTCTCTTTTGTCCTACGTTTGCAGTCATGCCAGCGTTTCTTACACTCAGTGACTGTGCGGCGTTCTTCAGCCACACTGTTGATCTTGTCCACTATTTGTTTCCAAATGGCCTCTCTCCTACTGAGTGGCAATTTTGAGGCTATGAACAGTTGGTGCTGGTGTTCCGTCACCTCTTTCACCAGGATTTCCTGCTCCTCTTCACTGAAGCGACACTTTCTTTTTTTTCTAAACATGTCCTGGTTCCTGCTTGGATCCTCCTGGCTGGTTCCTGGTCTGCTGTCATCCTCCTGGGGTCTGTAGTGGCATCTGGGATCGATTTTGGCTCTCCTCTGCTGAAGGGCAATTTTCGCGCTAATATCTGACGCAATAGCGTGAAAAAAAAACAGCGCTTTCCGGATTGCGCTGTCGTAAATCGACCCACAGTGATGTGCGTCGCCTTTACGTTGGTTTCCTTTACGACGGAACGCCGCTGTGTGCGTCACGGAATAATGACTCCCACCTGTTGGTTGCGCCGGTGTACGTCAAAGTATAAATTTGACGCCCAAACGGCCGCTTCAAAATGGCGTTAGCAGGCGCAAATTTTTTTGACGCTAAACTGCGTTAGCGCAGTTTAGCATCAGAAAGTATAAATACGGGCCTCAGTTTCTCCACACACCCTAGCACGCACATCTGAGATATGAGACATGGGTCACTGGAGAGCCCAGATCTCTCCCTCACTGTAGTACGGACACCCATCATTGAAAAAGAGAGGTGTTAGTGAAGAAGCCAGACCTCCCCACACCCTACTATGCACACCCATCATCTGAGGCATAGCTGTCAGGGAAGAAGCCAGTTTGTCCTCACACCCTAGTATTCACACCCATCATCCAAGAGTGGGGTCTTATTAGAGGACAGAGCAGTCCCTCCTCACACCCTACTATGCGCACCCATAATCTGAGAGAGAGATCTCAGCGGAGAGGCTTTTCTCTCTCTACATCACACTATGCACAGCAACATCCCAGAGAACGGTCTTAGTAAAGTATCTCTGTACAGCCTACTATGCACACCCATCATCCAAGGGTGAGGTCTCAGCGGAGAGGATAGTTCCTCCCTAAACACTACTATACATACCTGTTATCTATGAGCGGGGTCTCAGAGGAGAAGCCAGTCCCTCCCCACACCCTACTATGCGAACTCGTCATCCAAGAGAGGTCTTAGTGGAGAAGCTTGTCCTTCCCCACACCTTACTATGCATGTTTATCACCCTGTGGAGGGTTGTTAGTGGAGGAGGTTAGTCCTTCCCTACACCCTACTATGTACACCTGAAGCCTTGTGGAAAGCCGTGAGCAGAAAGGCCAGTCCCTCCAAGCACCCTCCTATGCACATCTGTCACTACAGAGAAATGTCTCAGTGGAGAGGCTAGTGTCTCTCTACACCCTACTATGCACACTTATCATCCAAGAGAGGGATCTCATTAGAGAGGTTCATTTTCTCCACACACCCTATTACACACATATGAAATAGGAGACCGGGGTCACTGGAGAGCCCAGATCCTTCCCTCACTGTAGTACAGATACCCATCATCCAATAGAGAGGTGTTAGTGAAGAAGCCAGACCTTCCCACACTCTACTATGCATACCTATCATCTGAGACATAGCTGTCAGGGAAGAATCCAGTTTCTCCTCACACCCTAGTATGCACACCTGTCACCCAAAAGTGGGGTCTCATTAGAAGACAGAGCAGTCCCTCATCACACCCTGCTATGCACACCCATAATCTGAGAGAGAGATCTCAGCAGAGAGGCTAGTCTCTTTCCACACCTTAGCATGCACACTGTCATCCCAGAGAAAAGTCTTAGCAGAGAGCCCAGTACCTCTCTACAGCCTACTATGTACACACGTCAATCAAGAGTGAGGTCTCAGTGAAGAGGCTAGTTCTTCCCTAGACACTACTACACACACCTGTAATCCAACACAGGGTTTTCAGCAGAGAAGCCAGTCCCTCTCCACACCTTACTATGCACACCCGTCATCCAAGAGAGAGGTCTTAGTGGAGAGGCTAGTCGTTTTCCACACCCTACTATGCATGCTTACCACCCTGTGGAGGGTTGTTGTTGGAGGAGGTTACTCCCTCCCTAAACCCTGCTACATACACGTCTCCCTGTGAAAAGCTGTGAGCAAAGCGGACAGGCCCTCCACGCACCCTCCTATGGACATCTGTCACTACAAAGAAATGTCTCAGCAGAGAGGCTAGTGTCTTTCTAAACACTACTATGGGCACCTGTCATCCAAAAGGGAGGTCTAAACAGAAGGGCCAGTCCCTCCTCAAACTCTACTATGCACTTCTGTCATCCTAAAGATAGGTTTCAGCATAGAGGCCAGTCTCTCCCCACACGCTACTACACACACCCATCATCCAAGAAAGGAGTCCATCCCCTTAAAGAGGCACAGTCTCTACACACACACACTCTACTATGCCAGTCCATGATATGAGCAAAGGTCTTACTGGAGAGGCCAGACTCTTCTCACACTGTAATATGGACTACTGTTATTCAAGAGAGAGTTTTTAGTATAGAAGCCAGCCCTCCCCACACCCTACTATGCACATGTGTCATCTGAGAAATAGCTGTCAGTGTAGAGGCCAGTCTTTCCTCACATCCTACTATGCACAGCCATCATCCAAGAGAGGGGTCTTATTAGAGGAGAGGGCAGTCATTTCACACACCCTACTATGCACACACACCATCCAAGAGTGAGGTCTCGCGGAGAGGCCAATCCCTACCCACAATCTACTATATACACCCATCATCTGAGAGAGGCGTCTGAGCGGAGAGGCCAGTCCTTTCCCATATTGTGCTACACACATTTACTGTCTAAGAGAGGGATTGCAGTGGAGAGGTGAGACCCTACCGACACCCCATTACACACATCTGTTATCTAAGAGTGTAGTGGGCAGCAGAGAGGCCAGTTCCTCCCCACACCATACAACACACTCCCATCTTCGAAAAGATATATCTCAGTGGAGAGACAAATCTCTCTCCACACCCTACTATGCACCCCTGTCAGATAAGAGAGAGAGCTCAGTGAAGGGGCAGGTCTCTCCCCAGACCATAATATGCACTGTGGCCTGAGAGAGAAGTTAAGAGGCTAGGCTCTCCTCTCACACCGTACTATGCTAAGCCCTAATACGTATATCTTTCATCCAAGGGAGAGGTCTAATGTAAATGGCAACTCTCTTTATCCTAGTAGTCTGAGTGATGAATCCAGTCTCTTCAGTTTCGAGCATTGTTTTTACGTTAGGCTTATTAGCCTTGCCAGAGTCAGATGAATATATGGATAGAGGCAGGTGTTTGGGGGCTCTCACTGTTGTGAGAGTCCAGTGGGTGTCAATATTCCAACAAAAAGGGAGTTATTATATGAAAGAATTATTGGTTAAAGAGTGATAGTTTTGCAAAGGACTATGGCAGTCAATGAGTTTGCAATTATGTTGTGACCTTCGAGAGTCTCTCTAGAGTAGTTTGCAACCTTCAGAAAGTGAAGCTTGCTGCATAAGGCTCATACTATCCTGCAAGAGTCTTGAGAGACCCGCATGGAAAATTACTGAGTCAGCCTGCCATGAGGTGTTTTGCGATCCCTCAAGCATCTTGCGAGATCGTTTAGGGAGAAGTAGAGAAAAAGAACCAGGTTATATTAAGGTCCACCAATACCAATATAGCCCCATATTTATACTTTTTTAGCGCCGCCTTTGCGCCGCTTTTTTACGCAAAAGCGGTGCAAACTTACAAAATACAATTGTATTTTGTACGTTTGCACCGCATTTGCCTCAGAAAATGACACAAATGCAGCACTAAAAAAGTATAAATATGGGCCATAGAGTTTGATAATGTTATTTTTTAAATATGTTTCAAATTGTGTACTTTTTAAGTGTTTGGTGATTATCTCCCAAACCTAATTGGCAAATAGTAAGACAATTAGTAATGAACATTTTGTTAAAAATGAAGAGGGTCTTCTTTTTCCTGAAATATTGAACACAGGCCCTTTATTTTGTTGAACAGCATCAGTAGATACCCTACTGTTTAGAAACTTGTTCTACCTCATGTTTACTGAGTGAAAAGCTGTTTGTAGAGTTGTAGGTTCCACAGTATAGCTTTTTAGAAGTAGACATTAGATTGTAGAAAGATATCATCAGGGATTCTATGTTGTGTAAAAAAAGAAGTGTTCACCCTGTATACAGTTGTAAGTAAAGGAGGCAGTGTTTTTCAAATTATAAAACAAAGAATCTGCAGCGTGTTAATACAAGGCCTAGTGTTTTCCTAAACCCTATCATTCACATCCTTTGCCCTTATTAGAGTTTTCAGAGGAGAGATTGCTGTTTTTAAAGTGAAACACCCTGCTCACTGTTAGATAAGGTGTGTCAAGAGGAATGTGTTACTCTGTAAACCTTTATGGAACTAGCTCTTACCTTTTACGGAGGTGTCAATACGTACAGTGTATATTATGCAGAGTAGGTGCATCCACCTGCTTTGTCACTTTGAGCTGTGTACAGTATGTTTTGGATGATTTTGGTGAGTTTCTTGGGTCAGCTAATTTAAACATTGCAGGTATTAATTATAAAACCCCTGGTTAATTGTTTTGTACTGATCTTGCAAATGTGTGCAGGTATCTCAACACCAGATTTTAAGCCATGCTTCACTTTATCTGTGCAAAAAATGAAAGATGCACTTGGTGAAGCTGTGAAATTTTTCAGGAGAAAAGAATAAGACATTAGTGGTACACCAGGTATAAATATGTTATTGTGGGTGAAACATGTACAACAGTTTAAATAGTATAGAGATGAATTACTGTTATCATTTTTGGAGCAATATGTAACTTTTAATTTTGGGGGGGGTTTGTAGGAGAAAAAGGGAAACCAGATGGTTGAAAAGAAAACTACCATGTGACAACATATTTGGAGGAGAATAGCAAAACCTTTTCACATTTGAAGAAGCAAGAAACAATAGCTTATTCAGCTTATCCTGGAGGGTGTAGTTGTTTAAAAAAACAAATAAGTTGCTTACAGAAGGAGAAAAATACAGGCTTCTTTAAAAACATTGGATTAGCAGCAGCCTGACTGGATAGTACTTGAGAAGGTAGTGTATGCACAGGTGGAAAAGATGTATCTGAAATGTGGACTATTTTAGAAAAGGAAGTCATCTGAGTACTGGCAAATCTCTGTTGATGCATAAACCTTAAATGTATCTACATACCAGTAGTGGTCATGCTGTACTGTTTTTATTGTTACAAATTTGACAGATGTGTTTTTGTTCATAGTCTAAAACTGCTTGTGTCTGCTTATCAGACTTAGAAGATATTTGTAATGATTAAAGTTCTTTATATTGATTGTTTTAGAGTTGTTAACAAAGCCTGTGGATACAGTTGTAGATTTCCGGCGAAGATGGTGGAGAAAGCCAACAGGTGCTTGCACATCTGCAAAAGTATAACAGCCGTAGGATCAGAGAATAGTCATATAAGTGAACCATGTAGTAGTGGGTGCCAGGCTAGCCAAAACACCTGCCACCACGGGTGTTGGAGGGCCACTCACTAAGAAGTGGGTGGCTGCCTATATAATACAAAAAGAGTGGCCAGGGCACACCGGTGTTGTAAATCCAGAAAATGTTCAAGAATTGATAGATGTCCGGTCCGATAGAAATTTATTATAGATGCAAGTAGGTAGTAGAAGTCTCAATCACAGAAATTGCGTAGTACAAAGTGTCAAAGTATCCAGAACAGCCAGACGGTAACAAATGAGCAGAGTTACAGTAAAGTAATCAAATGTAACAATAAGTCCATGCAGCAGAAAACAGCCCAAAGTGTCAAAGTATCCAGAACAGCCAGATGGTAACAAATGAGCAGAGTTACAGTAAAGTAATCAAATGTAACAATAAGTCCATGCAGCAGAAAACAGCCAACACGTGTTTCGTCTTCAAGACTTTGTCAAGGCCTAAGATGTATAAAACGTATATGTGAGTACGGTTGGAGCAAACAAGAACTGTAAATGCACATACTGATTATTCCCGATGCGACCGGCACGTTTATTCTGTCCACGAACCTTGAGGCTTATCATGGCCGATGCTCATCTTGTCAATACTATTTGACCTCACCTGGAGATACATGGCAGACCTCAGTTCTTGTTTGCTCCAACCGTACTCACATATACGTTGCGTACTTTCAGCACGTCTCTGGTGGCTGCAGACAAATGGGTGCTTAACTAATTTATATGAATAATGAAAAGTAGCGGAGCCAAAATACACCCCTGATGTACCCCTAAAGACCTCAGTAGTTTCCCCGGCACAACCATATTGCACCCTGACCCGAGGTTTTCATGCAGGATGTACAAAAAAAAAATCACAAAGGGAACCTCCACTCCCAGATCAAGTAAAGCCAATCATAATGTTGCCCTGTTTACCCTGTTGAATGCAGTGGATAGGTCCATACACATACTCGTATGCACATATTTGTGCAGGCATTCCATATATACATACATCAGTGGTATCTTACAGACAAGTACATAGAACTGTACAAAAAGAACTGTGTGTTCTCCAAGTGGATGGCACAGGGTTAGTGATTGATGTAAGATTGTGAACAATAGTGCACAGTGATACATAAAGCAACAGAATGTTGACTTACGCAGGATATGTTTTTATAATAGTGAACCTGGGCTTAAAATGACCATATAGGTTCCATCCTTAGCAAACATTCATATAAAGTCAATGAATGTATTATTGGCACTCTGTTCCAAATACTCCCATAGATAATATGTTGCAGATACTAATTTGGTGTAGGCTTCAACTGAAATAACATGAGCGTTCAATCATATTGCACACATCAGTATGAATTTTGGAATTCCCAATAAAACAAGGAAAAATCTGTTGGGACCACTTCCATTTTCTTCCAGGTCTGGGAAGGGCTGAGTTAATCTTCACATGGAACACATTAATTACCTCGTCTGCTGTTTATGCTCCATATTAGTAGTTGAACAACATTGTGCTTGTTTTACATTTTTAGCCATATGTCGGTTCAATTTCTATTACCTGCTGATATAAAGCCAAGGTTCAACTGTCCATTCACTTGTTTAGGGAGTCTCTTGTCCCAGGGATTACTCTAAATTTGGGTATACTATTATATTCAGATCTAAATTGAATTTGATGCAATGACTATGCAAGCAATCTTGGACAAATTCAAGATGACCTGAAGACCCCACAGGGATTATTGAATAATGCAGTGTTTTTTTCAAAATTAAGTAAAGGATATATTATCAAATTTGATACTAGTGGGTAAGATGGATCTTATTTGCACACTTTGTCAAATTTCACCATTAATAACCTAAAAAATAGGGAACCAAAGAGTCCACTTGTCTTACTCACTGGGAGACCTTGATTCATTTTCTGGATACTGCCACGATCAAAGGACCATTCAGCAACCATTTAGCAGCCATACTGACATTCTTACTGGTCTACAAGGATGTCCCTCCCTCTTTGAGGCTGTCTTTTTTTTTGGAATATAGCACATTAAAGACATATTCTTATGAAATTTCATAAAATGGCTCATGACTGAATCTGACATAGACGTGCTTCTCTCTGTGTGAAGGTCCTAATAGTAAGCAACAGATGGAGGGTGTATTTCCTCTTTTAATCATTCTTTCATGTTTGTTTTGCCAACAATATTCAATCAGGAGATTACTTCTTAGGAGTTATAGCCTTTATGATATGGGTTCGTATGGCGTACCTCTGTCCCAACCGTCAGTTTTTTTGTAGTGCCCTTGCCCTTTTTAATGACTCCAGCGTCGTTGGTGTAGTCACCCACAGACTGTGAGGCATAGACAACAGGCATCGCAGTCCTTGCCCATTTGCCTACATCTACCATGTTATAGGCTACAGAGGTATGTGGCTAGGTACTAACCATAAAGAACCATGAATGTGTTTGGTTCATCAAGACGTACATTGTTCCTAATGTGTCACAGGCGGCAGGTTATGCCTGCATTCATGTCAAGGTGTACCTGCCCCAAATGGTATCTCCTAACCATGCTATTACTCATACTAACACAAACATTCAGTACCCAGGGCTGGAAAGGAGCATGCATAAAAGTGCATCTAGAAATTATCTGTAATTAGCTGGCACAATAGATGTCCCTTTCCCGAAAAATACACCACTGAATGTCAATGTCAAATTAGTAACTGTATTACCTTGCTGAAGGAACCATAGGCACAACCATCCTTGACAAGAACAGCATACAGTAGCACCCCAAGGCATTCAGGGGCATATTTATACTTCGTTTGCGCCGAATTTGCGTCGTTTTTTTTGACGCAAATTCGGCGCAAAATTAACGCCATATTTATACTTTGGCATTAGACGCGTCTAGCGCCAAAGTATGAGCAATGAGCGTCATTTTTTTGCGTGAACGCCTTCCTTGCGTTAATGAGATGCAAGGTAGGTGTTCGCGTCTAAAAAAATTACTGCGACGCAAATGCGTCGTATTTATACTCCCGGGCAAAAATCACGCCCGGGAGTGGGCGGGTCAAAAAAAACCCGCATTTGCGCCACTTTTTAACGCCTGGGTCAGGGCAGGCGTTAAGGGGCCTGTGGGCTCAAAATGAGCCCACAGCTGCCCTCCCATGCCCCCAGGGACCCCCCCTGCCACCCGTGCCCACCCCAGGAGGAACCCCAAGGATGGAGGGACCCATCCCAGGGACATTCAGGTAAGTTCAGGTAAGTATTTTTTTTAAAAATGTTGTGGCATAGGGGGGCCTTATTTGTGCCCCCCTACATGCCACTATGCCCAATGACCATGCCCAGGGGACATAAGTCCCCTGGGCATGGCCATTGGGCAAGGGGGCATGACTCCTGTCTTTACTAAGACAGGAGTCATGTAAATGGCGTCTAGGTGTCGTAAAAAATGGTGCAAATCGGGTTGAGGCGATTTTTTTGCTTCAACCTGACTTGCCCCATTTTAAGACGCCCTAACGCCATTTTCCCCAACGCCGGCGCTGCCTGGTCTACGTGTTTTTTTTCCACGCACACCAGGCAGCGCCGGTCTGCTAGCGCCGGCTAACGCCATTCCATAAATACGGCGCCCGCATGGCGCTTCAGAATGGCGTTAGCCGGCGCTAAATTTTTTGACGCTAAACTGCGTTAGCGCAGTTTAGCATAAAAAAGTATAAATATGGGCCTCAGTATCAGTGTATACAAATGAGGAGGTGTCTGAACCATCAAGTGACCATCACACAGGCATGGGCCCATCTGTGAAACGCCTGTGCAGTCTCCTACCTCCTAGGTCATTCTACAACTAGCCAGATGCCAAGGCTAGAGTGACCTAGCATGGTAGCAGATGCTACTGGACAATTCACACAAACATATTCACTGTGTATCAGCTGCAGAAAGTGAGGTCATACATTTCATATGGTGAAACGCCATTGAGTAGATGGCGTATTAACTCCAATAACCAAAATGCTCATTCCATGTGTGTTCTCTACGACAAGCAGCACAGCCATAGTTTGATAAGCCAACATTTGAAGGCAAGAGGCATCCTGCTGGCATAACAAAATATCTACTCTGCAGGCTACAACCCCATGTAGGTACTTATGATGAAGCAGGTGCAATTCACATTGAAACTGCATGAGAAGGTAGTGGTCAGCAACACAAAGGCAGTTGACATGCAGGATGCCATTGCTGGCCTACATACATGAGTAATGTTCACACTTGAGTACGAGATACAACAACTCTCAACCAAGCGTTCAACAATCAACATGATGATGACTAGCAGCTCCTGAGACCTGGGGCAGTGCAACCAACACACGCCTCAACACTAGTACACACCTAAACCCAGGGTCCAGGGGTGTGTTCATTAAACAACCGTGAAAGTTATTAGTATCAGGCCTCTAACTGACGATGCACCCTTCAGTTTATTAACATATTTAAGTCATGCACACACCTTTAATTTCATATACAGTCAATTATTATCTTGGCTTCCTTGCCTGGGGTGTGGGTCCCACTTAATACCTTTTCTAAAACAAGGCCCACCATATAAGGTGTTTTGGGGGCAAGTGAAACATCAGAACACAATCCTCGTTTACACATTGGATTTTAAGGCACGCGTTTTTGGAGGATATCAAGGAATTCTTCATAATATATGAGGATACAGGTGTTTCTTGGAAATGAACGCACTATTTTAACTTGGGCAGAGGCATGGCCTCCACTCCAATCTCTGGTGAACACAGCTTGCTGGAAGAAGGGACATCATCAGGCAAAGGGGCAGAAACTTAGGCAAATGGTCTGCTTTAGAAAGTGCTGAGGGTTTCCCTTAAGGACCTGTGATGCATGCCTGTCCGAAGTGTGGGAGACAAGAGGACTAGCACCAGCTATGAGCTTATAGACTACATTACAAACATCCCCTGCACGTCATTCCCTAACTAACAGTGTTAGAAGTGGGCAGTGAGCACCCCTGCCCAATCCTAACTTGGCGTGTGCCTGGCAGCCACGAACATGGGATTCCACCACAAGTGTTGGGGCTTCTCTGTCTTCTACTGTGCCATTAAAACATCAAAGTCTAGTTATCAGACACTGACCAAAACCCAGCTTGAAAAATAACTGCATGAAAATCCTGCAGTGGTGAACACAAATTTACCGTAGTATTTACACAATCCTAAATTAAAAGGAATAAAGGGGGACAGGCGCCATTTTCCGACAGCTCTGGTGATGACTGTTTCCTCCCGTTTAAGAAGAAGGAACATATGTTATTTGAGTCTGATTTGAGTCAGGTAAACTTGACCCCAGAACAATTTCTGTCCTACAATTAGCACCGCTGTGATCCTGTTTGTTCCATTCTGCTGATTCATACTTGTCACTAGTCTAGTCTATTTTTATTTAAAGAGCTATATTCAAAGAATGTGGAAATGGAAAAAAGGTGACCCTGTTACATCAAAGTTTATGGTAAACGTTTACAAGGCATATGGATATTTTATCTGACTCTGCTCAGTAAATTCGAAGTGACAAGAAATACCTCAAGCACACGCCTTCAAAACAGAGGTATTTTAAACCATTATGGAAAAATCATCATCAAAACTTTCCTGGCTCATATGTTCAATGGGCCATATCAGGATAGGCCGAGTGCCTGTTTTGCTTTGTGTGCGAGGCATAAATCCAGGATTTGTAAAGTGTGACAACTCACCCACGAGGGTCTCAAGGCACTGGAGTGTGGGCAGAGGAGATTGAGGCCCGTACTTATACTTTTTTTGCGCCGCATTTGTGTCATTTTTTGACGCAAAAACGGCGCAAACTTGCAAAATACCATTGGGCCATATTTATACTTTTTGACGCAAAACTGCGCTATCGCAGTTTTGCGCCAAAAAAATTTGCGCCGTCTAACGCCATTTGGATGCGCCATTCGGGCGTCAAATTTATACTTTGACGTACGGCGGCGCAACCAACAGGTGGGAGTCATTATTTCGTGACGCACACAGCGTCGGTCTGTCGTAAGGGAAACCCACGTAAAAGTGACGCAAATCACTGTGGGTCGATTTACGACAGCGCAATCGTGAAAATGCCGGTTTTTTTCACGCTATTGCGTGACATTTTTGTGCGAAAACTGCACTTACAGGAGAGGAGACCCAAAATGGATCCTAGATGCCCCAACAGGCCCCAGGAGGATGAGAGCAGACCAGGAACCAGCCAGGAGGAAGCATACAGGAACCAGGACATGTTAAAGAAAAAAAGAAAGTGTCGCTTCAGTGCAGAGGAGCAGGAAATCCTGGTGAAAGAGGTGACGGAACACCAGCACCAACTTTTCATATCCTCAAAATTGCCACTCAGTAGGAGAGAGGCCATCTGGAAACAAATTGTGGACAAGATAAACAGTGTGGCTGAAGAACGCCGGACAGTCACCGAGTGTAAGAAACGCTGGCATGACTGTAAACGTAGGACCAAAGAGAAAATGGCCAGGAACAGGAAGGCAGCAATGCAGACTGGAGGGGGGAGTCCAGCACAACAGGAGGCCCTGGACCACATGGAGGAGATGGTCGCAGCCGTCATCCCGGAGGAGATCGTCACAGGGATACAAGGACTGGACAGCGCAGACTACCACGACACTACGCACATGCAGGGTAAGTCGCATGGGGAATTACAATGCAATAATGGGGACTGTAAGCAGGGGGGGGATACCTACTACACAATGCATGTAACTTAGCACATATATGAAGTGGCATGGGGAAAGGGGCACGGCAGGGGGGAATGGCCAGTACTGACCATAGCCGGGGCACGACAAAATACTGCCACCACTACAGTCCCACGGGGACATCCTGTAATTACAACAAGAGAGCCAAGGGAAACCAGTGACAGGTGGGAAGGACACTACCCTGAATCCACATCCAGGCACTTGTTTTGCACAAACTATTCCCCATCAACTAGGTCCCTACCTGTAATGCAGTAGCAAATACAACAACTGCAACTTAACTGCCACCACAGTTGACAATAACACCTCTCATCTCTGGGCAGCTATAGTACCAAATGGCAGGAACCCCACCCTGGAACATACATACCTAAATTAGGGGGTGAGGATGACATCTGCAACTACTCCTAGAAATAAGACAAAGGTACCAGTACACTTAAATGCCGAATGTCCATAACTGACACATACATAAGCCTAAGTAAACAGCAATAGGAGCCACACAGCACTAACGACACACACATGCTGCATACGTCAGGGTCCCTCACGTGCCTGCCTAACAATGCTACATCACAAATGTCATACTGCTCAGACAACAACATTGACGAGGGGACACAGGCAACTGGTCAATGAAACACATCTGCACAGTCTAACCAAAAAATAGGACATTCATACGATAAACAGGCCAATCCAGTAAGACACACATGAGAACCCATCAGATACAAACATCAACAATGTTTACATCCATACCACATCCTAACATTGACATACATAGGTCATGCCACCTAACATGTACAGATCATGCAATGTGAATAAAAAGTGTATGGTGCAGGGCCTGTGAGGCAAGTGTGCTGGCAGGGCAGTCACAACACCCACAGTCAGTCAAAGTGTAGCGTGGCAAGTGAAACGTATACTTTGCGCAATAGCCTCAGGCTGGAGGCCTTTGTGCATCTTACCCTGAATGTACTTATACTCATTTGCTCACATCTAAGTGCCTCAGAGCACTTTGCACTAAATGAATCTCATTGCCCTTCCTATCAGTTAATGTAGCAAATAGTCAGTCCTAAGGTGTTGGCAATTAGTCAAATCACCCTGTTTTGCCTACTTCTGCACTGGAGTTTGCCAGAACATATTCACTCTGTGCCCCAGTCAAGGATACCGTCTGGTTCGTTGATGATAGATGTGGTAGGGGTTAAGGTTTGCCATTCCTGCGTAGGGAAACTTTGTCATCACAATGACATATGTCTTTTAAATTCACTTCCTCGTCCCAAGACACGCATGGGGGAGTTTACAAACAGAAAATCACATCTAGATGCTGCCTGCCTTGCTGCTGATGCACAACCAGATCCCAGCCCATTCCTCTGATATGAGGGATGATGTCTCCCCTGTGATTCAGACAGCCAAGCTCCAAACTTAAAATGCTGTGCTATATATAGAACAAGCAGAGGGAGAGTAGAAACTGTTAGGCACCATGATAGCTGTGTACCAATGTATTACTCTCCTGCGGACTATTTCAGTTCTAACTGTGTGTATTGTTTTGGTTATTGGGGCTCACACCTAAATTCCTACAAGTCAGTTGTACAATGAAACTTCATATCAAACAAATACTGTCTGTGTCATTTGTGTATGGGAACATACCGGAAAAGATAGAAATGTGTAGGACCTGAGTGACCACCACTTCCCTGAGAAGTCCCAAAGATGTCATGGGCTTGGACTTCTAAACATTCCTCTGTTGTGGGAGACCAGAGGCACTGCTAGTCTGTCTGAGCTAAATAGAATATCTGGGTGACAGAGTTATTTACAAGTGGGTCAAACTTAGTCCCCCACACCATTAGCTATCCTGCTGCCTAGAAAGCCAAGAATCACATGTAGGATAATGAGAGCCCACCCAAACAAATGTCCCTCCATAACAATAGTGAAACACCGAGGGAGGAGTAGGACAAAAAAATGCTTATTCCGAAATAATTACAAATCAACACCTAGAGATGACCTGGCAGGCATGTCTGATAGCTCCATATCATACATGTGACACACAGGTGGGCCATAGGCCTACAACAATGCCCTATGACGGACAGCAGATACCAAGACAAAATCAGAGTACAAAGTTAAGGCATCCAAAGGCTTGTATCTTAGTGCAAAATGATCTCAACACAGACACACTAATTGTACCCTGTTTCTTTGCAGAGGAACACGGATCTCCTGCCGATATGCCTGTCCATGAGTACCCTGATGACATGGATGACGAGACCATCAACCTCACACAAGAGACCATTGACATGGTCCTCGAAAGCCTCCAAACCCCCCCTTCAGTAACAAGGAGGAGCCAAGAAGAAGCAGCCACCACAGTAGAACCACCCGCCACCCCAATTGTAAGACCTGCCAGCTCCAACACAGCTGAGGACTCTGACGACACTGGCACCAGCTTTGAAAGAACAGTCGTTGGGGTCCAGCGGGAGCTGGCCAAGGAGGTGCGGGTGGGGATGCAAACTATGGCAGCCAGCCTTGAGGGGGTGCGTTTGTGCATGCTGTCAACTGCTGATCAGGCAGCTGCAATGCAAGCCAGAACATCGCTGTTGGAGGAACTTTTAGTAACACAGAAGGCAATCTGCACAGCTGTCATCCAGTTGACCAAACAACTCCAACAGCAAGCCAGTCAGCGTGTGCACGAATGCAACATCGAACCCCTCAGGGCCGACCTGGCTGCCTACCATCGGGATGTGGCTGCCATTCTGAAAAACCAGCACGCCCTCCTTGCTGCAGTACTGCCCTTCATAACTGGACAGGGATCAGCCCCTGGGATGTCTGCCTCCATGTCTTCTGACACTGAGGTGTGTGTTGCCCCTTCACAACCAACAACAACAAGGACACACCAGGCAACACACACATCAGAAGAAGAAGACATGGAACAGATAACATTCACTCGCAAGAGTACCCGGAAGCCCTAGTCCCTGCACCATGCCCTACTCTGACCAAGGTCCTACGTTTTGACACATGCCAGCCTCACTCCAACTACCCTCAATGACTGTTCGGCAATCCACTGTTTAACTTGTCCACATTGGCTGTAAATGTTTCTCTCCTACCATTTGGCAATTCCTGTTCCTCTGCACCGTCTGTGACATCACCCCAGCATGTCAGGAGCATCATCCACTCCCTGTAAATAGGATCACCATTTAAGAATGCACCAGAACGGACTCACCTAACATTGTTAATGGACTTTTTGCACTACTCCACCTAAAAATAAATATCACTTGCACACCTATTGTGTCTCTGTGTCATTTCACACTTCAACTGTGCAGTACATAACTCCAAAGTGGCTGTGTGGCAACCATGTCGATTCTCTATACTACTGTCCAGATTTCATGTATACTGAAACATCTGTGCAGTGGCCAGGATTGCATCATAGCTTTACTAGACTGAGGAAAATAACTGATGTAGGGACTAAGGGGCATATTTATACTCTGTTTGCACCGAAGTAGTGTCATTTTTTTTAACTCTAATTCGGTGCAAAACTAACTCCATATTTATACTTTGGTGCTAGACCCCTCTAGCACCAAATTTATGGAGTTAAAGTCATTTTTTGAAAGTGGAGACCTACTTTGCCTTAATGAGATGCAAGGTAGGCGTTCCCGTGCAAAAAATGACTCTATGGCCTTAACGCCATATTTAGGGGCATATTTATACTCTGCGGCATATTTATACTCTGTTTGCACCGAATTAGTGTCATTTTTTTTTACTCTAATTCAGTGCAAAACTAACTCCATATTTATACTTTGGTGCTAGATCCATCTAGCACCAAGGCCCTAATTTAAACTTTTTTTGCACCACATTAACGTCATTTTATGATGCAAAAGTGGCGCAAACGTACAAAATATTGGCCCTTATTTATACTTTTTGCTGCAAAACTGCACTAACTCAGTTTTGCACCAAAAAGTTTAGCACCGGCTTGCACCATTTCTGTGCACCAGCCGGGCACCATATTTATGGAATGGTGCAAGCCGGTGCAAAGGGTAGGCTAGAGTTTTTAAAAATGACTTTAGTCGGGTGGGGCTGGCAGTATAGAAGAAGAGGGTTTAGCACTAAAAAATGGCTTTAGGCAGGTTAGAGTAAAAAAAAATTACTCTAACCAGATTAGCGTCATTTTATGGTGCTAAACCTACCATGCCACATGACTCCTGCCTTAGTAAAGGCAGGAGTCATGCCCACCACCCCAGTGGCCAGCACAGAGGACAGGGGTCCCCTGGGCATGGCCATTGCACCCTGTGCCATGTATGGGGGCCCAATTCAGGGCCCCCTATGGCACTTTCAAAAATAAAATGCACTTACCTGTACTTACCTAGGATGGGGTCCCCCATCCTCGCAGTCCCTCTAGTGTGGGTGGGGGTGCCCCTAGGGCCTAGGGAGGGCACCTCTGGGCTTATTCCATGGTGTTCCACCATGGAAATAGGGCCACAGGTCCCCTAAGACCTGCCCTGACCCAGGTCTTAAAAAATGGGGCAAAGCAAGCTTTGCCCCATTTTTTGACCCCTCCTCCCTCCCTTGCACCATTTTTACATGGGAGTATAAATATGGTGTTAAGGCCATAGAGTCATTTTTTTGCACAGGAACGCCTACCTTGCATCTCATTAAGGCAAGGTAGGTTTCCACTTCCAAAAAATGACTTTAACTCCATAAATTTGGTGCTAGACGGGTCTAGCACCAAAGTATAAATCTGGAGTTAGTTTTGCTCTGAAGTAGAGTAAAAAAAAATGACGCTAATTCAGTGCAAACAGAGTATAAATATGCCCCTTAGCGTAAAAAAATGATGCTAATCTGGTCAGAATCATTTATTTTGACTCAAAACTGCCTAACCTCATTTTTTTTTAAGCTAGCCTACCCTTTGCACCGGCTTGCACCATTCCATAAATATGGTGCCCAGCTGGTGCTAAAAAATGGTGCAAGCCGGTGCAAAACTTTTTGGGGCAAAACTGCCTTAGTGCAGTTTTGCACCAAAAAGTATAAATAAGGCCCTAAGCACACACAATCATGCTGTGTTGGACAGAATGAGGCCCCATCCATAGCTATTCTAGACAACTAATGGTGGCTGAGAAATGTAGGCACCTTGCAATACTAAAACAAGAAATTATGCTGTAAAATGAAAGGAATGATAACCAAATTACACTGCATCAATCACCCTTACAGCGTATACTACCATGAAGGAAAGTCATGCTCAAGCAGTACACACATGATGTAGGTCAGCAATGACAGCAACAAGACAAGAGTGTGAACAAATACTCTTCTACAAAGCTCTCCCTGAACTTCACAATGCTGTCCGACCTATCTATTTACCTACAAAATCAACTCTGGAAGCACTCTTTGTGAAGTAGGATACATACCAACCCCAAATCTTGATGATCTATGCACACTACCAATGGTGGCTCTCCCACATGGTGGATACTTACCAAGTTAGCACACGGGTAGCTGGCATGTTAAACCTCAATAGCCTGGGGATAGCGAGCATAGGACACAAATGTCATACTAAAACTTTCTGCTACACTGATGTCAAGGCCATGAAAAAGTAGCACCTAACGCATCAGGTAAAGGGTTAACAAAATCTTTATTTCCAATAAGTAATAAAAGAGGCAACTAAGGGAAAGATAAACCTACACTAATCTAACCTGACTACTACTAACCCACAACTGTCCCTAACTAACCTAAGCTAAACTTACTCTACACATGTAACGAAACGATCTCAACATCAACCCCCCACCCACCATTATGAGACAAGACACATGCAGGACAACACTTACTAACCTACACACATACTACACTATCCTAAACAAACATATTTTTATAGATTATTTTTTTTTTTTTTTAAACAGGAATCCCAACATTGCCCCCCACCCACCCACC
Organism: Pleurodeles waltl; assembly: GCF_031143425.1. NCBI lineage: Eukaryota > Metazoa > Chordata > Amphibia > Caudata > Salamandridae > Pleurodeles > Pleurodeles waltl. Next base: position 951,899,310 of record NC_090436.1, on the reverse strand, counting down.
CACCCACACAAAAAGATAAGATATAAAGAAGAAGGACCCCCCACCCTCTTACCTAACACTAACTAAGCTCATTTCCTACACTTATCCTATAACTAACCCCCCAAACCCAACTAACAGTATGAAAGAGGTGAGAGGGGAGGGGTAAAAGTTCTGGAGGGCAAAATGTCTACTGATTTGGCCTCCGTAGTGTTCGCCGGATGGAGCGCACCTTCTTCTTCACCTCAGCCATGTCCTCCGTCAGGGTGTCAACTTTTCCAATCAACCTGTCCAATTTCCTTGACAATGCGTGGAAGTCCGCTGGGTTGATCGGAGGGTCAGTGCAGGTCTGGGTGCCGGTGGAGGTGGATTGTGTTGGTGGAGTGGCGTGGGCACGGGACTGCCCTGCTCCCACCACACGGCTGGGTCCAGGTCTGGATGAGGATGCCTGGTCCGTTGCTGGGTCCACTTGGCCAGACCTGGTGGATGTAGTGGCGGGGGTTGTTGGGGGCACCGTTGGGGGAGCCTGTGGTGTGGCATACCACACCCCGGAGGCCCGTTCCGAATTGTATCTGCGGGCCATCCTCCGATACCCACACTGCACCTGCAGGATGTGGCTGTACCTCATTGCCCGGCGCTCAAACTGGTTGCGAGCTGCGGCACTCAGGTTTGCAGCTGTGAAGAGAAAAGGCAAATATTGAGCATAGAATTTACAGTGGGTTGAATACCACAATGGGTAATTTGTCCATTACTAGCAATGTATTGGTTGCAGCAATTGTTACAACATAGTTCACGGGAAGGCTCAGAGGAAGTACATGTGAATCATGCATACTGAAGGGCATATCACATATAGCATATCGAAGTCTCTACATGATGGATGACATCACCCTAAACTACTCATACAATTCATACCTAAGGCATTATACATTATGGCACCAGCTCGTCCGCATACTGACTTCACTACATATGTCATTCTATGTGATAAGAATCACACTCCTCACTCAATGGCATTTCGAAATAGTTGTGTGCTAAGATTGAACCCCTGGCCATGAATCATATGTCGACACTATGGGCCAGATGTAGGAATTGATGGGAAATCAACTAGCAAATTGCAAAGCTGAACGGTGTCTCTGACACCGTCTGCGAGTCATTATGGGGTCCCTAAATCCCACCTCATGAACATCAATGATGTGGGTTCCAACTTGCACAACCTTAGCAACTATGGGCACTCACGGGGATGGAGGCCTGCTGGGAACAGCAGAACTCCATAGACGTGACTGCTTTTAAATGAAGCAAGTTATTTTTCACCAAGTGTAGGCCCTTTATCTGAAAGGAAAATGAGCTGCGATTTGTTTAAATTCACAACAATTGATTTTTCGTAATTTACACAATAATTATTGCTCCCCTAGACCACTGGCTGTTTTGTGCAGGAGTATTTTGGTCCACTCACAAAGGTGAAGGTTCACAATGAGGACCCCTTCCAGTCAGCAAGTTGGTTAGCATCCACTTCAAGTGGATGATAACAGCTACTCACTTTGCAACCACGTACTCGTTAGCAAATGGGATTGCCTACCACTGTGATTTGCAAGTAGGGCTGGTAAACTCCTTTATTTTTTTCATTTAGAAAAGCATTTTGCGAATATGTACATGACCACCAAAAACATTTCGGATTAGGAAACAGACGTTTGCAACTCACTAACATCAAATTATGCTATTTGCAATGTGTAGACATTTTGCTACATCTGGACCTAGGTACAAACTCAAGTCACAAAAGGTGTGAAGTACGTGTAACATAAGTAACATACTGGTTGCTACAGTCCTAGGTACCCTGTTTCACAGTAACATCCCAGTCTTTGTGGGTGGTGTGGGAAGAACAAACAACAATCCCATGATCAATGCACAACCAGGAGTGTACAGAAAGTTCAACAAGCATGTGCCTTCACACACAACACCTATGAAGGGCTAGCAACACGTTGGAGTCAGCCCAACCTTGTCACATCCCAGGTCCACACATGTCAAAATGATATGACTTAGCCCAACATAACATACTATTAGTGAGGCATGTTTTACAACACACACAGAGGAGGTAGAGCACCCATTCACATGATTCAACAGAACACCTAGGCCATTGCACTCAAGTCACACACACTTCGAGGTCACCTTGTGGAAGTACATGCCCCCGGAAGATCCGACCTACAGTGTACACAGTCCATCCTCAACTAGGAAGAAGCACTTGTCATCGAAGCCATGTGCCTAAGCTATCTGGGAGACTGTCAGTCTGATATGCTGACTCAGTTAATGGCAAGTTCCTGACCAAGTCTAACATTGACCAGTGTATTCAAAATGAGTCATGCCATTCCCAATTGTCGCACTAATTGAATGACCTACTGCCCCTCAATCTGAGAGATGACTAGGTATTGCTTTACAGAAACATTATTCCAATTTGATATCACACCAAAACAACAAAGCCAATGAACGGCCAGCACATCAAATCATGAATTATCCTGAACACACAGTAATCCATCATGCTTCATTTCCAAACAATGTAAATAGCACTTAGGCAACACTCACTGTAGGTATCGGGGTCGTCAAAATGGGCCACCTCACCAACGGTGTACGGGGCTGGTCCACCTGTAAAGCATGAAAGGAAGATTATACTCAGACTGGGTGAACAGACAAATAATTTCTGTTACAATGACAGTGTGTGAATATTACATGGTAATGATACACTTTCACACATGCTCATCCTGCCTGGCTGACTTTGTATTCTAGATTATCATTGGATGAGTCTCCTGCTCCAGTGACACACCCTACTACACTCATGCAGTGGCCAGGACAGTCATGTGTCGTCCAAGTTAATCCACCATTAGTAGGCCCCAACAATCATGTGATCCATACATCTCAGCATGTGCATCCCAGAGAGAAACATTCCACAACTGGTTCCATGAGGACTGCATGACCACTCACAATCAAACAGGCTATGTGGACAGGTTCAACACACAGCAACCAGACACACATGTGACATATGTGTGGACAACATGACTAACTTCATGTGACGTGAAGGCAACACACATGTGTAGCATCATCATGTGTTTGCAATTTTCGGTCTAGCTATGGCGTCTACATATGTAGGTATGTTGTTTCTACATGACGTACTCACTGGCCATTATGACCAGTAGAGTACAAATAGAGCAGTTCACGTGTTGCTTTTCAGACACAAATGCAACAGCACATTCCATGCAGCTACAGCCATCTGGTATGTGTTGCAAAAATGAGGCATCGGCCTGGTAGCATAGGTCTTCATACACATCCTGCAACAAATACACATTTGGACACATATGTATACCTTTGTAGCGCAGCATTTGCATCATTTTGTGACGCAGAGAGGGGGCTACTTAGCAAAATACAAATAGATGTTGCATTTTACTGCTGTAATTGGGTGTACATGTGTAGCAAAAATGGGGATTTATGTGTATACCCATGGGCCTAGGTTTCCCTAGCATAACACGCAGTCAGCTACTTATTTTGCAGATTGGCTACCAATCATCACATGTTCACGCACACATTCCTATTATTCCCATGTAATTGATTAGTACTCACCAACATAGCCACCAATCCGGAGTCCCAGGTGGTCCAGCAGGTCCTGTTCCCTGCTGATCAGATCTGCCCAGCGGTGCTTGAGTTGATGTATATTCCTCAGACTCCCGTAGACCCGGACCAGGTGATGGCGCACCTTCTCCCAACGGATTTTCCTCGCCTCCGTGTGATACCCCTGTATCACACGGCCCCCAGCCTCCAGCATCAGTGGGAGGAAATGGCTTACGAGCCATATGAAGCCCCCCAATTCATCCTCACCCATTCTGGACAGGCGAGGCCTACCTGACATGATGAGAGGTGTAAAAAAGTACAAAAGAAAAATGAAAGAAAAAGTGGGAAATGGGGAAAGGCAGAGGTGTGAAAGAAAAAGAAGAAGGAGAAAAATAGCCCAACTAACCCCCCAAACTATGCTACCCACAACAGACTCCCACAGACAATACAAACTATCACAGGTATAGACAAAATAACACTAAACAGACTGAGACAATGTTAGACAACAATAAAAGATTGACACAAAGACAAAATAGAAGGCACACAGGACACTAAAGCAGTAAAACACAGGACAACACCTTTCACACAACCACACAGTCTAGATAACTCTGAGACTGCAAAGTGAAAGTGAAAGTCAACTCCCAGTACAGATTTGGTAAACAGGATATCCTATTACATCACTTCCTGCATAAAATGGCCGCCGTTTTTATTTTCGCGTAATGCGTCATATTTTCACGCATACACAGATGTGCGTCATATTTTTTTGACGCATTACAGTGCACATGATGCGGAGTGTAAAAATATGATATGAATATTAATATTTCAAATTGTACATGAGATGACCAATATATTGTGCATGTAGCGTCAATTTCACCACGCATACTTCATGGGCGTCATTTTTTTTACACGTACAGTAGTGCACATGATGCGGAGTGAAAAAAAATGATATGAATATTAATATTTCAAATTGTACATGAGATGACCAATATATTGTGCATGTAGCGTCAATTTCACCATGCATACATCATGGGCGTCGTTTTTTTTACACGTACAGTGGTGCACATGATGCGGAGTGAAAAAATATGATATGAATATTAATAATTAATACTGTACATGAGATGACCAACATATTGTCCATGTAGCGTCATTTTTACCACGCATACATCATGGGCGTCATTTTTTTTACACGTACAGTAGTGCACATGATGCGGAGTGAAAAAAAATGATATGAATATTAATATTTCAAATTGTACATGAGATGACCAATATATTGTGCATGTAGCGTCAATTTCACCACGCATACATCATGGGCGTCGTTTTTTTTACACGTACAGTGGTGCACATGATGCGGAGTGAAAAAATATGATATGAATATTAATAATTAATACTGTACATGAGATGACCAACATATTGTCCATGTAGCGTCATTTTTACCACGCATACATCATGGGCGTCATTTTTTTTACACGTACAGTAGTGCACATGATGCGGAGTGAAAAAAAATGATATGAATATTTCAAATTGTACATGAGATGACCAATATATTGTGCATGTAGCGTCAATTTCACCACGCATACATCATGGGCGTCGTTTTTTTTACACGTACAGTGGTGCACATGATGCGGAGTGAAAAAATATGATATGAATATTAATAATTAATACTGTACATGAAATGACCAACATATTGTGCATGTAGCGTCAATTTCACCACGCATACATCATGGGCGTCGTTTTTTTACACGTACAGTGGTGCACATGATGTGGAGTGAAAAAATATGATATGAATATTAATAATTAATACTGTACATGAAATGACCAACATATTGTCCATGTAGCGTCATTTTTACCACGCATACATCATGGGCGTAATTTTTTTTACACGTACAGTGGTGCACATGATGCAGAGTGAAAAAATATGATATGAATATTAATAATTAATACTGTACATGAAATGACCAATATATTGTGCATGTAGCGTCAATTTCACGACGCATACATCATGGGCGTGGTTTTTTTTACACGTACAGTAGGGCACATGATGCAGAGTCAAAAATATTGTGGATGTAAATAATAATTTGAAGGTGAAATATCAAGACACTTTTGGATACATTTGTATCTGACTCTGCATTGTGTGCACTCATGTACATGAACTAATTATGACGGCCATGCTGTATGCGTAGAATATGGAGCAAATTTATCCAAATGTCTTCATGTGTTTAGCTTTGGAAAGGTGATTTGTCATGGTAAAACGGTGCGATGTGAGACACATTTGTGTTTGTATATGACAAATGTCCGTACTTTTATGTATAGACGGCCTTCACACTGTGATGTTTGGGATACGTTAACTAATGTATTGACCATATTTGACAACATATTTGGTGTAATTGCTGATGGCTATTTTGAAATGATGTTTTTGATACCATTATGTATTCCGTCTCCAAAATGTCCCCACCTTTATGATGGGGATGCTTTTATCTGTAGTCCTAACAGGGAGTGGGAGAGTCACTTTCAGTTTTTATGGGGCTGACCATGTCCCATTATGATTTTGTGTTTCATATTTGTGTAGGACTTGTGACATGGAGGCCACACATGTGCCTTATGCATGTGTTTAGTTCACAAGTACATGATTCTTGTATGTTTTGGGGGTGGTAGAGGTGGAGTTAGGCCCCCAGCACCCTAGGATTTGACCATCCAGAATAGCTACTGTATCCATGGAGTATTTTTATCATATCCTGGCAAACCTGCAGCAGCGGGCGAATGTAAGGCCATATGGTATGAATGACTGTTGACCATTCATTCATCTCATTAGCCCATTTGACGTTTGCAGTAATGATGATTTGGAGCTAAGTTGCATACCATTTTCATATGACTAAGGGGGTCATTCTGACCGCGGCGGTCGCCGCCCGCCAAGCGGTTCCCGCCGAAAGACCGCGGCGGTCATTCTGGCTTTCCCACTGGGCTGGCGGGCGACCGCCAAAAGTCCGCCCGCCAGCCCAGCGGGAAACACCCTTCCCACGAGGACGCCGGCTCAGAATGGAGCCGGCGGAGTGGGAAGGTGCGACGGGTGCAGTTGCACCCGTCGCGAATTTCAGTGTCTGCAAAGCAGACACTGAAATTCTTTGTGGGGCCCTCTTACGGGGGCCCCTGCAGTGCCCATGCCATTGGCATGGGCACTGCAGGGGCCCCCAGGGGCCCCGCGGCACCCCCTACCGCCATCCTCTCCCGCCAGGAACAGGATGGCGGTAGGGGGTGTCAGAATCCCCATGGCGGCGGAGCGCGCTCCGCCGCCATGGCGGATTCTCAAGGGCAGCGGGAAGTCGGCGGTACACCGCCGACTTCCCGTTTCTGGCCGCGGCTGAACCGCCGCGGTCAGAATGCCCATCGGTGCACCGCCAGCCTGTTGGCGGTGCTACCGCCGACCTCCGCCATGGTGGTAATTACCGCCAGGGTCAGAATGACCCCCTAAGTTTGCAAGACTCTCAGCGTTCACGATGTGATAATGCGAAGATTGTTTTGCTTGTCTGTGTCCCTTTCTGCATAAACTGGTTTAGTGTCATGTTACAATCTTCCTGCTAGGTTCAAACTGGGACACAACTGTGATGGTCTACTTTCAAATATTAGGTTGGTTGTATGACATATGTGTACATGTGTGTGGGAATGTGGATCCAGTATGACCTGTCTGTGTGTATGTTGTCACTGTAACTTCAAGGTCTCCTCCTGAGTTAGTGGCAGCTGATGTTGTTGCAATTGTGTATTGCTCACATCATACACTTGAGAGAAGCCATTGATGACATGTTCACGTACACATGGATGGTCCCACCCTGTCTCTGAACACGTGTGATGTGACTTTCAAATGATCTCCAATTTTGGGCTGGATGAGAGACTGTTTCAGTTGTTTGGATCCGGCATGTGTAATTGTCACATTTGTACTCTTGTTGGGCTCTGTGTATGGTAATGTAACATGTCACATCCTACCCTCTGTGCATACAGTTGTGATGTTTATTTTTGGTGTGATGAATTTTAATGGCATTCTTGATCAATGAGACGACATTCATCTTCAGCTATTTCAAGCTAAAGGTGGTCAGAAATGAATAGGCCAAAGCATGATGTGGTGTTTGTGATCTGTGTTTATTTACAAGTGTGGAATACAAGTGATTATAATAATTTAAGTAAAAAAATTGTTCACAAGCTGTTGGCGCCTACGCACTCCTGCTGCGGTGTTAGGTTGTTCCCCCTCCTGTTGCAGGCCAGCATCCTCCTCATCATCATCCTCAGGCATGTCAGGGTCCGGTTCAAGGAGGGGAATGTTCCTTTGTACACAAATATTGTGTAATATGGCACAAGTGAGTATGATTTTGCATACCATCTCTGGGGAGTATAGTAGGCTTCCGCCAGTGATGTCAAGGCAGCGGAACCTTGACTTTAGGATCCCAAAGGTCCTCTCCACAATGCTGCGGGTCCTCTTGTGGGCGTCATTGTATGCCCGCTCAGCAGCAGTATTTGGGTTCCCATATGGTGTCATTAGCCAAGGCTGGATGCCATACCCCTGATCAGCTGAAAGAGAAACACAGAATGGTATCAATTAGATGTAGGAGGCACTGTTGTACGTATCTTTGATGGCAGTAGTTGTGTTGTGTTGTCTGTGACTATTTTGTGTACTAATGTGACAACCTATGGTTGTTGGTGGAAACTTTGGCATTGTTTTTTTTCCTTGGCTGAGCAAGTGTTTGTTGTCTAACTGTTTGTCAGCAGGATGTATTGGTTTCTCAAGTACAGTGTGCCCTCCCTTGCATTGTGACTTGTGACACAGGTGTCCGTGTGTCCTCACTGGGGGTGTGATGATAGTTCCATGCAGAGTTGAAACATGAAAGGGTATTAGAAACGTTCATATGAACATAGCCAGGCCATCCCATCCCTTAAAAGTTATGCATTGTATTAGTGTACAGGTTATTGTGAGACTTCCAATTTGCAAGGTGAGATTTAGGCAACCACAGTCATGAATGTCTTCACACTAAGCTGTGGAGTAAATTCAAATGTGTGAGAGGTTCAATGGTGACTTGTGACACATGGCTAGTGATGTGAGTACCTCAGTGTGTTCCTGTCTAGGTGTTGCTATTGTGGTGTATGGGTTGTTTATCCTAGAGGGTTTCTGTGCAGTGAGTATATAAGTAGATTTTTGTCCTTACCAACAAGTAGTCCATTGCCATACCGTCCATCCTGGAAGTGTTGGTTGATGGTGCAGTGACGGAAGATGAATGCGTCATGTACACTCCCAGGATATTTAGCCACAATGTTGCTGATCAGTCCTTGGTGATCGACTATGGCCTGCACGTTGATGGAATGTGTGTGCTTCCTGTTGCGGTAGAGGTGTTCACTCGCAGCAGGTGGCACAAGGCGTACGTGTGTGCAGTCGATTGCACCAAGGACGTGCGGAAAGCCACTGATGGCGTAGAACCCCTGTTTTGTTTCCTGCTGCTTCTGCACTGTGTTAGGGAAGCAGATGTGGCGGGGTGTCAGTCCAATGATGGCATCCAGTACTTTAGGCAGGAATGCGGAGAAAGATGGTTGTGAGATTCCACCAACCAGGGCACCAGTTGTCTGAAACGAGCCACTTGCCAGCAGGTGAAGTACGGCAAGCAGCTTTGTTTCGGTTGGGATAGTGCGTGGAGTCACTAAAGTGGGGGCCAATTGCTGTTCAATATTTGTCAGCAGCTGCTGAATGGCCTGCCAGTTCAACCGGTACCTCTGGATGATGTCTCGTTCCCTGAGGCCATGCAGGGTTGTTCGTGGGCGGAATATCCTCTCCTGCCTTCTGCGCTGTCTTTGGGGTCCCTGCTGTTGTTGTTGTGGCTGCTGTTGTTGCTGCAGGGCTCTGCGTCTACGTGCACGTTGAAGAAAAAGCACCTCCATGTCTCCCTGTTGCTGCTCTGCTGCTCTGTTGTTTGTTCTGTGTGTTCTGATTAAGTACAGGTGTGTTTGCCCCATTTTAACGCCTGCCCTGACCCAGGCGTTAAAATTTCACGCTATTCGTGCTTTGCGCCATTTTTTTGCGCCGCCTGCCGCGCGGGAGTGATTTTTGCCCTGGAGCATAAATACCACGCACCGCTATGTGCGTCTGTTTTTAGACGGGAACGCCTTCCTTGCATCTCATTAACGCAAGGAAGGCGTTCACGCTAAAAAATGACGCTATTTGCCCATACTTTGGCACTAGACGCGTCTAACGCCAAAGTATAAATATGGCGTTAGTTATGCGCCGAATTTGCGTAAAAAAAACGACGCTAATTCGCCGCAAACGGAGTATAAATATGCCCCATTGTATTTTGTAGGTTTGCGCCGTTTTGCGCCAAAAAGCGGCGCAAATGCGGCGCTAAAAATGTATAAATACGGGCCAGTGATTTGTCCAGAATCACAAAATTTTGAGCTGCCGACGCCGAGACTCGAACCTGGTTCCCTTAGATCCAAGGTTAGTTTTGAGGTCAGCAGCTCAGGCCGTTAGACCACATCCTCTCCCAATATTAAGCTCAAACATAATCATTTGGAATTTCCCACAGTTAAAGCATGCACTTCAGACAGAAAATCTGGGGCCAACAAGCTTTTATGCCTAGTTCATGTATCTGCACAAAAGTGGCTGGTGGGCCTAAGGGAGGATGGCCCTTTCGTGGGCTTTGCATATCTAGATCATGGATGTGCAGTGCATCAGGAAAGGGACCAATGGCACAGTAATGTAGCCATATACACCGATGCAGGATAATGGTGCCGTATGGTAAAACGCAGCCATAATCTGGGTGCACTGGGTCCATAACATTCATGAGCCCTGGTTCCACTGCACCTGCTGCACTACTGATAGCTACACCACTGAATGAGGCCCACCATGAGCCCCACAGCCATATTCCTGCCCTGCTAAGCTTGTGGGCTGGTGCCACCTCCTCTGAGTGTCCAACCACAAATGGCAGAGAGGCCCAGGTTAGAGAGTGCCTCTCCCAAGTCTCATAGCTCTGGAAAAGACCATGGAGGAGAGGCAAGTAGCACAGCAGTGGTGCCTTGAGCCCCTGTGGAATGTAAAAGTGTCCCCTCAACCTTATCCACTGACTGCACAGTAAAATAAAGCAATAATATGGAACAATGGGTGTTTAATACCCCTGGTCCCAGTGCTAATGCACCTGCTGCTCTATTGATGGCTATGCCCCTGACATGTACCCATGCACAGAGCCATGGTACAGAGCTGTTGGACAGTTTCAATTGGGCTCAGGGGAGGGGCCCACACTAGGCACATCCCCTCCTGGTCCTTGCTGACATGGTGTAACACTGAGAGGATTAGGGGAGGGAGCCCACTAACCCATGGGCCTCACAGCACATAAGCAGGGCCCAGTGGAGAGAGGCCATCCCCAAGGCCTTGCAATGCTACATCACGGCTATGAGGCATAGAATAGGGCCCCCCACACCCCTATGCCGTTCAATTAAGACCCAGGGGAGATGGCCCAGAATAAGGGAGCCCTCTACCATGGGCATCGCAACAATAGTGTAGTGCTGCAAGCCTAGTGGGGTTTGTCACATCCCCGAGACCACCCTATTAAGATACAAACCTGTGAGGCACAGGGTGGAGTGGCGACATCCCCTGGCCTCACAGCTATGGTCCAGTGCTGCAAGGCCCATGCATGTGGTCCCACTGCCCTGAGCCTCAAATTCAGGTCTGGCGCGGCAACGCCTGACCTTTCCCAGACCTTCCAGTCATGATCCCCAGTCACCGCTGCAAGGGGCAAGTACAGTGGCCATTTTTCCATTCACAGGACAATTTTTTGTGGAGGCACATAACAGATTTTTGGGGTGTCATTCGAAACCCACCACTCTAAAGAAGACCATGTTAAACGTTAACTCTGTTGGAAATTGTGTTTATGAGTGTGATTATACTTCATAGTATATTTGAGTTCTAATTCCTTTACCATATCCTGGAGTAAGCCTTGACTGCTCACTAATGCACATCTTTAGTAACAAGTTTAGAAAATGTGGTAACCAAATAGAATTAAATAGTTCAAAATTTTGTAACACCAGTGGTAAATATCAGTATCTAACGTGCATACTATCCAATAAGTACCAACTGCGACAAGACATGGTCCAACCAGTATGTTTTAACCATGGACCTAGGATATTTGACATCTAGGGCCATATGTATGAACACTTTTTCCCATAGACATACAATGGGTAAAAACCTTTGATACATCTGGTTCCTAATCGCTTTAAAAAAAAAACATTTTGTTATTGTTTTATTGAGACAACGAACTGAAGCCAGTTTACATCTTGGAGTACATGTAAATATTGTCACCATGTTTAGTAAAGAGCACAAGACACTGGTATGGTTTATAAGTCATTATATTGTAACAAAAGAAGAAATAGCAAGGGTAGAACATTCCTGCCTCAGTGCACATGCATGGGGGCCAGAAAAAAAGAGTAGTGCGGTGCCAGATCCAGTAATAATGGATATCTTATGATGAACTCACGGTAATTAATCAGATATTAACAAAACCAGCATTTTTCATAATGAAGCATAGCAGCGTGCGTGGGATAACAGTGTGTTTTACATGTGAGAAAGTATGATCTAATGTTATCAGTATTCCAGAGCCCCATCAGGCTCCCTTCAAGTTGGACGCATGTCATTCTTATCTTCATTATTGGTGATATACACATCCCAGTTCCCGCCCCCACTCTTGCCAGTCCTCTGTTGCGCAACGAACATAGTATAGTTGACTCAGCTCGGGCCCATAACAGTAGAGTGGTAAGCCATCTACCCATGTCTGGGGTTGCGAGTGCCTTCCATTGCATCGCTTTTTGACACTTGAAAAGAACAAAAGCAAGGTCAATAAAACAATGCAGGTGTTTGTCACCCTTGTTTTTGGGACAAAGACCAAGAATGCAGGATTCAGATGTACGTATCAGCGCATGACCTGACAGTTCAGAAGTTGTGTTTGTGATCTCGGCCCATGCCCTGTTAAAGGGGGACAATCCCAAACCATGTGAAACAAACTAGCCTCCTCTAGTTGACATCTCGAGCATTCTGGCCAGGTCATGGGATACAACCATTTAAGGCAGTGGGGAGAGCGGTATGCCTGATGTATATAATTTAACAGCATGAAGTGGAACTGAGGGTTCCGTAAGACCTCCCTTACACTCTCTAACACCTGCACCCAGGCCTTGTCAGATAAGGGATTAGGAAGCACGTTACTCCATTTAGTCTTAGCCTTACTGACGTATGTCAGGTTAGTGGATAATAGGGGTTAATGTAATCGAGAAATAGTGTGTGTTGTCCCCCCTTGATTAAGTAGAGTCTGGAGAAGCATTGAGTGTGGCGGTTCAGTGGCCTCAAGGTCCATACTTTTCTAATAATGTGAGTGATAGCTTGATGTGTAAGGAAATGTCCTGCTGGTATATTGTATTCCTCCATGACATCAGCAAAGGGCAGTAAAACACCATCACGATAAAGGTCACCCACAGTCTCAATCCCCGCAGTCCTCTATGATGTCAGATCATGTGTCTCTGCTAGTTCCCTCATACTGGGTAAGTTACACAGTGCAGTCAGTGGCAAATAGGGCATTCCGTGCCGTTGGCCATGGACAAAGCATCTTCAACATGCTCTGACTGCCATCATCAGATTCGAACCCCTGCGGGGTGGGCAATCGGGGTCAGAGAGCCAAGATAATACACTCATTCCATCCAGTCTAGATCGAACTGCACTACGTTCAGCAGTGGGGTGTGTACCTAGCCAAAGACAGAGCCACTGCAGTTGAGCCGCAGCAAAGTAGAGTTCGAAGTCAGGAGCGCCCATTCCCCCCTTGGAGAGCGGATGCTGCGCCATCGGCAGTGCCACTCGCTAGCGTCCTGTGCCCCAGATCAATTGTGAAAGGAGACCATGTATCTCCTTGAAGAATCTTTTGGGGAGTACTATTGGTAAGGCAGCAAAACAATAAGACAAGCGGGGAAGGACTAACATCTTAGTGATCGCTACATTGGGGACAAGAGGAAAGTACACCAAAACCAAGGGAGTCTCGCAACGAGCTCACAGCTCTTCCCACATTGCCATCCTCCAACCCTTGGTCAGCATGATAAATCTGGACACCAAGATATTTAAATGTGACATAGCACCACTGAAGACATTGCAACTGGGTCACGTCTCTGTATGGCTCCAGGGTAGGGGCCCGTGGAAACAATCAGGATTTAGGTCAGTTAACCCGGAGGCCGGACACATCCTCAAAATCCTCTAGCAATCACATAAGGTCTGGCAATGAGGTTCTGGTGTTGCGAAAGATAAACAAGTGTGTCATCGGCAAAGAGTGAAATAATATGATGGATTTCAAGGTCCAATATACCCCAGGTAAGTTCCCTGTGTCTCAAGCGATAGGCCAGTTGCTCCATTGCAATTGTGAACAGTAAAGGGGACAGTGGACAACCCTGTCTCATGCCCCTGAGAATAGGGAAGCTATCTGATATGAAATGTCCTCTGCGCACTCTGGCCACCGGTTTCGTACATAGGGTACGTGCCCATCCTATGAATCCCTCCCCAAAGCCTATATGTCGTAATGTTGCCAACAAGTGGTCCGGGCACAAGGTATCAAAAGCCTTCTTGATATCAAACAAGACCGAGACTCTATCATATTTCTCTGGGGGAGTGTTCTGAATATTTCTTTAAAAAGGGCAGATATTGAGAAAAGTACCACAGCCCAGTATGAAACCAGATTGATCCTCGGGAACTAGTGAGTGAATCACTGGGAGCAACCTGTTAGCTAGTACCTTGCCAAGTACCTTACAGTCCAGATTTAAGAGGGACAATGGGCTTTAGGTGCAGACATCCAGAGGATCACAACCCGGTTTGAAGTGAGGCAATTGTCAATGCTTCCCGTTGTGAGTCCGACAGGCTGCCTCGAGTACGGTCCTCCGCAAGTACTTCTAGAAGAGGCTGTGCAACATGTGTTGAAATGTGACATAGTATTCAATGGGCAAACCTTCGTTCCCCAGGGTCTTGTTTCTGGCTATCTGGGCAATAGCCGTCTTGACCTCTTCTAGTTGGATCAGGTCATCTAAAGCTGCCTTACGGTACGAGGACATGCTGGGCAGCTGGAGTTCAGATAGGAAGCCCTGTAGAAGAGCAGGGTCAGCAGGGGCCTTAAAGTGTGCGATAATAATGAAGAAACGTGTCATTAATGCCCTCCTGTGTTACTGCCAGAGTCATCCACCCTGCGCACAGCACCAATTAATACGTGTTGCAGAACATCCCTGACCAGCCATGGCAGCAATCTGCCAGAGTGGTCGCCCTCTGCGTGTTGTCTAGTGATGCAATATTTATAATCATGTCTACTCAGCCTCCTTTTGGCGTGTTCGCAAGCTTTGAAGGTGTTCAGCCCTTGCAGTTTCAAGTGGTAGTAGTTCCACTTCTGTTCTCACTAATTCATTGTGCACTGTTTGACAGACCCCCCATGTAGCAGACATACAGTGTCCCCGCACCACAACCTTATGTGCATCCCATTCCGTTGCTCCGAGCTGGGTAGAGCCCTTAGTCAAATTAAAGAATTGAGTGCTACATTTAGAAAGATCCTCCACAAAGGGAGCGTCCAGTAGCACTTCTGTTTGTGATCACCAGGTGGGGGCACATCTGCGCAGTCTAACCCATTGCAAGCAAAACTGTAATGGACAGTGGTCCGAAAGTGTGCGAGGCAGATACTCCAATCTGGAGACCAGCGGCCCTAGTTGATCAGTGCAGAGGAGTAAGTCACATCTGGTGTGTAAGTCATGGGCCGACGAGTAGAAAGAATATTCATGCTCTGTGGGTGTCCCAATATATTATGCAGGCAGCGTTGTGATAACCAGTTACAAAAGTGTTGCGCTGTCGAATCCCAGCAGCACCCCGGAGTAGGGGAGCGGAGCGATCAAGCAAGATGTCTGGTACACAGTTAGGCCCTGATTTTAACTTTTTTTGAGCCGCATTACCTTAATTTATTGATGCAAAAGCGGCGCAAACTTACAAAATACAATTGTATTTTGTAAGATTGCGCCGCTTTTGCGCCAAAAAATGACGGTAATGCAGCGCAAAAAAAGTATAAGTTAGGGCCTTAAAGTCTCTGCCCTACAATACAGGGGCCGCAGGTTCCAGGAAGAGGGCAGGTGTGAGAGTGTCGAAGAACCGTGATTGGTCGGAGTTGGGTGCATATATACTCACTAGTGTCAATTGTGTCCCATCTAAGCACCCCTCTTGCCTCTCATATTGTCCCTCTGTGTCGGCCCTCTGGCGTTCCACTACATAAGGTACCTCTGAGGCAATCCAAATGAGCACCACTCGTGACTATGCAGAAAAGGACATGCCATAGACTTGTCCTCTCTATTTAGTGTGTACCTTCTGTAGTTCTGAAGTTGGTAGGTGTGTCTCCTGTAGGATAGCTATGTGCGTGCATCTACGCCTAAGGAAGGCATGGGCACAATAGCGCCTGGTTGGGTTCACCATGCCACGCACGTTCCATGTCACCACCTGGTATTGTGAGGTTAGATTATCGGTGTGCACACTCATGTTGGATGCATGTAAGTACCTTCCCTCCCGCTTTTCCCCGCAGTGAAGACATGTGTAACCTGCTCGTCTCAGATAGAGGCTGTGTGGTCATCACTTCAATCACCCACGCCACCACCCCCATATCCATGCACATGCAAGTTCTAGCTTTGAACAAACAAATAACAGTTCAAAGGAAAACAAACATAACAAGCCCAATGCCCCCACATCAGATGACAAAAAGCCCCCGGTCAAACGCCTTTTCGTGAAAATCAGAATAACAGCAATAAACAAGTCAGGCAAACAAGTTCAGTCTGAAAGTCTTGAGGAGTGGAAATGTCAATGGACACTGTGTCCGTGTTATGGGCCCACTCAAATGGATTCAACATCCAGCCATCAATGAGCAATGCCACTTACCTCCTATGAGGACAAGTATCAGTGACCAGCTGCTCTTACCACATCATCGCTTGTGCAGTACACAGTAGCTGTTTTACAACTCATCTGTGGATCATGGAGAAATCTTTGGTCCGAGCTGGACCCAATCAGTGGATAAAGATGAGCCACCCAAGTCAGATACTGACCCTGATGGGTGCTCAGAATGCATGAAAGCAAGGGAACCTGTACTGTGCAGTGAGGCCTCAGAGACCGCTTGGGCACGCTCTGCTGCTGCCTGATCCTTGGTCGGTTTTGCTCGGCTGGACTTGAGCCTCTATCGTTGAGATTTAGATGTTAGCCAATCATCAGGCCCCTGGTCCTCTGTTGATGCTTCCAACAGCCCTTTGGCGTGGAACCAAATTCACACGTCTTCTGGTGAGTGAAAAATGTGTGAAGTTTGGCCATCGATAACCCGGAGTTTTGCGGGAAAGAGTAATGCATATTTAAGGTTGAGTTCACATAATTGTTGCTTGACCTTAGAGTGGGATTTCCAACGATGTTGCATTTCCTTTGTGTAATCGGAATATGCGGTGATCACTCAATTGTCATAGTGCCATGTGCCTTTGGTGCGAAATTGTCAGAGTATCAGGTCAGGACCCGATAGAAGAGGAGGCAAGCTATGATTGGGTGTGGTGGGGAGCCTGGAATAGGGGGCCTGTCCGGTTTTAGATGCCCTTGCTCAACTGGGAAGTACTTCGGTACCTTATTGCTAAGTATCGTGCTCACAAGCCGGTCCTCCAGGAAAAGTTCCATATTAAGACCCTCAGAGCGTTTTGGAAAGCCTGCCAGGAGAAAGTTATTGCGCCAGGAGCAAACAGGTTCACTTCTAGGGAAACAATATCCATACGAGTTTCCAGGGATGTCTTGGTTTCTAGTATGGCTTGAAGCACTTTATCAAACTGCTTGGAATGAGTTTGGAGGGTGGCTTCCAGTTGTTGTAGGCTGTTGAGGGTCCTAGTCTCAGGTGAAGAAGCTGCCGTTGCTTCTCCAGTGCTGTGATTTGGTAAGTTTGGGCTTTCCCATCATTATAGCCAGGCTTGCTAATGCTGTAACTGGTCAGGCAATTTCGATCATAGCATGTGACTAACCGCCCCACGTGGCATCCTTTGTCAATTAGTCAAGCCAGAGTCAAATTAGTAGTTTTCCTCCTTGCACTGTATCTGTCATGAATGAGGGGCAGTTCAGTGTAAGGCGGTCAATAGCAGGGCCTGCTAAAGAGTCTCCGATGCCTGAGGGGGATTGCAGCCTAATATTTTATGAAGAGGTTATGTATCCAGTTACACAGCTCTACTGTTGGCAATACGGTGCTAACGATCCCCGTGTGATAGCAGCAGTAGTGCCATTATGTTACTTAAATGTTCCTGGTATACCAGAGTGCAGACTGCAATAGCGAAGAAGATCACCAGTGAGAGCGCAGTACATCGCAAGTGCCCGCTTGGGGATTCCTGAATGACTAAGATGGTCCCAGGAAGTGTGCCAAGGCATGTAAGGAGTATAACTTCTGCACTTGTCTCACTCCAGTATTTTATATTTCCCAATTTTGCCCCGCCGGTGGCATTCAAAAGACAACCAAGCACTGTGCACACTTATTAGTGGATATAACTTGGCCGCTTTTATTAACATAGACACATGTTCAATTGCCCATAAGTATTAAAATCAGTTGATGTGTCAAGGCCTTAATATCACTGCTAATTAAATCACAATTATGTTAATACAACAATCAAACGTTGTTGTTGGTCTCATACATCAAGTACAATGAATTTCAAATAAATTCAAAATACCAAATCAGAAAC
The DNA here is from genome assembly GCF_031143425.1 of Pleurodeles waltl. Lineage (NCBI taxonomy): Eukaryota > Metazoa > Chordata > Amphibia > Caudata > Salamandridae > Pleurodeles > Pleurodeles waltl. The sequence continues at coordinate 951,880,995 of NC_090436.1, read as the reverse complement.
TGCAGTGACTGATCGACCTTTGAGTCCTGGCCTATGTGTGTCGTGTTTCGTTGACCCATTTTGTCTGTAGGCAATGTCATATTTCTTTTCTGAGGGGGCTCAGTCCATAGTGTTTGTTTTACCATGTTTCTCCTAGGAGGTAGCTTCTAATTTTTGGATTAGGCCCAACTCGCTACCTGGCATGTGCCTGTGCCCTGCCATCCGTCCTGGCGGGTCTGGACTGCGAGTGCCGTGTTCCGCTTACTCCCCTTAGCTGGCCTCTTTTCACCCTGCTTTAAGGCATCCCCAGGTGTGTGGCCTTCCATCTGCACACTGCCTTACTAAGTGTGCCTACGGATTCTTTTGGTAAAAATGTCCTTTAATTTCTGCCACGCTGCCTGAGAGGCTTACGTCTCAAGGTTGCTCCAGGAAGCTCTCCCAATCCCTTTATTTATTTATTTATTTCATTTTTTATGTTCAGCCTGACTGTGCCATGCCTGCAGCCAGGTTTGCCCAGAAGATCTCCATTTCTGATAGGTGTACGCCTTCTGGTGCGTATAACTATGGTCTTCTGGGGTGGATCAAGCCGTGACGTATGCTCTCAAGCCCAATTGCTTTGCAGTATTTGCAGACTGCAATGTTCAGTTTCCTTCTGGAGTTGTCCACTGCCTTGCTTGACACAGCCCTTCTCCACTTGATCCTGGGGATTATTTCTGACCATATGATTATGGTGTTGCCGCACAACTTTGTTATTTCCGTCAGATCTTGTCTGATCTCACTTAGAAGGAACTTTCTCCCCACCGTGGCCAAGTCGTTACTCCCCAGGTGTATGATTAAAACATCCGGATGTCTCTGACCTGTGTCTAATAACCCTCATACTGTCTGTGGGAGCTGTGCCCACTTCATGCCAGGGAATCCCCACCATTTGATTTTCCTTGTTGTTAGGTCTCTTCTCATGTTATTGACGTTCTGATTCCACCATGTCTGTAATCTAGCAATGAAGGAGTGCCCGACCACCCATACTGTCCTGGGTGGCGCGCCTGTCAAAGGAATCAGAGACAAGTTCTAATTATAGTAAATGTGGCCGAATGTAACTTTTGTATGCTTTGGAACGCCACCTACCCACAGCTTTGATGGCGTTTTCTTCCAACCCAAACTCTGCTGCTGTTGTGGCCGCCCCTATGCGGAAAGAATGGGAACCAAAAACTGCTGGTGCCAGGCCTCCTTGCCTTAATGCCTTGCGCATGACTGCTGAAAATTGGTATTTGCTCAACCAGTCCCCATTGTTGTGCAAAAATAAGGGACCCAGCGATCCAGGGCGTGTTGTCAGATAATTTTCTAAATTGCAGACTGAGCAATACTTTGTTTGCTTTACGCAGTTGGGCTGGATCCAAGTGCCTTTGCCTCGCTGGTCTGTTTTTGACCTGCTTAATAGAAAGCGTACCCTGTCTGATTCTGCTCTGCAATCCTCAGCCTCGATGCAACTGCCGCCGCCTATTCTCTTAGCTGTGGCCACTATCTCGCTTACGCAAAAAGCCCTGAAGAAAGATGAGGTAAAAACTGCTCTGAATAAACCTAGCTCGTACATGCTGTCTGCCACTGTCTCCAGTGCGTCTATCAGCATCGTCAGCTTGTTGAAATCTATGGGGTGCCTGTAGTCCTGTCCTGGTCCCTCAAGCCATTTTCAGCCCTTCCTAGCTGTTCCAATATACTGTGAGGCTGTCGGATCCACCCCCGCCTGAATGTTTAAAGATGAGCCACCGCTGCCAGGTGGGCCAGTGCCCAAGACTTAGTTTTTCCCTGCTGGTAGGCCCATTTGATGAAGTGTTCCACTGCCGGTCTGGTCGCCACTGGATCCCTAAGCGATTTAAGTCCCCCTATTTCCATTAGTGACCTGGCATATTTGGAGTACCTCCTGGGTGACTCCGGCTTGAGCACATTGTGAACTAATATTAAAAAATCCGCTCCGCCAGCTCCCACAGACCTTTCGGGAATAGTGTCATCGCTTGTTCGCCTCCGGAGCTAGCTTCCTGAATTTGTCCATCTGTAAATGAGAGAGAGCAGCTGCTTGTGAATTTTTTTATACCCTGCACATGTCTAGCCCTGATATCCAGGTTCCCCTTGAATTGAATGCTGACCAATCGCCTCAATAGTCTCAGCGTGTCAGGGCAAGATGCCGACCATTTGTTTATGGCCAGTACCTCACCTAGGCTGTCTGACCAAATTGTTAGCTTTTTGTTCTGCAGCTTATCTTTCCAGACTGTCATGGCTACCACTATGGGAAACAGTTCTAGAAATGTAATGTTGCTGGTGATCCAGAGCTCGTGCCACCAGCTTGGCCATTTGCCTGTTCACCACTCCTTTCCCAACAGCACCCCGAAACCACAGCCGCCTGCGGCGTCTGGGAACAGCGCTAACTTGTCGGCTGTTATCCAGCCCTCTCTCCAAATGAGCAAACCGTTAAATTGATCCAGGAAGGAATCCCACATGGCCAAATCGCTCTTTACTCCTGATCCCAGACTGACATGGTGGTGTTTTTCGCGCAAACCTGCAGTCAGTCTACACAAACGCCTCGCAAAAACTCATCCCGCTGGGATAACCCTGCTCAGGAAATTAAGTTTTCCAACCATTCGATGTAACTCCTCCCCAGGTAGCTTTCTGTTTCCCTCGCATGGACTTGATTTCTTCCCTTAGCTCCGCCACCTTATGCGCCGGGATCCTTGCTGTTCCCGTGATTGAGTCTAACTCAATGTCTAAGAAAACTAGGGCTGTTGCAGGACCTACAGTTTTATCTGCTGCTAGGGGGACACCTATTTCATTAGCCAGTTTTTAAAAAGACCTCAGTAGGCTTGCGCATTCACCTGTGCTCGCTTTTCCCATGAATAAGAAATCGTCCAAGTAATGCATCTTTCCCCCGGCTGGATGCTCTTTATGCAGTGCCCATTCCAAAAACATACTAAACTGTTCGAAGTAAGCACACAAGATGGAGCAGCCCATGGGCATGGCTTTATCAACATAAACTTCCCTGTTGTGTTGAAATCCTAATAAATAAAAACTGTCTGGATGTACAGGTAATAAGTGGAAAGCTGACACATTGTCTGCCTTCACTAATAGCACCCCTCTGCCTGCTGATTTTACAATGGCGTCCTCTACGGTGGCATAACCTACAGAACAAGCTTCAGGGGGGATACAGTCATTTACCGATGCGCCATAAATGGTGTATGAGCCTGTATTGTCCTGCTTCCTTCTTGGGTACCACACCTAATGGTGAAATTATTAAGTCTTTGGGTGGTGGTGAGGGCAAAGAGCTTTCTATGCGACCCTGCATCAATTCCTTCTCAATTTTTTGTTGAACCACGTCTGGGTGTTCCGTGGCTGATTTTAGGTTTTTGCCACCTCCCCCACTATTGGACCTATTACTGGGATACGGAAACCTTCTTCAAATCCCTTAACCAATATCTCTGCTTCTTTTTTGTTGTAGTATTCATTGGCTAGCTTTCTCAGAAATTGTGTGTTAATGGGGGACCTGGCTAATTTAAATTTTTTCCAGTTCCCCGGCTGCGCCCGTATTGAAAAACTATCATTAATGTTTCTTTTTTTTTCCTTCTTGTCTGGTAATTGTTTGCTTTTCCTGCATGCTAATGCTAGGTGCTCCCCCCCACCAGGATGAACAGCTGTGCTTGAATTTGAAGCTCTGTCCCCAAGTGCACTCATCTGTTTAGGATTTCCAGCAAATTGCTTGCCCTCCCTTATCGCCTTAACCCTTGCCGCTGTGCCAGGGCTTGAATCTATGAAATGACCTAGTCTTTTTGTGCTTCCCTTTGTGGTACATGTTGCAAAAGGGGTGATCCTTCCTCCTCGACCAGGACCTGACCTCTCTGGCCACCATCATCGTGTGTATGTAGCTAGACACGTCCTCCTCATTCCATTCCATCTCCGGGTTGGCCTGCATTTTTAACCTGAAACTTTTATCGTATTCTAGCCATGCATCCCCAGGGAATTGGCGGTGCGCTTCATGTATTTTTGACTCATATAACCACAGGTCTGCTGCGCAGCGTGGGAATTTTTCTACTATTTTGCAAGCCATGATCCTGAAAGCATCCAACCAATTCTCAAAGTTCCTTTCTTTCCTGACCTTCTTTCTTTCCCGCATATCCTTGTCCTTCTTATCACACACTGTGAGATCCAAACCTTCTAACTGAATTTCAAGTAGGGAAAAAATGTCTATGAATTCCTTTAGCCATATTCTTTCTTTTACTGTTAGTGGAATTGCGTTTGCCAGACCTGCAGACCTTGTTGTCATTGCCGGGGGACCTAATGAGGGTTTGAGGTACGCCTCGGGTGATTGCCCCACAGACCTAGCGGTTTCTTGCTCTTTGCCCCTTTTACCCCAGGCTAGTGTTTGGTCCCCTGTGGCTGACTGATCACTCCTAACCACTTGTGCTCCTGTGCCTTCTCTCTTATTGAGAGTTTCCTGGCTCCCCCCTTTTCCTGCGTGTCCTAGACTATGCTCTGCGCCGCTGCTTTTTAATAACAATTGTGCAAAAGACTGAAAACTCCCTTTAATTATTGCGCTTATATGCTCACCCTCCGATGGTTTCCACAAGCCGCTGCTTTCGGGTGCTTCTACGGCTGCTGGTGCCTGGGTAGGCGGGTTTGCGGCCTTTGGTCTTTTAGCCACCTTCTTAGTTGGTTTCCCTTCCATTCTCTGTCGCTTGTTTGCTTTATGTGTGGGGTGCCCCTCGGACCCTGGGCCATTGGTGTCTTCCCTCATGGTAAGATTTGGATCCAAGACCTGTGAGACATCCCCATCAGCGACTCTCTCCTCCATCTTTGCGCGTAGCCAGTCCTTGCCTTGCTTCAGGGCCTCGGTCCTCATAGGTGCCAGCATCTTCTCCAGATCGTCTTGATGATCAGCTACTTCCACTTCTTCCATTCTGAGAAAAAGAGTATGTAGTTCTGAAATTTAATCAGTCCCATTTGTTGCTTTCTCATGCGTGTATATATCTTCCTGGAATTGCTGGGATGTAGCAAAAACCCGCCTCTTGCCTCTGTACGTACTTTGTGAAGAGCTAACCGGGAAGTGAAACGAAAAGCAAACTCGTGGAGTCGCGTTGCCTGTAAAAGGCTGTCCTCCACTCTGTGCGAGATGCTTCAATCGCCGCTCACAAATTGGAAAATAAAAGTCCGGCCCCTTGGAGTTCCATCGCCAGGCAGGCGGTCCTCCTCAGAGAATAATGTTTATATCATAGTTCAGTAAGTGTAGTCGTGTCGCCCCAGTGGGCGGTCCCAAGCTCTTGGCTGGCGATTCCTTTTCCCCTCGAGAGTGAAGATCCTTGAACGCGCGATGTAGGTGACGTGGCTGTGTGTATGCCTCTTGCTGTCCCTTCTCTGTTTGTCGTTTGCTCCCGACTGCCTTACAAATAATGCCCACAGTGCCATTTGCTAGCAGCTCAACTCTCAGTGCTGCTGGTCTTGGTCGGCAGAGCCGAAGCTGCAAACGGCACTCCTGTAAGCGTGGTCCCACGCTCGGAGTTTGTCCCGAAGCTGGTGCAGCTCGGCGAAAATTTGTCCACGCTCGCAGGAACAATTTCACCCTGGTGCGGGAGGAGTGGTGTCCCGTTGTACACCGGTGATGAAGTTGGATGCCTGGCACGCTGTCTTGGGTCATCTGTTTGTCCCTTCAAGGACAACGCGCTTCTTTAAATGTCCTCCCCAAGCCCATTGCAGGGAACTCCCAATTTCCTCATTGGGGGGTTTGAATGATTTAAACACCCCATCCCCCCATTGGTCTTCATGCTTTTCGCGCCTTCTCCCCCACTCTGTGTTTTGGGGGGGAGGGGGTCACACTTGTGCGGGTGCGACATTTCTGCACAAACCGGTTTTACTGGTCCCTTCCGGGGCCAAGGCGGTCTGTTATGACGCCAGCCCGTTAAGCCCCTTTCAGGGGCGGCCTTTGCTTATAGCAGCTCCCAGAAATTCTCAACACTCTCTATGAAAAGCCAAAACCCAAACATCATGTTTGTGTATCTCTCGCATTCCAGGCACAGAATTACAACAATTGCGGGATATTGAGCTGGCACTCTATCAGTTGCAGGAGAGAAACTATGTAGAAGGGAGACAGCAGGTCTGCATATAAATAGTCTACATTGCAGGTGATGTACCTCTGTAGCTCTGTCATGGAGCAATAATGTGTGATGCAGAGAGGGAAGGTTGCGTATGTTGACTCCTTCATCTGAGCGCAATGAGGCCCACTCTGCAGTTCAACAATTCAACGATGCCCAGCAGCTCAAATACCCGGGGCTATATAATAGATGACACAGTGCGCCTGATTACTAACTGCGTGTGCCGCGGGGGACAGCTCCGACCAGCATATTAGCGGTATGCACCAGGTAAAGGCTCTCACCACGCCCGGCCATAGCACCGCGGTTAGCAGCATGTTACATAGTCAGAACGATAAATGCTCTGCATAATACCCTCAAGCACCGCTCCTCTCAGGGATCACAGTCCCGACAGAGCAGCTCAGGGCTTCCAACCAGGCAGGTGTCACGGCCGGGGGTGCACTTGCAGTGTCTTTACCAGGATCATATCAGCAGCGTCAGAAGCAGTCAGCACAGCCAGGCAGCAACTCCAAGGCTCGGCATGGCCCAGCGCCGTAGGCCCCGTTCCGCACCCAGCGTTGTGCACGAGGGTCACTATTTGGGGTCCCTGGAGTTAGGGCACTGATGGGAGAAAAACAATGTGGGCAAGGAGGTAGATGAAGGGAATAATGCAGGATATTTACCAAGTATACCTTGGTTGTGGTGGAGTATGCCATTAGGTGGTACCTCTGAGGAGCACAATTGCAAAAGTCGTAGCTAAGGCTCTCTTAGCTATCTTTTCTAGGGCTGGATTCTCAAAGACTGTGATTTCTGAGTGGGGGGAATAATATAATTTCCTTTTATATAAGAGAGATGTGAGAGCAAACTGCTGTAACCTAATGCTTGTCAACAATGTACCATGTGTTGGTAAGGAGACAGGGGCCAAAACTGACTATCATTGCAACAAAGTGCCAGGCGTGGCAGTCCACTGTAGTCTACCTTGGGCATCAAGTTGAGACCCAAGATTCTGTCAGTGTTGGAGTGGGAGGTGCCCACTTCCTAGGCAAAATTGAAGCATTTCTAGGACTGATTGGTTATTACAAGAAGTTTGTAGCTAACTATGGGGCGATAGAGCGAACTTTGACATCGCTGACATCCCAAAAGCAGCCCAAAAAGGTGTTTTTTGCTGATGAATGTCAAAAAGCTTTGTGGGACATGAAGAGAACAGTGTGAAATGCACTTGCACTGAAAGCCCCTGACTACAGTCAACCCTTCATAGGACTAACAAATGATGCATACAAGGGATTTGGAATAGTGCTGACTGAAGTCGGTGACAAGGACAGAGTGGCCTTTACTAGTTGTAGATCATTAAGGACTGGGTGGCCATTGAAAAATACCACTTTGCTATGGTGTGGGGTTTGTGACGGCGTTATCTGTCTGGCACTAAGGGCCGTATTTATACTCTGGTTGCGCCGAATTTGCGTCGTTTTTTTCGACGCAAATTCGACGCTAAACTAACGCCAACTAACGCCATATTTATACTCTGGCGTTAGACGCTTCGGGCGCCAAAGTGCCCGGAGTGTGCGTCATTTTTTAGCGTGAACCCCTTCCTTGCGTTAATGATATGCAAGGGAGGCGTTCCCGTCTTAAAAAATGACTCCCAGGCCTTTACGTGGTATTTATACTCCCGGGCAAAAATGACGCCCGGGAGTGGGCGTGGCCAAAAACGGCGCTTTTGCGCCGCTTTTTAACGCCTGGGTCAGGGATGGCGTTAAGGGACAAGTGGGCTCAAAATGAGCCCAGAGTGCCCTCCCCTGCCCTCAGGGACCCCCCCTGCCACCCTTGCCCACCCCAGGAGGACACCCAAGGACGGAGGGACCCATCCCATGGACATTAAGGTAAGTTCAGGTAAGTATTTTTTTTTTTTTTTTTTGTGGCATAGGGGGGCCTGATTTGTGCCCCCCTACATGCCACTATGCCCAATGACCATGCCCAGGGGACAGAAGTCCCCTGGGCATGGCCATTGGGCAAGGGGGCATGACTCCTATCTTTACAATGATAGGAGTCATGTTGATGGGGGATGGGCGTCGAAAATAAATGGCGCAAGTCGGGTTACGATGATTTTTTCGACGTAACCTGACTTGCCCCATTTTAAGACGCCCATGCGCCATTTTCCCCCTACGCCGGCGCTGCCTGGTGTACGTGGTTTTTCTCGCGCACACCAGGCAGCGCCGGTCTGCTTGCGCCGGCTAACGCCATTCAATAAATACGGCGCCCGCATGGCGCTTCAGAATGGCGTTAGCCGTCGCAAAACTTTTTGGCGCTAAACTGCGTTAGCGCAGTTTAGCGTCAAAAAGTATAAATATGGGCCTAAGTTTGTGATCTGGCAGCCAGATCACAAACCACTCAAGTGGTTGAAGGCAATGAAGGGTGAAAATCCCAAGATTCAGAGATGGTCTTCCTCACTGCAAGATCTCGATTTCAAGTGAAGCATAAAGCTGGAATGAACCAGGGGAGCAAAGATGGACTTTCTCACAATTTTTGCTAATCCGACAACCAGACTTGTCCAATGGTGGAGTAGGAGCTAGGTAGACTGATCAGAGAGGGGCATCTGTTGGTACAGGAATGTGCCATGCATAGTGTATAATCGAGTTCCCTTGCCCTGTGTGCCCAACTGCGAGTATTTGGTATACTAGGTTATGATTTTTGGCCCTACCTTCACCCTAATCTATAGTGTGACCAGAGGCCTAGGCCTGGTCTTTGTTATGAGTGAGGTCCTAGACATAGAGGGCATGCACCAAAAATGCATCCATTAACTGACAGTGGATTACTTTACCTATCAAGGTTTACATGTAAAGCAGTGGTTCCAGCGTGTTGCGTTTTGTGAATCTTTAGTTTTGTACAGATCTTTTTACCTACGTCTAAGGGTTGGAGGCCTACTGTCGTACTCATGTAAAGTTCCACTTCTATGTGCTAACCCAGGACCTAGCTCTAACATCCTAAGTGTATATTATGCATGTGTATTTATGTGGTCTGCATGGTACATGCATTGTGTATATGAGGAAGCCAGATGAATGGAGGTCCATTGCTTCCATTTTGGAAGCTATGGCCTGTTCCTGTGTAAAAGACATAGTTAAGGTTGTTTTCTCAGACAGTAGACGTGTATTGATGACATTTCTGGAGAGAAAAGAAGGAGATCTAGACACTGAAAGGGGGATACAGGAGACAGCAAGGATGTCTCCTTCGCAATGGCCTAAACCAGGAGCTGAAAGATTAAACAATATTTAATTATCATTCTAACTTTCAGCTGCTGGCTCTGCCAGCAGCATGTTCAGGGAAGGGCGGGGCTGGGTCATGGGAGGAGGGATGGGGCAATGAGGACAGAGTGCACCTAAGCGCACTTGTGTGTTTGGCCGGCCACCTCAGCCTGGCCAAACACACTTGCACACTTAGGTTTCTCCAGCCCAGCTTGTTGAACAGCCGGGCTGGTGAAACTGCACAGACCCCAAGGTTGGGTCTGAGCTTCAATCCAAGCCAGTCAGAGCAATACTGATGCTGCTTTCATGCTAGGCCTACCATGAAAGCAGTCCCAGGATTGCTGGGGAGCCAGTGCTGGTGTCACAGTGAATGCTTTGCCTTCCAGCTCCTGTGGCCTCAGGCTGGTTCCTCCGATCCTGTTCCCGGACATCCTAGATTCTTGCATTTCCTGAAAAAAAGAAAGAGAGAAAGTATTTAAGTTATTAGACTGTTACGAATGGCAGAACAGCTCCCTTCAAAATGTAACAACATTTTATCTTTTTGTATTGGTAAATTAATTCAAAGGCATTTTGAACTGTAAAATCTTTGAGAGGCATTTGTGAACTGGTAAGATGACGCGCTTGACAAAAACATTCAGCGTTTTGATGAACATTTCTTGTGGTTTTAAGTGATCGTACTGTGAACTTTGCTTTTTTAAAAGGCTAATTATGTTGCCAAGGAAACATTTGAGCAATTCTGGTGCAGAACGAACATTGGGCTCTGCATGCATAGTCTGTGATAACTCAGTGCCTTTTTGGTTTATGGACACAGTGTTTTCGTGGTTACTGAAAACCAGTGGTACAAGTTGCAAGGAACACTGTTGAAGTTGACAGTTTGAGAAGGGCAATACAAAATATATATTTTAAAGCCCCAGGGTAGGAGTTAACCTTACCTATATTTGTTTATACTTCTGTAAAGACTGTTAATGTATCCTCTGCAGATAACACGCTTTCCATTTTAAATCAGCAATAACATAGATTTTGTTTATCTTTGACAGACCTTGCTATGTATATACAACGAATGTAAGGGAGCAGTGCTTACTGGTATTGCAACAGTAGAGAATAACTGATCCAGTCCTTGGCAGTGTTTTGTTACATATGTTACCATCCAGTGCCCAGGAACGCAGGCCAGCACCTAGAAGATTTTGGTATTCATCTCTCTTTCTCCCTCCCAACCCCCATTCCCTTTGAGGTATTTTGTGGGAGCAATTCCACCCCCTCTGCTATCTCTGATTAGACCTCAAAGAGAGTTGGGGACAATTGTTGCCCCATATGAACCACCTGGAGATTCAGGTGAGTGGCTTGCAACAAGAAAGCTTTTGACTTTGTGCCCCTGTGGTGAGTTTTCCAGGCAGGAGACTACCCTTGTTGTGAGGAGCATCACTCTACATAAAGGAGTCACTGATACACTTGTTGTTCCAGATCCAAGTTCTCTTTGACCAAGTAAGTGAGTACTCTGCAGAGTACTCAGAGGACTGTGGCACCACCAGAGCTAGTGTGAGCCTGAGGGGACATCTCCTTAAGTCAGGTCTGGAAGTAAGAAACTATTGCTCTAAATTCAAAGGCCTAGAAGTCAACATGCCTGCTGAGTGAGCAAAGGAGCCAGCTAACCGTGCAGGAGGTGTGACTGTCCCGGGGAAGAGAAAAGCAGTTTGATCCCCAGTGGTGTTTGGTCTGTCACAAGAGGAAGACTGAGGAGAGTGATCTGGTGGCCCAAGGAACTTGGAAGCAGATTCTCCATACAAATGGTTTCATGTGGGAACTGTGACAAGAATCTGTGCCTGAGGGGACTGTGCCTCCAAAAATGTAAATTTGGATCAGATGCAGTTTGCATCTCATCAGAGACAGTGCCCAAGGCCCATTGTGACCTCTAAGTCCTGAGGCCCAATCCCAGTGTCTCATCTGAGTCTATGAATGGCTTTGTTAATAGTTGGAAGCCTGCATCAACTACAGAGAGCCACAAGCCTGCAAAGACTGCGGCAGGTGGCCTGTGCTGCTACCAACTGCAGCCTATGCTGCTCTCTGCTTCTCTTTCTGCCCGAACACAGAAAGACTAGTAGCTAGCTCATCTCCTTCCTGAAAAGGGATCAAGCAGGATGCATGCTGCAGATCCAAAAGAGGATTGAGTGCCCAAAGAGGATTGAAAAGTCTCCACTGTTTTGAGAACTGTAACATGGGGATTGCTAAGGATAACTGCACAACCTATTCAAAGGGGTAATCTGCGCCTGAGCTTTGATACCTATCTTAAACATTTCAAACATAGAACGGGAGGCATGCCTATTTAAACCAAGGCGAGACACCTGGGAGAGGGGCACAAAGGCCCAAGGTAAAGGTGCCTAAGCACCAATAAAGTCATTGTACTGTTTGCCTCTTCTGTGAAGTATTAATTTTTGCATGTGTTTTAAAGTACTTTTCTTTTCTTTTCCAAAGCAAATCATAAGTTAGATAATCAGATATTCTGTATGACTGTTGAATTCTAAGCCTGCGACTATTTGTCATTGCTACCACAGAGGGTAAAGTGCTGAAGTGGTTGTACTTGGCTCAGCTTTGCAAAGCGATAGTAGGATTGATCCCCGGGACATCAGAGGAAAACAATCCCATCTCCCACAGCTGATGTTCAGTAGCCCCTGCTTGACCCCTGATGCCCTCAAATGGAGCCGGACAGTGTTTGCAGATAAAGAAAAACGTAACACATAGGGGGACCATAACATAGCATCCCTCCCCGACTCTTCTAAAATCTGGGCTTCTCATGCATACAAGCTCTTTAGAAAGGATTGTCACTCCTCCTGTCTTGGTATCTGCTGAGGCCCAAAACCTATGAAGCTAAAGCTTGTAGCCCTTTCAGAATTGGTCCCTTTTCAGAAGGTTGGTCAACTGGAGAAGACAACATATAAGCCTCTTTTCCATATATAGCTCTGCACCTGCTGTTTTTGCTTGGGCACTTATGACTTTTTATATAAAACGATTGAACATATGTTTCCTAGATGTACGTGCATGTTCTTTGCTGTGATAGTAAACCACCTTGCCTGCCCTCCTACTCCCAAAAGACTTGCACTACCCAATTTGTCCCCGCCACCACTTGTTGAGCCTGACCCCCAACTCAAAACCACATGTTATGACTAAATGTAAGCCTAATTTGGATAAACCAACCCTCCCATACTTCAGGAGATTAGGGTGCCTTGGAGATGAAAGATGTGGGCCGCCAGGCAGTGTACCTTTGGTACAATTTAGAAGGATGAACATCCATTTCGTTAGTGATTTTTTGCTCCTATTTCTCCCTTATGCAGCCACTAACAAACCTCCTCTTCCCAAAGAAAACCTCAGAGGAACAGTCGGCCTCCCCGCTACTCCAGAGTTGATGTCCTTTCATTAGTCCTTTGCTGACACCCCTGTCTCTCTTCAGTCTCCTGTGTTTCTTCTCTTGCCTCTCCAATCCTCCTCAGTTGCTGCACTCCTTAGCTGCTGCCATGTGGGAATCCGAGAAAGCCATGGCCTATTGCTGTGTCTGGCTATTTGCCTAACTGGGTGGATGTTCCTTCCCCTGAGGGGGGCTCTTGCTGACAGATAGGTCAACAAGCTCATATTTCTGCTCCAGCATCGCCTTCCCCTTCTGCAGTGAGCTCAATACTCTTTTTGCCCTTGTCATGGAAATTGGAGCTGAAAAGCCTGCCTCTGTTGATGTGGAGTTGCTGTTTCTGGTGGCTGACTTTTACTGGGCTAAGGTCTCTGTGCTTCTGCAGAGCGCTAGGTGAAGGGTTCTAAAAAGGCTGAATTGTGTGGCTCCCAATTAGACAGCATCGTGCAATATGATGCACATCATGACCATTTTCTCGTGTTCCTAAACGTGCACTCTAGTAAAGATGTCTGGGAGTGCCTCTCGACACCTCTGTTGCACGCTCACATGAAGTGTATGGTCAAGCTTGAGTGGCGGAGCACCTGGGGGATGATGGGCTGCATGGAACAGATCTCCCTTTAGCCCCTACTTAGGACTACTCTGATTCCAATGTTGTTCCGCTGTGAGAAATTGTATACTTTTTTTAAAATATACATTTTCCAGAATTATTCTGCACCCTGTCTTTTTCCAGGCCTGAAGTGAACCACCCTACCATGCAGGAACTCGAATTCATATGCTTCGGTGTGTGAGGGCACGAAGAGGAAACGGGGACATTTATTTGCTACTCCATTCAAACACATCCATCATGGTCTTTGTTAGTGATCATATCTGGAGGTTATTTTGGGTCAGTCTATTTTCAATAGCCAAATCAGTTCCCACAGATATCTGCCTACCGTTGCTTGATTCCTACAAACATTCACTGCCAGTGCTCATTTGTAAAAAAAAAAATAGTAATAAATTTAAGTGGAGAGGCCGGCAGTTATTTTATGGGAAGCCTGAAGCCGGTGCTGTGGAACGCTATCCTTGTCGAATAGTAAAGCTGCATAGTTTTGATTCCATCTCACTGCTTTTTCTTCTATAGCCTACATTTTATCTCTCATTATCTCAATTTTGAAGGTTTTTCTTCATACCTTTTTGTCCCTTTGTCCGTGTTTTACTGCCTTCCTCTTCTTCATCTTCTATCTCTTTCTCTGTGGGTCAAAGTATAATGATAAAAAATAAGCTAGGCCTCAAACAAATGCCTACATCCTGCATAAAATAAGCACTTCCCTTACTTCTTGGAGAGGAGGTCTGGGCCATTCAAAAAGCACCCAAGTGTGAGATGCCACATTTTAGTTCTTCATTTTAGGTATTCCTATCCCCCTTGTACTGTTTGGGTGAGTAATATGGCCTCCTTTCCACCCCACTTAGAGTGCAGCAATGTGTTTTGAAGATCATTCATGTAGGTAGCGGTGGCTGCTCCCTGTAAGGTAGTGAAGAGATATTGAAGTTCTATTTAGATGTGGGTATGTTTATTAATACCGATTTGGAAAGATTCATTTCTTAACACATTTTATTGGATTTAGCAAATAAACAAGGACATGTTGGCCAAGAATCAAACGTCGGATATTGAAAGAAGTATATCTAGTAACATAAACAGGTAACTTGCACAGTCTATCATACCCATCCCACCCTGGACCCATGCCGCAATCCCTATTACTCATAATACATTTGTCATCCATACAATGTGCCCTTTCCCTACTTTTCGGCTCTATATCCCCTGATTTCTTCATCCAGACTATGGGTGGAGGGGCAGACGGGTTCCAGCACGACCCCCTTTTAGTCAGCCCACCTTTGCCAATTTTTTGCATGTTTTCAGGGACAACTTCTGGCTAGATATACCTTTACTTCCATCCCAATGCAGTGGTCAATGCCCCGCTTCCGCTGAGGAAGTGGGTGTCTCATCTTTCCATGCCCTGGCAATGCCTCTTTCAGCAATTGTTAGACCCAGAAAGAGGAGCAATCTTTTATATCTAATTTCCCCCCATATCCTCCACACAGCGGATGAGGACTAGTTTTGGGTCCATTGGGATCGTTAACAAAAGGACTTCACTCAGACAGGAAATCACAACCCACCAGAACCGATCTATTGGCGTGCAGCCCAAAATAGTTTTATGAAGGCACCCTCCTCGCAACTGAAGCATTTTGGTGAGGCGATAGCACCCATACACCACAATCGGTGTCTCGTGCAGTATGCCCTGTGTAAATATTTAAGTAGTGTCAAACAGAGCCAGGCCAAAATGGCTGCCTCACGAGGAACGCCCAAGGCCTCCGCCCAATCATCAATATCAAGTGATCCTAGGTCTGCCTCCCATGCCGCTCGAAGACCGGGCTGCATAGTAGAGCTGTTAGTGATGAGCGACGGGTAGAGTTTTATTATTTTGTGGGTGCCCAGCTCCCCAATAAGGATTTTGCCTTCCAGGGGGCTAACTTCTGAGAGCTCTGTAAGGTTTCTAATGTACGGGGTGAGAGCATGTCGCAGCTGAGGATAGTGATGGAATTGAGTTTGATGTAACATGTACGCCATTTGTATCTCCTGGAATGAATATGATACGTCGCCCAGAATGGAGATCCCGATGGTGTACCACACCCAAAATCCCTCCAGTTGTGTCACCTGATATAGTACCCTGCCCCACCATAATTGTGTCTGCTCCGTCAGCCTCCCCCACCATCCCAGGGAGCGTTTCCATATCTGGAGGAACACCTGGGTTGCTTGTGGAAGAGATGTCATACCTCTCCCATCGTATAAGTAGTGGAGTAGAGGAGAGGATCCCATTGCCCACTTCTCAGCCTCAAACGCAGGATCTCCCGGTGGGTCGTACCACCAGTCATTGACAATCAGAAGGTGGGATGCTGAGTAGTAGGAGAGATCATCCGCTGTGGCAATACCCCCACAATAAGTGGACTGAAAGCAGGCTCTGAGAGCTATCCTAGCGGTTCTTCCTCCCAAAAGGAACCCTCCTAGGACTGAATCAACCTGCAGAGACCACGACTGGCGAATGACATGAGGATAATTCTGTTCTGTAGTTGATATAATAAGCAGGGCAGGGAGACCATCTTGAAGATTGCTGATCTG
Organism: Pleurodeles waltl; assembly: GCF_031143425.1. Taxonomy (NCBI): domain Eukaryota; kingdom Metazoa; phylum Chordata; class Amphibia; order Caudata; family Salamandridae; genus Pleurodeles; species Pleurodeles waltl. The sequence goes on along the minus strand of NC_090436.1, from coordinate 951,865,131 downwards.
CCAGTCAAGGACAGCAGCAGAAGCAACCAGATCCACACCTCCTCACTCAGGCTAATGCTGATGCCATGTTCCGGGTCCAGGACACGAATACTCATAACTACTTAAAGCCGCCCTCTGCCACTGTGAGGCCTGTATGGACCCAATGCAGCTGTTCATAGGAAAGGCCTTGGATTTCATGGTGTTCATGTACAGGACAGAAGTTTCTCTGAATATACGCAAGATCTGTAAAATGCATGGGACAAAGTCTCCGGGTCAGTAAGAAAAAAATAGGACGTTGTCCGCATAGAGGGCGATTCTGTTGAAGATCCCTGTGCTCCACTCGAAACCACACAACTCGGCATCCATTCTAGCTCAAACAGCCAGAGGCTCCATGAAGAATGCAAAAAGAGAGCAAGGATAAAGAACACACCGTGTCTGGTCCCCTACAAATTGGAAAGGGATCCGACAGAGCCCCAGGCACTCTTACCGTAGCTGATAAATCAGCATATAAAAACTGGATGCAGGAATTAAATCTAGTGCCGAAATTTAGCGTCCGGAGTACAGAAAATAAGTATTCCCAGCTGACGGAATCAAAAGTGCCGTTCATATCTACTCGGAGCATGGCGGCGGGTATCTCCAGGCGATTTGAAAGTACCAAGGCATTACAGACAAGCCTAATGTTATGACGCGTAGCGCGTGTGGGCATAAAACCCGACTGATCCAGGTGGACCAAATCGGGGGTTTGGAAAGATTCATTTCAAACCAGACCCATTTTCAAAATCTGCACACACCTCAGCACATCCACATACTGTCAGAGATTGCTGTTGTTGGAAGTTCTGTCCAAATGTTTTTCATTTGTACGGACTTCCATTGCTGGAATGTTGGACCTTTGAACAACGAGAGACTTCAAAGAAGCTCTAACTTTGCATGTTTCTTTCATTAACCTGGTAACCCCTTAGACAACACTAATTGGCATATCTGTCTTTCAAGCAAGGCCAGAAACTACACAAGTGGCTTAAAAGGCAAACTTCTCATGTAGGCGGGAACGAGAAACTCACCCACCGAAAGTTCCACCAAAACATAGGAAAGAGGAGGAAACTCAGTTATGCCATACTTTAACCTGGGTCTCAGTGTTGGTGACATAATGTTTTTTTGCGTTTAAATCATAACATTACCATTACGTTGCTTATAAAAGTTCTAGGGCCAGACTGCATAATGCTTAAACTTAAAACATGTAAAAGGTACGTCTTCCGTGGTTTAGGAGGAAACATGAGCGGAAGTTGTGAAGTTTTCAGTGAAACAGTCAGCAACCACTGTGTGAAACTGCTCAGTCCAGAAAGCCAGAGGGACTCAACTAGAAAAGCCCTTCTTGCGACATGGTAATAGAGAACGAAACTATACATCTTTGGTAAACTTCGATTTTTAATATAAATGCTAGAAGGAGGATTTATTTAGAGATGTTCCTAGCTTGCTGCCTATCTATATCTGTATTAAAATCAGTCTGGCCACTGCAGAGGGGCTTCCTGCTGTGCATTTGTAACATTTTGTATTGAATAAGCATGGAAAAGATAACCATATTTTGCAGTTTCGATGTACCTGCATCAATATAGCAGGAACGTGAACGATTAACTTTATAAAAGCACTGTTTCTAGAGTCTTTTTGCATAGATCACCCTCCATACAGCATATCAACATAGACCACATTTTTACCTATGAAGTTCATTTAATACCTCAATGAAATGTTTTTCTGACAGCCTCTCCCTCATAGACAAACTTTTCCACAACCACACACCAGTCAATATCATTTGACCATGCCTCTAGTTCGGAAGCGACCTTCCTAGACATATTTTGTCTTGGCACCATAACCCCTATGCTATAAAATATCTCCTGATATTTCTGTTGGGCTGCTTCGTTCTATACATCCAGTAGGAATAGTTTTGCATGGGGCTTTGTGGTAAACCTGGCTATTTGCGCAAATCAACCCCTCTTAGCCTTCCAATAAGTTGCTAGTTGAGGGTACTGCATATCGTATCTATGAAATTACCTGGTTGTCTACAGATTCTGGTGTACTTTTGTGTTCGGGCCCCGCCTATCCTAGCAAGATGGTCCTTGGTGAGGTGTGATCTGTGCAGGATTTCCAAGTGTACCAATCTAAATCCTTCCTGGATTGTCACCTCTCTCGGTGAATCTGGCAAGTTATTTATTAGCTTCTCATATATTACAGATGTTGCTTTCAGGGGACTGGGAACTGAAATAATTTGGTTCTCCAGTGGGGAGGAGTTTTCTATTTTCATTCCCTCTGGGAAATGGGCTACAAACATATGACTGATTTATAAGTAACATGTTTCAGTGACTGTCAATTAGTAATCATTATTAACTGTTTCTATGGGGTTAGATCCATCCTTTCCCCAGACAGCACCTAGTTTGCTTATCCCAACTGTGCCTTACCGAACCGTAAGGCTACCGATCTCTCACAGAAGGTCACTATTTAACAGTGTTGTCTATTTTGTCAAAACCTCTTCCCATGCCAGGCACTAGATAGTTTTATCCCATGCTCTCAAAACTGATTGTGCATGTGGAGGCATATCCAGTCTATGCCTCTTCCTTAATGCTGAGGGGTATCTCCTAGGCTTCATCACACGTCTGTTGATTCTGAGGGAGGAGGACTTATCCAAAGAGGTGAAGTACCTTTCATTTACCATTACCAGTTGGGAGGTCCAGTAATATTTCCGAATGTACGGGTGGGCAAGTGTGGATCCCCTCTACCAATTTTATGAGTAATGTTCAATACAATCATCTTGAACATAGACTCCTAGCTGACAAGAACAAATGAAATGTTTACCTGAACCTCACATTCTCCTTAAATGTATTTAATACATTGAGTAGGTTGTGACTATTCAGCTCGTGTTCAAATACTGTATAAACCTAAGTTTTGGCAGCATTCCATGTGATAAAGCCTGGGACCCTTTCTCTAATTATGGGGTATGATGAATCTTTGCTTCTCAGTTTCGAGGGGTGACGAGTAACTGGTATCAAATTTCTTGAAAAATTTCTCTGTAACCCAAATGTCACGTAATAACATTCAGAGTCAAATCATAGGTTTATAAGAGCTTTGTTACAGACTCAAAATCAACATTACATAAATGAATCTCAAGACCATAGTGTAAATATATAAAATTACCAAAGGAGAATTAAAGCGTTGAACAATGTTAAACTTAGTTAGCATGTACAAGACTAAAACTTCAATTGCCACAATGCAGAAAATCAGAAAAAGCATGTGATTCTTGGTCACCGAAACAAAGTTCACCTGCCTAATCATTTAAACTAAAACCTGACTGTTCTAATTTAAAAAAAAAAGTATTTGAGAAATGTCTGCAAACAGAAATTCAGTAGAATATTCTGTCAAGATAGGCGCTGTGGCGTGAAGTCACATAGAAAATATGAGGTCTATACCTGAGAAGGGTCAGTTCAGCTCTAAGGGTAGGAGAATAATCTGAATCTCTTTCTAACTAAAACTTCTTTGAATCACAATTTCCCAAGACGATGACATCACAGTGGAAGCTTCTCGATTAAAATGCTGATTATATGTAATTGAAAGTTACACTTTTCAAACCCCTGGTACATCCAGTCCTGATACTCTTCGGTCTCAGCAATTTCAAAAGCGTTCCAACTGCCAAGTTTCCAGAATACACCTCGTCGTCCGTGCATAGCTCCTCAGGCTTTCTTCTCTCTCACGCACAATAAGCTTCTTGTTTACTCTGTTTCCACTCCTAACAACTGCATCTCAAAAGAAACATTTAAGAAAAACAACTCCACATTGAAAGTTAATTGTAAAAATAAAATTATATGTGCAGGCCTTCACTCCAGCCAAGTTAATAAAAAATGAATATACTTCCAGATTAAATTAATTCTAAACACTACATGTGAGAATATACAAAATTAGTATGCAAAATAATACTTTTAAAATGTTAGTCTCAAATAGATATTCATGAAACATAGATTAATGTTATATCCAAAAGGTGCACCCCACTGACATGCTCAGTGCAGAAATGATATAAAATCGTATTAAATGTTATACAAAATGTGACCACCAGAAAATAACCACTCTTTCACGTTCTTGTTTTAGAGACGTAGTGGCACAGCCAATCTACGCTTTTTCACATGCATAGTGTTAATAGGCAATGAGGCAATATTTGTAGCAAACACATTGACATGGGCTGTAGCAGTGACTTCCACTAATTTATCTGGTAGCCTGAAATAACTACCAAATATTGCAAATATCTAGCGTAACCAATTTACTGTTATTTCAGGCTCAACAACATAAAGAAGAATATTATCAGAATATAGCAATATCCCCTCATCTCATGCATTCCCCCATCTCAAAACTATTGCTCGTGCATCTCTTTGCATCCTACATACCAGGAGTTCAAGTGCCCAACCAAAAACCCATGGGGGACAGAGGACACACCTGTTGCATTAAACTTTCTAGCCTAAATGGGTCTGACCTTGTCCCAGTAATCTTTACTCAGGTCAACAGCTTCAAGTATAGCAGCCTCAGCCATGCCATGAACTTGGATCCAAATTCCCATTTGGGTCAGTACTCCAAACAAATACTGTCACTCCAAAGTGTCAAATCCCTTGGTGGCATCAGGTGACACAATTGCTGTTGGCTCCTGCACATCTTCTGTATGTCCCAATCACCTGAAAAGACGTATAAGATTGATTGGGGTGCTTTTGTTCAGACAAAATCTAGATTGGTCCAGGTGCACTAAATTTTCAATTACTCTTCTTAAGCAGAAGGATGGATAATTTGCTTGTCATCCCCTTGCATAACTCAATTGGGAGACCATTGGGTCCTGCGGCCTTTGTAGGCCCTTGTTTCCTTGTGCAATATTGTCGTCTGTTATTTCGGCCTCCAAAGCACTGCTATCATCCCTGGATAGCTTTGGTAGGTAGATGTCCACGTACAAAAGCTTTGAGCTCGTCATACTGTCTATTATAGTGCCTCCTGTAAAATGATTTTTAATATTCTGCAAAAACCCTCAGCTGCATGAGTGTTCCCTTGAATTTTCCTGCTCTCTATATGTATTAGTTCATGAACTCAGTTGTTGCTTTAGTCATATTAGCCGTGCTAACAACCTTCCCACCTTATCTCCTACTTCGTAGAGCTTCTTTTGGGTAGGTGTAAAGTAATATAATGCCTCATTTGTCATTGTGGCTTGGTATTTTAGCTGTTTCAGTTTTAATAAGTACCCTAAATGTTTATTATTCATTTATATTTTTTTTATATTTTAAGAATATCCTCCTCTATACAGTCAATATCTTCCTTTATGTTCTTTAGCAGCAGTCATTGACATTGCTTGTTCTTTAATAACCACCTTGTAGTCTCCCACCCCTTAGTGTTACATAGGATGCTACATTGTTGATGATTTTCATGAAGCACTGATCTCTCTTACAACTCTGTCATATCTCAATCTTTTAACAGCCTGGTACGATCAAAGTTCCCATCCCTTTAGATCCACCCATAATGGCAAGTGATCAGATATCCCTCTAGCCAGGAAGCCTGCATTATTGAATCTGCCAATGGTATGTAGTTCTGTGGTGAAGTAATCAATTGGTGAGAAGTTACTAAGATAACCTTAATGAAAGTAGTAATTTTTGTCCCTGGGATGCGGCGCCCGCCAGATGTCTATAAGGTCAAAGGCCTCTATAAATCAACTGAGCTGCATGCCATTTCCCGTGCTTCTCTGATGCAGCCTATCTAGCTTGCATATCTGTGTTAGGTTCAGGTCTCCACCCATCACTAAGAGAACTCTTTGCATCTGCACCAGTACTAATCCTATGCTCTCAGAAGTAGCGGGTTGGAAACTGGGCCAGAGGTATACTGAAATCAAACTGAGATGTTTCCTGTTCCAGAAACAGCTGCATGTTTCCTGTGGGGTTCTATCCAGCCCCAAACAAAAGGTATTGCTTTCTTAATCATGATTGATGACCCTCTCTAAAGTAAAGCCTGAGCGTGCCACTACTCAGTATTCACCTCTGTCAAGCACCTTATAAGTGCCTCCCTTCAAGTGTGTTTGCTTGAAATAAGATTTCATCTGGGTTGTGTCTATGGAGGTATCTGTGGACAGCTCACTTAATTGTGTTGCTCACCCCATTTACGTTCCAGGATAAGATGCTAAGACTCATGTGGTGTGGTCCCTTTGCCAGAGACATTGTCATAGGTCAAGTACATTCTCTTTATCTAGGGTAGTACCCATCAATACCCAACTGGCATGCATTCGCCTACGTTCCTGTGCTCATTTCATAAAGCTAACAAAAGCAATATAAAACTACAACTTCCCACACTCCCAACATTCTCCCTCCCTGCCAAACTGCACTGATAGCTTTCAACCATCTAACTCCCCAAATCGCAAGGAACCTATCATTCCTTAGTCTGTAGTTTGTCTTAGTCTTGGTTTCTTTTGCTTCTGTGCACATATTTGGCTCTCAAGTTACAACTGACTCTGTTTCTCCAGAGTCTGTTGCATCACTCCTAGATTACTCCCTGTCCAGGTGGGAAAACCGTATGCTCGTTGCCTGCTCCCTGTCTGGTTCCAACAACTTTATTGGTGGGGCTTTCTATTCCAGCTTGTCTGGATCCATTTCTTTTGTCGCCTTGCTACCCAGAAGCTGGGCACCAACCTTCTATCCAGTCCCATGCTTCTTTGAGCATCGTAAAGTTACACGTTTTGTTCTTTGCTCTAATGTGCAGCTTCAAGGAGAACATAATCACATATTTAAAACCTTTTCCCTAAGTTCTCTCTTAACTGCATCAAAACTGTGTCTTTGTATTGGCAGCAGCAGGGTGAAATCCCCCCAAATACTTACTGTAGTATTTTCGTATTGCAGTTAGCCTTGCTACTGGTAACTGTTTTGGTCATCATGATAAAAGATACGGACTACGAAGATTCTTGGCGAAACCCATAGTTTTGGTTGAGGAATCAGGGCCCTGGTTTCTTGCTCAACTGAGAAAGTTTGGACATAAAGGGGCTGAAAGATCACCTCTGCCTTATGTTTAAAATTACCTGGCAAAATACGTAAGATATTTAAGACATGTGAGACACACAATGAAGTGCCCTTCCTTTCCTGAAAGCAGACACATGAGAAAGAACATCAAGTAATGCCTCTTAAGAAGGCACACCGAGAAACATTCAGGTACCACACTCCACAGGAGGGATTACTCGGAGGGTGTATTTCTTTTGGATCAGGAGAGGGCTAGTCAAGATAAGCATAGTTGAACTTAATGGTAGCACCAGAGAGCCCAAGGAGGAATTTCTGACTAAGCTTGTCATTATCTATTTTAGAGAACAAAGACAGGGTGCTTTGCCTAATGGATTCAGATTTAATACAAAAGAAGTACTTAAGATAATACAGGATGTGCTGGAATTCTACTTTGATGGATTTAATGCCTTAACCATTCACTAGACTCTTATCCCTCCATAGGCAGACTGCAACTGGAAGACGAGGAGACTGGTGACAGCACACTCATGTTATCTTACCTAAGAAAGGACTGAATTCTACTTAAAAAAAGCTTCCATTCTTGGTTATTCTCAAAGTTACTGAAGCATCTTCTTGGCAGAACTCAGGGGACATTTTCAAGATGACCCAGCAAATCCAGTTGCAACTGGACTTTTGGCTAGTGCACAGACTAGAAAGAGGGTAAAGTCGGTCTTTTCACTTCAATATGCAGTCATTTATGGAAGGAACAGCCCCTAAAGCCTTGGGGACTACTGGGGCATCAGAAGTGAGGATACTGAACATTCGCTATAAGCTCTACACCAGCGCCCATCCGAATACAGGACCCCCCTGGAGCTGGGGAAACTGTTCGGGTGTGCTGCGGACACACCTGGGCCGCCATCGGAGCGACCAGCCCACATGAGGGGACAAGGGGTGCGGCCTGCCCCGGAGACACCACGTGGCCCGGACCGGAGGAGACTGGCCCTGTGCAGCGGATTCTCCAGACCTAGGGGAGATGGTGGAGCCGGAAGAGGCGAGGATAGTGCCCGGCGCGGTACTGGCAGCTGGGTTGGGCTGAGTGCAGAGGAGCTGGGGTTGCCTGGCTGGAGGTGAGCGGCTGTCCCGTTCGGCTGCGAGAGTTCGGCCGGATATTGCTTGGGCCCTGCAGTGGCTGGGCGCGTGGGGCCTGCGTGAGACAAGCGCCCGGGGGTCTGAAGCCGGCGCCAGTGGACTGCAGCAGAACAGAGGGCAGTGTGTGGTGGGGGCCTTGGGCCCCTTTAAATGGTGAGGGCCTGCAGAGGTTTATTTTACCACACCCCAGCGACAGAGGGGGGGAGCGGCTGAGACAGTACCTGCCGTGGGACCCAGAGCTGTGCGCTGGGGCGCGAGGACCTGCGGGCAGATGGACACTGCCCCGTCCGACCGACCTCCCCAACCTGCGAGCTTTTATCTAACCAGCCAGAACTACCGGACATTCTTGCAGCCGACGCCTGGTAATATTGGGCTGGTGAGACCCCTGTGCAGCTGGACACCACGAAGAGGGAGGCTGCTCGTACTGGACTGGACTGTAGCGCTGCGCATGCAAGCGGGCCTCCTGCATAGACGATAACACATGGGTTCCTACCCCTGTGACCTGTGTTACAGCACAAAGCACCCCCAAATGACAGCATGGTGGGAGCGGGCCGTCTCCAGACTGGAGCCAGAGCCAAGCTGCAGACGCCACGATCGGAGACTCTATCCCTGGATGGCAATATGCTGAATGCGGTGCTGGAAGCTGTGGAATGCAAAGGTACCTCTTTGGAGCAAGCTCGGACCTCATTGGAGGGCAAAATTGATAAGGTGGCCAGTTGGCCAGTGATCTCACCCGCCTACATGCGGACCACCGCAAACTAGCGGATAAAACCCACACAATAGAGGGCCAGCTCAGGACTTAACACGTAAGACGGAAAAACTGGAGGCTTCATTGCAAAAGACGTTGGACAGATAGGGATACTGGAGCACCGCGTAGAAGATGCAGAGGACCGCCCCAGACAGAATAATCTCAGAATCATAGGCCTACCCCCAGACGTATTTGCCTTCGCTGAGTCCTGGCTTTGGGAGCGGATGCCGGAAGGCTCATTGACGCCCTTTTTCTTGGTTGAAGAAGCCCACAGAGTTCCTACCAGGGCCCACCCACCGGGCGCTGGACCACGACCGTTCCTTCTCCGGCTTTTACATTATGCAGGCAGGGATATTATACTTTGGGCAGTGAGAACACTACCTGCAATCCGAGTGCACAATTATCCGGTTATGATATTCCCAGACTACACCACTGCTGTACAAAGAGAGCGTGCATCCTTCTTGCCAGTCAAGTGCAAACTCCGATCCCTCATTCTGTCATATTCCATTCTCTTCCCAGCCAAACTGCGTGTAGAGTAGCTGATGATAAAACACATTTCTTCAGCACGCCAGGGGCGACTTGGGACTGGCTGGACTCTTAGAAGCTGGTCAATCGGCGAGACCCCGACATAACTGAGTCAGCGACCCGGGAACTACAACCCCGTAAACGGAGGCATCGTAAAAGGCGTGTGGCCTTGGGAGAGGTGCGATACGCTCCCGACCTAGAACAAATTATACAGGAACGCCAATGTGCATTGCAAACCGCGGCAGCTGTTAGTGCCCTTTCAGTCGCTTCGGATGGAGAAGCGGACCTCACTAATTCTATCGGAGATGAGGGCTCCTCTCTCAAGAAGCCCTCTGCACTTGGGTCATCCCACCGCCCGACGATGATGCCTCAGACAGTTGAAAAATTAATCTGACTTCACCCGATAGTCACGCAATTTACTGTTAAGCAATTAGTGGTAAAGTTAAATGTTAAATGTACTATTCGAATAATTGTCGCTGATACACCACATATCTTAATTTTGCTTGTGACTGTGTGTGACTTGACGCTGCCGATCCTGCTGTTACGCATGGCAGGCTGCGGGCCACTGGGCGCTGTGCCTCCACATGTCCCCTGCTCTACATGCTGCACTCTACTGCGGTCAACTAGGGGTTGCGACCCAGCTATTACTAGATCTCTTGTACTTTGCCTACCCCACACTCCCACTAGAGGGGCCCTTTTCCTAGAACTGTTTGCGCTGCATGGGTGTACTATTTAGTTTGGTCAGAACCCAGTTGCCCCTCTGCTCTAAAGGAATTCACTTACGTTACTATTGAGCCTGTTATTGGTCCTCAGTTGTTTCTGTTCCTGTTTGTATGGAGCCTACGTGCGCTGTGCCCGTCCCCCCCTTGGGGCCCAGCTACTGATCCGGTGAAGTTCCCTATCATTGGGGTTGGGCCGCCGGAACACTGTTCACCAACTGATCCACCATGAACCCTTTCAATCTCCTTACATGGAATGTGTGAGGCATACACACACCAGCATGCAGATATTCCATATATTCACATCTTAAAAGGCATTTAATACACATATCATTCCTACAGGAGACCCACCTTGCACAACCTGAGATGGCTAGAGTGCAGCGGAGCTGGCGAGGACAGCTTTATGCAACAGGTTTCTCCTCTTATGCCAGGGAGCACTTATTTGGATTAAGCCAGGCACCCCCTTTGTAGCTGAAGATCATATTGTAGATGTGCAGCAGCGTTAAATGCTGGTGCGCCGATGCCTTGCTGGCCAAGCTGTGATGCTGGGGTCTATTTACACCCCGAATAAAGATCAAGCCTCTTTCCTACACATGCTTTCCAACCTTCTGTCTCGATGGAGCGCTCTCCCCTGGTTATTAGGGGGCGACTTTAATTGCGTCCTAAACCCCTCACTAGCCCGCTCCTACCCACCATTGCCACTGGAACTTGCGGAGGTCTCTTGAGAGCGACTTGACCAAAGTAGAGAGGTCCCTGATGGGATATGAAAGTAGACATTCCCACCTCGCACTGAACTCGCAACAGCTAGCAAAGGCCAGGGCAGAACACATTTCCTTACTAGAGAGATTGCACTGTTTAACTTATGCAGCTCACTTGGCTCGCACACATGCCATGGCCGACCGCTGAGGCAAATTGCTGGCCTGGCTTATTCGCCAAGACCAAGATGGAAGTCCTATTATGGTAATCCGTTCGGCAACAGGGGAACATTCTCCACACTCCTCAAGAGATTCACTCTGAATTTACTGAGCATTATCAGTCACTTTACTGTTCCACGGTGACAGCAGACCTAGAGGAAAGAGCTGACTTTTTTTCAGCACTTACCTTACCCAGATTGTCAAATGACCCACAAGCTGGGCTGGAGGCGCCCCTTACATTGGCTGAAGTGTATGAAGATGAAGGTATACCAGCCTAGCAGTGGAAGGCGCTGCTGGTGTCGTTCCCTGAGCCGAGCAAAGACCCATCTGAGCTGGGCTCCAACAGGCCGCTAGCGATGCTCAATACTGACTACAAAATCCTGGCCAAGGTCCTGGCAGTTCGTTTGGCACCTTTGGTCCTGCAACTGGTGCACTCAGACCAAAATGGTTTTGTACCAGCACAGGACACCTCGCACAATATCAGGCGCCTATTCAGAGTCATGCAATACTCAATGCAGCATTGGCCTCGAGCAGGATGTCTAGTGCTCGACCTAGAGAAGCCCTTTGACCTGTTCGAGTCGCTGCGCCGATTTGGGATTGGCCCACATTTCCTACGCATGATCCAGCTGTTGTATAGCCAGCCTCGGTCTAGGGTTAAGGTTGGCACACTCATATCTGACCTGTTAGAGGTGGGCAGAGGTACTAGACAAGGCTGCCCCCTCTCTCCATTGCTGTTTTCCGTGGCAATGGAACCTCTGGCTGTGGAGTTCCGTAAGGCCGGGCGGACTTGGGGCAGCCCATTGGGTGACGGCCTACACATCATAAATCAATATGCAGATGATCTTCTTCTGTATCTCCGAGTTGTTGGCAACGTCCCTCCCGATACTGCAGTCATCCTGCACAGTTTCGCCACACTCTCCGGTCTGCGTGTTAATTGGGCGAAATCATGCCTTTTCCCTTTTGATCCTGGATTGCCAGACCCGGGGCTGCGAATCTCCGGAACAGATGTCTCTTGGCAACCTTGCTGGGTATGCAGTGCGCAACACATCTCACAACTGCTGCTGAACTGGGTCCTTGGAACGCAGTTGACCTACACACTCTGGGTGATCTATATAGCAAGGGTAGTCTGATTCAGTTTGGTGAGCTCTCGGCAGAGATGGGGCTGCCCTCAGGGCAGTGTCTTTTGTATAATTCATTGCTGATGGCGCTATCACGCGGATGGGGAGATATTACTTCTGAACCCCCCACACACCTGCTGGTGCAATACTTACAAGTTATGGGGAAAGGTAGACACCTGATTCGGTGGTTCACTGATGCGCTTAGAGCACTTACTGCTTTACGAGCCAATTGGGAGGGAGATCTAGCGGGACCTTTCACCAACGCCACTTGGTCAAGGGCGCTATCCAGCCATACTAATGCCCCCCACAATGCCAGATTCCGCCTTATTCAATTTTACATATTTCACAAAGCTCATCTTACGCCAAGCCGCATTAACAAATACTTTAATCTTATGGATGCTTCTTGCCCTCGCTGCAGTTTAATTGGGACGGACTTCGTTCACATGCTCTGGTCTTGTCCTTCCTTAAGCATTTATTGGCATGGAGTTACATCATCCCTATCAAAATACACGTCACGTCCATCGCCGTTAGATTGTGGCCCCTGTCCACAAGATTCCTGGACTTAGGACTTCTGACAGCCAAGCGACTCATTACTAAAAGGTGGAGAGCCATTGAACCCCCATTGGTACTGGCCTGGAGGCGCTCCTTTTTTGATTTGGCCAGAAGCGGAGGGGGTTGCACTGTGACACGAGGATGCTATAGGCATGAGCAGATATCCCCTATCCGCTGGCTGGGACGAGATGTTGACTCATTTGCGTAGAGCAGAACATAAAGTAGATGCTGACGATGCAGTACCACACAGCACCAAGCTAGTGCTAGCTTAATCAAGTTATATGCTACGTCTACTACCTGATCACTTATTGGTATACTTTCTCACATGGTGTAGGAAGTTGGCTCTGTATATACTCTGTATATACTATCTCAAAGTAAGAGATAGTGTGCACAGAGTCTAAGGGTTCCCCTTAGAGGTAGGATAGTGGCAAAATTAGATAATTCTAACGCTCTATTTTATGGTAATGTGGTTGAGCAGTCGGCTTATCAGAGGGTAGTGTTAAGCATTTGTTGTACACACACAGGCAATAAATGAGGAACACATACTCAAAGACTTAACTCCAGGCCAATGGTTTTTATATAGAAAAATAACTTTTCTTAATTTATTTAAAATGCAAGGTACTCCACACAGGTAAGTTTGGAACTTTGAATTAGAGCAATAGCATTTTTTGTTAAAATGGCAATAAGCTATTTTAAAAGTGGACACAGTGCACAAATCAACAGTTCCTGGGGGAGGTAAGTAATGGTTAGTTTGTCAGATAAGTAAGACACTTACAAGTCTAAGTTCCTGGGCATAGGCAGCCCACCGTTGGGGGTTGAAGGCAACCCCAAAGTTACCACACCAACCGCACAGGGCCGGTCGGGTGCAGAGGTCAAAGAGGAGCCCAAAACACCTAGGCGCCTATAAAGAACGGGGGCTCTGGTTCCAGTCTGCCAGCAGGTAAGTACCCGCGTCCTCGGAGGGCAGACCAGGGGGGTTTTGTAGAGCACTGGGGGGAGGACACAAGTAGGCACACGAAACACACCCTCAGCGGTACAGAGGTGGCCGGTTGCAGTGTGCAAAGCAGGCATCGGGTTTTGAATAGGAATCAAAGGAGAGACCCGGGGGTCACTCTAGCGGTGCAGACAGGGCACAGGGGGATTCTCGGGCCAGCCGCCAACTGGGCTAGGCAGAGGGTCGCCTGATGGTCACTCCTGCACTGAGGTTCGGTTCCTTCTGGTCCTGGGGGCTGCGGGTGCAGTGCTTGGTCCAGGCGTCGGGTTCCTTGTTACAGGCAGTCGCGGTCAGGGGGAGCCTCTGGATTCTCTTGCATGCGTCACTGAAGGAGTCCAGGGGGGTCGTCTCGGGCTACCCATGAGATCGCAGTCACATGGGAGTCCTCCCTGTAGTGTTGGTTCTCCGGAGCTCGAGCCGGGGGCGTTAGGTGCAGAGGGTGAAGTCTCCCTCTTCCGGTGGGAAGAATGAAGAGTGAAGTTGCAACGTTGTTGTTGGATTTGAACAGAGCCGCTGTTCACTGGAGTTTCTTGGTCCTTTGGTTCAGGGCAGTCCTCTGAGGACCAAAGCAGTTGTCATCTCCGTCGTCTCTGCAGGGCTTTCAGGTCAGCAGGAATCTGATTTCCTGGGTTCTGGGTCACCCCTAAATACTGAATTTAGGGGTGTGTTTAGGTCAGGAGGGCAGTAGCCAATGGCTGCTGTCCTGGAGGGTGGCTAAACCCTCTTTGTGCCTCCTCCCTGAGGGGAGGGGGCACATCCCTAATCCTATTGGGGGAATCCTCCAAAACCAAGTTGGAGGATTTCTAAAGGCAGGGGTCACCTCAGCTCAAGGCACCTTAGGGGCTGTCCTGACTGGTGGGTGACTCCTACTTGTTTTTCTCATTATCTCCTCTGGACTTGCCGCCAAAAGTGGGGGCTGTGTCCAGAGGGGCAGGCATCTCCACTAGCTGGGATGCCCTGGGGTGCTATAACAAAAGGCATGAGCCTTTGAGACTCACCGCCAGGTGTTACAGTTCCTGCATGGGGACGGTGAGAAGTACCTCCACCCAGTGCAGGCTTTGTTTCTGTCCTCAGAGAGCACAAAGGCTCTCACCCCAGGGGGGCAGAAACTCGTCTCAGTGGCAGGCTGGCACTGACCAGTCAGTCCTGCACTGAAGGATTGGGTAAATTACAGGGGGCATCTTCTAAGATGCCCTCTGTGTGCATTTTGTAATACATCCAACACTGGCATCAGTGTGGGTTTATTGTTCTGAGAAGTCTGATACCAAACTTCCCAGTATTCAGTGTAGTGTATGGAGCTGTGGAGTTTGTTTTTGACAAACTCCCAGACTATATACTTAATATGGCCACACTGTACTTACAATGTCTAAGGATGGACTTCGACGCTGTAGCGGCATATTTCTCATGCAGCTATGCCCTCACCTGTGATATAGTCCACCCTGCCTTAGGGCTCTAAGGCCTTCTAGAGGGGTGATTTATCTATGCCACAGGCAGTATTTTGTGTGCATGGCATCCTGAAGGTGATGCCATGTCGACTTTGCCTTTTTCTCCCCACCAACACACACAATCTGCAATGGCAGTGTGCCTGTGTTAGGTGAGGGGTCCCTTAGTGTGGCACAACACATGCTGCAGCCCTGAGGGACCTTCCCTGGTCACAGGGCCCTTGGTACCACTGGTACCTTTTACAAGGGACTTATCTGTGTGCCAGGGGTGTGCCAATTGTGGAAACAATGGTACATTTTTAGTGAAAGAACACTGGTGCTGGGGCCTGGTTAGCAGGGTCCCAGCACACCTCTCAGTCAAGTCAGCATCAATATCAGGCAAAAAGGTGGGGGTAACTACAACAGGGAACCATTTTCCTACACATGGGCTCCTAGCGCTTCAGCTCGATTGCTTTTAGTCTAATGTTCTACGGTATCTCGAGCACGAGTGGCGTCACAAGGATGCTGCCACATTGAGAGGCCCCTGAGCAGCGGGGATGGGTGAAGTAGTGAATGGGCTTTAGGTTTTGTTGTCAGTTTCTCTTGTTTTATATAATTCTTTTTCTTATCAGTGTTGACTCTACAAATTCATTGATAGCTTCCTGAACAAAGGACCTCGTTTATGCCAGAGTTGTGCGGACGCTGGGTTCTCTGGGAGTGGTTCATAGAATATATGTAGCTACCTCTTGCACAATGCTGTTTTCCAGTATACTCCTAGGGCCATATATACCAACACATTTTCCCATAGACGTGGAATGGGTAAAACCCTTTGATACATCTGGCCCCTAGTTCTTTGTCATTTCAATACGGCTGTGTTTTCACCACTACTATTGTATTGTACTAAACGCATTTCATTGCTTCTCCCTCAAGGAGTTTGAATGTGTAAATTGTGAAAATGCTAACTGTATCTAACGAACGTCCGTGCCAACCAAATCTGTATGGTATAAACTGGAGCTATATTAAATGGATAAAACCAATAAAAAAGATTTTAAGAAAAAATAAGCTCCGAAAATGCAGACATTTGCTTTCACTAGACTTTCAAAATGAAAGCGTCTGCAGCTGTATTTGAGTGGAGACCGTGTGTTGAAAGGAAAATATTTTCTTAAACTCAGAACTGTTTTAAAATCATTCCATTGCTTGATTTCAGTGCTAAAGTGCTGCTGCACCCTGTCGTATGCTGGCTCTTTATGTGATATGTAAAATAGATATACTATGTAAAGAGTCCAGAGGTTCCCCAATGAGTGGACAGGGGCTTGCTATGCAATCCCCAAAGTGCTCTATCTGGAGGTAGTGTGGTCGAGCAGCCTTAGGCTTAACAAAGAGGAGTGCAAGACATCCACAAATACACACAATACTCAATAAATGAAATGTACGAATCGAGATCCACACCAATTTATAAAAATTCTAAGTATCTTTCTATATGTTTAGGTTTCAGAGAAACATTGTTCAGGTAAGTACGTTTTTAAATATAAATTCTTTTCACTTTACAAAGTGGACACAGTGCAATTTCTGAGTTCTGCAATGCTATCCTTTGAGAGGAAAACAAGTTCTGCAAACAGGGAGAGTACAGTGACTTACAAGAGCAGTCTCCAGGAGTTAAGGTGAATAGTGGGCAAGGTCATAGATATCACCAGCAGTACAGCGCCAGCTGCATGGAGGTGGCTGGTGGCTGGGTGCAGGGTGCAAAACAGCATTGGGTGTCCAATGCATTTCAATGGAAATCGGTCACTGTGAAAAGAGGCTGCAGGTTCTGGTCAGGAAGCAAAAGGGCTGAACCAGCCCTTTTGCCTCAGGCCTCCCGATTCTTGGGCACAGGTAGGCACCTTTGGTCCTCTTTTCCACGGCTCAAAGGCTATGGGTGCAGTGGTGGCTTCAGAGTCCTATCTTGAGGGATGCAGACAGGCCGCTGGGTTAATACCAGGTCAGCTGCTTCTTTTTCTCCTCTTCTACTTTTTCAGCTCTTCAGTGCTCTTGGTCTTCTTAGGTCCAATTAAAAAGCATATCAATTAGTGATGCCTGGATATGGCCAGCAAATGTGATTGATCTCATCCAGGCATGTCTACAAAAGACAACATTTGTACTAATCCACTTGTCAATGCAGTCTGTAGTATCTATGCCTTCGTGGATAATGTATTTGGCAGTCATGTATCATCTGAGCTATAGAGGTCCTATGGGACCAATGGCACAATCTCGCTAACCATGCCCCAAAGGGCATTTGTACAGCTGGGCAATAGGCAGGATAAGTTTATGGACCTGAGTGCCGTGCTGGCAAAACAAAAAGCATATGCTGTCCAGAAGTGTCAATCCTTTTGGTTTCTCTATCCGTGGTACTGGACTGAAATTAATTAGGATTCAGCTACATGCTTAATTGGCAAATTCTAAGACCCTATGCGTCAGGAGGGCTCTGGTTGAGGAGTAATGGAAGGAGATTGGTAATATGAAAACAATTGTATTAAATTTACAAATATATGCCTCATAAGAAGCCATGACTTAGACCTATTTTGGAAAACAGCTGGCATTTTGAATTTCTCCTTATGGAATATATTTTCTGGGTAGGTCTGCGGTTCCATTTATCCTGAAAGACAGAACTGAGCTCCCATTAATGAGGTAAATGCTTTCCGTTCAGCCTTTGAAACTTTATTCTCAACATGGACTTTGATAAGGCAATAGTATGGTCGAGGATCCACTTCCAAATCTCCATGGCTAGCTGCCACTATATGGACACAGTTGTAATCCTAGGTTTTCAGAATTCCCAGTGCCACAAGGATAGTCTTCACCTTAACAAGGTGCAGATTATCCACCTGATTGCATTACTCTATCTAAAGTGTGTGAGCCAATAAGGAAATGCTGTTGTTTCTTCCGGAAAATGCTTAGACTCCAGTGGGGATGAAGTTCTGATGGCACTAACCAAAGACAAAGGTGAAATAAGACTTGTGAAACAGTTTATTTGCCTCTGGATATACATGCTGACACCGCAAGAAAATTCCTTTCATCACTAATCTGCTATAAGGAAATAATAAATGTAAAAGACCATGAAATATCACTATTGCTGACCAAAATGCAGTGTTTTTTGACATGCCTAAAAGAGTGAGACCACTTCCTTTAGGGGTAAAACCTTCCAACAAAGGTGAAAAGTGATGTTGCTGATGTTTCTGGCCTGGCACAATGAACTGTAGGTTTTTAGCAATAGAAAGATGGCATAGCAGGGATTTGTGTGGAGAACTTCTCCCCGTGAGGGTCACAAGGCAATGGACGGGGGGCTGCTGATCTGAACGGGAGCTATGGTTCATTAGAAGTGCCAGGTCTTGAGGTCCTTCCTGAATTGGGGCAGCGATGGAGATTGCCTAAGGTGGAGAGGCAGAGTGTTCCAGGTCTTTGCGGCGAGTTAGGAAAAATATTTTCCTCTGGTCCTGGTCTTACAGATCTGTGGGATGGTAGCCAGGGCTAGCTGGGCAGAGAGGATGTGTCGGTGAGTGTGTGGAATGAGAGGCGGTGGTTGAGGTACGCAGGTCCTACGTTGTGGAGGGCTTTGTAGGCATGTGTGACGGCTAGTGGAGTTCTTTCAGGTGCTCAGTGATGTGGCTGCGGAGGGGAACATTTAGGACCAGTCTGGCAGCGGCATTTTGGATGTTCTGAAGTTTCTTGAGGAGTTTCTGGGTGACGCTGGTGTACAGTGCATTGCAGTAATCGAGTCTGCTGCTGATGAATGCATGGATGACCGTCTTTCTGGATTCTGTGGAGATCCACCTGAAGATTTTTCAGAGCAGACACAGCGCGTGGAAGCAGGATGATGAGACGGCACTGATCTGGTGATTCATGATGAGCAAGGAATCCAGTAAGATGCTGAGGTTTTGTGCGCGGTCCGTGCATGTTGGGGGGTGGGGTACCCAGCACGGTGGGCCACCAGGAGTTGTCCCAAGTAGATGGGGTGGAGTCCAGGATGAGGACTTCGGTCTTGTCTAAGCTGACCTTGAGGCAGCTGTCCCTCATCCGGCTGTGGAAGTTGCTCCTTGCGACTGTGGGTTTGTTGGTGAAGAAGAGGATCAGCTGGGTGTCATCAGTGTAGGAGACAATGTTGAGCCTGTGGTTCCAGACAATGGCTGCGAGTGGGACCACGTAGATGTTGAAGACAGTGGGGCTCAGGGAGGAACCCTGTGGCCCTCCGCAGCTGATCTCTGTGGGATCTGAAAGGAACAGTGGTAGTCTGACTTTCTGCGTGTGACCGGTGAGGAAGGAGCAGATACATTCCAGGGCTTTGGCGCAGATACCTGCATCGTGGAATCTTGAATATAGGGTACGATGGAAGACTGGGTTGAAGGCAGCCAAGAGATCCGAGAGAATGACGGCAGTTGTTTTGCCTCGGTCAAGGAGGGAGTGGATGTCTAATGTAGCGACGAGGAGTGCGGTCTCGGTGCTGTGGTTGCTTCGGAAGCAGGATTGGCAGAGGTCCAGGGTGTGGTTGGCTTTAATGAAATTGGAGAGCTGGGCGATGATGGTTTTCTCGATTACTTTGGCTGGGTAGCGGAGCAGGGAGATAGGTCTGAAGTTCTTGAAGTCCATTGGGTTGGGAGAGGCCTTCAGCAGGAGGTTAATCTTGGCGTGTTTCCAGTCTTCAGGGAATGCAGCAGTCTTGATGGAGCAGTTGATGTTGTGGAGGAACTCTGAGGTGATGGTGGTGGCAGCTCTGTGGCAGATGTAATGTGGGCAGGTGTCCGAGGGGGATCTGGAGTGAATGCTATTCATGATCTTGAGGGTGTCGTCGGTGGTGAGGGGGGTCCATTGAGCAGGATTTGGTGGGGTCCGCCGTCCTTGGGTGTGGTGGTGCTGGGTGGGGAGGAGGGGTCTTGGGTGTTAAAGCTGTCATAGATCTGCTTGATCTTGCAGTGAAAGAAGGTCTTCAACTTGTTGCAGAGGTCTTGGGAGGGTGGGATATCTCTTGTTTCTTTGTAGGGTTTGGGAAATTCTTTGGCCAAGGTGAAGAGTTCTTTGCTGTTGTGTTTGTGGCGCCCTTTCTTGATGGGCCTCTTTCTTTGTTGTTTTGATGAGGATGTGGTGTGTGGTGACAGCGGTTTTGAAGGCTGCGTGGGCTTCCGGGGTCTTGCCGTTTCTCCATCTCTTCTCGAGCTGTTTGCAGGTGCGCCAAGATTCTTAACCAGCTTGCTTTCTTGGGATGTTGCTTGCCGGGGCCTTCTTGAGGGGAGCCAATGTGTTGGTGCAGTCGGAGATCCATTGGCGGAGGTTGCGTGCTGAGTCGGTGTCTGTGGATGTCGGGGTGGGGTCTTACTGAGGGAGGTGGTGAGCTGTTTTTCGGTGACCTTGTTTCAGCCTCTACGGGGGGAGGCAATGGGCGTGGTGGTGTACGGTGGGTTTGGTCAAGGAGAAGTGGACACAGTGGTGGTCTGTCCAGAGAAGCTCGTATGTGTGGCTGAAGGTGATGTTATCGCTGGCAGAGAAGATGGGGTTGATCATGTGTCCTGCTGAGTGAGTTTGAGTCCGGTAGTGACGAGGTTCTTTAGCAGGGTTGCAGTGTTTTGGTCGCTGGGGTTTATCCAGGTGAAAACTGAGGTCACTGAGTAGGATGTAGTTGGTGGAGGCGAGCATGGGGTGCAATGAAGTCGATGAAGTTATCGCCAAAAGGTGTGCAAGGGCCAGGAGGTCTGTAGATGAGCGTGCCACGGACGGTGGTCTGTACCTGGAAGTGGAGGTGTTCCATGTTAGTCGTTTGGTTGTCCAAGTGGGGGGGTCACGCGGAGGGTGCTTTTGTGCACGGTGTTGGTGCCTCCCCCCAGACGGTGGGTGCAAGTGATCTTTTAGCCATCTGGGATGATGGTGGTGATGTCCGGTGCTAAGCTGGGGAATTTATCCATGATTCTGTGAGAAAGGCAATGTCAGGAGAGACAGTGTTGAGTAAGTCCCAGATTTCTACAGCGTTTTTGTGCAGGGGGCCGGTTTTGAGCAGGATACAGCTGAGGCGGTTGGGTTCAGTGTTTTTCAGTCAAGCGGTGGGAGGTGCTGGAGTGCAGTGGTGGGAGAAAGTGCAGCAGCAGTTTCGGCATGTGAAGGGGCCCTGAGTGTCGTTCAGTGTTTAAGAGGGCTGATTTTAAACTGACGATGGCCTGAACTTAAACTGACAATCACCTGATTCACAGATGGAGAACTGATTCGTCAAACATTCAGACATGGCTAAAACTGAATGGCCTGATAATATAGATACTCAAATACTGCATCTAAGACGAACACGTTCTGGCACTTTGGGCAGTGACGTGTACTTCACATCTACAGGACTCAGTATATACAGAGGTTGAACTACTGGTAGGATCTGCATAAAGTGTTTCACTATGTGTAGGAAAGTACCATCTTTCTTGGCATGTTACCCCCCCACTTTTACCGGTATGTCAGTATGTTTTTGCCTGTCTCACTGGGATCCTGCTGGTCAGGCCCCCAGAGCTCATAGTTTATGGCCTAATGTGTGTGTCTGTATAGTGCTTAACTGTGTCACGGAGGCTCTGCTAATCAGAACCTCAGTGCATATGATCTCTCTGCTTTTAAATGTGTCACTGTAGGCTAGTGACTTCATTTATCAATTTCTGTTGGCACACTGAACCCCCCTTTTAAGTCCCTAGTATATTGGTACCTAGGTACCCAGGGCATGTTTGTTCCAGGAGATCCTTATGGGCTTCAGCATTTCTTTTGCCACCCATAAGGAGCTCAGACAAACCTTTTCACAGGACTGCCACTGCAGCCTGCGTGAAATAACGCACACGTTATTTCACAGCCATTTTCACTGCACTTAAGTAACTTACAAGTCACCTATATGTCTAACCTTCACTTGCTGAAGGTTAAGGGCAAAGTTACTCAGTGTGGGCGCACCTTTGCATTAGCAAAGGTGCCCCCACATAGTTCAGGGCCATTTCCCAGGAATTGTGAGTGCGGGGTTGCCATTATATGCGTGCACTACATACAATACCTATATGTAGCTTCACAATGGTAACTCCGAATATGGCCATGTAAGGTGTCTAAGATCATGGAATTGTACCCCCCCATTCCAAATCTGGTATTGGGGAGCCAATTCCCTGCATCCTGGGGGCTCCACTATGGACCCCCAGTACTGCCAAACCAGCTCTCTGAGGCTTGCACTGCAGCTACAGCTGCTGCCACCTCACAGGCAGTGTTCTACCCTCCTGGGGTCTGAGCAGCTCAGTCCCAGGAAGGCAGAACAAAGCATTTCCTTTGGGAGTAGGGTGTTATAAGCTCTCCCTTTGGAAATAGGTGTTACAGGCTGGGGAGGGGTAGCCGTCCCCAGCCTCTGGAAATGGTTTGAAGGGCACATATGGTGCCCTCCTTGCATAGGCCAGTCTACACCGGTTCAGGGACCCCTTTTCCCCTGCTCTGGTGCGAATCTGGACAAAAGAAAGGGGAGTGACCACTCCCCTGTCCATCACCACCCTAGGGGTGGTGCCCAGACTTCAGCCATCTTGCTTTGCAAGGTGTGGGGGCACTCTGGAGAGCTCTGAGTGACCAGTGCCAGCAGGTGACATCAGAGACCCCTCCTAATAGGGCCTTACCTAATAAGGTAGCCAATCCCCCTCTCAGGGCTATTTAGGGTTTCTCCTGTGGGTTCTCTTCAGACTCTACTTGCAAGTTCTCAGCAGGAATCCTCTGCAACCACTACTTCATCATCTGACCTCGGATCAACCGCAGCCTGCTCCAAAAACCACTGTAACAGCAACAAAGTATCCACAAGGGATACTTTTCTTCTGCAACTCCAGCTCCAGCCAGCAACAGCAACAGGTTCCACGGTGTGCATGCTCTGAGGACTCCCTGTCTTCATCCTGCACGAGAAGGACCGAAGAAATCTCCGGTGGGGTGACACTCCCGTGCTCATGCAGGCACCTTCCAAGTTGACGACCGACTACTGGACTACTCTTACAGAAATGAGTGTGCTCTTAGAAACACAGAGGGTGGACCCCTTCCACACAGACTGTCCTGAGGTCCTGCTGACGCAAATTGGATGAGGTAAGACCTTGCCTTCCCTGAGAGCGACAGTACCCCTGTGAGCCACATCTTCTTCACCTCCGGATGCCTCTGTGCACTATTCGCAAAATTCCTTCGTGCACAGCCCGGCCCAGGTCCCCAGCACGCTATCCTGCGATGCTCAACTCGCTGAGTTGACCTCCGGTGGCATGGGACCCTTCTTTGTAGTGCTGCACCAACCGCGTTTTGCACCTCCTTTGTCCCCATGTCTTGGGACTCCGGTGGGTGCTGTCTGGCATCCTGAGGGCTCTCTAAAGTGCTGAGAACCCCCTCTTCCTCCTCACACAGAGTTGAGGCCCCCAGGTCCCTCCTTGGTTCAGCCAGCGCCATTTTGACGCAACACACACATTTGTCGTAACCAAGGCTTGTTGGTGACTTCCAACACAAAATCACGCCTGCATCCATCTTCACGTCGTGGGACATCTTTTGCATCATGCAGGAACCCGCTGGCATCTTCCTACGGTTCATTCCTACAGTCTTCGTCCAGCCGGGAACTACTCTTTTGCACCCTCTTCTGGGTTGGCAGGGGCTCCTGTCCTTTCTGGAACTTCTTTCGACTTCTGGACTTGGTCCCCTTCTTTTGCAGGTCTTCAGGTCCAGGAATCCAGCAGTTGTTTGCAGACTTGGTTGGTTACTGCAATAGTCCATAACACAAGGTGTAGTGTTTCCTAAGGAAACTTGCAGTACTTTACTCCTGCTTTTCTGGGCTCTGGGGTGGGGTAATTTACTTATCTTTACTGTGTTCTTACTCTCCAAGCAATTCTGCACACACTACACTTGTCTAGGGGAGGAATTCGTGATTCGCATTCCACTTTTTTAGCATATGGTTTGTGTTGCCCCTAGACCTATTTTCTCCCATTGCATTCTATAGCATGTCCTATTGTTGCACTATCCTATGCCTAATTACTTGCCTTATTTTAGTGTCTAGTGTATATATTGTGTATAATACTTACCTCCAGAATGAGTATTGCCTCTAAGATATTTTTGGTACTGTGTCACCCAAATAAACTAACGGATTCCAATAATGATTCAGTGGTGGTCCCCGGGTTCCAGTAATGATAAGGTGGGGGTCTATTGAAGTCAAAAGGTAGGGATCCACTGTGATAGGCGATAATATACATGATGACCAGAAAACAGTGTATTTCTTGTTGGCATTTGAATTAGCTTCAACACACGCACGTACATTGATTGAGATGATTGTTTTGCAGTAGCTTTTGATGCCTTAATGGAAAATGTATCTGCTTGCTGCTGCCAAGACCCCGGACTAGGGTTAACTGAATTTTCTTTTGGAAATGAATACAAAATGATACATTTTGAGGACATTGTCTGGCATAAGCACAATCCTTATAGAAGTCTTCCAGAGCTAGAGTTCTGGTAAATTGGAAGCTTGCCCCTGGATTTGGTGTAGAAACATACATCAGGCAAGGTTGCCTTCTATTTCCTTTTTTTTTTTTTTTTTATCCACTGAATCACTGGCACAGTCCCTCAGGATGGACAATTGAGTTATCCCTTTTCTTTATAAACGGTACAGCAATTAGGTGGCCTTTTATACAAGATTGTATAGCCTACACTTCTGATCCACATAAGAGAATACCTCAGGTACACAATCTTGTATGAGTTTTTGGGTACCTTTCAGGATATATAGTAAATAATACCAAGTCGTAGACAATGGTGGGGAATACGAAGTAAGATTTGTTTGAGATACATGATGCAAGATATGTAGGTGTCATTTCTACTCATAACTCATAGACGTTGATGGCCCATTAGTTGAATAAAATGAATGGGTAGATGGATAGGTTGATGAGTACATGGTAGATCCTCCCTATAATGTCTGGTGATTTAATCTGTTCCCAATGTCAATCCTCCTAAATCATATTGCTTGATGCCAATCCCTTTGGTGCTGGCAACAAAGCGTTGTGAAGATATAAGAGAAACTTAGTAGTTCTGATTGGTCATCTGGAGGAGAGAGATTATTATAGACGAAGTTGTGACGATCTCTCAAGAAGGTAGCTCTGCTTTAGAACCACTTTTATTATTGGGCTATCCAGAGTAGTGAAGGCTCAACCTGACGAATGAGAGGCTGGTTTACTATTAAAAGCCATGTTACGTTATTGTAAAAATGATATCTTGCATAAATTGTCATCTCCAAAATACTTTAAAAAGGTCTAGTTAATGATCTTAGCGTTGGTAGCTAAAATATGAAGAAAGTGGCATGGATGCCATGATATAGGATTTTATTTATCTGTATGGATTTGCATGGATGGGATTGTACTCACATCATAGGATTCCTTTGGCATTGCCACTGAGGGTGGTCTTTCCAGGTTGGAATTTATGCAGATAGTTTATTGAATGCCTTAGTTGCATCCTCGGCCCCTAGCAGCTTTTCCTGTGGCATCTGAGATACAATTTCATGGAACACCTCTGGTAAGGAAAGAAGTCACAAGGTGATACAATGTAATGCCACAGAGGCCAAGATGTATTCAGTGGAATTGGGATCCAGGTGCTGCTAGTACTGGAGTATAAAGATATCTGACAAGTATCAATACATGTTCTATACTTCATTGTCAAATCGGCCACAATCAGGAAAAAAAAATTCTCTCAATTTTTCACAATACTGGACACCCAAAAGGCTCTCCATAGTGAAATAAGATGGAGATGGTCAATGCTCAAAGTGCAAAGATCCTAATGCAGGTGAGGTGTATCTGTGATATTTGTCTTGAAGATTATTGGATTACTGAGAATGTCTATTTCTTCTATCCCCAGGCAAGAGATTATGGTAGAATGCACTCGTCATTTTTTAGGTTTTAATTGCCGATGTTACCTTGTCTCAAGATAAAACCATATACTATTTTATTTTGTTGACAAAAATCTCGACGTCTACAAGCTGTAAAGTTAATGTGTAGACTAGACATGAGCAGTTGGACAAGGTAGATGCCAACATTTTGGAATTTGTTTAAAAGAATGGTTGGAAGAAGATAACGAGATGGAATAATATAAAGTTCTGGAATTATACCTTCTCGAAAGATCTCATGAGTTTTTCTTTTTTTTTTTTAGTTCTCAGTCTTGGTTCGCCAGGAACCTTCAGGTATGGGCATACATATGAAGATAATACAAGGACTAACAATTTAAAATATATTTGGTAGTGTTGTCAACAGAAATACATTTAAAGGAAAACTCAGCCGCAGTGCATGTGGCCACGCCCCTGAAAAACAGAATTGAATTTGAGCAGTATACAGCATGTGTCAATCACAGACTGCTCCAATTGAATCTTATTAATTTTCTAAACCAATAAGTAATTTAGCTTGTGAATTGACCTTTAAATGTATGGTACATGGAGAAGAACAGGAGTGATTTAATGCTGAGGAGTTGGAAGAGTGTAGATGGCCGATATAAAGCACTGCAATCGCAAAATCCCAATAGGCTTTCATAGCTGAAATACTTCTTTTATACATCTTGAAGAGGGATAGATATTTCATTTTAACAACCATCTCTATAGCATGGTTTATAGATTTCTCCTCCTTGCACAAGTGTTACGGGATAAGAGGTCAAGGCATTTTCCTTTTTGTAGAGCACAAAAAACTGATTGCATTGTGCATATTAGGTACTAGAAAACAGTATCATCGTTGGAAGTCGTTGCTTTCAAGAGTCTAATAAACAGTCTGTACAATTAACATAAAACGTATTCACTTTTTCTACACTTTGCATCTTCATGCCAAGCATAGTTTGAGGGTCAGGGCAAGGGGGAGCATGGAAAGACAATTAAAATCGGGCAGAGGACTGAAACCTGTTGCAATGAGGCATTGGTTAGCCCCTACACCAATTCAGAGATGAGCAGAAAAAAATTATGTGCAGTGACAGGGAGTCTAACCCACCACCTCATAACTTACAAGACTGGTTGTAGTTTTCTGCAGTGGGGATGGGGGGGAGGGGGGGAGGAAATACACTGGGGACACAGTGGGTGAAAGCTATTAGGATTGATGTACCAAGCTTGTTTAACAGTTAATGACGACCTTGAAGGGTGTCTGGCTGAAAGGGGAAAAAAAGGCCTCCTTTACTGTGAAGGGAGGCGTGGGGGGGGGGGTGGTAAGATGGCTGAGCAACCAAAAAAAGCCTTCTCATCAGGGTGCTTGCTATCTAAAAATAAATAGAAATGTATGCATCGCTGATCAGAAAATCTAAAGGCTGGTAAGCCAGTATGGACTTTAATTGATGGAGCCATTTGGAGCTTCATGTGGACAAAAAATATTCTTGTAGGGAGTTATGGTAAAGATGCTACTGATTGAGCTTGGATTGCATGCTTTTAAAGGACACTAGGTATTGTCTGAAAGCGTATTATTAAAAATGTATATTTTGAAAGTGCTTGTTTTATCTTGAACACTAAATATTTTTGCACATTTTGAGCCAGCCTACCTTATACTGTGTGTAATACAACTTTCAAATAAGCACTTGCATATTCACTGTGCTTTCTGGCACAGACTAGGATCTTGCTGCACCATAACTTAATGCCATTCCCCAGTGCACTAACCAGGATTCAAATATGTAACTATCTAGTTACAGTCAGAGAGATCTACCGTGAGTGCATTAATCACTTTTGCTTACATAAGAAAGAGTGCATTTTCCATCAAGAAAATTACCTTGAATTTATTTTTCATTTAAGGTGTGTGCATTAGTCTATATGCAATTACCTGAAGGTGAATGGCCAACAACATAGTTATAGAATATTTTATTATTTTAAACCAAGTCTCTCTCCGTGTCTCCACTGCACATATGATCACAGTTCCCGTACTTTTTATGCACTTCCACCACTAGTAATACCTGTGGTAACATAGGCCACAGAGAGGTGGATGACCCCAAACAGCATTAACGTTTAGCTTAATGCTCCCTGTCTGAAAAGAAGCCCTTCTCCCAGGCAGAGCGTTACCTCAAGACCACCACAATCAGTCTGCCAATTAAATGTGGTGGCCAGAATGAAGGGATCTTAAAAGAGGCAGCACTTTCATCACAGTCCAATACAACCCCAGTCTAGCCGCAAAAAAGAGTGATTTTTAGGCAGCGGGATATAGGAGGTGGGCAGAGTTAGAGTGGTATTTATTGCTGTCTGTGCCTTAGGAGCTTTCGTAACCAGATGTATAGTCCTCCACTGAGGGTTGAGGCTGATTTGATTTAAATATATGAATACTCAGCTTCTCTGTTAAGTTGTCAAAAATAAGCAAGAGTATGATCTCTTGTATGGCAGGTTGAATTCAGGCTACTGGCTTAGACAAACTTCAACATCTTTCAGTGGAGACCTATCTGACATATGTTCATTCCTGACCATAGGGAAGAACTCACTTGGCAGACAGACCATGATCAATCTAAGAAAAACACATTTAGATTGGTTCTAGCTGCGCTTACTAAAGGACAAAATTTTCTAACTGCCAAGAGGATCAGATCCAGTGGGTAGAGAGTGAGCAATTAAATCCTCCATTTAACAATATTGTCCTAATTATTCAACTCAATATCGAGTCAACATGGAAACTTTGCTTCACTGTGCTCTTTTTTTTTTTTTTTAAGTGAAAAGCTGATGAAGTACACATCTTGCTACTAGAAATGAAAACTTAACAGTTAAAAAAAAAAGCACAATGCATGATTGTGTTTGTATTAGTGCAGATAATTTAATATCAAACCCAAGTAATCTAGAAATATACGTGATAGAACTACAGTACCCAAAGATCTTTAAAAAGTTAGGATGTAAATGATGAAATTGCACTTAATTCTGAATTAATTCAGATACATTATGTCATTGCCATTCCTTACTAATGAGCTTTTTACAGCATGGTTTATTTTATTTTCTTATTAAAAAAGGCTCAGAATAAACATTTGTACATTCCATTCGACTGCGTTGGTCACTGAAAGGGTTCCACGTTTTTCATTCACCAGCTACATCTACCTATCCTGCTGGTCAACTTCAGATGTCTTTGTGTCTGACAGTTCCAAAACAGGGTTCACAAATCCAGCATACTCAGAGTTTCCATTGTCATCCATTTCGGCACTAACAAAATCATTTTCCCACTCCAATCCATTGGAGTCATCGGAGGTTGAGGTTGGATGGCTGCCTGTCTTCTTGGTGCTGTGCTTTAGGGCAGCGCGCAAGATGTCCTCTTCTGTTTTGGAGCGTTCTCTCATTGGAACCATTCTGTTCATTCCTGTTGATACAAAAGACAACAATATTAGATGTTCTATGCAGACTGGCAAAACACCTTGTACTGGTTATCCAAACACCAATTTTGAGATACAGAATGAACACAAAACATCAAACTATGTCTTAGTTTCAAAGACCTCCTTTAATGAATAGTCATGCAGACACTGAAGCCATATGTGTGTATGTACACATCACACACGCTGCCCATGGACGTAGAAGTAGAGTTCAACTACATTGTTGTAGAGTTTAGCCACAAAATCATTTACCTAAATGAATAACTATACAATAAAAAGAGCAGACAAAATAAAGATTATTTGGCTGCAGCAAAGGTAAGAGTAAACCTAAAAAAATACAGTAGTAGGCTTTGGTGAATTAAGGCACACTTACCAAAGACACAAGAATCAATTTAAGACTTGTATTGTACATAAGCACTCCACTACTTCAAATGTCATACACCAACAGCAATTAAAGATCACCACAGAAACATGTGCATGTCACAAGAAAATCCAGAGCGCAAATAAAACCACAAGCTGCCGAGTACCAGACTGACTGAGACTGACCCCAATTTATTTGTATCCAGCACAAAGATCTTTAATAAAGTGTCTAATTAAAACTTTCCTGTTAATGTCTCAAATCTTCCCGGATTATATCCCCACTTTTAGAATTACTTATTGGAGATTATATTTTCTTTTTATTCTAGGTAAAGCTCTCCAACGGCTCTGTTTTAAGTTCATACCAAATAAATCTATAAAATGAAAAATACCAATGGGCTCCAGTGGATATAAGAGATAGTATTTGAAATATCCCTGGATCTATGTGAGTAGAACGAGTTATTTCGCTGAACCGAAACGAGAAAAATTATTTTTTATTTTTTACTAATGGACCTTGCTTCCAGAACAGAACCTGGACCCTGATACTTAAGAGCATTTCACTGGTTCAGTTTAAATTCTGACACAGACTTTCAGAGAGGCCAACAAAGCATAAAAGATCCTTCTCAGGAAGTGTGAAAGGATACCTGAACTCAAGTAAAATATGGCACTGGCTTATGTCAAGCTATAGCTACAGGAAACACTAATCTTGCAAAACGAATTTTTCTAAGGGACCCCATAGTATGAGAAGTGAAAGGGATGCATACATGAGATACTCCTGATTTAGGGTTTGACTGATGGGTATGCTTGTCACAAACCCAGCATATATTCTTTCTGCCTTACTACAAGTGCTTTATATCCTAATCCACTTATATTATGATGGAATATCAGTCATATTTGTGACAGAATAACCTTTTTGACAAACTCTAAATCAGGCCAATAGCCTTTTGCCCAGTCCTGTGGCAGTAAGTAAATCCATATCTTTCCTAGACTTTTACTGCAGCAGAACAGACATTTTGGCACACCCAAAGGGTGAATATGCCCTTGCTTGGTTTGTTCAGTGCACTGCAAGATAGAAGGTTTAAATAGTTTAAGCACTCTTGAATGGCACATACCAAAAGTATTTTGTGGACCAGGTAGGAGTTCATGTCATTTCTTTGTTGAAGTAAACGGCATTTTAGCCATTTCAAATGCAGGCCTGTCTCAATTGTAATGTGAAATACAGCAATAATGCAGTTTTATAAAAGGCATTAGTAATGTATGGTAATGAGATGGCTGCCACGAACAGTCAAGGTGAGATATAAAGTGGTGGTCTACCTAACGTTTTGAGTGCCATTTTGAGACCACTTGTGTTATACATACCACATGTCTCAGAATATTTGTAGGCTTAGAGGAAGACAAGTTGCAAACAGACCCACCAATCACCGGAATGTCTCAAATAAAGTTGAACACTGTAGCCTAAACAGAGTCTGAAAAATGGAGCACAGCGTCTCTTTTCAGAAAGATTCTTTATTGTATCATGTCTAGAACAGGTTTGCAAGACTCCCTTACAAAATACCTTGCAGCAACTGTTTTATGGTATTCTTTATGAGCAAGCGGATCAAGAAAATAAACAATCAAACCATTTGTCTGAGATTACTACTGCTGCAAAAGCTTAAGATCCTTTTGAGGTATAGGTGATGGAATCTCTCCTCTTTAGAGGGATGAGGCTGGTCAAAGAAAGCTGGATGAGTGATGGATTGCCCAATGTAAAAAGAAGACAGGCGATGTAAACAAAGGTGGTTAGTCTGGCAAAAAAAGTCCGAAAGAGCCGACAAATAACTTTTAATAGTGCCCACTGCAAGCTCCTTCTGGAGCAAAGACATAAGAACAAAATCACAGTTTGGCTTGCAAAGGGTCTGTCTTAGGCACGCCACCCAAGACCCCAAATTTGTCCCTGTGTCCATCATAAACATACTTCATTGAGGGACACCTGGTAGCAAGGATGACATCAACAATCCCAAGTAGTAGGCAGCTGCCGTTGCTCAATGTCCATGCATGAAGGTGTAGACTGCACAGGTTTGGGTGCAGAACCCTGCCCTGCTGCTGAGACAGAAGATCCTCCAAATGCAGCAGGCGGATGGGAGGACGGATGGTCATGCCCAGAAGTTCCAGGTACCACCTGGCCTAATCCTGAGCCATTAGGATGAATTGGGTTTGGTTGTTTACGATCTTCTTCTGAACTCAAGGCAAGAGAGGCAGAGTTGAAAATGTGTACATGAGGTCTGTGCTCTACAGTAACTCTGTTGCATCTCCTAGAGAAAACTTTCGTGGGGACTCCAACGGTCTATTGTTTTGACACTGTGCATTCTCATTGGTGGCAAAATGATCAAGCCAGGCTCTCCCCAAAGTCGGCGATGTCCTATGCCACCTCAGGGTGCAACCACCATTCATAATCTGCTAGGCCCAGCGTGGCTGAGCTAGTCTGCTCTGGTGTTTAAAGATCCTGGAAGGTAGTTCACGATCAGGGAAATGCCTTGATACTCCAGCCAACTACAGAGGTGCAGATCCTTCTGGTACAGGGCCTAAGGCTTCACTATGCCCTGATTGTTGCAGTAACACATGGTGGTAGTGCTGTCCGTGAGAATCTACACTGGACTCCGATTGATGGAGGGCAGGAAGGCCTTCAGCCCCAGGCGAGTGGCCTGCAACACCAAGAGACTACTGTAGAGCAGGGTCTGTGCCAGATCTTCACCTCCCCTAGATGACCTCCCCAACCCAGTAGTGACACATCCCTCAACACCGTCAGCTCTGAGAGGGGTCTGTCGGCAGTCCAAATGTGGTTCAGCAGTCATGACTGCATATCTTGTGCAGTCTCCTAAATCTTGATGGCACCAAAAAGGTTCCTTTGGCACTGGGCCCACTGGGACTTCAGGTTCAACTGCAGAGCCACGTCACCTGGCACTGCTGACAAGCAGGATGAGGGAGGCTCTCAGATCAAAAAGCTTCAAAACTGCTCTCACTGCAATCCAGGACCGAGGCTGACACATTAAGATCATAGCCTGAATGTCCTGTTCTTGTTTCGAGAGAGGGAAGATTGCGAATTGCACAATGTCTAAGACAGCCTCTATGAAGGGAGAGGATGTAAGCACAGCGGTCGGATGTACCGCCTCAGGAGCTGGAGACCCAGGTTTGAGCCTTAGTGTCGGCGCAAATGTCCTGTGATTCAGGGCAAATCACTTAAACTTCCTGTGCCCATGGCCAGCGCCTTGAAACCCTCATGGGTGATAAGCTGCACTATATGAATCTACATTTCATTTAATTTCCTTTCAAGTGATGGAGAAAGGTGCTACTCTAGGATACTGACTGAGAACCACAACAATGTCAAGAGGTTCACCGTTTTAAGTGGTCCTCAGCTTTCTAGCTTTCTGTAACCAGCCCACCTTCAACAGGCATTTGTTGTCAAAGTAGTGGAAAACTGGTACCCCAACCTACGTAGATTGGCAGCAACCACCATTATCACTTTTGACAACATCTGTGTGGCGCTTGTGAGGCTGAAGGGGCGCACACAAACTAAAAATGGAATAACAGAGCTGGGCAGTTAGAGATGGAGAGTAGTTTCCCCATCATTGCTCAAGGCCTTTAAAGCATGGAGGAGCAAGATGTGTTGCATGCACTTGTTATGGTTTCCTACAGTGAACTGGATGCAAACTGGATGCACGCTAAGACCAAAACTTTCCAAGAAAACAACAATCAAGTAATGAGTTGAAATTGTTATTAAAAATGAAGAGCTCCGACAGGACATGAGAGCCATGTTGAGTGAAAGGGTGGTGGTGTCGTAGTTTGGACTCTTGCTCTGGGCAAGACTGCTGGTTTAAGGATGACAGTACTTTTGTCTGTAGGCGACTATGCCTATCCTACAACAAATCGCAACTGTTGTCCCAACCTTACCGGCTCACTAGCAGCACCTCACCAGAAACACAATAGTAAAAGGTGATTTGTGGCAGCCTTTACGTATGGACTTGAGAATAAGACATCTCAGGGAGTGTTGTGGTTAAACAGAGATTACCTCTTTCTCACAGATATATAATGTCTCATACAAACACAGGCAATGGCAAGGATGCAGTAAAGTTTAAACAGTTTTTATTTAACATAACTGCAATTTACGATAAGTTGCATGGGCTGAAATGATTAGGATAATTAATAATGTGAGAAACAGAATTGTGAAGACGAGAGTCATTATTACAAAGACCCCCAACATCTTGCAATGCATATGAAAGACATATGAGATGTAATATGCCTATATACCCTAATGTGAGAGGCCTAACCTCCTACCTAAAGGAGAGCTGGGTTTGCTAAACCTAATCTGCCAATGCCATGTCCATGAGAGGAGCCCCCAACCCTTGTTACCTTGGAATGAGGTCTCTATCTCAGACTCCGTAGGAACACGAAGACTGGGTCAGCGTCAAGACGACGTGCAGCATCGATATCAGCGATGGTGCCGATGTCCTCTGGTCGGAATCCCTCTGATTATATGTCTAAAGTGCGATGTATTTATACAGATCTACAAGGACCCCTGACGTAGGTGTGTTCTCAAACAATAGATAACAGACATGCTTGGGACGGCAATTAATATTAACAATCCCTCGAAAGTATAGAGAGGGAAAATCCCTATGTGTGAACACCTACTGTTTGTTTGTCTTTGTTGCTTGATCTTGACGCCTTAGTGCGGTGACACTGATAATGCAAAGCATAACAAGTGGCCTAACTATAAACAAGGCAGCCATCTTAGAACAATTAATAATTAAATGGGCTAGGACATAGCAAGCTAAGTAGGTTAAAAGTCACTAGATGACAGGGGCACGAGTCTGCAAGCCAGAGGCTAAGCTAACTCCTGTTATCCCATTAAAACGAACTAGGATTCACTACAGTGGTGGTTTGTTTAGGGTGGTGATAAGGGCATTGGTGTGAGGGTGGGGAGAGTAGCGGAAGTGGTGGTAGTTAGGGTTGTAGTGGTTAGGGTGGTGGTGAAGGTGGTGTTGAGCGTGGGGTTGATGGAAAGGCTGGTGGTGGTTTTTAGAGAGATGGTGAGTACCGTGGTGGTTATGGTGGAGGTGGTGGATGTTAGGTTAGTGGCAGCAGTTGGGTGATATTGTGGTAGGGTGGTGGAAGGTTTGCGGTGGTAGTAGGGCGGCTTAGGCTGGATAGTGTGGTATTTATGGTAGTGGTGAGGGTGATATTGTGGTGGTTTTGGTGGTTGGTGATGGTGGTTTGAGTAGTGGGGTGATAGTTTGGGTAATTTAGGGTGGTGTTAGTAGGGTTCTGCGTGTGGTGATAGGATGTTGGTGAAGGTGGTAGTAAAGGTAAGGTGGTGGTAGTAGTTATGGTAATGAAGGAATTACTGTGGTGGTTAGGTTGGTAGTGGTTAGTGTGGTGGTGTGTGTCTGTTATGCTGCATTAGTGAGTTGAAGGACTGTTTGTTTAGTTGGCTGGTCACCGCCGTGCACTAGTAAGTAGCGAGGCTGCACTTTTGTTGGATGCTCACAGCTCAAGCACTAGTGAGTAGACCATGCTTTTGATGGATGCTAATATACCCCGCACTTGTGAGGTGAGGACACTTTCTGCAGTTTTGAGACGTGAGCACCTCCACAATCCGAAGGAAGTTTTAACTCAAAAAATCAGTCAGCAGCAATTATTATTTTAATGGTGGCTGGAAAACGTTGTAAATTATGATTTCTGTTTCAAATGCCTACTGAGTAATAAGGTGGCTAAGTGCGCTATATATAAATTGCACAGATTGAGTTTCACATTTGGTAAGAACGTCCCTCTCCCCCAGCGGAACAATGGTGCCAATGTATCTTTTCAACCCTGATATGTAGTTGTATACATTTCTTTCGACAGATCGTCACTGGCGTTTTTTGTTATCGTTTTAGGTTATGCTATGAATTCAGCCATAGTATGTTTCTTACGTTTATTTTGTGTTGGTAAAATACAATTTGCTGTGTTTTGATTTAAAAGGTTTGTTATGTTATAATGCCGCCCATTCTTCTTCTACGCTGTACTACCTTATGTGGCTAGGGCATGCTATGACAGGTTGGCTATGTTATGCTATGACAGTCTGCTATTTGCTATATATTATCTGCTTTGTCAAGCTGTCAAATGCTGTGCCACGTTACATTCTGCTGTTCTGATGTGTCATGGTGTGCTTTACTTTTGACGTTTTGTCTTGTTGTGATTTCCCATGCTGTGCTTGACACGGTCATGCTATGTCATGCTTGTTTTAAATGCCAGCTGCAGCACTCCGAAGAGTGCAGGTGTTTACAGGCCGTCTGTCACTCATCCCCGGAACCGCGAGTCCCACTTCGAAAGTGGGTGGCTCTGGTCATCCTTAGGCCGCATCTCCTATCCCTGTGTCTATAACATTATACTAGCCATTTAAATCCCATGGTGACCACAGAGGTGCAAGAAGGGGGCAGAGCTCGACAAAGCAGCAATGGGGGAACGCGGAGCGATTTAAGAGCCAGCACTGCTAATCCAATTTAAGCACAAAAAGACGGGGCAGGAGCGGAGCAGAAACCGGGGAGGGCTATCAGTGTTTTTGGCAATAATTATCACGGGAGAGTGTTCTATTCCTGTATTTATTAATAAATCAAAGGACAGATGTGCTGGAACATTATTTCTGCACAGCTGTCGCCACCGCGAAAACTGTAGTGTATCATTCAAAAACAAGTAAACGTCTGCGTTGCAGCACAATTAACTATCAACTTTAAAACCGCGTGGAGCACACTGGGGAAGCTGACGATCGCGCCAGCAGGCAGGGCAATGTGTAAACTGCTTGACCGACTGTTCGGTCGAGGAACAGCTTCATATATGTACTTGCTTCTCGCGGAGTATTACATACAGACTGGTGCCACATACCTCACTGGTGGGAGGTGAGTCATCAGAGATTAGGTTTTGCAATTGAATCCCTATAAATATCTCACGCATCCTGCTTGCTCTCTATGTGAATGAATGAATGAATGTGTGTATATATATATATATATATATATATATATATATATATATGCGCATTTTTGGTAAAATGAGTGGCAACAGTATGCATTAGACATCACATTAGGGCATTAATAATGCTCAAAATGTAATAGGATGCTTACATTGAGCAATCTGACCCAATAACATGAAATGATTTACAGACCTCATTATGGAGGGACTATTTGGAACGTGTTTTCAACTGTGTGATTCAAAGCCCTACGCTCAGTCAGTGAAAACTTGGGTCCGATTTGAAAAAGTTTTATAAGGGCTTTTAGACATATTTATGGAAATTGGTGAACTTTATTTAAAGTAGAATGAACAACTACCATTGGTTACAACGGAAAGGGGTTTGCAAATAATTTGACCAAGGATTCAAGGTGCCTCCCACAAGTACAGTTTAATAAAGTAAGTGGTACATGATGCATTTTGAAGTGCTCTCGGAGAGCAAGATATCAAAGCCGGATAGGATTTAAATAGGAAGTACATGGGGCTTGGGAGATTCGGGAGAAAATTGAAGGCAAATGGCTAATTTAGAAGCTAATTTGCACAAAAGCATTTATGACAACAGGATGAGGTATCAAGGCAAGTCTGAAAGAGATCTCAGTCAAATGATCTTGGTAATACATACGCATCAGCATCTTCTTCCCACAGCGGGTCTATAATCTCTGCTAAAGAGAAACATAATCTCTGCCAGTCTGTGCCACCTCCCCGATGAAAGAAACCAACAGTCGGTGCCACATTCCGTATGGGCATCACAGCTTTTCACAAAAGCACACCACTGCACAAGTCTGCTAATGGCTCCCATGGGAATAAGAATCTTTTAGCACATTATCACAAGACCCTAAATTCTAACAGGCACTTTTCAGGACGCTTTTAGTGAATATTGTGCCTGGAGTTTAAACCATAATATGTACACTAACCCTAACACAATATAAGCAGATGAGCTAATTGCTTCCCAATGTGTGTAATGGCACACGCGCACAATCACACATTTGCCAAGGTTCCACAATACCGTAGTAAAGTACGTATTCATTACCTTATACAATGCTGCAGCAGTGTACATACCTGATGTGTTCACAAAGCCCCACAATGCACATCTTTTCCACAATTTCCTCAGTGTTACAGTAATGCAATATCCGCATGACGAGAGCTGCATGCCATCAAAACACATATTACCATTTGTTACAAAGAACAAGCATTTGCAAAGCCAATCGGTCGAGCATTAGGGGCCTGTTGGCTTTGCCAATGGCTCTAGCCATGGTCTTCAGCATCCCTGATGCTGTGCAGCATGGCTTTAAAAAAAAACAGAAAAAAGCCTATGACGTGATATCAAACGTGTACATCTACAAAACAACTGAAGCGCTTTTTTATCTTTTGGTTGAATCGAGTTTGACCTAAAAACAATAGGAAAAACACATCGCATGGGTTGAAAAAGCAATACATGGGTTGGGCAGAATCACAGAGGGCTAGGGAAGCAACAAGAGAGCAGAGGCACAGAGCAGCACGGGGCAAGGATGGGGGAAGCAACACAGAGGTTAGGGAAAAGAACACTAAGGGTATAGTAGGGCATCAATCAGAAGAACACAGGAGTAAAGCAAACATATGAAAGAACAACGTGGAGCTGGGGTTAGAGGCACACATGCAGAAAACCAATGCGGAGAGGGGAGATAAACAAACCAAGGTGTCACAGAGGAGGGCAGGCTAGAAACACAGGCAACAAGAGCAAGCATGGCAGGGGGGAAGTAGCAAACAAGGGAGACAGCTAGAAAACACATGCCCCTTGTAGAATACTTAAACAAAAAGAAACCAGCATTGGCAAAAATCAAACAGTTTTTTTTTTACCTTAAAGCAGTGCTTAATTTGTGCTTGTTGTTTCCGGTGCGGAGCACCGGCACTTATTCTAGCGGGCCAGCACTTATTTTTCTGCCTCAAGCATTTACTGCGAACAAAAGACATGTGGGGCAGACGGAGGAAGAGAAAAACGTAAAAGTGCTACAAAGGGAGAAAGCAGAAAGCTGAAGGGGCAGGGAGTGACTTTAAATAGATTGAAGAGGCCCGAGATGGCTTCAGGATTACGCTGCCTCAGTATTCTGTGTTTGCATATTTAATTACAGCAGCCGCGTGTTTAAGGGTAGGGCTTTGGGCATCCATACGTTTTTATTTACAAATTAAGCACTGTCTTAAAGTACTTCCTTAGTGATTAGTAAAGTGTTTCAGTCTGTTCTTACTGTCATATCACACATTCCTATATTATTCTACAATAACTGTTACTTTGTTTAATATTCCTGCAAGAATATTTGTTACTATATACTACTGTTAAGATCAGTGACATTTTACTAACAGTAGAAGTGTTGCACGATTCAGCAATTCAGAAAGCCAAATGTTATCACTATAAAGAAAATAAGCAGCTGCCGACCATGGGGGTCACCTTGGGACACAATCTGCAGTGGTAAGTGATGAACCAAAGGAAAGCAAATAAAAAAAATATGCATTACAGATCGGATAGATCAACATTACAAGTGATCTTAATAATGAAGGAATTATTCAGGAATTCCCCAGTTCAACATGTAGTGCAAATTATCTTTTGAAAGAATAATGGTGGTATTTAAACTCATTACATTAGTTTTAATGAAATCAGTTGATATTAGAGCAAAAGTATTTGAAGCACATAGACTTTTAATCTTGAACAGAAATCACTTAGCCTGACCTTTACCGAATGCATTTATCTATTCTTTTCCTTATCATGAAACAATGGGTAGTTTATTTCAAAGTGAGATTTACAGTTCTCATAAAGGCAGGGTTCCCATTCCGAGCTGCGAACTGTTTTAGCAAGATGATGTCACTACAGGCAGCCTTGAAACGCTTGTCTCAAAATGAGAATGTTGAATATTGTATTTCACTGATGATCTTTGTTATCACCCATATGAAGGAGAAACTTCTACATGCTGTCAAAACATTGCATACACTAAATTATAAGAGCAAAAAGACCAGATGATGGACGGAATACTGAATAATGCAAACATTCACCCCCCAGTCACAAATCTGGGTTTAAGCCATTGTTTTTTTGCTCACCACACCACCCAGTTTGGACCAAGCCATATGCAAATTAGTCTTGACCCTGCTCCTAATGGGAACAGTCCAGCCCGAACTACCATGCATGGTTCTCCCTGGACCGGAAACAAGCATCCTAGGACTGGTTTGGGATATCATTCCTCATCAGCCTGGCTAGCTTGAATCCAGTGGCACACTGAGCAGGGGACCCATGTCTGGACATACCCTTCCCAATTACGGCGACAAAAGCAAAAATAACAGATGATGGACATAATGCTAAACAATGCAAACATTACCCCCCAGCCCCCTAGTCACAGATCTGTGTTTAATCCATCATTTTTTTTTTTATCACTACAGTTTGGACCCAGTCATATGCAAATCAGTCTGCAACCTGCTCCCCTTGGGAACATTCCAGCCTGAACTACACTAAATTATAATGGAGCCTTAGGGAGCGCTCAGCTGAAATATTCTTAATGCATTTGATACACGCTGTCAGTTACGGCACGAAAGGGAAAAGTCGAGCACAGTTTCTGAAAATGTTACAGGAGCATGGTCAGATTTTTACCATTGCAGTTATGTAGGTTCGCCACAGTTCTGTCTTTATTTTTGTTTGAGATGGCTGGACTTATTCTTTGAAGTTTTTAGTCTAGTATAATTTGTTTGACTGATCTTATTTTAATTAGGTAGTTTAAGAAAAAAAAAAAAATGAAGAAAAATACTGCCGTTTATATGTCCACTCTCTGCATTAAATTAATTTCAAATTGGAATTGTGCATATGTAAAAAAATGTGTTCTAAGATCCTATACATTTGCAGCGAGAGCTACACTAGTGTTTTTTTTTTTAACTGTTTTTAGAGCTATGCCACGACTTGAATATCAAAGAGACGCCAATGATTTAATGTTATTTTTAACTGCACATTTTTATTGGTCAGTCTACATGAGACCAGGTTATGATGACAAAGCACATATCTTTTTGTGTAATTAGGTGCACACTAATTAACCAAGGAGTACTGGTAACTAGAAATGGAGATTTGTTTCTATCTGATTGACGCTCTGTGAACATTATGTGTGAGTCAGGCACACAAGTATTTAAATGTTGCAGCAAACTGCACAATTTGGAAACTGCTCTCCCCAGAAGCAAGTGACTGAGTGAGTTAGGAAGAGAGAGCGTGTGTTGAAGTGGAGGAAGATGGAAGTTAAGAAGCGCATAGCGCCTAAGCTCTGGCATGAAACAGCTCTCCAGGTATGAGTGACGACTTATTTCTTGCGTTTTAATAGTGGCATGGGCGCAGCTTTCCTCTTTCGGTTTTATTGTCAATCCCCTTGCTGGGACACATAGGCCCTGTTGTATAGTTAGCCTATATGAATCTATCGATGTCACCTCACTCGGATGTTGGTTGCCCTCACACATTTTGCCTCCTGGAGCTCCCTGAACTCCCTTTGCGACAGCTGGGGCACTGACAACACACCAACAGGAGCTTAAGTGCTCTCTCTTGTGCCCTCCATGATGAAGTGAGCAGGCAAACTGAAAGAAGAGGACCACAAATAGCAGTGGATCATGATAAAGAAACCACAATGCAGTCTCCTTTCCTCACCAATGGTTTATTTTTACCTGTGTATGTTGGCACTGCTCTAGAATTATGAGTACTAGAAGTAAACAGTTGAAAACCAACTAAACTCTCCCCTTATCCTTTGATATTGTTTAGAAACAGGGACACCCTGGCCTTTTAAATCTAGTCCCAACTAATGTGCCTGATCCACATATGGCATAAGAGAGCACAGAAACATGTTCAGAACCTGATTTTTAGGTCGAGTATGCAAGCACTCTGGCCTGTTGTAATCTATCTGTGGGCTTTTAACCACGCCCATCACTATCACCCATTCAAGGGCTTGCATTTCAAAAATCCTTTGTTATCATTGGTAAATGCTTTATATTTGTTCCTTGATGGGGCAGTTTTGTTACCGCCTTGACCATCCACCCTGTTACATGGAAAACGGCATGATTGCTGATACGTTTGACTGCGAGCAAACTTATTTTTCTTTTTGTGTCTCGCCTTCGCGCTCATGGTGGGCATGGCGCTTAGAATCAGCTTTATGTGGTAAGAAAAGTCCAGTTAGGAATTTACAACACCAATAGCTCTAACTTGAGCAAACACGAGACCCACTGCAGTGCAAATGCTTGTTAATTCTTGTGTCAGGGAGGAACCAATGAAGTTACTTAAGGCTATCCTTGCTCCAAATTTTAGATCAGTCTTCCGGTGGTACACGTGCGAGAAGGAGGCTAACCATTTGGCACTATCTCTTCCAGAGAAGAGCCCAACAATACCCTTGGTACACCGATTACGATCCACAGGAAAGAAATCACTGTGACTACAGGGCTGTCAAAATCATACATAGGATTCTTCCTAGTGCCCGACAGTAGAAACCCATGGTAAAGTGGCCACACTTTAAAATTGAGAGTTCTGCCTTCTGTGTAACAGACAGAATAAGGGACTCGCATAATGTGGAGACAGAGTATTCAAGTCATCCTAGGCCGTCATACCTTGGTGTTATTAGCGCATATACGTCTGGGAAGCCATGTTCAGAAGTCTCAGATATTTTACCTAAAATTCAACCAGTCAAGCCACCTGTTTCAATATGCTTTTATTCTACTCCACGATATGGTGGTATAGCCACATGTATTCGCATTCGTTTCTTTAAGAAAGGTAGTTCTTAAAATTCTTATTTTACTAGGTTTTATTCAAATGGCAGCCAAACCTGCGAGGGCTTGTCAATGAAGCATTCTGAACTTCATTTTTTTTAAATGATGAAAGCACGTAATTAACAAGTCTCTGGAGACCTCTTTCATCTTAATTATGCATGGTGTAACAGCAGTGGAATAACAAAAGTTGCTTTTCAGCTACTGTTGAGTCACCACAGAAAGCACTAACGTCCCTGGTGTCCCACCCACCTGTCTTAGTCCACAGACAACCGAGAGAGGCGATGGAACAGTGGTCGAGAGCCACCCCGTCAGCCTCTCTCCACTCGCTTCAGACCCAAGAGTGGGAGAAGAATGGCAACTGTTGCCTCCCAACAGCACAGATCTGCCTAGACCCCACGCTGAAAGGGAATACCAGCCCACGCGAATGAGCGACTTCCGGAGCGCTGCTGTCAGAGCGACCCCTTTCTCTTCTCCGCTCTCATTGGCTATTATATGTTCCTTGGATCACCTCAGTGGAAAAGAAGGCTCTTATTGACAGCTACCCATCCGTATGTCTATAGATTCATGAAGTGAACAGAGATGATGGCAAATCTTCCACCACAAAAATGTCAGACAAGCGGCGAGAACACAAGTCACTAAAAAAGATGAAGATTCTGAGACTTTAGTAATTGAAGCAGTGCACGATATAATTCATGTGGTTTTGCAGTGCTGTCTCCAAACAGCAAAGAACAGAACAATGTTGTAGGAGATACTTGAATGTTCCAATATCAATCCGTACCAATTGCACATAG
Source organism: Pleurodeles waltl (assembly GCF_031143425.1). Classification (NCBI taxonomy): domain Eukaryota; kingdom Metazoa; phylum Chordata; class Amphibia; order Caudata; family Salamandridae; genus Pleurodeles; species Pleurodeles waltl. Next base: position 951,821,836 of record NC_090436.1, on the reverse strand, counting down.
AAGTTTATGACCGCCTTTGTAGAAATATCTTGGGCCATGGGGTGCGACCTACAGTGGAGTGCCTAAGATAAGCGGGGTGGTACGGGAGACCTCACTACAAAATATAATCTAATGTGTCACAAGAAGTTCAGACTGCGTCCTCAGTTCCTCAAATAGTAAATGTATTGAACGGAAGGGCGCCGTCGCCAGAATGATATCATTTAGCGTCTCAAATGCAGCCCTTTATACTAGTTCTGTTGGGAATCATCCCCTCATTATGTATCTCTCAGGAATATAGGTGCTGGCATACATAAAATTCTTCATGTTACGTAGCTAGACCCTTATTAATTGGTCTAAAGTTACACGTCCATGAAGAAGAATACATTTGAGTAAGAAGTTCTTCTATCAAACATGAGTGAAATTAGCACACGGAATCCACACACCCAGATAGTTGTTTATAAATGTTCACCCTGTTATAAAACGTAATACAGAAATATTCCAAGTCACCTGGCAAGAGATGGCAAATGTAACTATTTAAAGACGATTTACTATTTCTTCAAGTGACTGTAACTGTTGGACAAAATGTGTGCTGGAATACAACAATGTAGCCTCGCAAAAGCTTAGGAATTTGCAAATAAAATATTTTGACTGTGTTAATGTGTTCATAAGTTTTAAAATGTGCACTTCTAGTTAATCAACTTGGCTTTAGTTTCGGTAACAAAGTGAAATAATATTACACAAATTCACACTCATCCAAGAAATAGTTTAACCATCAAATATTTAACGAGTTGAGATGTGTAAAACAATTAATGTACTCCTTCCAACATAACCCTGCTGTCACAAGCCTTATTATAACTAGAGACTGCCCCAAATAGTCCTCACTCACTAACTGATAAAAACATATAGCACCTAGTAACCCTTTAGGAACAGGAAATTAAATATTTTATTGACCTATGTCACTTATGGAAAAGTGTTAAATCCATACTTTCATTAATTTTCTACCTGGATGTTCTAGGGGAACCAGGGAGAAAGACTGAAGCCCTATTTATAGCTGCCTACCGGCTTGTCAAATATCAATACACATTTTACAAAACTTTTAGCTTTTAGATATTTATACAAAAAAATCTTCATTCAGTTAAGACAAATGTACTATTACGGCCCTAATAAACAAACCATGAGAGACAGCTTACATCTACAGTAAACGCACATCAAATCTAAACAATGTTCAAGGGCGTAAGCGATTTTAAACCTGTAAAGCTAAGGTGAGCTGAATCAGTGCAGACACTGCTACACATGGACATTTACCTTGTTACAGGTTTACATTCATTTCAAGTGTTAAGAATGAAAATATGATTATTTGAAACCTGTGTCAAACATAATTCTAATCGGACCGAATACTAGAGGGGAGGGGGGGACGTGGGGTCGCAGGCTGAGTTTTATTACTTTGCGGCACAGCTGCAATGTGTAGCTCGGTGGCTGGTTCCATATGTCTGAGCTGCAATACTTCGAAACAGTCCTTGAAGAGCAGCCATCGCGGCTATGCTGCTGGGGGTCAAACTGGCTCAGTGTTCCGGCCTCTGCTTCTGTGCATAGCGCTCAGGTGCTGGTGAGGGACCTGTCGGTGCAAGGGGTCGCTCCACTCTATGGCCCGGCAATACTGCTGGTGGGGCTTCCGAGGGTCGGGGATACATACTTTACCATCCGGCGGCTGGAAGTGTGGATGGAGGTAGGTGTGGAGACCCTTGGAGAACTCTGACAGCTCCTTTAGGACACTGGAGGAGGTGGAGACTGGCAGTGGCCTTCTAGGTGCCCAAATTTCGACCTACGGTCGACCCAGAACCACCTGTCTATGAACTACTGAAGACCTTGCTGACCTTTAGCAGAGGAAACTGCCTTATGCCCTGGCTCTATAAAAATCTATAAAATGGCAATCTCCATGGCAGTTGATGACTTGCCAGCCTTGTGGGACAAATGGGAGAACCTGGTGGGTAGGGTTTCATGGGGAAGGAGTAGAACGAAACCCTAGTGCACTCTTATAAATTCACTCATTAACACAAGGTTCAAATGTACTCAATTTAACTACTTACATTGTACGCATCTCGCACCACACAGACCGAATGTTATTTATGCTTCATATCACTGACATGACCTACTCTCAGTGTGTTCTGGTTGATGTGAGGGTTTTACACATGGTGTGGATCTGCCCAGTAATGGAGCATTTCTGGGCGCAGGTGGGGACGGACTTGGAACGTACCATAGGTCGACACCAGCTCTGAATAGCGAAGATATACCTGCTTGGTTTCTACAGAAGGCAGCCAGAGGAAAACAGCAGGCAACAAATTCCTAGACCTAGCCCAGGGGATTGCCCATAGAGACAGCACCTCACTTGAAATCACCTCCATGGCCCCCCTCGCAGCAGATGGCGGACAGAGGAAGAACATCAAAGGAGATGCACTACTGGCTGAAGAATTCAGAGGTCTGCGCGGAAAATAAAGTGAAGACCTATGGCAGGAGGTGGTGGCTAGCTTTATGGACAATGACCATAAGGACAAGACAAACAAGGGCAGCGCCCTACCATGTCAATCAAGGGAGGAAATACTATACTGCATTTGATAGAGTCCTGTGTAGCCACAGCGATTTTCACCTAGCAACCCTTCTGTTAAAGACACATGTGGTTCTGACAACCTCCTTTTCTTTACTTAGAGAGGACAGGGTTATATAATTGTGCAGTGCAGCATCTATTCCTGTGTAGTACACAAAGAAAAACCAAATAAACTGAGTTTTATGTTCTAATTGACCAAACCAAGCGAAAAGTAACCCTTGTTAGACATGATATCATCAACATGTCCTGGCTTTGTGCCCAAAATTAGGTTGCTTTCTGGGATTTGTAGTCCCGTTCCTCATAATGGGAAGTGTTAAACTATGAGCCTCTGATTGGAGTGTGCTGCTGGTCTGAAGCCCAAATTGGCCTAACGTGTTATAATGTGGGGCCACTCGGCAGCTATGTCATGGTGCCACAGACTGGGCAGGTAAATAATTCCAGCTGGCAAAATCCTGTTGGCTAAAAAGCTATGACTGGTTGAAGGTGTTGCGCGTGAGGCCCCAAGACAGTTATACCATTTCCATACTAACACTAGGATTCAAGCTAGGAATTGCCTGAATTCAATTCAAATCACGGTTCGGAACACCCCCACCTAAAAGTAAACAACATTCTAATTTAAGTAAAATGTGATTCTTAGCTGCTCTTTCACGAGAGAAAGCACATGACGTGGTTGTGCTCTTTGGCAACTAGAAAATCTGTTGCCTTTTTTGCTGTGCGTGAGGGCCAATGGTCCAGTTCCTTAAGGAAAGGAATATTAATGCTGCTTGGTAAATAAAGGGTCGGCGTGGCTGTTTTACTGAAGAGCATGATGCTATTTATTAGGGGTGGGTGGTGAACTCCGCTCTCGGAGTTTGCAGAATTGTTCCCAGTCCGCACAGAGTACGTTGTTCCGAAAAACTAAGCATAGTTTTTTCCTTGTTCGCGGTCACCAATGCTAAGTTGGCAACTGAGGAAAATCATCACCTCCCAGAGAGATTTCTAAATGTGGGTGGTAGCGGATGGTTGCTACTGCCTGTGTTGAGAAAGCTTCTGTTTCCATTGAGGAAGTTGCTGCTTGAGTAGAAAATCAGCAGCGCTCTCTTGCGCTGCACATGGTGCGGTTCCCGCTGATTTTTCAATGCAGGACAAACACCCAGTGCTAAAAATCAGCACGAACGGTGTGACCTAACACACTCCGCCTCCTATGGAACGTCGCAAACTCCTCCCAGGCCTACTATTTATCTGGCCATCAGTAATTTTGTACACATTTGACTAGCTGTTTATCAGAATAATAGAGTGATTGTACGCTGTTCCCAATGCCACCGTTTTTTTGTCCTTTTTAAGTGCTGCAAAGACTAGGTGTTCCAATGAAGAACCTTGGCTCCTGGTCGAGAAACAAATCACATTCAAGCTACTCACCCACACATACAAGGCCATACACAATACAGGACCAGGCTACCTGAACCACCGCGTCTCCTTCCACATCCCAGATCCCGCCGCTCTGCCCAGATGGCCCTGGCCACCATCCCTTGCATTCGTAAAACCACCACCAGAGGATGATCCTTTACCTACATCGCAGCAAAAAGCTGGAACAACCTCCCCCTGCACCTCAGACAAAGGCCATCGCTCACCATCTTCAGGAAGGACCTCAAGACATGGCTCTTCGGATGAGACCCCTATCCTCCCCCTCCAGCGCCTTGAGACCCTCACAGGTGAGTAGCAGCGCTTTACAAAAACTGATTGATTGGTGCTGCAGGGCAGTTCATCATGAGAAAGCGCAAAGCACTGGGATACTCACAATGTGACAGACGTGTAGTGTCTATTGTTGCTTTCAGTGAGGTCTCTGTCGGATTAAATGAGCCCACAGGGCTATTTGTAGTCAGATTAGCACATCACCACAAAGCTGACCGTCATGGCACTGTAAGGAGGTTTGGAGAGGGAAGCACAACGCTTTACTGCAGTGAGTGTTAACAATGAACACATTATTTATTGATGGTGTACACTTAGAGGCTACTGCCTGAACATTAAGTGTGCATTTATTCCATCCTGTTACCATCACATGTTGCATAGTGCAACAATGGAAAATGCATTTTGCAGTGAAAACTGGGCACATTTTTCCGTATTTCAGAATATAACAACCTCCAATTTGCATGAAAACTTCACAATTTTTCTGCAAAATCAATGCAGCTAGCAGTTGCTGTAACATACATGCTACGATGGCGTCGGTCGCCGCTGCAACATCCTGTGATTCTGGGCAAGTCACTTATCTCTACGTGCCACACTTTCAAGTCAGCCAAAGGCAAAAATACACACCAGGCTCCCTCGAAGAAAAGCTTGAGGTTTGACCACTGTCTTTGACTGCACAGGAAATGTGACAAGATAAGAACAAGATCTAAAGGCCTGTTTCCAGAAAACGTATTCGCGGAAATATACAGTGGACACCACTGGGAGGGACGAAATGAACCTGGAGTGCCTAGACAGAAAACTGAAAACCAAAAAATGTGAGGTACAAACGACAGAGCTAATGGCAAGCAATGGGCGAAATGCGTTCCTAGGCCAACTTTATGAAACTGACATGGGTGTTTTTTGCACACGGCGGTCTCGTAGGCTGCGACCTAAAAAGCAGGTTCTAATGCTCTAAAAACATACATCCGTTAGCATCGACAGATCGAAGAACACCGAAACATAAGATGAGTATGGAAACACGCAATTCGCACACAAGGTGGCAGTATTTGCTTAGTTTTACATTCTTATCTCTTTTGTATTGTGAACCTTTCAAAACTGCCATTAAAAAATGTATATATGCAAGCACGTCTATAGTAAAAAGCAAACAGAAAAGGGGCAACCGATCTTTTAATCGTTTTCATATTTTGAACCTAGAAATCATGGACCATTGCTCCGCCCCACATTCACTGCTAATAGACGGTCGACACTTTCTACATTTCCGAGATTGTAAATGGCACCATGCACAGGCCGCTGTGAATTCGGCATCTTGCCATCTCGACAGCACGCCGAGTTTAAGACAAAACTCCCCACTGAAACCCTGCCTGCACTTTTCTTTATTTACTTTTTGTTAGGGCATGCGATGTAAGTTAATAGTAAAGAAAATAAATAGTAGACATTAAAAAAGAAATAAAAGAAGAGACTGGCACGCCAGGCACTACTTTGTAGGCAGACCTGCTCATACAATCCAACAAAATGCAGACACTCACAGTGCAAGAGACCCAATGCCTGAAGAGCGCTGCCCCACGTCCCCATGATGAACGGAGTGGTAGGCGGAAGTAAAATGGAAATTACTATTAAACCGGAAGTAGCTGAAGATAGCTAATCCAAAATCCCCTTTTATTAATTATTCAGACAGATCTGGCAGGCGAGAGAATTACTGCCATCTCTGAGCCAGAACGTAAAAAAGAGGATCTACGTAATACCATTGTTTTTTTGTGTTGTTCAGAACATGGAAACTGCAGTGTTCAGCCAAATGTAACAGTTCACTGGGTTCAAGTCATACTCTTCAACAACTCATGTGGGCGCTCGTGAGGTGTCATGGATGTAGTGTTGTTAAAAGGTCCAGCCGTAATTCATGCCATTTCCACAATTTTGCGTTATGCTTGTTATGAAAAATGCTAAATGATACCATTACGCCACGTCACCTAATTATGCTGCCCTTTGCAGCAAAAGTATAGCGCATGTGCAACCAGAACACGAGCGGCTCTTTGGGACAACTGTATTTTTTTTTTACACTATTATGTTAGAGCTAAATACATTCTTGCAGCAAAACGAATGGCAGTATGCGTTTGTACTAACATATAGCCCTAAATGAGTTTTCCATTTCACGCAATTACACATAATTTTACATAATTTCCCCGATATTACGTGTAATCACGCAAAAGCAAATTACTTATATTTCGCAATCCCTTAGTTGTCACTCTCTGTCAACATCCTCTAACGTGACCAAAGAGATGAGTGAGGGCTCCTGTGCTGGATCCTTGGAGATTTTTTTTTTCTGGGGAGGAGCTAGGTGGAGGAAGAGCCCAGGACTCAGACTTGCCCATTACTTGGGAGCGCACTTCCCTTTCTCACCCTCCGGCAGGCTAAGTGTAGTCACACAAGACTCGGCATTGCAATCAGAGAACAAGTTACCTTTAATACACACTTTCTGGTAGGTACTCTAACCACAGATGACTCACTTTTTACGCTATCCCCAGATGCCAGACGGGATCTGGAAGTTTTCATAGCAGTGCTCCTGCTGCTGCGAGGAGGCACCGTGCGGTTTTGCATAGATTTACTTCCCCCCAGATGTGACGGAGCATAGTCACATTATTAGCACAACACTTGCGGGTACAAACGAATACCAGTGTGCAGATCTTAGATGGTAAAAAAGAGACACTACAGAGATGGCAGGTAGGAGGGTGGGAAGAATCTGCAATTCCTTAGAGTACATACAGCCAGCCATGCCATGGAACAGAGCATTACCGAAGGTACCATAATTTGCTTTTCTGATAAACACCTCTATCCACAGATTCTTCACCTTTAGAACAGATATGAGAGCAGTACCCTCCAAAAGTGCAGGCTGTGGTGTGGAATCGGACTAAAAAGTCCTGCAAGACTGAATGGGAGAAATGTCTTTCCCACCAGAGCTAGCTGTCAAGGCAATAGTGCTTCATGAACGTGTGCTGACGCCCAAGTTGCGGCCTGGCAGATGTCAAGAACAGTCACTCTGCGTGGGAAAGCAGTGGCATGAATAAGCCTCGGCCTCGATTGAATCAGCCCTTAGTCCTTCATGAGTCTCCTTCTTGCCCAGTACAGAGCAGATTTTAAGGCAGAGGACGGTCTACATTGATAAAGTCCTTTTCTGCTCCGCCTTACCTTTGTTTGACCTCGAGAACCCCAAAAAAGGCCAAACATCTACCTACATGTGTTTGGTGTGATCAGTGTAAAGCTTCAACTGATGGAGTCTCTCCTCTTTCGAGGAGCGAGGTGGAGCAAAGAATGTTGGGAGAGTGATGGATTGCCAGCACCAGTTTTTCTGGGGTAAAAGGTAGTGTAGGGCTGTTGCACTGAGACAGGATAGAGTTCACTCATGTGACAAGCTGACGTGATTGCAATGAGGAGGACAGTTTTGAGAGTCATAAGATGCAATGGGCAGCTATGCACTGGCTTGAAGGGGATGCACGTGAGGAAAGTCACCAATTCAAGATCCCATAACTCGCCACAAACGGACTGGGAGACCACTGCAACAAACCTTCCTCGTCCTTCTAAAAGCAGCACTGACTAGATTGGTCTAGGCAGGACACCAACCATGGCTGCGATTAGAGACACTTGCATTACAGTATAACCAGGGAGGGTTTGCAGTGCCTGACTTAGACACTATCACGTTGCAAATCACGCTATGTGATATTCCGGTACCGCCAGACTGGTACTGCCGCCCTATGTCCCTATAAAGAAAGATCAGATATCAAGGTGTGAGCTCCACACCTGCATTGTCACCAAAGATTTGACAGCAACTCGGAACATACAGTCATTTGAACGCACCGATATGACACATAGCGGCTAGGGCTGGGTTTGAAAATATATATTCATTACATATGCCTCTTATTAACAAGCCATTCTTTCCCCTAATGCTAGATAATGGATTTACACATCAACTGAGAGGGACGGACATAGTTTTGGTAGGACAACATTTTAGAGATTGCACATTCCTGACCCTGTATCAAATCTGTGTAGAAACATCACACTGTTAGATGTCTGACTATCTGTGCTTAAGACATGCAGCCAAGGCCAAGACTGTGTAGCCCACTTTCCCCACCGAACTGCTTGTCCTCCATCCACTTACCTATCTTATCCAAAACCCAGACCGAATGTTTATAGTTTCTTCCTTATACGCATTATACTTGGACAGATGCACAAGCACCAATAACAGAGCTTTAGAGAAGTGGAACGCAGATGTCGAGCAAGATATAGGTGCTGATGTATAGAGATACTGCTGCGCCAAAATTTAACTCATACAGATCAATTGCAGGCACAAGCTACTCCACTTTACGTTCCGTAGCAGATAGTATTGGATGCCACAAAACTTACGTAGAATAGACCTAGAAAGAACAGCGCAGTGCCCCCGAGAACATGCAGGCCTTTTCCACCTCACGTGAGAATGCCCGCCGATCCGTCAATACTGGGAAGACATATTTAAAACTATAAGTGAGATAACAGACACCACTTCAGAATGCAGCCCACAGCTGGCCCTAATGGGATACACAAAATATACTGAAATCGACTAGATGTCTGGTGGGGTATTGCTTCTGTTGGCTAAGAAACAGCTAGCCTGCCACTGGATGAGCGGCCCTCCACCCCAAATTGCTGACTGGTTGAAGGACTTGTTCCATTCAAGGGACCAAGTGGAGGACTACGGAGAGCTACAACACCAGTAAGCCTGCTCACAAGATATCTGGAAACGGTTTAGGCTCTATCTTGCTTCAAAAGCAGACACTACTAACAATAAATAAATATGCTAGAACTGACTAACGTATCAGGTTAGATATCTAATATATGTAGTTTTCTTATAATGACCTCTGATGTGCATGCATCAGGGACAATATCACACCTTCACTTCCCCTGAAGGGGTCACTAAGATGACTCACTTTTGTAAAAAGTGAAACCCATGTCAACTCCTGCACGTTGATTTTGTTGTTTTATGTAACTTACCCAAAAAAAAAAAATGTCTGGGAGGGAACAGTGTGTCAAATGCCCTGCTGTTGCACCAGAATATCTCCTCTGAACTAGTAGCCTTATCAGAGGACAGATGCTCATACCCAGAACTTCGGATTCCACACACTGCTGGCCCAAAACGGAGTGTCTAGGATAACATGGGACTGGTTGTTCCTGATTTAGTACGAAGTGGAATCCATGATGTTAACCCCTGCTTGATGTTTTTATTGTTTTATATGACTTAATAAACCAAAACAAAAAAAAGGTACAGGAAGGAACATGTGCGTCAAAGCTTTAGTAAACTGCATAACAATAGGTAACTTTTAAGTACGGTTGCTCTGCGAAATTGCAAGTCTGCTTTGTGAATTTCACATCAGGCCACAAATAAGTTGCATCGCCTGGCATAAATGGACTTCTCAAATGGATGCCTTGGCAGCAAGGTTGACATCTACAGCCTCAGTTAGGAGATCAAATACAGGCAACTGCTGCTGCTCAATCTTTACACATGGAGGAATAGATCGGGCAAGTTGAAGGGCAGACCTCTGCTCAGCTGCTTCACGATCTTCCCGAAGTGGTAACCTCAAGAGGCTCATACCCAGTAATTCCAGATACCACTCTCTCCTGGCCCAATATGGAGGGACCAGGATGCCCTGGGTCTGGTTGTTCCTGATCATCTACAGAGCTCAAGACTGGAGAGGCAGAATCGGAAAGGTATATAGGAGTGCTGTGTTTCCCTCTAGCATGAATGTCTCATAGAGAGAGGGTTCTTGGAAATTCCAACCCAAACATCACTCTTGGTGGTGGTGGTGTCTGTGAGAACCTGCAGCAGCCTTATCTTGATGGATAAAAGGACATGCTACAGCACCAGGTAAATGGCCCGCAACTCCATCAGACTGATGTGGAGCCAGGCTGCCGCTGAAGACCGGTCTCCTCTGACCTCCATCAGTCCCAGATGACCTCCCCAACTCAGCAATGATGTATCAGTCACCTGCATCAGCTCTGAATGGGGAAGGCAGAGGGATCTGTCGCTGGTCAGGTGGCAGTTATGCAGCCACCAATGCAGATCATGCATGTCTCCACCAAAACCTGGATGACATCCAACAGGCTTCCTTGGTGCTGGGCTGAGCTCACAGAGACTTCATATTCTACTGCAGAGCCCACATATGCCACCTGCAGGATAGCTGAGGCCAACAAGCCTCCGAGATGCCCATGTTGAGATCCGAAACCAAGTCATGGAACCGTTACAGCAGAGGACAGGCCATAAACTGCACCTTGTTCAAGACAGCGCCTAGAAAAAGAAGCCTCTGAAAAAGAGTCAGATGCAACTTTAGCTTGTTGATAAAGAACCTCAACGATATCAAGAAGGATGTTGTTGTCTGGAGTTGATCTACAATTGCCTGTGGAGAGCCTGTCTTCAACAGTCAGTTGCTTAGGTAGGGGAAAACTGTTTCCTCCTACACAACCTCAAAAGATATGCGGTGACCACTGGCATCACTTTCATGGATGCCCGGGGAGTGCTCTTAAGACCAAAGAGGAGCACAGCAAACTGAAAATGTGCCTGGCTAACATTGATCCGTATGGAACGTCAGTGGGACTACAGGATGGGCACGTGAAAGTATGTGTCCTGCAGGTCCAAGTTTACCGATCAGCTACCTAGAGCCACGACAGACATAACCTGGTCCAGTGTGAACATTCTGAATTTGTCCTTCCACAGGAAGGCTTTCAGAGGGTGAAGACCCAAATAGGACAAAGGCCTATTTCCTTCTTCGGCACAAGGAAATAATGGTAGTAGCACCCCATGCCTACATCCAAGGCCGTCACCCTCTTAATGGCATCTTTGTACAGTAGAACTTCCACCTCTTAAAGTAAGATGGACAGG